>NW_017728886.1:87906238-87935269 GCF_001723895.1 Crocodylus porosus
GGTTTGATTAGACATGCAAGTCATGAGATACATATCATCTTTCCTGGCTGGATGAATGCAAGTTTTACAAATGACAAAGAAGATCCTGAAGAAGCTTCTGGGACTTTGCATTTCTCAGGTGGAGATAATAGTAAGCAAAAACAGAGCGTTTTAATCCACTTTAACCTTCTAGTAGCTCTCCTGTGTAAAGATTACATGACCCAGAAATATCGGGCTAATGTAATATTTATTTTTAATTTTCTCCTATAAAGTAGAGGCATATATGTCTGTGCATGTAGGCAACCCTTGTTGCTAAGAATGAAGTCAGGCTCTTGTCTGCCTTTGGCAAAGCGTTTTGGGAACACTGTCCCCTGCTTTGTCAAGTTGTGTTCCATCCACGATGAAATATACTACTTCCTGTCTCACTGCATGAGTGTTCAAAAATTTGCTTTCCATTAACACTGGCACAAGTAACATTCAATCACTTGAAAGTTCACTTAATGGGAAAACAAAGAGGCATGAACACAGTTGAAGGCAATTTATTTTTAAACTTAAGAGAAGAGTCATGGAAAAAAGCAGTATTTGCTCAGCTCTAGTCAACAATAACTACTGCAGTTAGTTTTACCAAAGCGACTAAAAAAACTTATCATCATCTAGCACTGACAAGTAGAAGCAGTGCATTTTTTCTTTGAATCATCAAAATGAATAGGTATCTGAAAATACATCTAATCACTTCAAGCTGTCACCACCCACCTCTGGAACGTGGGGGTGGGAAGGAGGCGGAAAGAAAACGCTCATGATGGGACTGCTTGCCTATTTATTCACTTTTGGTGAAGAACAAAAGAAATAAAACTTCCGGTGTGTCTGAGATGATGTGCAAATTCCTCTTCATTTGAGGACCTCTCGGTCATTTCTTTCAACAATTAAACTAGTGGGAGCCACCTTTTTGGCAGGCTGCTACAATTTTTTTCCCAAAACCTCTCTGAGCTTCACTCTCATCCCCTTCCTCTGTGTAATCTGTTGCTCTGCTTTCTGCTTCCTGCCCCCTCCCAGATCTATCACATGCCACACACACAGGTTGCCCATGCCACAAGTCAGCCAACACTATGTTAAACAATGAAGGTAATGCTGTGACTACAGCCCTCGTGAGAGACCAAAGAATATAAACTCAGTCTCATGCTTCTAAGTTTTATAATTGCATTTGAAAACCACCTACCCCTTATCTTTCTGTCAGTAAAAAACCACATGGTTTACTTCTACCCATGATATGGCTGTGTTCTAGTGCCATGATATTTAGTGTTTTCCTTAAAACCCATTTTTTCAGGATTATAAATGCATGGTATTTTCAGCTTTTGTTAGAAAAGTAACAAAATATCTCGTTTGCAGAGGCCACTGAAAAATATGACAAATGTATCCAAAAGCTTCATAATTGGGAGGCATGCAAAATATTCTCTGGCTATTTTTTTAAGTTAATGATTACTGAGATGGCACTCATGATTTGAATTTATATAATGCTTAGAATGTGATTATGTATCCAGGTTGTAGCCATATTGGTTTAGAGGAAAAAGCAATCAGGGCTTGTAGATAAAGATGGTATCTTTTATGAGACCGAAAAGATTTTTGCAAAAAAAAATTATTTAATTGCAAGCTTTTGGGCACTAACACCCTTTATCAGGCATTGGAGAAAAGGTTATAAAAGTGAACTTTAATTTCTACCCAGGAGAACTTTTACAATTCTTTTCTCTGATGCCTGATGAAGGATGTTTGTGTCCAAAAGCTTGCAATTAAATTTTTTTTTTGCAAAAATCTTGAAGGTCTAATAAAAGATATCACCTCTGTCCATGAGCCCTGATTGCTAGAATTTGATTAGAACTTTTTCTTCTATCTAGCTTCTAAACTATTGGTCTCCAATTCACAAGTTAGCCAGAGAAGGCTTGGGTGGTATCTTTTAGGAGACCAACTGTATAGCTGGGATAAAATTAGACAAGCTTTCAAATGCAAGCATTCTTCTTCAGGTTTTAGGAGGAAAACAAGTGCAATGATTTTTAAGAACAGTATGTACAGCTGTGAAAAAGAAATTTCCAGGGGTAGCAGATAAGCAGGAAGAAGGAAAGAAAGAAGAAAAGAGGCTTGATTACTGGAAGATCAAGACCTAGCAAAAGCTACCATATCCAAGAGTAATTTTAAACCCTCAATGTAAAAAAAAAATCTAAGGAAAAACATTAAAAACAATCCCCTCTCTAATTAAATTAATGTATTTATTTTGTACAATATTAAAACCTTCCATTGGCAATACCAGGGACCAAAACAACACTTAGACATCAACATTTAGCTCAATCTGAAATGTTAAACATGGTCAAGTTTCAGCTCCCTGGCTGATAGCATCTTCTATAATTACCCTTAAAGGCTATTTGATTTGATAATATATTCACCACCATGCATGATTTACATAATGTTTCCCAATTTCCATTAATATGCAAATATTAGCCTAAAGATTGGAAATGCCGCTCCAGTGTTCTTAAAAACCAACACATGCTGTTTAAACAAAACAAAAACTTTAACAGAACATTAATATTGCACTGTTAAAGCAGATCAAGCAGTATAAGAGCTGAATATTTCTACAGAATCCATATTATAAACCCTGTATCCGTGTGGTTTGCATTTTAAATTAAATAGGTTGTTGTTTTCCTGAAAACTAACAAGATTTCCTAACTATATGGAGAAAAAGCTGCTGCTGGGATTCCTCTTTGTGAATCTCCTTTCTGAAGTGATATGTTGTTCCCTCTGCAAATGAAGGCCAGGGAAACCTCCCAAACTATCTCCTGAAATGTATTAAATACATTAAAAAGAGCACAACAAATGAAATAACAGCATGAGCTGATGATGGGTCAATTTACCTGACCTC
The DNA here is from genome assembly GCF_001723895.1 of Crocodylus porosus. NCBI lineage: Eukaryota > Metazoa > Chordata > Crocodylia > Crocodylidae > Crocodylus > Crocodylus porosus. Next base: position 87,909,123 of record NW_017728886.1, read on the forward strand.
TCCAGACTAGACTTCCCTCATCACTGGCTATTATATGAAAGTTTAGCAACGTATCTGGCCTGCATGCTGATTATGCCTGACTGCAGTAATCCAGGTCCAGTCTATCCTTGTTTACATCCTCTTTACTGCTTTATTTCACGGCTCTATCAGTACCTTCAGCTAGCCACTGCTGGGACTGTATTGTATAATCATTGTGCCATATATCTTAGTGAATAATGGTTGCTGAGGGAGAGTACAAAGATTAAACCAAAAGGCATAGCACTAAACTCTAATTAAAATTTAATGTCATTTTTGAAGTGCCATATTAATTTTTTTCTCTCACAAATAAGAACAGTCACCCTGCCCTGCCAGCTGAGCACAGCAGTTTCATAAAAAGTCATGGTTTGGTTCAGTGTCAATCCTGTCATCTCTTTGTGAGCCCAAGCAAAAGTAGCCTCTACATTATAATAATAGAGCATTATATATACTTGCAGAGAAGTTTTGCTGCATATAAGTACAAATGAATGCACTGATGCCACTTCAGCTGAACAGCTAGCCAGTTTTGGGGCCTTGTTCAATTGTTTCTGTTAGGAGGAAAAATTGGTGGCTTAAATCAGGTATTTCTTGGGCACAGGTTTTTTTTAACTGACCAGAGGGTATGTTTTGTTTCAGTTCTGTTTTGTTCTCATCTCCTAAAGCTTGGAAGGAATCACAGAAGCATGAATTCCTCTGACAGCCTCCCTTGAGAGAGACTGGGGGAGAGAGTGAAAGGATGTACAGGCACACACGTTGGATATATTGCTTACTCTGAGAGGCAGCTGCAGTAGGCAAATTATAATTATACCTCTCGAATAACTTAGCAGTATAGCCAGTCATATATCTAATGCTTATCTGGGGTGCAGCTCTGTTTGATTCTCGGGCCCAAAGGCTTGCAAGACAGAATTATGGGAGATCCTTCTGTACTTGACAGCCTGTCCTCAAAGCATGTGTATACTTAATGACATATTTGGAGCAGCTGGCATGAAAGAAAGTATATTCTCTAGAGAAGAATTAGTACTATGTTCTTTCAAAACTACCATGAAATCATTGAACCAGAGTCCTATTTATAATTACTAACTGACAGTCTTAGTCTGTGAAATGCAGAGACTGGGTGGGAGATATGAAGAAAAAGAAAAAAAAAAAGGGAGTTAATACTAAAATGGGAAATCACTCAAGCCTTGGTGTTCTGAATCCCATGCTCAAAGGTCCAAAAGGAAAAAACAAAAAATGAAGTGCAAGCTGAACATGAACATCTTTATGGCAGGTAGAAGCCTGAGGGTAAAACTTTCTCGTATCAGGGCTAACGGTGATCAATGGATCCTTGAGAAAGGCAAGTGAAGTTTAATCATTAAAAGCTAATTTTCTTAAGCGTTTCATTTGCAAGAGTGTCAGAAATGAAAATGATAGATGACCAGTATATATACTATAATGTCAGTGTCCTAGACCTAAGAATTCAGGCTAATTGCTATGCTACTTTCAGGGTACATTACCACTTTTCAGATTATTCATCTATTGTATGCTTACTCACAAAGGCAAAGAAATGTATTGTCAAGGAATTCTAACAATATAAACACATGAGCTAGGGCAGATATTTAGAAAGCCTGAGCCTGACTTTATTCAATCTTTGCAGGTTAGTTTAATTTGGCTACACTACATCACTTTGTAACTGCACAGACATGCCTGCAGTGGATCAGGCTAGAAGCCAGGGGCACTAGAGCTGCCCTCCCTTCCTTGCATAGTACTGAGCTGAGGGGGGGCATGGCCAGGCCCAGGCAGGACACCCTCATTAGAGAGGTCTGCCTGCACCATCCCAAGCTTTTCCCCACTTGCTGCTCAAGATGCAGGAATGTTGCCAGACACCAGACACCTGCTAACAACCTGGGGCAAGGGGGTGTGTGCAGTGCAGGCATCTCTTGATTATATGGAGCTTTCAATCTCCCTCCCTACTTATTTATATTGTCTGCAGCAAACTGAAAGGTGAGCAAGCCAGCAAGAGGTTGATAACAGTGTTTATCACCTCATTAGCAAAAAAATAGCCTATCTCCATTACTTCAAACTCTTCTTAAACAGCTTACTGGCAGACCTGTTGATTAGCTCCAAACAACCCTAAGGGGTCACTCTTCTGTTTGCCTGTCCCAGTGAAATGCATACACAGAGACACCTCTCAGCATTAGCTAGCATACTACATGCCTAGGGTCCATGGGGCTGGGGGCTGTGCTGTGGGAGATAGGAGGGAGGGAGTGGGGGGATCCCTGTTTGTCCAGCAAGCAGCAAGTGAGAGGTAGGGCAGGGGGAAGCCAGGCAGATCCTGCTGTGGAGCAGAGAGCCCCATCCATCCAGAGAGCATGTCAGAATTCTTGGGGTGTCTAGTTTACCTTAAACTAGCAAAGGGTCTGGGACACATTGCATAAACCAGTTTGAGACAAGTCTGGTACTGCATTCAACCAGGTTTATCTCAAACCAGTTTCAGCCATTTTTAAATGGGTTTATGTACACTGTTCTGTTACAAGTTTAAACTGGTTTCTGATCACTTAAACTAGTTTATTTGTAATGTCTGTCCCTAGCCATGAAGGTCAGATAGTATTTCAAAACTAAGCACTGCTTCCAAATGAAAGATAATTTAAGGAAAATATATTCAAATTTTGCAGTCTTTTTTTTTTAAACATCTGGTAAGTCTCCACTTCCTTCTCTGAACTCTTTGAATATTATACCAATAAAAACATTTACTGGGGCTAGGGACAGAAATTATATATAAACTGATATAAGTGATTGGAAACTGGTTCAAATCTGTAACACAACAGAAGTTCAGTGCATATATATGGCTTTCAAAATGGCCAAAACCACTTTAAGATAAACCTTGATGGATATAGTATCAGACTTAACTGATTTAGGTTAAATCAGTTTACTTAACCTTTGTCCCAGATCCCCTCCAGATTCAAGTTAACTCATGGTCCCACAGCACCCAAAAATGCTTTGCACCCCCCCCACCCTCTCCTATAAACCTCTCCCTTGCAGAGTGGGCAGGTTAGACTTGGCCTGAGTTGTCTGCTCCAGCTGAGCAAGGGGGCATGCTTTAGTGCCCCCCAGCTTCTACCCTCGGGCACTGCAGGCATGTGGTTGCATTTCTGGAATCAAAAGTGAATGTCTGTTCACTTGCTTGTAGGTTCAATCTATGTAGCTTAGATTAACCTGCAAAGATTGAATTGATTCACCCCAAGGCTTTTTGACTTTCTGTACTTAGCCATTGAGCAAAATTTCAAGGCTATTCATTATTATTTATTTAACTTACCATGCCACTTAGAGGCTTCCACCAAGTTTTCACTCCACTGTACCAGGCATTTAACACATACATAGTAGAAAGACTACCCATATCACAAAATGTATGCAATCTAGACAGGCCAAATTTGGGAAACAGAAAGAACTACAATAATTATTTAGCAGATAGGTAACTGAGTCAAGAGAAAACATAACACCCATTGCACATAAATAAATAAATCTCAATGAATCTTTTTACTGCCTTTAATCACTGTTCAATCATCCTGTAAATGATTTGCTGTAGTCACAATCTATTGTGAGGCTGGAAAATGAATATATTTATATTGGTCAACAGAAAAATATAAAAATACTGAGAGTCTAATGCAGGAAATTTTGACATTATTCACTCAAGCAACATAAACTCTTGTCACCAGTCTGATCAGTCACAAATTCATCCCACCACAATTTTAAATGTAAACACAAGGAATCCATAGATTACAACTCAAACAAAGTGAAATATGTCAATTAAGACATTTGCTTAATAAATTAATATCATTATTAAATGTTACTATGGTATTGTTACAGCGATCTGCCTGAAAATATAAAGATAAAATTATCTAGTACATCTCTCATGCATGGTCTGTTAAGCTATAGTGCCAGATTAAGTACCTCAAACAGTGAAGTTGTCTCCCTTTCCAGAACAGTTATTGCACAAACATTGGATGTACAGAGCTCCTACAGTTTCCTGCAAACATCAAGGTTCCTGCAGTGTCCTGCAAACATGCCTGAAGCTTATCTTGTAAGCACTACATCCAATGATAACCAGTAAACCTTTTTTTTTTTTTTTTTCATGTGCCTGCAGATCTAGAGATACATGATAAGGTTGCCCATTAGCTGGGCCCAACTGCAAAAGTGTTTTGTGTGATGTGGAAATCAAGCCACTGAAACTGGGATTTTTTTTAGGGCTTGTACATGCCCCAAAATTTGCTGTAAAATTCACTCTTCACCAGAAAGCTGTGCACCAGAATCCACATTTTATTACTACACTGATATTCATTTTAGCAGAAACAACTACTAGTATGTTTGCTCCAAAATACCAAACTGTGCTCCATGCCTTCCCACATACCAAGAGTCCCAAGATTCTTCTATCCAGCTGTAAATCCTTCACCTCCTACCTTGAAAACTTGTGTGTTAATATAACATGTCTGATATCCCGAAATTAGCCTCAAAATGCATTAAATTAAATTTTTTAAACAACAGGAGGTTACTGTACAGAATGTTCTGTTCAATTTCACATTTAATTAACTAGCAAACTAGATTTATTCTAAAAGTGAAGCTGCCACAAAATTTCTAGTCCAGCATAAAAAAAAAATGCAGTGAAATCCTTGGAATTAACCACATACTTTAGCTCCATCTTGCTGCAAAGTATATGGAGAGTTGGACTATTTTTAATAACACTAAATTCAGAAATTAATCACAGTATGTGCAGCCCTTTTGGACAGTGGGTCCCAGGTAACCATTGTGAGTGATGATACCTGTGAGGCATAGGGCATGGTGTAGGGATGGATGGAGCCACTCAATGAGCTCATAAGTCAATGACCACAGATACCTGATGGTCATTAGGATGAGAGCAGATTGGAAAGCCCTTGGGCAGCCTCCCTTATAATATAAGTAAATACCCACTCTAGTCTCTGTTGGCAGTCACCCCATGATGTAAGGGATGAAGGGACTCCAGAGGTTTTATGGCCACCTCTGGAGATGTCCCTATTCCAGGCAGGTTTCAATTATCTCAAAACTATTAAAGCTATGGGAAGACAGATTGAAGGATAAAGGTGCCTAGGAGGACTGGAAACTTCTAAAGGGCATGGTATTGGAAGCCCAACAAGAAAATGTTCCAAACTGATGGAAGCAAAAGAATCATAAAAAGTCCAGTGGGCTATACAAGGAGAATCTAGGTTGCCTCAAATGCAAAATGAAAGCATGCAGGCAATGAAAAGATGGACAGGGCAACAAGAAAGCATGCCAGGAAACATCCAGGACTTGCAGGGGAAAAAAACAGGAAGGAAAAGGTAAAGAATGAGCAGCACCTGGTGAGAGAATTTAAAGACAACAAGAGGAGTATGCTAAGTATGCTGTCCAGAAAAGAAATACCAAGGAAGCTGTGGGTCCACTGTTAAATAGCCAGGGTGAACAAAATGCAAAGAAGGCAGAGCTACTCAACAGCGACTTTGCCTTAGTCTTCACAAAGAAGTGAAGCTGCAAGCAGATACCCAATGAGAATTATTTAGATAAGGAATGCAATAAGTTGAGGGATGAGATGATAAAACAAATGGTCAGAGAACTTTTGATGGATCTGAATGAATTCAAGTCAGCAGGGCTTGTTGACTTGGGAATTCATCCCAAGGTACTGAAGGAACTAGCAAAGGAGAATTCAGTCATGTTTACAACTTCACGGGAGACACTTGAGGTAACAGAGAACCAGAAAAGGGCTAACATGGTGCCCCACTTTAAAAAGGGCAAAAAGGTGGACCCAGGGAGCTATAACTTGGTTAGACTCACCTGGAAAGTTACTGGAGCATATAAAGAAATCTATTTGGAAACATGTGGCTGAGGTAAAACTTATCACAAGCAGCCAGCATGGAGTTACTAAGAACAAATTGCACCAAACAACCTTATCTCCTTCTTTGAAAAAGTAACTACATCGGTGGAAGAAGGGAATGCAGTGGACACAGAGAATTTAGACTTAGCAAGGCTTTTGACAAAGCCCTGCATGACCTTTTTATAAATAAATTAGAGAAAGGTGGACTAGACTAAGCTACTGTAAGGTGCCTCAATAGCTGTAAGCAAAGGATAATTATAAATGGGTCTGTGTTAGAATGGTTTCAAGTGGAGTCCCATAGGAGTCTGTCCTGGGTCCATTGCCATTCTATGTGCCTATTAATGATTTGGATGCTGGAACAGAAAGTTTCATCAGCAAGTCTGCAGATGACACAAAACTGTAGAGGACTTCAAACCAATGGCTTGAAGTTGTAGCAAAGAAAGGAACAGTGAAGCAATGGAATAGACTGCCTAGGGAGTTGTGCAACCTCTGTCATTGGAGGAGTTCAGGAAGAGGTTGGACAAGCGTTGGTCAGGGATGATATAGAAGTAGATATGCCTATGCTCTCCTATGGGTATTTCCCATTGTCGCAGGGGCATTTTGGTGCCCTGCACCTAGGAAGAGATACAGGTGCCAGTTGCCGGGGCAACAACAGTTGGTCAGCTGACTGGAAGGGGGCAGGGCCTGAACTATAAATATAGCCCAGGCTGAGGCCAGGGAGGCAGTTCTCCTCTGGCAGCTGATGGAGTGGGAGCTCTGCAGAAGCACTGCAGCCTATAGAAGCCCAAGGGCCTGAAACACCTCCTGGGTGAGGAAGAAACCCTGGTAGGGATTTGAGAGGATAAACTACCAGATGGTTTAGGGTCTCGTTTTAGCCAGGAGGCTTCATTTGAGTTACAGCCGGTGGGCTTGTGTTATTCCGTTTGTTTGCTTGTTTGTTGTTACACCGGAGGACCGGATGAGGCTATAAGGGGTTGGAGGTGGCCTCATAGGAGCTCCCCAGTAGCGTGGGGGTTCCTAGTGCCAGAAAGGGCACAGCAGTCTGTTCCCAGACAGGGCACAGTAGTCAGGGGGTGCACCGAACCCAACCCTGAGAGGGGAGTGCGGTGGACTAAGGGCCAGGTAAGGCCAAGGCCACCTGAGCCCAATTGTGGGAAGTCCCAGTGCGGGTGCGGGCGTAAGCAATGCCCCAGTGGGCAGTATTGTGAGGGAAAAGCCCCAGCGAGGGCGATCGTATAAAGGCAAGCCCCGGGAGGGTGATCATACATAGACCGTGGAGAAAAGGCCCAGGGTGGGCAGCAGCCGTGGGAGAAGTCAGGCAAATAGCCTAGGGGTGCGAGCGTACAGGGAAGCCCTGGAGAGGGTGCGAGTGTACAGGGAAGCCCCGGAGAGGGCGCGAACTCAGAGAGAGATGGGCCTGGAGGACGTCTGTAAGGGCGCGGGCAATAGTTGACCCAACAACGTCCGGTACACCTGAGAGGCTTGGGGCATGGTATAAGGGGTGGTAGGAGCCACGCATAGCCCATAAGGCTGGGGTGCACCAAGTCACTCCATACAGAACAGGGGCCAGGATAAACAAGAGCACTGTGTCCAAGGGGACAAAAGGCAGCCTCCATTATAAAATTAGATAACATCAAAGACGTGGCGGGCGAGAACGAGAGTGCTTGATCACCAACTTGGCACGGTAGGGGGCGCCAGGAGAGATCACAGCCGCTCCTAGGACCCTGCGCCATGACACCCGTGGTTCCAGGCTTTTCTGGATCCTGCATGGGGCCAAGAAGAAATTTCAAACCAACAATTGTCACAGGCATCACAGCCTAAAATGTAGATACTAGATGTGAATGCAGCATCTGGTTAACCAACTGTGTCCACAGGTAAAAACTGACCCCCTTCTCTAACTCAAAACTCTCCTGTTTATACATCCAAAGATCACACAGACCCTTTCACCAGAGCATGACAGCAGGACATCAGAGCAAAACTAAAAGGTCAAGGGAGTAAGGGTTTTTCTAGACTGGGTCAGTAATGGGTTTTATGCAGTAGAGGGTTGAGCATACCTTGCATAGCCAAATGTCCTGACCCAAGGGGCACTCAATCCCTTGGTTTGTAGGACAGATACATCCTGGGAAGCTGATCATCTAGCCAACAGGGCTCTCCAAGGGTTCAAGAATTTGGCATGAGGGGAGCAGTGCCAATGGACACTTGAGGAGCCCTGTAGTTTGGATAACATGGCCCTGCACACCAGATTACACCTGCACACAGACAGATCTGGGCAGTGGGAGGCCTGCAGCCAGATCCAGGCGGGGCAGGATTGGGCCCAGAGACTGACGTCATGCCACTCATGTGGCCCGCAGAGCACCACTGCTCTGACCCATTCCAAAGCCATAACCTCACCTGCGAGTCTACTGCAGACTCTTTCCTAGAAGCCAATCATAGCTCCAGTAGAAACTGAGGGCTTGAGAATGGGCACTGGGGACAAATATAAGCAGCTTCTGGCAAACTTCTACCACTTAAGCCAGTCGGCAGATGGAGATGGGAGTGATGGGGGGGGGCGCTCAAGCGTCCTAGTACAGACAACTCCCCTCAGAATCATTTAAACCAGAGAGAGTCAACATGCAGAATGTGCGTCACAAGTGACATGGGAAGCCTCCGTGGTGTGGCTACCTGAGACGCTAACTGTGCAGTAGTCTAATAACAGTGAGCAGCAGCATGCTGGATAAAACCCAAGTTAATAAACTACTGCGCAGAGACACCCTGCACCCAAGGGAGCAGGCAAGCAGCATAGAGGTATACAGGCATAGCTCGGAGATATTGCGGGTTCGGTTCCAGACCACCGCAATAAAGCGAATATCGCAATAAAGCGAGTCACACAAATTTTTTGGTTTCCTGGTCCATATAAAAGTTATGTTTACACTATACTGTAGTCTATTAAGTGTGCAATAGCATTATGTCTAAAAAAACAATGTACATACCTTAATTAAAAAATTCTTTATTGCTAAAAAATGCTAACTGATGGAAAAATGGTGCTGATAGACTTGTTTGACGCAGGGTTGCCACAAACCTTCAATTTGTAAAAAACGCAATATCTGCGAAGCGCAATAAAGTGACGCGCAATAAAATGAGGTATGCCTGTATAGGGCAGAAAGCAGAGTGGCAGATGTGGCAATGAGTACAGGGAAGAAAGGAGAAAGCAACGCAGCAGACTGGGGAGGGAGCCTAAGGGAGAAAGCAGAAAATAGAGCAGCGTATCAGACAGAGGAAAGAGATTAGAGTGGTACTCAGGGAAGGTGTAAGGCTAATTTGGGGCATGCTTACTGAAACAGGTGCCTCCACTGATTTAAACAATCCACAATGGCTACATTGTTTGTAATTAAATTTCTGGGAAAAACTTTTCAAATGCAGGCTCAGCCTAGATTACTTTGTAGTTTATCCATGTTCTTGGCTGTTAGTAACTGTTACTATGACAAGTCTAATTTGGTTTATTTGTTCTTAAATTACTACTAAATTGTTGCTACTGCTTGGAGGTACTTGATACTATGGTGATTTGGACAATAGGTAGATATACAAATAAATTGGCAACAAAACCCAGCAAGAAATAGTACTAGAGTTTTTTCCTCTTCACCAGGCTAAAGTGACATAACTAAGAACTCAAAAATGAAACCAGTAAGTGCTTCACTGCCCTCATCCACTTTCCAATAGGAGATTTTTTTTTGCCTTACTAACAAACATTTATGGACTTGCATATTATTTCATAGCCTCTTCGATCCATAATTACAAGAGGGAATATGAGAACACTAAGAATCTCTCTTTTTCTTTAATATTTCTGGAGATTTTATACTGTTCCCATTGAGAAGGGGGGGAGCTAAAAGGTTACAAGCAAGAAAAAAAAGACTTAAAATTCATGGCATTGGCTTTAAAAATAAGATCTGCTGTTTGAAATCAAACCATCAAGTGGGGTGTGCTAATTACTGCAATGACCAGAACTTTATGTATCAAAGACAAACATAGAAAAAATACAATCATAATGCACGTTGTTGATTGTGCAACGCAGAGGAAAAATTGTGCATAGAGGAAAAATTGCTTCCTGACCCCTGCAGCAATCAGCTTACTCCCTGAAGCATGAGATTTGATTTCCTTTGTAACTCAGCCTACATAATCATGTATACTACTGCCTACCTCCTAAGCACTCAGCACCTTCTATATGATAAAGGGATAATGATCTGAAAGAATTTCTAAACCATTGCAGTTCAGCAATGTGGAATTCCATTAGCTTGGATAACTGCTAAAATGAAATCTCTTAAAAGTTCATGAACTAGCAAGACCAATTTCACATCAGAAGGGGATTATAATATACTGAGACTTAGGCCTGCTTTGTTAAGGGGAAATATATATATAGACTAGGGATGCTCAACCTTCAGTCTACATACCAGATCTTGGTGTGGGGGCCAGGCCAGGGTGCTGCCAGGTCATCTGGACCAAATCCTAACATGAAGGTGATGGTGCTGGGCCCCCAGGACCTAATCCTCATGCAGCATGGGAAGGGGAGGTGCTGGCCCCCTGGAACACAGGATCCAATCCCAGTGCATAGTTGGTGAGATAGGGCACTGCCAGCCCCCTGGAACAAACCCAGCATGCAGAGCAGGGTGGGGGTGGTGCTAACCCCCTGGGACCCAATCCCAGAGCACAGGGCAGTGAAGAGGTGGTCGTAGGCCACCACCTGGCTCACAGATAGCCCAATCCAGCCTGAAGATGGGCTTCGTGCCACTCATCTGGCCCACATGGCCAAAAGGTTGAGCACAGCTGCTATAGACTGAACAAGGCTTAGAAAAAGTTGGGGGAAAAGAAACAATAAAAATGTGTTCGCTCAACCCAAGCTCCCACATGACATACACCACAAGGGTTATAAACCCACATGGCCTCTAGAAAAGATCTATGCTTATGTTTTAATAAAGATCCTGAACACCACTCACCAAAACAATCAAATGACAACATCTGTCTCTTGTTACAACACACTCAAAAAGTAGTCCAAGCTTGACAAGACTTAACTGCAGAATAATTAAAAGGGTCAGAATGTAACTGCTTATAAATGCGGTAGTACTGGAGTAATGTTGTTGTGATGGTCCATGAAATAATGCAAGAGGCATGTGTTTTTGTGGGTGATATCTGGGTGACCAGAAGAAGAATGTTCTGCATTCAAAAGCTTGTCTAAATCTATCCCAATCATGCAGTTGGTCCAATAAGCGAGTTATCACCAAGGAACCTGGCTTTCTCTGTTAAAAAATCCAAAATTCTCTGATTAAAACCCCCCAAATGTGTGTTTTTCTGTGATTAAAATGAAACTCCACTTTATATACAGGTGCCAGTTGAACACCATGTTTTATTGATATATTTACCATTTTAAAGCAATTTGGAAGCCTACCAGTGCCTCAATCATTATTATAAAATAAATTCTAAATACTTATATATTGTGGCCTTTCATATTGGTTTTTTTTATCATGGAAAATCAGAAGCTCCCCCTACCCTTTTTGATTACCAGGAACAGATCTAGCTCTGACTGTCCCACCTGCTGCTTTGCAGTGCTGATCAGCCCTGATATGTTGGTGCCCTGCCTCTGCCCACAGTCGCCCCTCACTGCTGGTCCACAGTCCCTCACCCCCCAGCCATGCTGGTACCCCTCACTCCTGACTCACAGCCCCCCATCCCTGCTGGTGCCCCTCACTCCCAAGCCACAGCCCCCTCTCCCTGGTGCCCCTCACTCTCCATAGCCCCCCTGGCTGTGCTGGTGCCTTTCATTCCCAGCCTGCAGTCTCCCACCCCACCCCCGGCCATGGTGATGCCCAGTCTGCAGCCCCCCACACCATCCAGCTCTGTGTGGACTCATAGGATGGTGGTCTGCGAGGACGTGCTGGAGGCTGTTCCCACCACGAGGTGTATGCAGCACACCTCATGAGGAAGCACAGACAGCAGCTGGAGCACCACATGCTGCCCTGCACCACCAGCTGGGACTGGGACTATGGTGCAGCAAGAAGGACCAACACCTCACTCCACAGCAGCAGCATGAAGGTGAGTACAGGTCTGGCCCAGGACATACTGCAGGCAATAGGAAGAGGGGTAGGGGCTCTAGGCGGTTTCTGTGGGGAACAGTAGATACGCTGGAGGGTAGGGCTAGGATTCAGTGTGGCCTTGACAAATTGCAGGATTGGGCCAAAAGAAATCTCATGAGGTTCAATAAGGATAAGTGCAAAGTGCTGCACTTAGGACAGAACAATCCCTTGCACCAGTACAGGCTGGAGACTGACTGGTTGGGCAGCAGCTCTTCAGAGAAGGACCCGGGGGCTACAGGGGACAGTAAGCTGAATATGAGCCAGCAGTGTGCCCCTGTTGCCAAAAATGCTAACAACATACCGGGCTGAATTGGTAGGTGTGTTGCCAGCAGATCAAGGGAAGTGATTATCCCCCTCTATTCAGCACTGGTGAGGCCACATCCAGAGTAGTGTGTTCAGTTTTGGGCCCCCCACTACAGAAAGGAAGCGGACAAATTAGAAAGAATCCAGTGTAAGGTGACAAAAATGGTGAGAGGGCAGGGGCACATGACTTCTGGGGAAAGACTGAGGGAACTGGACTCATTTAGTCTAGAGAAGTGAAGACCAAGGTGGGATTTAATAGCAGCCTTCAACTACCTGAAAGGGGGTTCAAAAGAGGACGGAGTTAGGCTATTCTCAGTGGTGGCAGATAACAGAACAAGAAGCAGTGGTCTGAAGCTTCAGAAAGGGAAACTTAGGTTAGATATTAAGAAGAATTTTCTCACCAGGAGGATAGTAAAACATTGCACAGGTTACCCCAGCATCAAGCAATTTTTTTTTTTTTTTTTGTGGAGGACAGAGTTTAGCAACGAGCATATCCTGCTTACCCAAAACCCAAATCTACCAAGATAGGGTGATAAGATAGAAAAGTTATGTAATGTTTGTACTATATAGAAGCAAAAAGTTCCATACAAAATGTTCAGTATGTAAATCTTGCTAGAAGCAAAACCTAGGTTTTTAAGAAACCACTAATCTTCACTAATTTACTAAATCCAAATCTGTTCTTTCTAACAGTTTCCTACCTTAAACTAAACTCTAAAGAAGTTTCCTTTCCTTTGGCTGTGTTTCACCATCTGAGCTGGCGAAGGAGTTCAACCAACCTCTACAACCAGTGGGGAGAAAATGGGAAATATATAATTTCATCTGCTCTTCCTGATCCCTCATCTGAAATCTATTTGAGAGTCTAGAACAATATTAGCAAATATTGTGGGAGCACCAGGTCGGATTACTGAGATTGCCAGATTTAGGAATGTTATCGTCTGTTTGCAATTCCAAGATGCATAGAACCAAAAGGGGAAAAATGACAATCATCTTGGCTAGATGGGACTTTTACCTTCCATCTGATCTCTCTTACTCATTTCTCTATAGAAGACATGTGGCAGCCCGTAAGACTAGGAGAGCTTTCTCATGGCTGACTCACATCTGTGAAACTCGCTTCCTGAGGAACTCAAAAATTACCATAGTTCTTATCAAGGTTAGGTCTAATTTTAGAATCTTAACAGTTCCCTTAAAAGCAACAATAATCTAAGACTAACAACTAATGGAAAATATCCCTGTTTGTTGTAGCCCTGTTTCAGAGAGTTACCCCTACTCAGGAATGCAGCCTAGACACCATTCTTACAATCCAGCAAGTGATTAAGCATCATTGAAATGACTGAAAAATGGGGACAGAGACATATTTGCACTAATCTAGCTCTATTAATATTTCAGTTACTTTGTTTTGAGGCTCTGATGCAGTAAAGCACTTAGTATGTGCTGAACTTAAAGTGCATGGTCAACCTCTGTTTACTTCAGTATTACTAAAATGGAGACTAATTCCACAAGTCATAAGTCATTCTAAGATTGGTGCCAAAGAAAAAAGAAAACTGGATATCTGAATAGGGAAATCTGCGAAAGCCAAACAGTGCATGCACTTAGCCCTCTCTTTCTTGAATCTCTGTTGGAACAAATCAAAAATCAAATTCAGAGGCCCATTCCTAATCTCAGTGATCCATAAAGTTTCCATGGTTAAAAACATTCAGGTTTTTGTACCTAATGGCACAGAAGGGAGCAACCAAGTTAGCATCACATCTGCATACCTTTGCCTCCTCTGCTTAGATGATCAAACACCTATTTACAGCTTAATTAACTGAAGAGGGGCAACTGGCCGAGTCTGGAGCCAGGTTCAAACATGCCTCTGGATCCGCTGAGCTGCATGTTAACTGTTCTACCACCACACCTACTGGGATGATATTAAAATATATCACTGAGAAATACAAAATTTGCCTTTTGATCATCTTGTGGTATTTAATGCAGCTGAGAAAAGAATATAATCAGCATTAAAACATTCTTAATAAATAATGCAGTCTAGCAGCTTTCATCGACTTTGCACTTTAAGAAAGTTTCTACTATTGAATATTTCATGAACAGAAAGTAATTCATTGTGCCTTTTAAATTATACACTTCAGCAACTGTAAAAAGTATCCTATGTTCCAATGCAATAATGGCTAGCTATGAATTTCTAAAGAAACCGTTACAGCCTGAATGTATAGTTTAAAACATAAAACATAAGAACTGTCAGAGCCACCTTTGCCCTCAACTGTAGCAGCTGATTTTAAGACTACAATCTCTTTCAGCAACAGCCTTTATTTTCAATCAAAGAAAAGCTTTATATGCATTTTCCAAAAATGTCATCTCTAGTTTGTACTTTCTAACAAGATAAACCAGATCTGTGTCTTGATGGCTGACACATACAGCTTCTAGAGTGACCACCTTTTCAAAAGGGAAGGCAGGACACATGCCTGCCTTCCACCCACCCCTGCCACCCCCACAACTGGATGAGAGCCTAGCAGAGCAGGACAGTAGATACAGGCTGCCCACCCTGCTGCCTGTCCCTTGGGAGCCCTGTACCACCTATGCACCACCTGCATGCTCAGCAGCAACAGCCGGCACAACTCAAAGCCACCGCTGCCCCTGCTGCAGCTGGGTGGGCAGGGGGCATGTCATCCCCAGAGGCAGGGCAGGGAGCCCTGAGAGCACAGTGGGCAGCCTATATCTGTCCCCTGTGCCACACACAAATCTGGGGAGGCACTTGCCCATCCCCCCATCCCCATGTCCCCTGCCCATGGCTCTGTCCTGCTCCCTGCCCCAGCCCCATGCACTGCTCTGGTTGGTCCTGCCAGCATGCCATGCCCCTGCCCCACTCTGCTTCCCTGTGGGGGGCCTTGATCTGCCCCCCTTCCCACCCTCCTATACCTTCCCTCCCCCATAGATTTACATGCAGGGAGCTGCTCTCTATACTTCCTGGCTGTATTTACTGGCCACATGCATGTGTGCAGGTGCATACATGCACATAACATCCCCTGGATCCTGCTCCTGGCAGCTTCTTGCAGGCTGAAACACTGCCAGCCTACGAGGGGAAACCCTACATTTCCCAATCCCTGTGGACACTACAAATCTTGGACAAATGCCGTCCCAGAGTCCTACAGCCTGGGACCAGGACTTGAGGGTCTCATTACAGGACTGTCCTGCCCAATCAGGGGCAGCTGGTCACCCTAACAGCTTTCTATGTTCTTTTTAGCAGATTTTGTAATCTAGTAGGTACCGTATTCACTTGATAATGAAATGCATTTTTTTCCTCATTCAACCTGGGGTGGGGGAGCGGGGTAGGAAATGAAGCTTTGTCTTATGATCGTATGCAACTTACATAAAACCAGAAAATGCACACGGCCAGCCAGCAGGGCACCTCCGCTCCCTTAGCGTGCAGGGTTCATGGCCAGCTGGTGCACGGTTACTCCAAGATGCTCCCTGTGAGCATGTGCCAAGCTTCTTTGGTACCCTTTGGCTGGAAACCCTACACACAGCTCAAAATGACCCATGGGATGTCCATGCCCACTACGGAACAGGGAGATCTGGGTGAGGGAGATCCCCTGCCCTCCATCAATGCTGACCTCATGAAGGAACACCTTGAGAGGCTGGATACCTTCAAGTCAGCTGGCCCTGACAATCTGCACCCCAGGGTGCTCAAGGAGCTGGCAAGCATCGTAGTCCAGCCCCTGGCATGGATTTTTGAAAACTCCTGGCGCTCCGGTGTAGTTCCCAAAGACTGGAAGAAGGCCAATATGGTGCCTACAAGAAAGGGAGGAAAGTGGAGCCAGCAAACTACAGGCCCATCAGCCTGACCCCTATCCTGGGGAAGATCTTAGAAAAGTTTATTAAAGAGGCCATCCTTAATGGACTGGCCGACGCCAACATCCTGAGGGATAGCTAGCATGGGTTTGTTGCGGGTGGGTCTTGCTTGACCAATCTCATTTCCTTTTATGGCCAGATGACCTGTCACCCGGACAAGGGAGAAGAGATTGCTGTCATATATCTTGACTTCAAAAAAGCCTTTGATCTGGTATCCCAGGATCATCTCTTGGCAAAACTGGCCAGTTGTGGTCTTGGGTCCACCATGATCTGCCAGTTGGGAAATTGGCTCCATGGTTGGACCCAGAGGGTAGTAATTGAAGAAAGTCAATCATCATGATGCCCTGTGAGTAGTGGGGTCCCCCAAGGCTCTGTCCTTGGACCCATATTGTTCAACATCTTCATTAACGATGTGGACATTGGAGTCAGAAGCGGACTGGCAAAGTTTGCCGATGACACCAAACTTTGGAGCAAAGCATCCACACCAGAAGACAGGAGGGTGATTCAGGCTGACCTGGACAGGCTCAGCAAATGGGCAGACAAGAACCTGATGATGTATAACACTGAAAATTGCAAGGTTCTCCACCTTGGGAGGAAAACCTGCAGCATCCTTATAGGCTCAACAGTGCTATGAAAGAAAGAGACTTGGGGATCATCATTGACCACAAGACGAACATAAGCCTGCAATGTGATGCTGCGGCTAGTAAAGCGACTAAAATGCTGGCTTGCATCCATAGATGCTTCCCAAGCAAATCCTGGGATGTCATTCTCCCCTTGTATTCAGCCTTGGTGAGGCCACAGCTGGACTACTGCATCCAGTTTTGGGCTCCACAATTCAAAAAGGACGTGGAGAAGCTTGAGAGAGTCCAGAGAAGAACCATGTGCATGATCAGAGGTCAGGAAAACAGACCTTATGACGACAGGCTAAGAGCCATGGGGCTCTATAGCCTGGAAAAGCATAGGCTCATGGGTGATTTGATGGCCACCAAAAGTTTATCAGGGGTGACCACCAGTATCTGGGGGAATGTTTGTTCACCAGAATGCCTTGGCATCAAGGGATGACAAGGTCAAACGGTTATAAACTACTGCAAGACCATTTCAGGCTGGACTTAAGGAAGAATTTCTTTACTGTCTAAGCACCCAAGGTCTGGAATAGCCTGCCATTGGAGGTGGTTCAAGCACCTACATTGAACTACCTTCCAGAGTAAATCGGATGCTTATCTTGCTGGGATCCTATGACCCCAGCTGACTTCCTGCCCTTTGGGCGGGGGGCTGGACTCGATGATCTTCCAAAGTCCCTTCCAGCCCTAATGTCTATGAAATCTATGAAAAAGTGATAAGCAAGTTGTCAAGTGTGTTCAAGAAAAGAGAAAGGAGGAAATGTCAATCACCTGCAAAGTGATTCAATTCAAAGTATTAGAAATAGAAAGGAATTGAACATTCCCCTTCAAAAATGCAAAGTAAGTAGTGGGTGGTGTATCTGAATGATGCGACTGAGATGAAGAACATCACTTGCACAAAAGTTACCATCAGATTGCAGTAAAAAACTTGTTGAATTCCAGTGGTACGATATTGGTCTATGCAAAACTCATCCTTACCTGCTGAACTCTAATCTATTTTGACATGCTAAATAATGTCACCATCCATGAAAAGGTGCACAATCCATAATTATGAGAAATATAAGAAATGAAGAGTCACAAATTACAGTGATGTTAGCAGTATTGGCAGATGGGAGAAAATTGCCACCATATATGTTTTTGAAACACAGAACTCTCCCATAATAAAAACTGCCACTAGGAATAGTGGCTAGATGCTAGGAATAAGGACAGATGTCAAGTGAACTGATGAATGACTGGTTAGATGTTATGTGGAAATGGAGACCTGGGGTACTGCTAAAGAAAAAAGGAGTGTTAGTGTCAGATTCAGTGAAAGGGCGTATAACACCCTCTGTGTTAGATGTAAAAGCAAAAATTTGGTCAATGAATTGTGATCTTGTAGTCATACCTCCTGGTATGACATCTCAACTCCAAGTACTGAATGCCAGTGAATAAACTCTTTAAGGGCCATTTTCAGTATCAGTACTGGGACTGGCTCTTGGCAGGGAACTATGCACTTACACCTGGTGGGAAGATTAAGCCAACCATAGCATTGCTTTACCAATGGACTCCAACTTCTTAAGGAAGGATGTCTTCAGAATCCATTATCAAAGGGTTCAAAAAGTACTGTGTATTCAGTGCCATGGATGGAACTAAAGAAAATGTTTTGTGGGAAGATGAGAGAGAAGATGAGAACAGTGAAGAGTGAAGATGCATGCAAAACTGGTCCTAAATTGCAGCATCTAAGAGTTGTAGCACTTCCCAGGTTCTGGACAGAACCTAATATAGGTTAAGTTAAGTTAATGTTTGAATTGAATTGAAGTTGATGTTGAATTTATAATTTACTGGTATTGCTATAGTTTTGTCAGTAGGTCTGGTATAAAAATAGGTATTGGCTGACTAGGTATAAAAAGAGCAATAATACCAAAATTATTTTAAAAATACCAAATTATTTTTTTCTTGTGTGGCATCTAAGGGGTTGACTTAAATTCCGGGTCATCTTAGATTCAAGTAAATATGCTATTATTAGAAACTGGATACCATATCTTTGAAAATGACATATATGTACCCAACATAAACAAAGCACATTAAAAGAATGTACATACATATATACATACTCACTCAAGATGCAAGGAATGTTACATCTAAGCTTGCCTAGGCCACCTTACCCTGGCCCCTGTGGGCACACACTATGATGCGGTCTCTAATTATGCAATCACTTCTTGGACTAGACCCTTGATTGGTATAAACTGTTCAGTTAATTGATGACACTGGTGCTATTCTGATCTCCATATACTGAAGAACTGATTCTTTGTTTTTCAATATTGGACTTTGGCTGCTTGCTTAGCAAAGAGACTTGCACAAACTCAAACTGGGTGCACAGTATCTATTTTCCAATGAGGTCATTATTTGGCCAAAGCAAAATCAAATTTCATTAGAAAATTTAAAAGGTAATTCCTTTCAGCCATAGCTATTTTTGTACAAATGCTAATTTTTATACCCCCACACATTTAAACTATAATTACAGCTCCAAAAAAATGATGCCTTTTTTATTTTTAAGATGACAACAATGTGTTCCCTTTATACACATAAAGGCTGATTTTTTGAAGAAAAAAAGAAAATTTTTTTTGCTCAAACTTCACTCCCTCATGAACAAAGGAACCCCAGACATTGAAAAATTCAACTCAAAGTTGTAAGCCTTCAAAATTGGCCTTGCTCCCCACTACGCCCCTCTACATGTTAGCTCCCATCTCAAACATTCCCATTCAATCCTAGGACATAGGAATGGAAGGGACCCAGCCTGCCTGGACATTTAATCCATTCCCCCTGCTTCTAAGCAGGATCAAGATATTTGTCTTCAAACTCTCCAATGAAAAAGATCCCATGACCTCCCCATGTAATCTGTTCCAGTTCTTAACCCTCCTTATAGATATTTTATACCTATTACTGCCTAGCTTAATGGTGGGCAAAGTCCAGCTCATGGACTGGATCAGGTCTGTGGCAGACTCCATTTCCCAGAAGCCCCTGTGGTGATGGCTCGTTCTGGCTGCCATTACTGCATCCAGCCCCACTGCCGAAGCACCACGGCCCATCCGACCCACACCAGGACTGGCACCCATGCAGGCAAGGCTGGGCACCTGGGATGGGCATGCAGCCAAGAGGGAGATGGGCAAGTGAAGCCAGGGTGGTGATAATGTGGGGTTGGGGCAGGGACAGAGTCATGATCTGCAAAACCCCGCAATGAGTGTAGATGCCGTGGGCAGGGGTGTGTGTGGAACAGATTGCCACTCTGCCATGACCTGGGTTCCATGCTGTCACCACACCAAGATCCTGGCCCTGGCCCTGGCCCT
The DNA here is from genome assembly GCF_001723895.1 of Crocodylus porosus. Classification (NCBI taxonomy): domain Eukaryota; kingdom Metazoa; phylum Chordata; order Crocodylia; family Crocodylidae; genus Crocodylus; species Crocodylus porosus. The sequence continues at coordinate 87,929,188 of NW_017728886.1, forward strand.
GAAGCAGCCCCCCTCCCAGCCACACGTCCTTTGCTTGCAGCTCTGGCCAGTCTCCATGAAGTCCCCAGGAGTGTGGGGCTGGGGCAGAGCCCCAGTTCTGCAGCCCCGCACTGTCATGACCCCATGCTACTAGGGTCTCTATGGAGACTGCCTGGGAGCCACACAGGCAGGGGGCTGCTGGGAAATGGAGTCCAGCCACCAGCTGGATCTGCCATTTTGCCTACCCCTGGCCTAGCCAGTCTCTGTTAAGCTTTTTGCCAACTCAGACCCCTCACTACTTCCTCTCTTCTGTATTTTTCTTTTCCTGAAACATTCTCCTATCAATATTTACCAAATGGATGCATGCTTCTTTGAAAAATCTCTCAAAATATTTAATTAATTATTATTAAATAGCTTTTAAATTAATGAAAAACTTGTCCTCTTTCTGTTGTAATGCACCCCACCACCACCACCTTTAAAAGTTTTTTTTTTAATGCCCCATACCTTTAGACTGCTTTGGAGTGGTTACAGCACAGTTAGGAGGAGCAATAATAGTGCTAACAGTCACTGATATTACTGCACATGATTTTTACTTGCAGTTAGAAGGCTAACAACTGCATGTGACAAGACTAAGGTACAGAATGAGAAACACCGTCAAAACATATACAATGTGGTTTTCCCAAAATTTAAAAGCAGGAGACTTTGCATCAGGAGCGGTACAATAAAAATATGCAATGGCCATCACCAGTAAAACTGTCTGTGAGGAGACACTCACCCTCTATCTCATATCCCACTCCATTGTTATGTCTTTTTAGTACGTCTAACACAGTCCCTTCATTAAACTCCCTTCAGTAAACTCTTCATTTACTATCCCCCAATCTTGTATTACTGATCTTCTTATGGTGCGATTCAAAACTGATCACCATGCTATTCCTCTGAGTATGTTACTTTCTGAACGTTTCTAGTAACGCGCATCCACGCTGCACAGGAGATAATTTTGCCTTTGGTAAACAACTATTCTGGCCTGCTGCACTTAGAAGCATTAGCTGAAATGTCACCCAAATCATATATTTGAACCAAAGCAATACCTAAAACGTTACCTCTCCTGATTTCCTCCTTTCCATTGCGTCTAGGTTGGTTGCATATAACTGCAGTGAGCTTAGGGACAAGGGTAGAGGAAAGACTTAAATCACAGAGACTGCAGAAAGAACATGAGCAGAAGAAATCAAAGGACAAAATTGTGCTGCATGGAATTGAAACTCAGGGCAATATGTGTTGGCAAGAACAGTAATAGTGATAATCGCCATCAGTAACTACAGTGATACATATACACTTAGCAGTTGAATACTGCTACACTGTACTAAGAAATGAGAAAAACAAGCATATACTGAGTGAGATACTATCAAGGTAGGGTGCTCAAATCTAATTGACATACAAAAAACTAGAACTCTTGGTTCCAATATGATACCTTTTATTAGACCAACTGGAAAATGGCAAGGAAACTGTCCTTTTCTGCAAGCTTTCGAGATCAAAGTCCCTTTTGTCAGGCTCTGAAAAAGTATAGATGGTATAAGATGGTAAAAAGTCCCCATAGGTAGGAAATAAACTTCATTTTTGCAGAGAAGAAGCTGAAGATGGAAGGCTGTTGGTATTTCCATTTTGCCATTTTCCATCTTCCATCTTGCCATTTTCCAGTTGGTCTAATAAAAGGTATCATTTTGTTACCATGAGTTCTAGTTTTTTGTATGCCTTTTTGTCTCAGACCAACATGGCTACCAAGTACACCCCTGAAGCATGGAAGATGCTGAATTTTAGCCTATTTTGAACTTTAAACTTCACAGCAGAACAAAAAGGAATTTTTTTTACCTCCCTGCCTGCCATCTGACACCTACAGGGAAGGAATTCTACCTGATCAACACATCAAATCGCTACTCAACACAGCTCACAAAGACACTCTCATGGACCCAGAGGGATGGCCTTCCATCTTCAGCTCCCTCTATGCAAAAATGAGGCTTATTTCTTAACTATGGGGACTTTTTACCATCTTGTACCATCTGTACTTTTCCCAGAGCTTCACAAAGGGCCTTTGATCCTGAAAGCTTACAGAAAAGGACAATTTTCCTGCCATTTTCCAGTTGGTCTAATAAAAGGCATCATTTTGGAACCAAGAGTTCTAATTTTATGTATGTCTTTTTGTCTCAGACCAACACGGCTATCAAGTACACCCCTGAAATCTAATTGAAACTTGAAATTTGCTAAATTTTGTATAATTATTTTGTCGCTTTTCATTTCATAGTTACAAGTAATTTACATACAAAATATATAACATTTATGTGGAGCAATAAATACTCTAAGAATTTACAAATGATGGAATTGCTTGTGCAAACTTAGATGGGAACCACAAATTTCAGTGGGATAACTCACACAAGTAAATGGTCATCAATCTACCTGAGGATGAAAAAATTATGCCACCTATTTGGAGAGTATAAATATTGCCCACAGCACCTGAAATGTACTCATCTCTGGAGAAAAGCTGGTAATCATACTGCATCAGACAGCAAAGTTTCACAGCCAGGGTGCAAATTTGTCCCACTAGATTTACATTTGATAATACACACAATTAGTCAAAAACAAGAAATAATATATTAAGTTGGAATACAAGCAACATTCTACATATGAGCACATACAAAACAAATGCAAACCTTTTCTTGGAATTCAATTCATGCACCATTCAGTCTATTCCACGATTATCCGGCACCATATAATCACCACAGAAACAAAATTTGGTCAAACAAACAGGTCAGACTTACGTAGTTCTCCTACTTTCAATATTTCACACAGCATCTTTGTCAGCTCAATGCTACTTCGGCCAAATGGGCATTCATGTTTGTCTTCTCGGCTACTATTTTCCAAGACAATCTAAAACGGAAATCAGAAAGGAAGTTAAATTATGCAGAAGATACAGGTATTGATGAATTAGTCTCTCTCTTCAGGATATTTAGTAAGCATCTGTATTAGGGGTGTAGATTATAAAGTTAATTTGTTATCATAAGCTAAGAATCTTCCTGCAAAATTGAAGTTAAAACAATGTCATGAATAATTCTGGCGGGGGAGGGGGAGGAAGACATCCCCCTATTTCTGTGTCACCACCACTGCCTCATGGAGCTGGTAGATTGAACAAAACACATGGAATATCACTCAATGTACAGACATGTATTTTGGAAGCCATGTCACTCCAGTGCAACACGATACTTTGGTTCCATCTCCCTGCATGAAGAAGTTGAGATAGAAGTCAATAGCAAGAAGTTGATTTTTTTTTCAATCTAATGTTGTGGTAGGTGTAAAAAGTTATGTTTTAATAAACTGAAAGAAATGTTAAAAATAAGAATATACCTGGGTTTAGAATCTAAAAGGCCTACATATCAAAAATCCTATTTTAGACAAGGTAACAGGGTAAGAAGATGTACTTATTGCATCTGTGGTGAAAGAAACCTTTTCTTGATGCACAAAACATTTGTAATTGTATAAATGCTATGGATGTAAGCAAATCGAACTTCAACAAGTAGTCTTATTATATCCAAGATAACTGTGCAAAAACAACAGAACATAGCATTTGTGAAATTAAGCAACTTATTTTCTTTGGGCTAGAACCTGCCCCACTCCTGCAAATCAACCAAGGATCTCACTGTCCAGCATATAAAGGTATTCTCTCTGAATATACCATGGAGTCTGCCTAAATTATGAGATGCTCATTCCTCATTTGGGTACAAGACAGGGAAGACAGATTAAGGACTGAAAATGAAAAGAAAATAATTCAAAGTAGGTTTTGTACTACGCATTGGCTTTATGATAAAACCTCTCCTACAAGCTTTAACAAAGAAACAAAGCACATGTCCCGAATAGCTGCTGCATGGCTAGAGGAAGAAATACTTCAAAAGCAGATTTTTCTGAAGTACAATAGGACCTCAGAGGCCCTGTGAATTTTCTTCATAAACAGGTGTTTATCTGCTATACTCCCCTTGGTAGTGTTTTCCCCAATTCACTTTCCCACCCAATGTATCTTATCTGTTATGTCCCTTGTTTGAAAAGGCTTCTTTAAAATAGCACAGGGCAGTTTTTTAGCCTTTTCAATGTCTGTGGTGTGGCAACTGCACCATGCCCCTGACTATTTTTGTCACAAACCACAAAAAAAGATGTTCTATCAAGAAATGAACAGAAAACCAGTTGCTTCTCACAAAGACCCTTCAACACAGAAGATGGAAATATACCGCCAATATAGCACTTTTCATCAGTAGATCTCAAAGGCTGGAAACAGAAGCTGCCTTAGGTCGCCTTTCTCCTGACCTAAACATTTTGATGGGAGCATAAAGGCCAAGCAAACAGACATCCACACCCCGTGTCATACCACAAATGCCCAAAGTTTGTGGCCATGACAAAAGGTTTTTAATTTGTGCTGCTATTTAACAGCAGACCTCTGTTTATTTTATGACACAAGGGCAGTCGCAGTTCTGAGCTGCCAGCACTCTGAAGGCATCCCACCCAGGTAGGTGCTCTGGGGGCTCAAAGTGCCCAACCCTGCACATCCCAGTAACTCCCATGAAGGACTGGGCCCCTAAAGACTTGGGAGCACTTACCCGGCTTTCCCCCTCTTACATAGATGCGCCCCTGAGACTCCCCAGGATGCGTCTCCATAAGCAGGGAAAGTCTAAGATTCCCCTCTTACCAAGATGCATCTCTGGGATATTTGGAGCATGGCTCCTTAAGTGGTGAAACCCTGAATGTTTCTGCTTATGGAGATGCACCCTGGAAATCCCAGGTGCATGTCTCTAAATGGGGAAAGCCAGGCAGGAACTTCCTGGGCTTGAGGGTTACAGGACTGGGCCCCTAAAGCCCTGTCTCGCCTCACCAGGAAGGAAAAAAGGCAATGTGCATTTCCTCCTATAAAGTGGATCACCTCCAATGCTGGGACACATCCCAGCCCAGCTGACATGCTTCATTTGTCAATGTCCTTTTCTAGCCAAGGTGTCTTAAACACTGAGAAACCATAATTACCCACTTTTACAGATGGAGGACACAGAGGTACAGTGGTGTGACTTGCCTAAGGTCACCCAGTCATGAACATAAGCAAAATACACGTCTTTTAAGCACCAGTCCAGTGGTCCAACCCCTTAATCATACCACTTCTCTGAGTATGTTCACAAACCTGCATGTTGTAAATCTTTTCTACCTTGGAGAACACATAACAGCAGCAGTCTCCCTATGCCTGGCGAAGGGTGTTTGTGCCCAAAAGCTTGCAGAGAACTTTTCCCCAACTATTTAGTTGGTCTAATAAAAGATATCACGTCTACCCAAAGAACCATGCCTCCCTCAGACAAGTGGAGAAGGGTGTATATGCATATATACCATATATGAATATAAGGCAAGAATTTAGGGATTAAATCCTCGCTCTGTTCAAGTCAATGACAAAAATTCCACTGACTTGCAGGGAGCAGGATTTCACTCTTGCCTCCTATCTTAAAAAACATCTATCAGTATCACCTTGCCCTCATAGAAAATTATATGTATATATATAAAGAATGAAGCCAGAGAACACTGTAGGATGACAAACCCTACATTTCATTGATTATATTGGTTCTTATTAAAATTTCTATAGAACTCTATGGATTCCAACCCTAAATCTACAAAAAGGGACCCAAGGTCATGTAAAAACACTCTCCCACATCCCTCCAGGCATTCAGACTCTTTTGTTTATGACCCCTAACAGGACTGAGACAGTATCAGGGGTAGATAGAAAGAAAGGCAGGCAGTCTCTTGGCTACTGAGTGGTTCGGTGCTTTGCCTAGTGGAATTACTTTTTATGCTAAAAGTTGGGGTTTAAATTACATCTAATTGTTCAGTATAATACCTGGATAGCAGCTGTACTAAATCAAAGAAACACCCCTGCAATTTCTTTTTTGCATTCCTATAGCCACCTTTCAGGAACATGTGAACATCTCCACTGTGCACTGAGGATGAGTCATCCTGCTTTAGAGATCTTTGCAAAGGAAAAGCACTCCACTCCCTTACCCAAGTATAGGAGTCGTGGTAGAATGATGTAAATAAA
>NW_017728886.1:87935369-87957604 GCF_001723895.1 Crocodylus porosus
TACTCCCCTTGGTAGTGTTTTCCCCAATTCACTTTCCCACCCAATGTATCTTATCTGTTATGTCCCTTGTTTGAAAAGGCTTCTTTAAAATAGCACAGGGCAGTTTTTTAGCCTTTTCAATGTCTGTGGTGTGGCAACTGCACCATGCCCCTGACTATTTTTGTCACAAACCACAAAAAAAGATGTTCTATCAAGAAATGAACAGAAAACCAGTTGCTTCTCACAAAGACCCTTCAACACAGAAGATGGAAATATACCGCCAATATAGCACTTTTCATCAGTAGATCTCAAAGGCTGGAAACAGAAGCTGCCTTAGGTCGCCTTTCTCCTGACCTAAACATTTTGATGGGAGCATAAAGGCCAAGCAAACAGACATCCACACCCCGTGTCATACCACAAATGCCCAAAGTTTGTGGCCATGACAAAAGGTTTTTAATTTGTGCTGCTATTTAACAGCAGACCTCTGTTTATTTTATGACACAAGGGCAGTCGCAGTTCTGAGCTGCCAGCACTCTGAAGGCATCCCACCCAGGTAGGTGCTCTGGGGGCTCAAAGTGCCCAACCCTGCACATCCCAGTAACTCCCATGAAGGACTGGGCCCCTAAAGACTTGGGAGCACTTACCCGGCTTTCCCCCTCTTACATAGATGCGCCCCTGAGACTCCCCAGGATGCGTCTCCATAAGCAGGGAAAGTCTAAGATTCCCCTCTTACCAAGATGCATCTCTGGGATATTTGGAGCATGGCTCCTTAAGTGGTGAAACCCTGAATGTTTCTGCTTATGGAGATGCACCCTGGAAATCCCAGGTGCATGTCTCTAAATGGGGAAAGCCAGGCAGGAACTTCCTGGGCTTGAGGGTTACAGGACTGGGCCCCTAAAGCCCTGTCTCGCCTCACCAGGAAGGAAAAAAGGCAATGTGCATTTCCTCCTATAAAGTGGATCACCTCCAATGCTGGGACACATCCCAGCCCAGCTGACATGCTTCATTTGTCAATGTCCTTTTCTAGCCAAGGTGTCTTAAACACTGAGAAACCATAATTACCCACTTTTACAGATGGAGGACACAGAGGTACAGTGGTGTGACTTGCCTAAGGTCACCCAGTCATGAACATAAGCAAAATACACGTCTTTTAAGCACCAGTCCAGTGGTCCAACCCCTTAATCATACCACTTCTCTGAGTATGTTCACAAACCTGCATGTTGTAAATCTTTTCTACCTTGGAGAACACATAACAGCAGCAGTCTCCCTATGCCTGGCGAAGGGTGTTTGTGCCCAAAAGCTTGCAGAGAACTTTTCCCCAACTATTTAGTTGGTCTAATAAAAGATATCACGTCTACCCAAAGAACCATGCCTCCCTCAGACAAGTGGAGAAGGGTGTATATGCATATATACCATATATGAATATAAGGCAAGAATTTAGGGATTAAATCCTGGCTCTGTTCAAGTCAATGACAAAAATTCCACTGACTTGCAGGGAGCAGGATTTCACTCTTGCCTCCTATCTTAAAAAACATCTATCAGTATCACCTTGCCCTCATAGAAAATTATATGTATATATATAAAGAATGAAGCCAGAGAACACTGTAGGATGACAAACCCTACATTTCATTGATTATATTGGTTCTTATTAAAATTTCTATAGAACTCTATGGATTCCAACCCTAAATCTACAAAAAGGGACCCAAGGTCATGTAAAAACACTCTCCCACATCCCTCCAGGCATTCAGACTCTTTTGTTTATGACCCCTAACAGGACTGAGACAGTATCAGGGGTAGATAGAAAGAAAGGCAGGCAGTCTCTTGGCTACTGAGTGGTTCGGTGCTTTGCCTAGTGGAATTACTTTTTATGCTAAAAGTTGGGGTTTAAATTACATCTAATTGTTCAGTATAATACCTGGATAGCAGCTGTACTAAATCAAAGAAACACCCCTGCAATTTCTTTTTTGCATTCCTATAGCCACCTTTCAGGAACATGTGAACATCTCCACTGTGCACTGAGGATGAGTCATCCTGCTTTAGAGATCTTTGCAAAGGAAAAGCACTCCACTCCCTTACCCAAGTATAGGAGTCGTGGTAGAATGATGTAAATAAATTGCAACGCTATGTCTCACATCACTGAAATGACTTATGGTTTTTTTTCTTCTTCTCTTATCATACAAAATGAAATCTGCATAAGTGAGAAGGGGGGGCAGTTCTCACACAGATTTAGATACAGCTAAGGAGAGCAGGTAAAAAGATGAATGAGGAGGCAAAATGAAAAGCGGGGAGGAAGGGCATTGTTCTCAGCAATATCACTGCTCTTGGAAAACATGTTTTCTTGAGCTTCATATTAACCCAACATATTAACATTTCATGAGTGCGTAAATATTTAATGGTGACACCATATATGCATATAAGGCAAGGCACAATTACCACAATCAATAAGAATGCATGAAAAATAGTTAAGGTACCGTGTAGTACTATCCAGCAAATTAAATGGCAATTTGAGTAATCAATATGAAAACAGCTGTAGAATGCTCTTCTTTCTACCTCCATTCTAGCATCCGTCTTTTCACATGCACTGTGCAGAATAAGGAAGGCATGACACATACTGTGTTTTTACAAGCAGAGAAGATGGAAGAGGCTTTGCCAAGCTAAATTTGTGGATGCAAATTTTACAGTTACAGAAACTGATGTTTTAGAGGCACTGATTACTGTAAGTGTTTGATTTTACTACAAAAAAAGGAAGAAAAAAATTCCTAATTCTATACATTCCTTAGTATATTCATAATACACTTTTTATGGATTAGCAAATCTTATCCTGCTGCAAAACAGAATGCTATACATTCTGTTGATAATAACTTTATTTTATCTTTATTTCCCTGATCTTCCTGGTTATGCCAGCAATCAAAAGAGTCAGACAATAAACATGTTTGCTTAGCAAGTTGCTGAAAATACTAGCAAGGAAAGAAAGCTCAGCTGTAACAACCAAAAATATTTCTGTATCAGTATTTGTAATCTGGTCTGATACATGACATTTTTATGTCATTATTGTTACAAGAAAAATTTAGTAGTAATGATGTCACCCACCCCACTTAACTGCTAACCGCATCTTCTCTTGCCTCAATCTTGACCCTGCATTATCTGGCAGATATCTCCTTTCACTGTCTGATAACACCTCCACCAATATTTATCTATGTGAATATTTAGGATTTGCTTTGCTACTGCACCCGTAGGCCTCAATCATGCTTTGGAGGTTTCAGTGTGGTAGGTGCTGAACACCCATAGGAGTGCTATACCCTGATAATTCTCGTCTCACAGTCCCTTTGATCACCAGCTCTCACGCCCCCCCGATCAGCTACAGAGACTGAGAGGAGAGAAACTGGAATGAACAATGCTCTAACAACAAAAAAAGGTGGAGGAAAAAAAAAGTCACAGTAGAGGGGAAAAATGGTGAGATCAATACAAAGGGGAAAAAAAGAGAGACCAGGGCAGAAGAGAACACTAAAGAGAAAAAGCAAGCCCAAGAAACCGGAACAGAAGAAGTGGGGTGGGAGGGAGATGGGGAACCAGGGAGAACAAAAATAAAGTGGACGGGAAAGAAATAACAAAAGGTAGAAGGGGAAAGGAGCATTGGTGGCAGTCTGGAATACAGAAGAGAGCACAGACAGAAAGACAAAAAGCATAAGAGAAATGAGTTAAGGAGCAACTGGAAGAAGGATAGCGGAAGGGAAAAAATAAATGTAAAAAGGGGCAAGAGGCAGAAATTCTTAGGGAAGCAACAATACATTACAGCCAAGGAAGGAAAAGGTTAGAGAATATTGTTTTTTCAGATAGGTCTCCTACTACTTTGTAACGCTGAGGATTTTTAAATACTATTTCTGCCACAGCAATTACCATTTCCCTCACCCTAATTTTGAATCCCAGAGAGGTGGTGTGGTCACAGGGCCAGAACAGTGGTGGCTCAATCTTTTTTGCCTGGTGGGCTGGATTGGCCAGACCCAGGAGGTGTTCCCAATCTGGTGCACGGGAAGGCATGGCAGGCACCATCTGGCTGCATGGAGGGTGGCGGGGGCAGGCTGGCCCCACAGGGGAAAGGAGCTTGACCTGACCCTATGGGAAGGGAAGGGTGCATGGCCAGCCCCCAGATTAGCCCTGCAAGGAGGGAAGGTGCTGGTAGGGAGAAGCTTTGTGGGAGAATCAGGCATAGCCAGGTCCAAACACAGGCCTGCAGAAAGGGAAAGAGGCACAAATCCAGTACTGCTGGGAACAAGGCAGGGAAGGTGGTATGGCCCAGCCCCAATCCAGAAGGAGGGAAGAGGCATGGCCCTGTCCCATGGGGGAAGGGGTTCTGGCCTGGACCTGACCTGCACGGTGCTTGGAATTTGGTAGCCAGATCCAGACACTTGCATGGATGAACTGGACAGCCATCTGGGCCCAGATAGAAAGGGGAACCAAAAGGGTAATTTTTTTTCCCGTTGTCTGATTATTATTATCATTATCTCTGGTGAAGGGGAGCCCCATACTAAAAGTTTGCCTGGGGCTGCCAGGACTGTAGGTATAGTACTGTTGGTAGGGAGGAAGGTGGCCAACTTAATGACCCCTGCTCCCCGGCTGCCAAATGTCCAAACCCCTGGGGAGCCCTGTGGGCCAGATAAGATGACTCTGCAGGCTGGAGGCTGAGCACCGCTGAGCTAGAATATTGGACTGATATTTGAAAGATCTTTTTTGAGTCATATTACTCCAATGAGTGACCTTAAACAAGTCAGCCTGTCAACTTCATTAACCTTCAGTATACTTCAGTTATCCCCATCTATAAAAGTGGATAATTATGGTTCTTCACTGTGTAAGACTCTTTGGGCCCCTCTACATGTGCAGGGAAAGACAGGGTGGAATCTAATGCACAATTTACAATTACGCCTCCTGGCATGCCATGCATACATGGCAGGAGGGCTGATTGTGCATTAAGATCCCATCATGCCTCATCACTGGTGTAGGAGGAGCTGGGGATTGCGATCCTCAACTCTCCCTGTACCAGCTCCCATAGCTGCCCCTTAGCAGCTCACACCCCTCAAGGCCCACAGCAGTGGCAGCATTCTCCTCTTTGCTCCCACTGTGAGGCCTGCAGCAATGGTGGCTATGGTGCTTGCAGCAGGAGCAGCACAGGGGAATGCTGAGGTACAGGGCTTGCAGTGGCAGCAGAAGGCTCACAACAGGGGCAGGTTTCTCCCTGCTGCAAGCCCTACAGCCAGGGGGGCAGCATTCTCCCCACTGCAAGCCCCACAGCTGACAACACTGCCATCACTGCAAGCCTTCTTAGCTGCGGGGCAAGTGGTGCTCACCTGTGGCAGGGGGACCCTCAGTTTTGGGGGCTCCTGGCCACCAGGGAGCACCTAGACATGTGTTCAATTAATGACATAATTAAAATAAGCAACAAAGTTAATGCACATTTTTTGTGGAATAACTTTGTAGCTTTTTGCTTGTATATCACACTTAAGATGCGATTGCTTGGTTAATCATACCTTTCATGTAATGTGTAGAGGGAGCCCTTTGAGATAGCGAAGTGCTATAGAAAAAAGACTTAGATGGTATATTTCCACCTTCTTGGTTGGAAGGTCTATATGCAAAACAACTGCTTTTTTGTTCAATTCTTGGTGGAACATCTTTTCCTGTGGTCTGCTTATTGCAAGGGTTTCATAATAATTAGTAAACAAAACTAAGGGGTGTCAGAAATAGTAATGAAGGCATTGTCAACATTAGGAAATAGCATCATTTTAGCTTCTGGTCCACAGCAATGGGCTTAGCTGACTTGGTGCTGGCCATACATTTGACTATGTATGCTTCCAACTAAGACTTGATCAGCACAGAGGGCACAAACAGATGACATTTCCACCAACAAAATTTGCATCAGATTTGTTCACCAACAGAAATCGCACTATGATATACAGTGGACAGAAATGCAACTACCCTAAAAGTCACTCAGACTGTCGGTTCCTATTATTGTCCTTAACCACTCAGTGACAAGGGAGCAAGCAACAGCCTGCTTACCTGGGAATCAGTAACCCCAGGATAAGATGAAAACAGACAAAACCTACACCAGTGTAACTGACCAGCAGTTGAGTACTTCTTACCTCTGATTTTTTAGGGTCTATTCTCTACCAGTTTGGGCAAAATTTCTCTAGGGTTGGGATTTGTTATCTGTCTGCTACATTTTTATCCTGGTAAAATGGCAAAGGTGACTGTACCAATGTAAAATGTCATTTGCCCATGCCCTGAGCCAACTACACCAAAGATGTAAATGCTGTCACAGTCTAAAAGGACATTTTTTTCCCTAGAAATTAACTTAGGGATTAAGAAACATGTAGAAAAAAATATATTTTTCTCAGTACATATGACTTTCTGTAGATCCATTATGTACACACTTTACAGTATATCATAATAAATAGAAATCTTCATTACAACTGTGCCCAGAACCCCTAAAAAAACAAAACACAAAACAAAAAAAGACCTTTTACAAGAAATCAATACTTGCAGGAAAAAGTTCAAAATTTCAGAATTCATACATAATAAAAACTCAAGTTAATGCCAGATCATAGGGAAATAATGTAGTCTCTGGCAACAAAGAGGAAATAAAATTTTGTCTGATTTGCTTTATATGGTTGCAGGAAACTTTACATTATGTCTCTGTGATTCCTAGCTGAATTTTCCACTGAGCCCATTAAGTTGAAGAACAAGATATAGGTCTTTTTTCTGAAACAATAGACTCAATCAAATTTTTTCACTATATAATTTCATGATCTTAAAAACAACACTAAACTTAGCCAAGATATGCCCCAAAGCAACTGCTGGTGTATGTCTTAGATTTCCGCACCAAGCTTTGAGCTAGATAATACAACAGAGATTCATTACAATTGGGAAGAAAAAACAGAGTCAAAGATGACAAGATCCACTACAACTATACTTATAGTGAGTCCCAAAGCAGATGGATTTAACAGGCTTCGCTGCCTATTAGAAATTAGTATTTCTCTAGACTTCTTTAACAGTTTTGTACCTGCTTTGATCCTATACTAAGACTTGCTTCTACTACAATCTGTGATAGGCAAATTTCAAAATATTCTGGGAGTTGGTTAAAATAACAACATCCATCTCCCTAGATCCAGGACAGAACAATTAGGGAGCATATTAAATGTTAAAAGAAACCTGATTTTATTTTGTCTTGTCTTCTTTGTTTTTGCATTTTTTTTATTTTCCCTACAGTTGGTATGTGGTGGGCTTTTCCATAAGTCCTGCAATGTCCATTGAGTTCTCTAGAAGCTGCATTTATTACTTGAAAAGAATAAGAGATCATAAAAAGACTAAACTTTCTGCCTTTCCATTTTCACAATTTTCTTGTTATCAAAGGCAGGCTATTATTTATTTATTGTTTTTAGAGAAGCCCTAATGTCTTTCTAAACTTGTTCCTCTACCCAGTGCCCCCTCTAAACCTTTCCTGCTGCCTTCTCTGACCATGCCTTCCTTGGTACTTGTCCCATGGTTCTTGTGCTCTCTCTCTCTCCCATTCTTCTGGTCCACATCATTCCTTCTTTGTCTTCTACTGTGTTCCTGTGAAATTACATAAATTCTGACAAACAAAAAAAAGCAGATACCGCCTCCTAGAGAAAAGGATTTGAATCACAGCCACTGATTCTAAGCTAGAGCAGCTGGAGAAAGGAGTTGAGGTTTTTGATTAAAAGGGCAGAAACAAAGAAAGGCTGATCAGCCCTCAAGGAAGCAGAGCCTTTGACCACCATAGGGGACATAACTAGGGAGGCTTGCTTTGAATGAATAACAAGTCCAATTTAAGGGGTATGCTTGAGCAGCAATGTGAGGGATCATCCTACAGGGATACTGGAAACAATGTCCAGGTGGATATAGATGTACTACACAAAGGCTGCCATGCAGTCAGCTTCTTAAAGGAAATGTGGTGAAGCAGAAGAATGCTCAAGACAGGTGTTTAAAATGGGACAGCTCTAACAAAAATAGAATTGTGTCCCTGCACCCTCAGCTCTCCAGCATGCACTGCTGAGATCAGAACAAGAAAATGGTGGAGAGTGGGAGACACATTCTAATAAGTGAGGGAATGAGTAGGTAAAATAGCTTTTTAGGGTGAAGAAGAGTCATCTAAAACCTTGCGAAATGTCCAAAAAAAAATAGATAACAGAAAAATAAATAAAATGAGGATGAGAGGAAAAGAGTAGACAAAAGCAAATAGTGAAGTGGACTGAAGACAGCAATAGAATCAAAAAGATTGGGAACTACTAACCTAGAAAACAGGCTGTATATATTAAATCATATTCCCTAATGTGATACAAGAAAAAATGCATGCAATAAAGACTGTTTTTCTTACTGACTTGAACAAATTGTAAATACACTGCATCCCTTTCGGGGGGGGGGAGAAGGGGGGCAGGTGGAAAAAAAAAAATCAAAGGAATCAACCTGAATTTTACTTTGAGAAACTGCTCTGATTATATGTTGGACTAATCATGTTTGATCAGAGTGGAATGAGTAGGCACAAGGAGACTTGTGAATTGGCGGAAGGATGTGGAGGCAGCCTCCTATACAACAAATGTACGGGTTATAAAATATACAGTACACAGTCTGACTCAACCCATTAAAGTTATGAATGGTCTTCATAGAATGTCAGCATAGAATCTTCATCTGCATCACTGTGGCTCAGAAATGACACCTACTCCTCCACATCATTTCTGAAGGCTCAAAGAAGAAAAAGAAAAAAGTGACTCAAGTAACTGCTTGCCAGAAAGATTACATCTGTATTACTGCTGTGTGTGAATACCTGAGTTGTCAATTCACTGGCAGTTCCAAAAAACAAAAAAATCAGGTTGGCCCAAAACTTAAAGTTACTGAAACGTTCAGCAGATGGGAGGGCAGGGGGTGGGGATCATTGTGAATGAAAAATAATGTGCCCCCTTGATTTGGGGCATTTTGACCACTTTTATGAAAAGCCAAGGAAATCTAGAAAATAAAGGCTAGCTTTCACAATGAAATGATGATAGGAATGGCCTCCTCAGAGCCAAGTGATTAACCTGGACATCAAGCCACTTCGGAGATCTGGTTTCTAACCCTCCTGCTGGATTTGGAACAGAAACTTGGACTCAGATTTCCTATCGCTCAGGATATATTTTATATTAAATTGACACTGGATAAAATAACTCAACAGTTACTGGAGCAGATGCTAGAAACTTTTTCTTTTTGGTCTGATAACTATTGAAGCATAGCAAGTAAAATGGAACAATAACAGGGGGACTAAGAGCACCTAGGAAAGCCTACTGTATGATGAGCAGGGCAGTCTCCTGAGAGCAGTGAAATGCATTTGGACTCTAACAAGTAGAGGAAGAAACTTAACTGAGGACTCTCAAAACCTGGATCTACCCAATAAGCTTGTAGATAAAAGAAGGGTGGCATTGTGCCCACCATTTGTAGCTAAATACAAAGAACTTGCACATACATGCAAGCACCCCCCCAGTTTATGGAAGAGCAAGATTGGGCATTTACCTCCAGGAGGTGGTTCAGGACAATGAATCCTTAGTGAACAGGAGGTGTCTCCCTGAAGGTCAGAGCAAGACGCTTACGCCTCTGACTTTCCTGCTAGATACCTTATGCATGTCCCAACTCAGAGTACTGGTTGTTGTGAATCCAGTTCTGAAGCACCTAACTCTTCCCAGGTGTTGTATAAAAAACCCAGGTATACAATTCAGGTCTGTAGTAAGCTGCCCCTAAAAGTTAGGCACTGCAAAGTTCAGCACTGGGACACCTCAGTCTTTTTGTGGATTTAGCCTTAATTTCCCATCCACCAGTGAGACCTGAAATCTGGACAAAGGAGACATAGCATTTGCCTTCTACAGACACAATCTGAGCTTAGGAAGCCATGAAAATCTAACTCATAATCTAAGAGGAAAAAAGTACAAACCATTTCTAAAAGCTGCACATTACCCAAAACACATGCATTAGATTAAACTTATGGACACCATCATGGAGCCAAGATCATTCTGTGATTCCACAATAGTCCCAGCTTAGGACTTTTTTCCTCATACACCCACAGTGAAGCATGAGAATGATTTAAAATAAACCAGCATATTAGTAACTGAGGATAATAAGTGATCATCGTATTTTACAATGTCACGCATGTAGAGAGGTCAGTCCATTGTATACTACTATCCCTTGCAATAGCCTACAATCATTTCAGTTTTACCAATATGCATGGACAGACTATAGGAAAAGCAATATTCCTCATTTTATTAATATTAGCAAGTATGCAATTATGTGTATACTAATGGACACAAAGCTCTATGATTCACTCTTAAGTGTATCCAGAAGAACAATGTTTTTAGAGAAAGTTTGAATTTTTCTGACAACGCAATGGTAATGGAAAGATTAAATAAACTACAAAGGCTGTAACACCAAAAAAAAAAAAAATTCAAGGAAAGGTTTCTCCATCAAGCTATTTTTTACACATCAGAAAAGTTTCTGATCTATATTACTGCAGGTTCCCTGTAAAGAAAATTGCCACTCTAATAAAAAAAATATCTCTGCTCTGTATAGCATGCATTTAAATGGTAACTTACAATTTTATTTTTAAAAATTAGTCAAAATTGCTGCTGAAGTGGTTTTTGAACAGGGAGGGGGAAAGAACTTGTCTGCTCCACAAGAACAAAAAGAATATCTGTCACAAAGCTTTATTCCAATCATTTGCTTCACTGTTAACTTTAATTATACAGTATGAACTGTCCTGTAATTATGTAGCTTGGGAAACTGCCAATTTTTCCTGTGGAATGTTAAAAGTTCTTTAATTTCTTCCAGAGATTCAGTGTTACTTCCATTGGTGCATACAGCATTTATTATGTGTCTGCACCTTTTAAAAGCAGGCCCTCTGAGGATGGCAATAGATTTAAGTGGAACATGAATAACTGCTGTGTGCTTCACTTAAATCACTAATCTTGCCAAAGTAATTAATAAAAAAAAGAAAAAAGAAAAGCTAATTCAGCAGCAAACTTTTTTTTCTCAAAACCATAAGGTAGCTAGGAAACCATATAATCAGAGAAACCAGGGTTTATTTCTACTAAACAACCTTTCCCCCTTGGAGACCACAATCATTTTAAATGGTAAACAAACAGACAGCAAGATTCTGGAACAATTAACATAAAAGCCAAAATGAAAAACCAACTCAGAGCTTAAAAACTGAACTGGAGGAAAGGAGGAAGAGAGAGAGTTGGATAAAACATCGACAAAAACTTATTACAGCTATTGGAGTAACAACAGTCTTGCTGAACAGTAAGCAAGGAAGAATGCAGAATGGGGGAGAGGAGTAAAAGGAAGGGCAATATGACTCCAATAAACTATTGTTCAAGTTTGTCTCTAATTTTTCTCTTTCAGTAGTATGACAGTCCTGTTTTCTTCCTGAGATTCTTTCGTCCTTTAAGATACAACTATATCTCTTCCATCTGCAGTTGCCATGCATCACCTGGCATTCTCCTTTGTTTTAAGGGTTTTTTTGACACAGCATATCATTCCTCCACCCTTTCACGAAGCACAAGGCCTATAAATTCTACTCTGCCCTGTCTCAATAGCTCCATATGTTCACAAGCATGTTTGGAGAGCTTTACATGCATGAAGAGAGGCATAAGCAAAGTATCTGAAAAAAAAAATCAGGCTAACATCATCAACTTCAGCAGCGCTGTTTCCGTGCAGTTTCCCTTAAACAATGGGGTTTTTTTGTTTTTTTGCTTTTTGGGTTTTTTTGCACCGGTCCTGGAAGCACTGGAATACCAGGTGAATGCATGGAGTGGACGGAGCACGCTCCAGTTCCACCAACCAATACCAAAAAGAATCTGCTCAACATGAGCGGAATGCGGGTGCTTTTGCAAAACTTTGTGTGACTTTTTGCAACTAAGCTCCTCCTGTTACAGACATGGTTGTTCATGCCCTTTGGACTGTACCACAGACTTATGGTGATATGTACATGCACATTAAATACTGGGTTTATTTTGGAGCTTTCCGCTTTACCAGGAAGGACAAGCTGAGGTTAGATCTATTTGGAGAAAAAACATGGAATTTTTGTACATGAGAGCTGCTGATTTGCATTTTCATAGTACAGATGAGAAATAACTACACAGCTATAAAAATCACTGTACCCTGGCTGGCTACCATCCATTACTAATGAGAATACGGAGATTTGTAATCAGCTGAGGACTGTACAAAATGTACCCTGATTATGCAACCTGATTAGCTACTAGTCTTCCCAGGGACATACCCATAATCATAGCCAATTTAGCTTTCCACCCAGGTATTCCACTTGTTACCTACAGTTTAATTCTAAACAGATTACTCATTGAAGGGAAGAAAAATTAGTCTTCCTTCAATCACCAAATGAAACCGGACACAGGCAATGTCAGAAGGCTGAGGAGGAAGGGAGTAAGTAGAGGAGAATACATTTATTGTAGCCATATTGATGGGGAGCTATAAAGTGTATTTAGAGCTCAGGGATTTGTAAAGCCACTCACAACGCTGGACATAGGAAGAAGGTGCCCTCAGTATAACTAGCACAATTTCTTGATGATACACCTTTTAATTCCCCACATCCTGGGATAAGAATCTGTCTGGCTTGTAACTTTATTTCTCATCAGCTCTGGTTGCGAGCCTCAGATTGTAATTAGTCCAGGGCATGGATATTCCCTCAATGAAACCCAACGTACAGTAATTAACTTTGTTACAAAGGGCAATTTTACAAAATTTCTTCTTCCAGGACACTGTGTTCCAATCATAATGTAGGAAGGTTTAAAAAAAGCATTGGCCACAATGGATATTTTTATTTGCTGACAATTCTAAGTGTCCCTGAATGTTACCACATAACCAAGGACGAGACTCCTCTAGACATCATAACAGGCTCCAGGACTGCAGCTACTAATAAAAGTTTCATAGGTACATCAGCAAAGGCTAGAATTTTACAAAGTAAATTGTAAGGCACGGATGTGAATGTCACCTACACTCCAGTAATTCAGCTCCGAATCCTCACGTAATGTCACTGAGACCACAGACATTCACTGTGGGTTCAGGATGATCCTGTAAGGTGCTGAGAATAGCCCCAATCCAGAATAGTACAAATGTACCTTGACCTTTTAAGCATGTGCATTGTGTCATTGGCTTCAATGGAACCATTCATATGCTTGGAACTAAATATATCCTTAATTATCTTGTTGGATTAGGAACACTGGCTCAGCTACTTAAAAGACTGAGGCCTCATCTTGAACCATTAATATCATAAGGAGCTTTATCATTGTCTTCAATGGGCATAAAATCAAGCCATATGTATTAAAATCTTCCTTTTTATTTTCCTTCTAACACCCTTCTTCATACCCTCCCCATTCCTTTTTGCTCTCAATCAGCTTATTATCCTTATTATCTGCAAGGGGAGATAAAATGTATACAGTGTTGATGTCA
Source organism: Crocodylus porosus (assembly GCF_001723895.1). Taxonomy (NCBI): domain Eukaryota; kingdom Metazoa; phylum Chordata; order Crocodylia; family Crocodylidae; genus Crocodylus; species Crocodylus porosus. The sequence goes on from NW_017728886.1 coordinate 87,948,843, forward strand.
AAACAGAAGTGCAGTTCATTAATATTGAATTTCATATATGAGGAGTTTTAAAGATTTTCATCTATAGTATGAGCATCACATTCTTAAACTCCACTTTTGTGACATTTTCTCTTAAATTCCAGAGCAAGGGGTGTGTGGGGAAGCAGAGGTATGTTTGAAGAGACAGCTGGGAATAGATGGTTACTGAGATCACATAAAAATCCATTGTAGGGTTATGACTGATCACGTCTGGCAGGATTGAGGAGTGGAGTGGGTACAAGTGAGACTCAGAGAAATGAGCACCAGAAGCCAAAGTTCAGGAAGAGCTGTGAAATAACATGTTAAAAGACATGTAAAGAGCATGAGGATGGCAAAAAGAGAAGGAAACAAGCAAGCAAGAGCTAAACAGGAAGATCCAACAGGGACCTGCTAAGACGAATGTGGCCTGCTGGGATAGATCAGGGTCTGTGAGACAAGGAGATGAATGACATGAAAGCCAGATGTCTTCCTATGATCAAAGAGTTGCAGCACTCCAGTTACATTCCCAACTTTTTGATCCCAGAATTGTTTGGGCACAATGCTAACATGGTACATTGGAACAATGTGGTTAGCTGGGATGGCAGAGACAGTGTTCAAGTGATGAAGGCACTCACGAGGTCTGGGGTGGATTTCCAGAACTGCTGCAAACTCTTATGACCTGAGCAGGTCATTTAAATCACCCTGTACAACAAATCCCTGTTCATTAAATGAGAATAAAATTGCTGCCTCTCAAGGTGCCATGAGAACAAGTTTATTAATGCACAAGAAGCATTTAGTGACCCTAATAACATAGATTATATACAAACAGGCACGCATATACAAGGGAATAATGTATACAGTGAATGCAAGGACTCCTGTCAATCAGAATGGTATTAGAAAAAAATTTACATTGCAGAATCAAGTAAAGCCATGACCAAGAAGCTGAGTAGCATTTAAATAGGGGTGAATTTGCAAACCTAGTTCTTAAGTACTTGCAAAAATGAATTTAAAGAAAAAGATGAAATTTCATGATGATTTTTATTCAGTAGCAAGAGCCTTTTTTGCAAAAATTTATTGGACCTACTTAATAATCAGGAGAGATATTAAACAAGCTTTTCAGCACAAAATGCTTTCCTCGGGTATTGGAAAGACACAGATGTGGCTCTATATGAAAGACCAAATAAAAAAAAAACCTTGTGTTTCATTGCATTATGTACATGAAAACAGTCACTTAAGAAAGGATGATGGGGCAGTAAAGTGACGAAAAAGGGAAGTGAGAAAGGAGGAATGGCATTATGTGCCCAAAAGCTTACTTAACACCTTTCCCAACTTAACAGTTGATCCAGTGAAAGGATATCACCAAACAAATCTTGCTTCATATATTTCCCCAAACCACCATGGCCACAATACCACTCCAACTGTACTACTTTACTCCTACATTCAAAAAAATTGGCCTGTTCTCAACTGGGAACAGATGCTGTGCTCCTTCAGCAAAGAGTATTTCATCTCTCAAGATCAGGATGTTCAAAAATGAGTTTATGGACAGTAGCATCCAGCTTCTAATACATTTCAAAGACAATGAGTATTTACTTCTCTTAGACGATGAAAGAAAATAGAATTCAACTTAGTTGTTTGGTCATTTTTTAAAGTTGATCTTTTAATATATAATAATGGTCCTGATTTCTTTTTTTTTTTTTAAATACAGACATAATAGTCATTGCATTGCATGCTACCCCTGCTTCTTTAATGGCCACATTAGAGCTGAGCTGTGTATGAGAGGTCTTTAAAGGGCAAATCTGACAAGTATCCTTATTGTTTCCAATTATGGTGACATTCTGCTTATGGGTCTGCTTTGGACTGGATGTCAGCATGCCCTTTTGCAAACAACTGAAGGCATCTTCTTTGAGTGACAGCTGTAGGGTAATGAACATAACTTAAAAGTTCACATTTTATTAGCACCTTTATGCACCATATTTTACAGTGCTCCCGTAAAAAAATTACCAGCAATGATTTATACATTTATTATTTTCTGGATGTATTTAAGGAAGACTTCAATAGACTTCTTTCCCCATCCCCAAACCCCCTTGGAACTGCACCATTTAGCTGTCCCAGCTATTTCAGGACCATTTGACTTGTGGGTCTTCTACCAAATTGATTTCCACATCCTCTGTTCTCATTCATACTAGGAAGGCTTACTGAAGGCAAAATATTCAGTTTCAGTTAAAAATCAGTAAAACTGATTCTATTTAGATGCTGGAATTATTCCGTTATATGACTCTTTACATAAGGAGACAACATATAAACGGTTGTTACCAAACTGCCTTTAAAATAACCAATGTAGGAGGAGGAGTGGGCAGGGACTGGGGGCAGGAGCAGGGTGTGCAAAGTGAATCATACTCCTTTTCTCCCACTTTGCCAAATGAAGTGCATCATTTCCAATGCCATGCCAGTAGGACTATCTTCATTCTTAGGACACTGTTGATAAGGTCAGTTGACAAGGTGGTTATTAGTCAAGCACTGGAGAAATTCCTACCTGCAGAGATGAGGTGCATTTTTGACTAGGTAAAGGGAATGGAGAAGGGCACAGAATCATGCTGCTATGTGTAAAAATATGCAAAAATACATACATATATTTTTATCATTCAAGCCTTCCTTCATACATCACATAAGGCACATGCTTATTCCCACCTCCCCACCCTTTTTTGTACATAATCTTAGAAAATAAAGAGTTTTTTAGATTATCTGAACTAGTTATACAAACAGTAGAACATTGACCCAAAGCTTAAAATGGTGGTGTTTTATGCTGTCAGGTATTCTTTCCAGTAGTTAATCCCTATGTGTGGTGTCAGGATCCCATCTATTTTCCTGAAATTATGCGCAGAAATTATATAAAGCATGTAAACTGGGAATCTAATCTGTTAAATGAGAAACAAACCTTACCCGTATATATGCATCTTGGTGATGCTTAGCGAAGTACAACATGTTGTCAAGGGCTAGCATTCCTGGAGGGGTCTGTGTAAAATCCATTGCTGGGTTTACATGGTTCTGTGGAAAGATAATAAAGACTACTCTGTAAACATCTGTGCTAAAGTTATCAGTATCTACTATTATCTTTTAATAAATGTATCATGAGGCCCTGCTATGCATTCAAATTGAAGATGCAGAGAAACCAGCTACAGAGTTGTTATACATTTTCTAGCACTACTTTTACAGCTGGTTGGCTCTTTTTATAACTGGATAGTTCTTTTTATCGTGTGATAATTACTTTGTACATGTCACCAGCGTAATTTTTTTTGCATGATTAACCACATAATTGCGTAATGTGTCATGTGTAGCAGGGGTCATAGTAAAACCCTAGGGTGCCAGTCCAGAATCAACTAAGTAATGTATAGAAATAACGAGATGACCCATATTCTGAAAAGCTTAAGTACAATTATTATCTGGTGGGCATATTGATCCATCAGTTTCATAAATTTCACTGTGTAAATTTTCAAAAGCTCAAATAATGCAGGAACACAAAACTTATAGTCAGTGGGACATGGGCTCCTAAGTTACATGGATATTTATAAAAATCCCACCCATGGTATCATTTTTACATTGAACATGAAATTGGAAATACTTGCATACTATGTATGTGCACAGCAAAATATCTATCTATATAGAACATATTGTTTTATATCAAAGGTGCAATGAAGAGCACAGAAAGTAACTGAGTTCAGAAGGTAACATATATAAACTGTTTTGGATCTCATGGACTTCTGAAGGTAAAGCGGGGTGGACAATTATTTTGGGTGGAGGGCCCCGCTTACTGAGTTTTGGCAAGTCATAGAGGGTTGCATGATAGGCAGCCAGGGGCAGATAAATATTAATTTTCTAAATTTTTTAGGGGCCGCATGGGCTGGATAGAATGGCCTGGCAGGCCGCATCCAGCCCCTGGGCCGTATTTTGCCCACCCCTGACGTAAAGGGTCATAAGCAAAGTATTCCAAAATTCAACAATTTCATTTAGGGAAGTTCTACACACCTGAATTTCAAATTTGCATTTTGGCTTTGATTGCACCCAAGAATTCATGGCAAGGCAATGGAAATTAGGTAAAATGTGGAAGCTTCTAGACCAAGCTGTAAAAATCTGTAATTTCAGGGACTTTAGGACCTTGTTGCACCTTACAGTGTGAGCTGCACAAATGCTGATTAGTGGACATGTCTACACATGCACACTTAATGTGCATCAGTCCAATCTAAGGCACATTAAGAGTGTGCATCTACATGTGCGTGCCCTTAATGCACCTTAAAAATGGCAAATTTAGGTTAATCCCACCTAAATTTGATACCTGCATAAAGCGAGTATCAAATTTCGGTGCAATTAATTAAAGCACATTAATGTGTTAATGCACATTAATGCAGGGACTTTAGTGCTGGGTCTGCCCAGCCACTAGAGGGCCAGCCAGAGTTCCTGGCTGACTTTCTCCTCCTCCTCCAGGGCTGAGCTATAAAAGCCTCCACCCATTCTGTGCCTTGGGGCATACAGCATAGGTATCCTGAAGGAGCCAGCATTGTCAGCATGAGACCACCAACCCCTGACTGTCTCCCCTGGACAAGACCCAGGTAGCCTGTGCCCACCCTGTCCCCTAGCCAGAGTTGCTCCTTGGCTACAGGTGAATGTTGCAAAGGGCTGCAGCCTGCTGCATCCTTTGCCCAGCCCTGAGATTTCCCCCAGGGGTGCTGGCCCTGCTCCCTGCTCCTATACAACCCCAGCAGTCTCTTTGCAGGCACTGTGGTGACGCATCTCTGCTGCACAGCTCCCTGTCCCTGGCCATGCCCCTGTCCACCCTCCAGGGGCATCATTGCAGGGACAGCTGCACAGGGGCCCAGAATGATGAAGCAGGTAGCATGTCCAGCACATCATCTCTGTCAAGTCGCGTGAAGACCAAGGTCTTATTGGCACAGTGGGTGGCCATGACTGAGTTCAATCATCAATCCAATCTTCCTGGAGTAGTGCTGGGGGGTGGGCAGGGGGTAAGGTGTGCGTGGGTAGCGCGGCAGGCAGGTGTCAGAGAGAACAGTCAGGTGCACCTCCATGTCTTGACACTCCAGGTAGGGCTGAAGCTGGTGCAGCAGGTCTTCAAAGGTCACCCAAGTCATCCAGAATGTGTTGACCCACTAGTCATCATCCCATTCCTGCAGCAGAACATGTTGCCACGAGTCCTGGCTGGCGTGGTGGGGCTTGTGGGACAGGAGGGTGACAGCAGTCCCAGAGGGGGCATCCTGGAGCCTGTGGTTACTGTGGCTGGCTGCTGCAACTGTGCAGCAGTGGGTGCCCCAGAACACTATATACTAGTCATCCAGCCAGTGGCCAAAGTGGGTGGAGGAGGCAGGTGGCGCAAGGTGGCCAAGCGCTAGGCACTCAGAATGGTGGCAAGTGAGCCAGGGTCAGGAGTTGGGGCAGCCAGGGATGGGAAGCACAGGATGGCAAGAGCAGGGCAGGTATGTTCTACCTGTGTCTGTGCCATGCTGCTGCTCTGACATAGGAAGCATCAGCCCAGAGGCAACAGTGCAGTGGGTGTGGTTTCAAGATGGCTGCTAAGTGCTGGCAGCTATGTGTCTTGAGGGTGGAGCTTCCCATGGTGGTCATAGGGTCACCTGGCAGGGCTGGAGCAATTTGGAACTAAAGTTAATCTCAAATTCCAGCACATGTAGACAGACACCTGCCAAAAATACTTAATGTGCATTACTTTAATGTGCATTAAATTTAAGCGCACTTAAATTCATGTGTAGATGCACCCAATATTAGTGCTCTCTCTAGTTTGCAGCACACTTCAGGCCAGTGGGGACCTTGAGGACTGAAAGGTAAGAATTGCCACCCACACCTCACCCCCATTCTGAGTGACTTTCCCACTGCCTCCCACCCTCCCCCTGGTCTCCACCCCATCACCTCTGAGGATCTCCCCCTGCTCCTTGGGGTTCTTCCCTGCTCTTCCACCCCACAGTCACTTACTTGTAGCTGCCTGCCTCTCCATCCAAGGGGAAGCAGGCAGAGAAGGGTTAACCTGCTGCCCCAACCTGCTGCTCTTCTAGGGGCTGAGCTTGCCCAGAGAGCTAGTGGCAGGTTAGCCCTTCCCTGTCTGCTCCCCCGGGACAGACAGCACAAGCAGCCACAAGTGAGGAGGAAGAGTGGAAAAGGGGCAGTGAGCAAGGATCTGGAGTATTAGGGAGGGCGGTGGGGGGAGGGGGAAGCAGGCCCAATACTAAGGTGTAACTTAGACTGCATACACTTTAGTGTAGCATGAGCTGGATGGCATGGATCAGAGAAAATCCTGCCCTGAAATGGCAGGATTTTGCTGCATAATGAATGCTTAAACCAGTTTCAGGTGTTAATGTCTGGACAATCCAAGGGTTAAGAGCTCCCCAAAATTACTGTGCAATAAGGTCCTTAAAGCATTTTTACCGCTTTAATTAAAGCACCTGGAGCATCACATGTATCAACATCCTTGCACTGAAAAATGGCAGCAGGGGCACTTTAACTAAAGTTCATTGAATAAGCTTTAGTTAAAACATCCCCACCACCATTTTTTCAGCATGGGGATGCTGATGAATGTGATGGAGTCTGCTTCAATGTGCTGTAATTACAGCCTTGCTGCATGTGTATAGGCACCCTTAGATGCAAAACCACAAATCTGCCCCAGGTTTGTTCAACAGTTTTGTTAACAAATCCAGCCTTGGATCAGATAGTATGAAATCTGCTTAGGGTGAATTTCATGCAGCTCAATGTTTGCAGTTCTAAACAGGCTCTTAAAAGCAACATGCATAGCTATCTCTCACAAAGACCAAGACCCAGGGGTATGGATTCATCTGAAATTCTTATCTTGCCTTACACACTTTCTTATCAGAATCGCCTTTTCAGTGTTCATCTCCACTCATCATTCTGACATGCAGAGATGTCCCCAGTCACTCAGCAATCACACTTTCATTGTGTGAGACCCAGCTGTGAGACACTTTAAAAGTGCATTTATTATCAGAAAAGTGCCTATATAAGAATAGGATAGATTTTTACCCCAACAATCTTTTCCTTGTGTGTATTCAGAGTCCTATCTACTAACTTTACTGACAAAAACATGTTTTTACTACTTTTATTCTGGTTGGTTCTGCAGGGCCAATAAAACTACAGGAGGTTGAGATGGAATTCTATTCACTCTCATGCATCATTGGAACTAATTTCAAGCTGCAGAATCTCTTGTCTTTAGATATTTGACAGGTTGGTTTTAACCTGTCAATAATTCATATTCAGTATAAGAGCAGAACTATTAGCAAGAGGAAACTATATATTAAAATGTCCATTGTGTCTCTGTAAAGACACAAAAATTGAATCATTTTCATGCCCCTAGCCCAAGACAACTGAAATGCACCCATGGATCTAGTCAGCTGCTATTTTAGGCTGAGTAATGTGCATGATCAAGGGGACATTTAAAATGAAAAAGGAATTTGTGAAATATCCCTTAAGCAGTATAAAGCGGAAGGAAGAGAGGGAATGCATCTTGGCACAGAAGGCAATAACCTTTGCATCAAAAACAAAGATAGTTAGGATATCGGATTAAAGTTTTCCAAAATGCTTCTTTTTTTTTTTGGCTACATTTATTCTTTAATTTTTTTAATAACTGACGCGAAATGAGGACAAAATTGTCATGGCAATAAAAGTTCTATTTTTGACCAACTCCCCTTCTTACACTTCCTGGCTCTTTACAAAACATGCATTGGATCAAATATGATATTTCTGAAATGTTGATACAAGTAACCTCCACTATTTGAATGATAATGAATTCTGGCTCTCTCTTAACATAAAAAAGGGTCACAGACTATGGAAGACTGAGCTAGAGAGGCAGAGGCAGAAAATTTGATTGACAAAATGAATATCCAAAAGGGACATAAGGAAGAAAAGGAAAAATTGCTTTCTTCACATAACAGCAATGACCTTGGGCCAACACCAGGGAAGAGAGGAAGGATATCCAGTGCTAAAAGCATAAGCAAGCTACAGATTGATCTAAAGTGCCAGTCCCTCAATTTGAGAACCATAACAGATCCCCTTATCCTCCTTTTATCAGGCAGACAACACATACACACTTACTACTGTGTCATGCCAGCTAAATCTGAAGGGGACAATGGTAGAAGAACCTTGCATAGTTTCATACTAAATGCATTCTTGTGGACTTAAAGCTATGTATAAAGTCAGGTTTTTAGACCCCTTGAGTCTCAGGTCTTGTCTACAAACATTTTTTTACCAATTTAAATTTACTCAATAGGGAATTAAAGAGGCATGGTTCCCCCAGAGTAAGCACAGTTATATTACAACCTAGGTGCAGTTTCATGATTTAACTCCATGCCTTTCCATCCAATATGGGCAGTGCAGAAATACCATTACATGGCTATCTTACTTGGGCCAATTCAGAGAAATAAGTTGTATTAAGATAAACTGTTTTATGCTGGTATAAATTCAGGGTGTTGTGAGGCTTTAACTAAATTGATATGCAAGTTAAAAACCAGTATAAAAACTGGAGATTACTGCTTGGTAGGGCTGTGAGAGGCTTTGGGTGCTGATTCGATGTGAAGGAGATTTGACCAAATTTGGCGGCCAAATCTCTGAATCCAAATTGAATCAGGGGACCAATAAAAAGGTCTGAATCTATTCGGAAAATATTCAGAATCCCCAGCCGCTGCAGCAGTGAGCTCGAGCCAGACATGGAGCTGGTAAGTAGGGGGCAGGGGAGGGGGGGC
>NW_017728886.1:87957704-87963622 GCF_001723895.1 Crocodylus porosus
TACACTGTTCCACATGAGCAGAAGGAGACATGAGCCCTGGAGAACACGTCTTAAATGTCATATCCTAAAGCAGATTTACAGAACTGGTGCTTTGGATGAGGGGGGAGTAAGGGAAGGGAGAGAGAGCGTATGTGCATGGAAATGTTTGTACAGCTAAACTTAGCACTTTTAATTGGAAAGTTATTGAGAAGCCATAAGCAGAAACCATAAAGTGCCATTTTTACAATCAGTTTTCAAAGTGGAAAAGCAGTTCCAACCTTATTCTGTGATCTTAAACAACATGGAGACTGCAGCAAAGAACTCATAAGCAAGAAAAATCTCACCACACTTTATGCTCATGGCTCATTTCTCCTGACAGCATCACTTGATAGTATTTGATCAGTCACACAGCCAGGCTTCTATCACTCATTGTTTTATTACTTTTGAGTCATACCTATGTGCTCAGTTAACCTAGGGTTCCTAATTTTTAAGCTTTCTCTTCGTTTGACTGTAGGACACATGAGGCGTGATTATTAGCCGTGAGAAAAATCACAAATCTCTGGAGCTAGGCAACTGACAACAACTGAGGATGCCAAGGAGAAAGGTAATGTGGCATGTGTGAAACAGTGTATTATTTTCAATCATTTCTTTAAAATCAGGAAACAGTATAGCTGGCACTTTATTTAAAAACAGTAACATAATGCCTGTTTATGGATGAAATAAAAACCCAACAAGATTTGGGTTTAAACTGAAGATACTGAGCAAAATAGCATAGTGAATAATTTAAAAGTATGCAAAGATCCAGTTTATTTACTAAAAATACAGGACACAATGCTCCAGGCACATTAGCTACATCTGTTTTGCATAAAGTCTATTGCATTTTATTCTTTGTAGAGAGCCAAGAGTGAGAAGCACACACTGTACCTATTTACTTTGTAGCCTAGGGTATCTCAGATCATTTATTACTTGTGGATAATAGACTGAAGAGCATCTATCAGCCCCTGAAAGATATGTATCTGCATAACTTTCAGCATTAACAACCTGTGCTGTACATGCTAAAATATTAAAAACATTGAGGATTTGTTAGCTTAATAATGTACAGTGCTACTGGCGTTGCTATCTTCTCAAAGAGATGTAAATCCCAAATCCTGACTAATTATACAATTAAGAGTTCCAGTCCATTTTTCATGAGATGCAAGTTATAATGGACAAATTCTTGCCTAATTCTTGTAGTCTAAATTCTTGTAGTCCACACTTCCTGGCCTGACCTGCTGTATTTCATAAATTTGTTTTTTTAAAATAATCACCTTCAGCCTCAAGTAGGCATGTTGCCAACACCTGATTATCTATCCTTACACATGGCATACATAACTACATGGTATACTGTTTACTAAAAACAATTAATCATTTATTACCTCTAGTTCTTTATGTTATCCCTATATTACCTTACAGTTAAATGTATAATTTATTTTCCTATATTCAGATTCTGCTCAATGACTGACCAGCTGTTTCCCACTTGACAAGCTACCATGAATTCTGAACCATCAGAAAATTCATCACCTTATTGAGCTATTCACTTCTTGCAATCAATTCCCAGGTTGAATTAAATATGAATTAGGGAGCAGTTTGGCTGAGTGAGGTGCTGGACTCTATCACCATTGTGCATGAAGACCAGGCTTGAGTTTGTCTCATTTCAAGAAAAAAAAGGTTGGTTTGGTGGGAACAGGGAGACATGAAAGATGAGCTATGGGGTTTTTCCAGGGCGGAAGCTAGACAGTAGTAGTAAAGTCACTATATAAAATAGGACTGCATGGCAGGAGGCCCAGTGACCTCGCTACCCATATAATGGCACCAGTGGAAAGCTTGGGTGGCACCAACAGGAGGGAGAAATCATCCATGTGGTGGTGGCAGTAGGGAGTAGCTCAAACAGCAGCAAGGAAGAAGCTCATACTGCTTGGGAAGTAGGTATCATCCATGCAGTGCTGGCAGCAATACTGGGGGGTGGGGGAGAGGCTCACATGGTACAGAACGGAGAGGGAAGAGAGAGGTGGGACAGCACCCAGAAGGGGGTCTCAGGGTGCATGCTACACAGGTCATAAGCCCTCAGCCACTGTGAAGTTGGACAGCCCTTATATAAGGATAAGACTTTTCAAAATAAAAGCCTAAACTGTTAGAGGTCTAATGTGAATGGAACCACCAAACGCCTTGAGAAGAATATGTTGTTAGTTATGGATTAGACTGATATTATTTTTCCTACTGAAAAAGGTACATTGTCTTTTTAAAAATGGTTAAAATAGCTCATTTTCTGACTAGCATTTTGTGAAAATTAGCTGATCATTCTCCCTCCCCACTTCATCCTAATTTTTTTCTAGTTATGTTTCTTTCGAATCCAAGCTAATGTTTAAGAAATAAGAAGGAAACAAGAGTTAATCAGTTCCTCATTGCCGAAGCACCTACATTCAAACGTTTATTAAGTAAAATAAGAAAAGCATTGACACGCACATGGTTGCAAACTGATCTTTGCTAAGGAAGAGCTCAGAACACAGAAGGTACAAATGTTACAAATTAGGTTTATAGTGCATTGATATAATGGCATAGGGAATATTTCACACTATCAATGAATTTCTAATTCCATAAATTACCCTTTGCCTAGATATACATCCCACACCAGTATATTGACTGTAGTAAGGAAATGTAGCTCTGGAGAACATATGACATACAAATGTATTTGTGCAAAGCTAGTTAAAGCTTTTAAGGAAGAAATAATCAGAGCTTTTTATTTAATAGCACTTAAACAGGTCAGGCACAAGTTTCGCTATTCAATGTAATGAGATGTGACAGCAGTATCAGAGTTTTTAACCTCTGAACATTCTAGAAAAATGAAAATGAGAAACATCAAGAGAAAATTCTTATCAACTCTCAGACTATGCAAATGTGTACTTTGATATTTCAAAGCTTTATCTGATTTTTGCATTTGTACAATCTGACAATAAAAAATAAATTACCTCAAGGACCACTAAATAAAAATCATAAATGAGCTTGAAGCCATCTAAAATATTTTAAATTATGTATTTATAAACTCTGTTAAGATACTTTTAGCATGAGCTATTTAACAGTAGTTATGCATGACCATGTGTGCACAGACGTACAATGAAATGCAATCTCCCATGTTCCTAATTGATAAAACTTTATCTAGGACTTAAAAAAATTATGTTTGCCTACTTACACAAGGACATTTTAAAGACAAGTAGAACATGGTTATTTTCTTCAGTAGAATCACAGAAATCAATTGGCCCTTCATTTACCTCTATCTGGGATGGTAAATCTGTGTGAGAGTTCCCATAGAATCATAGAAAATTAGGGTTGGAAGGGACCTCAGGAGGTCATCTAGTCCAGCCTCTTACTCAAAGCAGGGCCATCCCCATCTAGATTATCCCAGCCAAGGATTTGTCTAGCTGAGTCTTCAAAACCTCTAATGATGCAGATTCCACAACCTCTGGGTAACCTGTTCCAGTGCTTTACTACCCTCCTAGTGAGAAAGTTCTTCCTAATATCTGACCTAAACTTCTTTCTGCAACTTGAGACCATCACTCCTTGTTCTTTTATATGCCACGAGAACAGCCTTGCTCCATTCTCTTTGGAACCACCCTTCAGGTAGTTGACGGCTGCTTTAAAACTGTCCTCTGGAGTCTTCTCTTCTCCAGATTAAATAAGCCCAGTCCCTTAGTCTCTCCTCAGAAGTCATGTGCCCTATCCCACACAGCTTTTTTGTTGCCTTCCACTGGACTCTCTTCAATTTGTCCACACCCACAATACTGACCATTCATTTGCTGAGGGCATTACCATGACTGACACCACCATCTTTCCCCCACAAAAAGTACTGAAGTTTGAAAATCTGTCATCCAAAATCCTACAATTCATTGGGCTACAGTCTTTTCTAACGTAAGTCAGAATAGTTGCATAGAAATACATGAAGATTCATCATGTAATGCCCACTGAAAATTGAAGAGAAGAGAACAGAGTTCTGAAAATATGAATATTATGTTTCCGTGATCTAAGTAAGGTTCTAGAGCCATCTGACAAAATATACTAGTGCAGGTCAAAGAGCATTGCGCAGGTTTCTGACTTTAGCTAACTGACTTTATCAGCACATTTTAAAACTCTCTTTTGGCCTGGGTTCAGCTGTCCACACAATTTATACTATCGTTTTACAGTTATGCTGAATTAACTTCCTGGGTCTTGGGATTTCTAAACTTACTGACTACAACAAAACTTCTAAAAAGAAAAAGACGGGACTTCTGCTCACTCACGTGGCCATGTCTTTTATGCTAAAGCTACTGATCACCTTTTCATCTGCCTGTTAGCAAATAAATGTCTGACTTCTAGAATTTGACAGGCACCTGCACTCTCCATCTGAACTGGCTTTTTGATGTTCAAATCAACAACTAGTTTCACTGAAAGGAAGACTGAATTCAGCTCACGCATTCTCATGACGTTCAAAGCAAATCAAGGGTCATCTCCATTACATTTACATTTTGTTTTCTCATTAGCATAAAGCAGCATCATTAAACACATAGTAGTCTCCACTGAGCTCACTAGAGTAACTAAGATCTAGCTTGCACAGTTTTTGTGATGCCTGCAATTATGTTGATTAGAGATGCAAAGTCTTTTCAATGTAATCATACTGATATTGCCCCTCAAGTGAGTATGGTTATTCTAGTAGACAGGTGCTTCACACCAGTATTGTTTATTGCCTTTCCTATACAGGAATAGCCATGCCAATATAAGTAGTTTTTGTTGATGTAACTGGGCGCATCTACACGAGACACTAAAAGTCCAGTAGATTAATGTGACTGTGCATTAGCACAGCAAAAGCTGTGTTAATGCATTAGTAGAATTAGTCTACTGCACATTAGCATCACTTCAAAGATGTGCGCTGGCACTGCTGCACAGTAATTGTGGTGTAGTAATGCATGTGTAGATGTGACAACTGTGTCCATACTATAGGAGATGCTTTACTTGTAACTAAATCTAGCTTTACATATACCATTGTAATTATACCAGTACATTTCTTGTGTACAGAGAAGACTTAACATATCATCCTAAACCAAAGAATTAGTGTAGGTTAAGGGGAGGGATTTAAATTTAGTGGACACAGCGGAAGCTTCAACTGTGAATCTGCTTTACATCTGTTTTCTTTTAATTGCTGCAACCCTGTGTCAAAACTGTTCCTCAGAAAAACAATTTACATGATAATTCAGGTGAGTATTTTGACAGACTGCATGTGGCAAGGTTGGACTGTGTACACCCTGAGAGATGAACTCCACCTGAAGAAAAAGAACTGCCTCTTGCTTTCTTTGGTTCAAACCCCTCCCCCAGTTTCGTATATGGTTTGATTCTGATTCAACAAAGACTTGAAGTCAACAGGATGCAAAAAAAATCATCATAATGGTAACAAGAGTGTCACAGAGATAACCAGCAAATCTCAAGTAAACCAAACTCCACAGAGCTTATGCTCTGCCTGCCTCAGAGGTGCTCACTCGCTCTGTCTCCTTCCGTGCATCTGAGAAAAGGTACTTAATAATGTGGCTGTACTAAAATCTCCTATAAGAGAGAGATCGGTATACATGGTTCAGAGAAATCAACATTCTGAACTGGCAAATGGCTTCCCATAAGCAGCTCTTCGGCATCTGCTTGTAGTAGCATCTGCCTATTTTAGATGGATTATTTGGGTATTTTAGTAGAGAGCTCTGAAGTCTACTTCCTTTCTCTGGTCCTTCATAGCACCACTTGGTTAGGCTGCAAGGCCTACTTGTTTTCCAAAGCTTTTCCAAGGGAAGAGCATAGATGTTGACTGGGGCAATAGGAATCATAATTGGTGAAATATTTTTCCCATTATTCTAAATTAATACATTATATTGTAAAAACATTCACAAAAA
>NW_017728886.1:87963997-88006210 GCF_001723895.1 Crocodylus porosus
CTGACTTCTAGAATTTGACAGGCACCTGCACTCTCCATCTGAACTGGCTTTTTGATGTTCAAATCAACAACTAGTTTCACTGAAAGGAAGACTGAATTCAGCTCACGCATTCTCATGACGTTCAAAGCAAATCAAGGGTCATCTCCATTACATTTACATTTTGTTTTCTCATTAGCATAAAGCAGCATCATTAAACACATAGTAGTCTCCACTGAGCTCACTAGAGTAACTAAGATCTAGCTTGCACAGTTTTTGTGATGCCTGCAATTATGTTGATTAGAGATGCAAAGTCTTTTCAATGTAATCATACTGATATTGCCCCTCAAGTGAGTATGGTTATTCTAGTAGACAGGTGCTTCACACCAGTATTGTTTATTGCCTTTCCTATACAGGAATAGCCATGCCAATATAAGTAGTTTTTGTTGATGTAACTGGGCGCATCTACACGAGACACTAAAAGTCCAGTAGATTAATGTGACTGTGCATTAGCACAGCAAAAGCTGTGTTAATGCATTAGTAGAATTAGTCTACTGCACATTAGCATCACTTCAAAGATGTGCGCTGGCACTGCTGCACAGTAATTGTGGTGTAGTAATGCATGTGTAGATGTGACAACTGTGTCCATACTATAGGAGATGCTTTACTTGTAACTAAATCTAGCTTTACATATACCATTGTAATTATACCAGTACATTTCTTGTGTACAGAGAAGACTTAACATATCATCCTAAACCAAAGAATTAGTGTAGGTTAAGGGGAGGGATTTAAATTTAGTGGACACAGCGGAAGCTTCAACTGTGAATCTGCTTTACATCTGTTTTCTTTTAATTGCTGCAACCCTGTGTCAAAACTGTTCCTCAGAAAAACAATTTACATGATAATTCAGGTGAGTATTTTGACAGACTGCATGTGGCAAGGTTGGACTGTGTACACCCTGAGAGATGAACTCCACCTGAAGAAAAAGAACTGCCTCTTGCTTTCTTTGGTTCAAACCCCTCCCCCAGTTTCGTATATGGTTTGATTCTGATTCAACAAAGACTTGAAGTCAACAGGATGCAAAAAAAATCATCATAATGGTAACAAGAGTGTCACAGAGATAACCAGCAAATCTCAAGTAAACCAAACTCCACAGAGCTTATGCTCTGCCTGCCTCAGAGGTGCTCACTCGCTCTGTCTCCTTCCGTGCATCTGAGAAAAGGTACTTAATAATGTGGCTGTACTAAAATCTCCTATAAGAGAGAGATCGGTATACATGGTTCAGAGAAATCAACATTCTGAACTGGCAAATGGCTTCCCATAAGCAGCTCTTCGGCATCTGCTTGTAGTAGCATCTGCCTATTTTAGATGGATTATTTGGGTATTTTAGTAGAGAGCTCTGAAGTCTACTTCCTTTCTCTGGTCCTTCATAGCACCACTTGGTTAGGCTGCAAGGCCTACTTGTTTTCCAAAGCTTTTCCAAGGGAAGAGCATAGATGTTGACTGGGGCAATAGGAATCATAATTGGTGAAATATTTTTCCCATTATTCTAAATTAATACATTATATTGTAAAAACATTCACAAAAATTAGATTAATACCTCAACCCTTACTTTCCCCTCAAGAAAATGAATCTCAGACTTTCACTAAAATAATATCACCTCAAGAACTGGAAACTAAAATTCTTTCAAATATGCCTTAGATAAGGAAATATGTTGTGCTCACTATGTTAAAGGCAATGGAAAAAGGTTCTTTGCCAAGATCCCTGTCTGGGATTCTGTTTCATTTGCCATAATTGATACATTCAGGAACATATACCATTGCTGGAAGTTACATATGGTGTGACTCTCATCATCAGCAAGAGCAGAGGAAAAAGGCATGGTAAAACTATCTAGTTTTAAACTATATTTATTCACAGTATGTAAGTACTCATAACAAATAGGGGGTCAAGTGGGGCACAACTAAATGTATGTTTAAATATAATCTAATAGTGAATCTAAATACATTCAATAGGATTTGGGGGCTTAATCTGACTGAAGGAGGAAAGCCTTTTCTGGATTTTGTTAATATAAATTTTATGCTGACTGAAGTAAACCATGCCCTCCAATTAACCAATTATTTAGGGACAGAGGCCAGTAGAGATTATTTATTTGTATATTAAATGTAATGCTCCTAGTTGAATATATTTGAGATTATTTATTGTTAGAGAATTAAGATTTTGTATAAACAGCATCTCTCAGTGTACCAGCACAGTGATGTCAAATCTGAAAAATGGCTAAAATGCTAGTACTAACAAACCAAGGGTAAAATTTAATAATTATAATTTTTCTGAAGGCACATATCTATCAGGAACTCACAAAGGAAATGTACAGGTTTATTGCTGCAGTTGTTTTTCTTCCAAGTGCTAACGAACAGGAATCTGGATACAAGTCTGTTGTGGATTGATCATATCCCTCTACTACTATCCTTCACTGAGAACCTCAATGATGGACCCTAAACTTAACTTACTAAGCACTATACTGGCATGGAACAAAATGCAGCACAGAATATTATTGATTATTATTTGTCACAGGATTGAATTTCCTTTGGAAAGAAAGTGTTGCTTTGGAGAACACTTAATCCAGATGTTCTAAACCAGCAGTTTTCAACCTTTTTTAATTTGCAGACCCTTAAAAAAATTTCAAATGGCAGTGTGGACTCTTTGGGAAATTTTAAATGAAGATATGGATTCCTTTGAACTGTAGGTGTGGGTGTTCACAAACTTTTGATTGATCATAGTCATCTTTCACGGATCCCTTAGACATAGTTTAAGAACCCCCAGGGGTCCATGGACCACAGGTAGAAAACTGCTGTTCTAGACTGCTTGAGTTTTGCAAAATATGTCCATATGCTCAGTGACAGTTATTGAAAATAAAAATTGGCACAAAAATTCAGAGATTTCTGCAAAGAAAAGGTAAGGTGGGGCTCCTCATTTTGGGAGGGGGAAGAGGGGTTTCTTTCTGTTTTACTATTTATTGCAAGCAAGCTAATACTGCTGTTGTGTGCAAAAGTAATGGATCAAATTGCTTTGTAACAAAAGTTCAAAGATATGTCAGCCCTGTACTTCAGAATACTTCATTTTAAAATGAATCAGCCATGTGAATTTACTGGCTGCCTGGGAGATGGATACAGCAGCTGTCAAAATTCAAAACCAGGCAACCAAGTTAAAATGTTATCCATGGCTAGACATACCGACACACAGCCTAAAAGGTAACAAAGCATGTGGTTCACCCAGTGCCATTTATTTTCTTATCTGTGACCTAGTCAACTTTTCAGTGACTAAGAAAGACAGGCCAAAAAGTCTTCTACAGCAAAGTAACCATCAAAACCTATGACATCCTAAGGAGCTTTGATTTTAAGTCACTATATGAAACTACTACTCTTTTGGGCAAATCCTGTTCTGGGATCTTACAGCCTCTGCCTGACTCCATGTGTTGGGATCAAGCTCTGGGGGGCCGGTGCTGCCCCTGCCCAGTCCCACATGCTGAAATCAGTTCCCGTGCACTCTGGATCTAGGGTGCAGGGCAATGGGCCCCATGGGGAATGCTGTGGGTTGGATGACAATGCACCCAGGGCTAGATATGGCCCATGGGCCCGGAGTTGGGTATCCAGTTGTGCAAGAAACTATGCCTACCTGATGTGAGGGCATGGCAAATGGGCAAAGGTGTCGGATGCATTGTTGAATTCAACTAACCTAACCTTGTCCTCTTTCCTGGTCACCATATAAGAATGAAGATAGGTCCTGCATACAGCAGGATTCTGTAACATATATGTACCTTCACCCTGAGTTTCCTGCAGCCTAGACACTGGAAAACCAGGGCTTCTACAGCTGTCTCCAGACATTAGAAAGAACATGATTTGTTCTACATTTTGGAATAGTATATAGGATATTCTATAAAACATTTTAGAAGAATGTATTCCATTATTGGCCCCTTGGGATATTTAACTGAGCAGACTATACAAAAGCACAGTACTAGGAATTTGGAAATGAAGTTTCCTGAATTAACAAAAACATTGCACTTCTTCTCTGTCTCTCTGTATCCGTCTTTCCTCCCACCCTACTATTAATTACTGTTCAAGCCAAAAAGTTTTGAAGCTTGGGAACAAATATTAAGGATGATTTTTTTTCTCTCACCCTGACAAAGCTCTTCAGATCTAACCATGACCCAAAACACGGTTCTTGGTAAAGTGTTCACATTTCTCTGATGTTCACAGAGGGGGAGGTGTGTTCATGTACACACAGGGAAATGATGTAGGAATATTTGGATAATTGTGATACTTTCATCAGTGATGAAAAAGTCTTGCAAGACAAGTAAGGCTGATATTCCATGTAAAAACTAAGAACTAATGGATTTTGAGGGACTGTTTCACTCTTATGCCATGTCTGAAAAATATATTCTACAGTTCTGAGAGAGATTTCCAAGGTGTATTCTTAACTTTGGGAGGTTAGAAAATTATTAAGAAATTACCATGCTGTCACAGATGAGCAATATGTCTATTTGATTGTATAGGAAAATAACTTTGTCTCTCATCTATACCATATCAAAAGATACTATATCCAAGTCATATTTTTTCCAACAAGGCTGTAGCTGTACTGTAGATAGGATAACACAAAAACAGTGTTAAAGCATACAATGAAATCATGTAAAGTAAACAAGGCAACAAAAGGTATGCGTGTAAAATAGCAACATCATAACATTTTTAATTTTGTTACTCTTCTTTACATTCATATTTATTTTTGTTTAGAAGAAGCATACTTTACATCAAATAAAATTTTTAAATTTCTTAATGTTTTTTCTGCAGAACTCATAATGAGTAATGAATTAAATATTCAAAGATAATGGTATTTTTACTCCAACAAAATGCATGGGGTTTTTTCTTCCATTAAAAAGCTCTATAATTTTGACTCAATTTAAATGATGCTTTCACCTAATATTCATAAAAGTCCAAAAGCAATCAAATGAAGAATTAAAACAACCAAAAGTGCACAAAGAACAACTTTATGTGAACAGACTTCTGTTAAGTGTTCATTAAAGATGAAATTGTAGATATTTAAAATCTCATTATTTTTAATGTACTTTTTAAAGTAAAAATAAGATTACAGCAGACTGGCAACACATCAGCATCTCTCTTTCCAACAGCATTTATTCTCAACACAATGCAACATTAAACTGTGGCTAAAATTAAATGAGCCATTCCTTTGTGAAATACTCACAGCTACCGAGAATCATCAACATGAGCTTAAAGAATGGTTTATTTTAATGATTTACTTTACGAGTTGTAAGTTGATCATTTCCATCTGATGCACACAATTTGGCAAACTGCATGCAGCTGCATGGTAAACAAAACCAATGGTTTTAAAATGGATTTTCTAGCCATGATCATCAGTCCTAGCAACAATATTTCTGAACCATCAACCTTCCCTTCAGGTGATTATTAGTTCAGAAACTCCTCCTCAAAGCTTTACATATTGTTAGCACTGGGACAAAAGGCAAACAACCTTGTACTAGAAGACGGCAGCAGATTTACAAATCTTAGGCTTTCCATCCTTGAAATGTATTTTTATAATCTTTTAAAATAAAATAAACTTCAAGGGACAAGAGAAACTTGCCCCAACAAGGAAGATGAGGACCAACTGGAAAGAATCCAGAGAAGGACAAATATGACTAGAAATCCATCAAATTGACACATGAAGAAAAATTGAAAGAACTGAGACTGTTTAGAAAAAAGACTGGAAAAGCATTTGATAAGTGTTCAAAATAGGAGAGTTTTGATAAGGAGGAAAGCAATCAATTGTTCTCTATGCCTACCAGGGACAGAAGAAGAATTGATGTGCTTGCAAATGATAATTGCAGGCTGGAAAAGCATTTGTCAAAGATGTTTTAGACTAGCGCATAGCTGACTGGGGTCCTGAATGGGGAGCTGCTGCAGATGAGCTCTTGAAGTCCCTTCTGTCCTTGTTTTTCTAGAATTCTATGATGTACCTGAAATCTTACATTAGCCCACAACTGTCAAACATCCATTTGTCATTTTAATACCAGTTAGGTCAACAAATAGATGCCGCATTCACGGAAAAATCACATCATGTTTTTGTCTGGATTTCATGATCATCTGCTGATCTGATCACAGCCTTAACAAATTAAATGATTTTTTAAAGTTCCAGGTGAGATAAGTAAAAGAGAACCTCGGCTTTCCTTTTTTTTTTTTAAATAATAAAATAAGGAAGTATTTAGACCTGATTGCTACAGAGAATCAGGACCTTAAATTCTCTCCCTCTCCCTGTCTCTCTCACACACACACACACACACACTTGAAAAATTGTGAGATTCAAAAAAATCTCAATTTTAGGCCATAGCCTCTGACTTTTGAACACAGTGGTTAGCAATATTAAACACAAGATATGTCCAGGAATTCAAACTGCAGCTGAAATATATATTTCAATATTACAATTGGAGAGAGATTTCCCAACAATTTTTTTCTAGAGTTAAGTAAATAAAATAGAAAACTTTTGGATTGAGTATGGATTTTTAAACAGTATGTAGGATGGGTAGAAAGGGCAGGAATAATTTATACAACTTCATTATCTATTTCTAACACATGGATTACAGCAAGTCAAAACAATTTAAAATAAAAGTAATCAGGTAGCCAACACTATTTTTTCCTATTGGACCAAATCCCAGTCCCACATTTACTACAATGTCATTACTGTCAAAACACGGAATACTGTACAATCCTGAATTGCAGGATCTTGCAAATTAAGTGTACTGAAACTGGGGGCAGACCTATCTTTCAGCACAGGGGCAGGAGATGATGCTCAGGTGCTTGCATTCTCTTTCGCAGTGACCCTTACATTTGCATGTATAAGCACATATGATTCAAATCACTACCTTTAACCTTGGGCAGATCTAGGATTTTGAAAAGGGTGTTCAGATGGTGTGGTATATCATTACAAATAATACATTTTGTATTTTTATCACTTTACAAAAACTAGAAGCTTTAGTAATATGCTAGTGGCCTAGGGATATATTATTCAGTTTAAGATTGAAGCAAAACCAAATATTTATATATTGGAATGTGGTATAGTGTAATGTGTAATCATATAGTATTACAAAAGTAACACAACAAAGTCGATAAAAATAATCAAAATGTGCTGTTTCATTAGTCCTGCAGGCATTCAAATTAAATGGACATCTCTTCTGATTCATAAAACAAAATCTAGCCTTCTTGAGCATCTTGATAGTCTATCCAGTGCTTGTTACAGTTAAAATGACTAACCTTAATATGGTTATAGGCACATGAAGTTGTTAAGATTTACATTATAAATGATATCTACAGTTATCATTTATTATTGGTACAATTTTATGTGTCTACACCATGAAGTTCATCTGCCACCTTCAACAAACTCTTGATAAACCTTAACAAAAACCAAAAAAACCAAACAAATTTTGTTTTCAAGTGAGACAGAACCCATATGAGTATCCTCTGAGCTCAGATTCTCCCTTCAACTTCAAAGGCTTCATTTCTGCATTACTGTAAATTTCATTTATTCATGTAAATTTCCACTGAGTTTCTTCAAATGCGCATGGATCTTTCAATTAATCCCAGTAACAGATGACTGGAATCAAAGGCCCTCAAAAGGTAGACTTAAAACCTGTAGAATTAAAAAAACCTGCCAAATAAAGATTAAACTACATATTTCCACAGTAGTTAAGAATCTGCAGCTGAGAGCAGCAGGGTGCCTGTGACTGTTCAAGAATTACAGAATTAGATGGCATTCACCTAAACAGCTGTAGAGAGTGGAATTTGTATATGCTAACTGCAACTATTTCTCTGTGTGTCCTAGAGAATAAGTTCCTAATGTGTTTTTTCTCCTCCTTTCCTTACTTCTTTCTCTTGGGAGGAAAAAAAGGAGAGGAGAGGAAGTGGGGGGAAGAGGGAAAGGACAGAATCCCACCTAGAAAATGAAATGTAAAAACATTCTAGCCTTGTTTACATAGAAAAGCATGACAGCTATGCTAATAAAGCTGAACTCTTGGTTTCTCTTATTTTTGGTTTAATACGAGCTTTTTTATTATTGCTATTTAACCCTTTCCCAATAGACCAAAAGTAAAGTAAAGCCACACGTTCCAAAATAAATGTGCCCCTAAGGAGGACTGGAAGTGAGAGGAGAATAATTATATGTATATAGCTTCAAATTTCATACAAAGAAAGGGGAATAGGGGAGGAAGAGAGAGAGAAATGCCTGTGGTAGCCAAACCAGTGTCAACACTGGTATACACAGAAAATACCAGTGTTGTCACTGAAGCTACAATATGAATTCTACATATTTTAGCACAATCCTTAATCATGCAATTTCTCAAATACAATGTAGTACAGTAAGAGCTCTGTTATCCGGCATCCCCTGGGAATGGGAGATGCCAGTTAATCAAATATGCCAGTTAATCAAATGTGCACCGTCTGATGCACTCCCTTGTGTCAGTGTGCTAGGAGACAGAGAGGGGGCCCTGAGCAGGCTGCTTTGTCCCCAGGTCATGGGCCGAAGAAGTGACAAATAAAAATTTGGCTTGCAGCAGTGAAACTGGAAGAGGGACTTTTGGTTTCATTTTTGCTGTGTCCCTCAGATACTAATTAGTAGAGTTTTCTGGCTAATAAAGTGCCAGTTAACACAGCTTTTGCTGTATTTAAAAAAAAAAATCCCACAAGTTAACTCTGCATGTGCAACTTAACTCTGAATGTTACAAAGGTGAGGAACACTTTGTTTGTGCCACAGAGCATATTAAAATAAAAAAAAAAAACCATTCAGTTAAACGTACTGACATGCAATATGCTACCAATAAGGCAAATGCAATAATAAATAACATACAGAAACAATTCAAGTATCCCAGCACTGGAGGGCATCATAATCTTGCAATGATTTTTCTATTCAGTGTACACCGATTTACAAATCAAAAATGAAGTTTTCTAAATGCCAGCACTGTGAACTGGACTTACACTTTACAAATTAAGCCTGAGTTCTTCTCATCTACTGGACTGCCATCAGCAAGAGTTTCTAAGAGCCAGATTTGGCTGTTTTCTTCAATACGTTTGCACAAACATAAGTTATTGGTTTTTAATAAGCATTTCTGTGGATGATGCACAGAAATGACTAGAAAATCTCTCTCTCTGTCTCTCAGGTGAAGTGTCCTACTAAGTAATCATAAGTGAAAAGAAATTTTAAAAAATTCATCCCTAAATTAAGGAGATTTCATGCTGAATACATTCAAACTAGAAACAGACATTCAAAAAGCCTGAGCCTGAATTGATTCAATCTTTGCAGATTAATCAAACCTGGCTAGGCTGAACCAGTTTGTAACCATATACCCATCCTCTCTGGACTGAAGAAATGCAGGCATACACCTGCAGTGGTTCAGGCTAAAAGCTGGGGGCAGTACAGAAGCTCTTCCTTCCCTTCCACACTGTTGAGCTGGGGGGGGCAGGCCCCAGCAGGACACTCTGATTAGGGAGGGGTCTCCCCCCCCCCATAACAGACCATTTATTAGCTCTGTTCTTACCATTTAACACCCCATAGAAAACAAAGCCTCTCTCATTAGTTCCAACTCTTCTTAAACAACTTTTTCCAAGGAAGAAATGATGGAGGGACATTACTAGCTACCTGTTGATTGGTTCTAAAAAGCCCTAAGCGGACACTGTCCTGTCTGTCTTACATAGACATCTCTCAGCATTAGCTAGTAAACCACATGCTGGCTACAGTCCATGTTCTGGGAGAGGGGAGTGGGGGAATCCCTGTGTGAGCGGGTAGTATTTATGGTGGAAGTGGTGGGGGGAAGAGGCAGGAAGAAGTCAGGCAGATGCTGTTGTGCCTGCCATCTCTGCCAGAGCTCCAGCAAGGGAGCAGAAGGGGTGGTGCCAGCCCTGCTGTGTTGAAGCAGAGAGCCCTGCCCAAGGCTGCAAAGTATCTGGGATGCTGAGGGACTCTGGTTTCAATTAAACCAGGAAGGGGTCTGGGACAGACATTGCATAAACTGGTTTGGCTTAAATCAGTTAAGATTTACTGATACTACATTCAACCAGGTTTATCTCAAACCAGTTTCAGACACTGTCAAACTGGTTTATGTGCACTGAAGATCCATTTTGTTACAGGTTTAAACCAGTTTCTTATCACTTAAAACGGTTTAGGTGTAATGCCTGTCCCTAGCCTCAGGGATATACACTGGGGATGCTGGCATAATTTTTACAAGGCCATTTTTCAGAGCAGACCATTCTTAACAATTAATTATTCATAACAGCAGCAAAACCTTGAACTGAGACTTCAGTGAGTTGTCTTCAGATGTTGGTTAACCCAGGAAGAGCTCCACCAAGGGTTTTTTTTTTCTTCTCTCTCATCTTTTACTGTTACCAAGAAGTAAGAGATGCTGTTTTTAAAAAGATACCTCTAATGTTTATCAAGTGATACCCAACTCATGTCCCTATATTATTTCATGTATTTCAATTTATTTTATGCTATATACAAAGCAGTTAAGGAAAATCCAATTTGCAGCAGAAGGAATCTGATATTGCATCTAAACAAGTCTGATACAAAAGCCACAAATACAATTAATGTTCCAAAAGAAAAAATATTTGTTGCATTCAAATGAATACAGTACAAGTTTGTTTTCATTTAATGTAGACCAGATAAATAGCAAGCCACCACCTACTAGTGCTCAGATGAGTAAACAATTTACAGCAGCCAAAGTGTTTCCAATTCCTACCATATTTGAAACAATTTTGTACAACAAATGCTATATGATCTGTTTGATGGTGTCTATGCACACTATAAATCTATTGTGGTGTTGGTGCCCTCTAGTGATAGCTACGAAAAATAAGGTTAAATCTTGCATTTAAAACCACAGTATTATAATCTGTAACATAATTACATCTGTAGTAATATCTGAAGTAATCCACTTCCAGAATGAAAATGGGCAGGGAAAGTGACAACATGATGTGGAAAGGTATATTATGCTTCCTATTTTTAAATAGGAAACTAATGAAGTTAAAATGTTGTTCTTTGCTTTGTACACAATAGAATGGAAAAACAGCTTTCAAATTAAAAGATCCCCTGGATATCCAGGGGTAAAAAAAAAAAAAAAAAAAGGTGAAAAAAAAACAAAAAAAGAAGCAATACAAGCACAGGCAATGTGCACTGCTGAAAAGTGGAGCCAGGCCTCCCACAGCCATGCTCTGCATGGCAGAATCACTGCAGCTGCAGCTCCAGGAGGCCCCAGGACCCCAGGTAAGGCTGCTGAGGCCAGCCCAGTGTTGGCCTCAGCCTCCCCTACCCCACCCGCAGCAAGCTGCTGTGCGCCAAAGTGTGCATGGCATGGACACTCCCCATGGACAAGTAGCAGCGGTGAAAGGTGCACCGCTAGTACTTGTCCCTGGGGAACCAAACATCCACACACATCTGGACACATCCTCACCAGGCAAAATGGATAGCACTTTCTCCACACCCACTCTATCCTGGAAGAAAAAGAACCTGTTTGTATTGAACAAGTTTGCCAAAGGGCACCCTTTTTCAAGATCAGGGAAGCATATTGCAATCCAATTTATCCCATGCAAGGACATCACATACTGGGGTGTCTGTGACACTTTGTACTTGTTGTTGGGGCCTTGTTACACACTGTACTGCTCAAATGTTTTTTGGTGTTTGTGCTATCTCAAGTTTGGAGCAGTCATAATTGAAGGCTAAAAACTTTTTATGACTGTCCCCAACCTGCCCAGTTGTGACTTGCCAATAGACAGCTGGTGAGTAGGGACCTGACTAGGAATCAGCTGTGAGATGCCACTACAGGGCTGATAAGTAAGGGCAGACTTCTGTCCCTGCTCTATGTGGAGATGTATGAGAGATGGGCTTGGGAGGGGGAAAGGGACGTGAAGCTGGGAGGCAGAGAGTTAATGGGATGGGGGTGGGTAATGAAATAGGAGTTGGAAAGGGTACTGAAATGAAGTCAGTCAGCCAGCTACTGAAGGGTAAAATAAAAAAGTTAAACTAAAAAGAATTTAAAAAGAAATAAAGAAGGTCTCATGGTTTAATAAACTGAGATGTAGGATTGGTGTGGGGGGTGCTGTTCATGGTTCCCAGGGTGACTGGGGGGTGGAAAAAGTAAAGGAAGGCACTTTTGGGGGAGTTACTGCCCCAGGAAGGAAGCCTCAGCTCATGGGGACCAAATCCAGCTCCCTATCTTGTTCTCTCCCCTCCCCCCGATCCCACTCTTGGACTCATACATGTCCTACAACCTGGCTACCTGGCAAGTGCTCTGTAGACTGTTTCCACAGGACTGCACCCCTGGAAAACTCCAAGAAGGGGAGTTGGCTTGGTGCCAGAACCACCCACTAAGCCATAAAACAGGAAGGTGGAGGAGGGAACACTGCATCCTGAGATGCTGGAAAACTACAATTTGGGCAGCTCATTGATGTGGAGTGCCCATATATTAATAGAAGGGGTGCTTGGTAACATGGAGCAGAGATAAATCTACCCTGGATTGGCATAACTTTAAGCCATCTAAAGTGCACATAAAACTAGTTTCAAGTGTTAAATGTGGGGAACAATGCAGTGGGTAACAGCTTCAGGAGCCACCTAAAACTAGTATGTAACAAGATCCTTAGTTTACTTCTAAAAGATTTACTACCCTGCTTGTGTCAATTAAGAGTTAGAGGGGAAGGGGGGAGTCATACTTTTAATAAAACCTAACATAGGTGCAGTTGTATCAACAAAATGTTATTTTGCTAGTGTGTACTTTGTCTTGGTGAAGGAAGGAAGTTTACTGGCAGAGCTCAACTGGTATATGCATACGGACTAAACTTTACAGAGTTGTCAAGCTCTGGAGTATAGTTTAGACATTTGTAGAGGAGTTACCAGCCTTACAAAGCTTAACATACCAATTTCTGTCTTTTGGGATACACACTGGGAATGCTGCAAAAAAATCATAGGCAACTGGTAGGGGGTGCATATACCCCACTGATAGGGCTGGTGTCCCCCCCACAATGGCTGACACTGATGTTGTCGGCAGGGCTGGTGCCCCCCCTAACAGAGCCGCTGCCATTGGCAGCTTCTGTGGGTGCCCCCCCAGATTCAGGAGGAACCAGTCACTCATCCAGAAAAGTGCCCTGTTCTCTGCACTCCTGGCATTATGTTGCACATGGCCGTAAATCATTCAAAACCACTTCTAGGGTTTTATTAGAACAGGATGTTTAGGATAAGTGGAAACAAAATACTAAGTGGGAAATGCCCAATTCATAAAAAGCAAAATGTAAATACATATAAATTAAACCAAACCTCTTTGCTCTCTCAGGAAGGCAAAGAAACAGTATTAAATTAGCTTCATCATTTCATAGCTGGTAGGGTTAGAAAGGACCTGAGCAGATCATCAAGTCTGACCCCTGCCATGAGCAGGAAAAGAATGCTGGGGCCAAACGACCCTGGCTAGGTGATCATCTAGCCTCCTTGTGAAGACTCCCAGGGTAGAAGTGAGCACCACTTCCCTTGGAAGTTGGTTCCAGATCTTAGCCACCCTGACGGTGAAGTAGCACCTCCTGATATCTAGCCCGAATCTACTCTCCATCAACTTATGGCCATTATTCCTCGTTACTCCCAGTAGTGCTCAGGGACACAGGGACTCTCCCACTGCCTGCTGGTCCCTCTTGGTCTATTTATAGATGGCCACCAGATCCCCTCTCAACCTTCTCTTGTGGAGGCCGAACAGGTTCAGGTCCCATAGCCTCCGCTCGTAGGGCCTGCCTTGCTGCACCCTGATCATGTGATTAGCCCTCCTCTGGACCCTCTCAATGCTTTCCACATCCCTCCTAAAGCGCAGCACCCAGAACTGGACACAGTACCCTAACTGCAGCCTGACCAGTAGCACACAGAGGGGGAGGATCACCTCTGTGGACCAGCTTGTGATGCATCTATGGATGCATGACAAGGTGCGGTTAGCCTTACTGATTGCGTTCCCACATTGTCGGCCCACATTCATCCTGGAGTTAATAATGACTCCAAGATGCTTTTCTGTCTCTGTGCTGACGAGAAGGGAGTTCCCCAGTCTGTAGGTATGCTGCTGGTTCTTTCTCCCTAGGTGCAATACCTTGCACTTCTCAGTATTGAAACCCATCCTGTTCTCATCCGTCCACCCCTGTAACCTGTCCAGATCCAATTGCAGCCTGTCCCTCCCTTCCAGTGTGCCCACTTCTCCCCACATCTTAGTGCCATCTATGAATTTGAACAAGGTGCTTTTCACCCCCTCGTCCAAGTCACTGATGAAAGTGTTAAACAGTGTGGGCCTGGGGACCGAGCCCTGGGGGACCCTACTGCCCACATCACTCCAGGTCAAAAATGACCCATCCACCACCACTCTCTGGGTGCAGCCCTCCAGCCAATAGGCAACCCATCTGACTGTGTAGGCATCACCTAATTTTTTAATGAGAATGGGGTAAGAGACAGTGTCGAAGGCCTTCCTAAAGTCCAGATAGACTATGCCCAATGCGACACCTGCCTCCAAGGTTTTTGTGACCTGGTTGTAGAAGGCCACCAGGTGGGTCTGACAGGACCTGCCTCTAATGAACCCATGTTGGTTGCCCCTAAACATACACTCCCCTAGTTGCCCCTCGCAGATGTGCACCTGGATAATTTTCTCAAAGAGCCTCCCCAGGATCAAGGTAAGACTAACAGGCCTATAGTTTCCTGGGTCTTCCTTCCTCATTTTTTTGAAAATGGGGACCACATGGGCCCCTTTCCAGTCCTCTGGCACCTTGCCAGAGCACCATGAGTGCTCATAAAGCCATGCTAGGAGTCCCCCAATGACCTTTGCTAATTCCTTCGGCACTCTGGGGTGCAGATCATCAGGACCTGCTGATCTGAACACAACTAATCCCACCAGAAGTTCCCTAACTAGATCCTCACTGACTGTGAGCTTGTTTCATTACTTTGCACCAACATGTGAACTAACAGTCAAAAGCAAAAGAAAACTAGAGAAATGTGCATTATTGCAGCTGGAACAATGTCACCTATAGATAACGTTACTCAGCATGTTCCATTATAACATGTAGTGGATTACAGTATGTAAGAACCAAAATCTTGCACTACAGAATCTAAAGGAGCAATCTCTAGTGGTCAGAAAAATAGAAACCAAATGCTTGTCAGTAATATTTTTGTCTGACTTGGATGGTATGGTACTGTGCATTAAATAGAGCTTCACTGACCAAAAAAAGACCTATTTTTTTCAGAAGAGACATTTTATTATCTGCACAAGAAATTTTACATCTTTTAAATTAAAAGTCTGTCAAATCAGAGCCTACAACCTCCTCTGTATTCTACAGTGGTTAACATATGATCAAAGTTTAGTCATTAACCAAAATAAGCTGACTTTTCTTAAGCTTGATGTTGTATACATACTTATGTCTATTTTTGTTTCAGAGGTTGTTTTAAAGTTGTTCCGAGTAATTTGCCACCCTGACCATTAACAATACTGTTCAATATTCTTATTTAAAAAGTGAGCAAATGAGTATTTTATATTTATTTCCTTACTTTAGACTACAGGCGACGCTCGCCATTTGCAGGGGATACATTCTCGTATCCCCTGCAAATGGCAAAATCTGTGAATAAGGTATCGCGTTCATGAATCCAGTCTGCATTCATGAATGCAGTGCCCCCCGAGGGCTGGGGTGGGGGGCACAGTCGGAGCCTTGCGGTGGCAGGAGCTCAGCAGCAGCAAGCGCAGAGCTCCCGAGGAGCCCCTGTAAGTGTATAAAGTGTATTTAAAATGCGGGTTCGGCATTCACAAATATCTGAAACCATGAATGCCGAATCCACAAATAGTGAGGGTTTCCTGTACTGTTTTATAAGCAGTTAAGGGCATTGATGTATAGATGAAGCATACGTTATCCATGGAATCTCTCTATTCGTATACAGATTGACAAAAAAAAAAATTTCAGTGTCCCAAATACACTGAACCAATCTCAGCCTGTCTGGTAAACAGCTTGCATTTCTTCTTAGCTGGACTTATTTTGTAGCTATACCCAGGCATGGAAAAAGCCATTTATGAAACAGGTAATGACATGGGGAAAATGAACTGGGGATGTTCATATAGCATTCTGGATTATAATTCAACTGTTACATTCAAGTTTCTAATTCGGTACAGTTAAATCCTACAATAAGTGTTCCTTTCCCCCAATTTTTTCTCCTTCTTAAAAGTAGCAGAAAACTGCTGAGTGTTAAAGCCATCAACAGAAGAAAAATGAAGGGACCAGCAAAGGTCAGGCCATAGGAGATGGGCATGACAAATGGGGATCAGCTACATTCCACAACGATGACAAATGTTGTTTCTCCAAGCAGAACAGCCTAGGCAAAGAAGAGCAGACATGTAACACAGAGGCCTGCAGCTCTGAGACTGATCAGCCATTAGTCTTTGCAATTCATATTTTCTTGTCTGAATCATTAAAAGGAACAAGATTTTTGCTTTCTTTTAGTCACCTATTTCTGCTATGTACAGCTGTTCTTAGGCCTGGTTCCAATAAACTCCAGAACTGAGATTTTGGCTGCTGCTTTTCCCATCTACAATCAGCATGTTGTAGAAATAGGGATGAGGGGGTGGAACCTCCCAGCTGTTTCATGATGAACTCTTTAAATTCCTACGAGAGATTTAATAGGATGAATTTATGACACTGAGGCCAAGTCTAGTTCTAACCAGGCTATATAAATTTAAGTCACAATGAAACTTTCACCTCCCCACATTCATGGGGAGAGTGGAAAAGTAAAGCCAGAACTCCTGTGATAGTTAGCTCCAGAATAAGATTTAATTAGATGCTGACTTTTCCCTCTTCAAGATAGTAATTGCAGAGCCAGGGCAATTTAGAGAGTGAACACACATCATTCTAGTGTGACTGAAATTACTTGGCCTTTGACATTAGGCCTCGCCTAGAACCCCTGGCATGAAATAATCTTCCAGAAAAGTTGTGCCATCCCCACCCAACTGTTCTAAAAAACCTCTTCCCAAACAACCACTGGTAATATGAACAAAAGTTTGTTGAGTATACCCTGTGCTGCTAGAGGTACTGAGAGATTCTCAGTTGGCAGGCTCTGAGACTGACTGCAGCAACAGTTAGCCAAAAGTAAATCCAGAGTAAAAAAACACTGGCTTCAGGGAATTTACAGCAACATAACTGAAATCTAAATCAGATAGCAACAATATGCCCAGAAAACAACACCTGCTTGGAAAAGCTTCAAGCTTTTGGGTAGAGCAACCCCTGAAGTAAACCACCAAGCCAGTGCACCAATTTTTGGTAAATGTTATAACTAGAAATTCTGGATATTTATTGTAGTGTTTGCTAGAGAGTGCTAGAAAGGGAAACACATCAGTCATCAGCCCTTCACTGGATGAGGAGTGGGATAGTGCAAATTAACATATGGGTATATGCAACTGGCAAAACTTAATTCCTCATCAAAATGCAATTAACAGTAACAATGTAAAGGAAGTATAAAAATGGCAAATTTACAAATTACTGGCTGTTTAGGGCATGGACACATCAACAAATTACCAGAAAAGGAGGGGTGGGATTTGCAGCTGCTCTGCAGCAGCTGCCAGCACACATCCTCTTACCCCACAGTAGATGAAAGCTGACCTCCGGCAACTTAGTCCGCTTTCATCAAAGGGGAAGCTACTCTGGGGTAAGTATTCATAGGCAGTTGCCACAGAGCAGCTGGTGTATTTTAAATCCTTGCCATCCTTTATATCCCTCTGCTTCATCCATACATCAGTTCCTTTGACATTTTTATATAATTCCCCAGAAATGCAAGTGCTTTCTGTCCATTTAGTTGGCTCAAATAATGCCAAGCTTGATCTGCCCTTGTCCATACTCTCAGCTAAACTGATCCAACTAAAGCAGTGGTGCTCTCTACCTTTCTGCTTGGCAGGCTGGATTGGTGGTGCCCAGTCATGCTGGATCCAACCAGTGATCCTGATCTGGCACACTGGTAGGCACAGTAAGCACCACTTGGCTGTGTGGTATTAACATTTATAATTCATTGCCAGTCAGAGATCAAATGCTAGGGACAGACATTACACACAAACTGGTTTAAGTGATCAGAAACTGCCTTAAACCTGTAACAGAACAGAAATTTAGTGCACATAAAACAGTTTAAGAATGGCTAAAACTGGTTGGAGATAAATCTGGTTGAGTGTAGTATCACAGTTCCATAGTTTCTAGGGTCGGAAGGGACCTGAATAGATCATCTAGTCCAACCCCCTGCCATGGCAGGAAAGAGTACTGGGGTCAAATGACCCCAGCAAGGTGTTTGTCTAACCTCCTCTTAAAGACCCCCAGGGTAGGAGCCAGCACCACTTCTCTTGGAAGTTGGTTCCAGATCCTAGCCTCCCTGACGTAAAGTAGCGCCTCTTGATATCTAACCTAAATCTACCCTCTGCCAGCTTGTGACCGTTATTCCTGGTCACTCCTGGCAGTGCTCGGGGGAACAGGGACTTCCCCAATGCCTGCTGATCCCCCCTAACTAATTTGTAACAGGCCACTAGATCCCCCCTTAGCCTTCGCTTGTGGAGGCTGAACAGGTTCAGGTCCCATAGCCTCTCCTCATAAGGCCTGCCCCGCTGCACCAGATTTGGCTCAAGCTGGTTTATGCAATGTCTGTCCCAGACCCCTTGCTGATTTAAGATGAACCAGACTTCCCCAGCACCCCGGCATGATCTCCGGGCTGGGTGGAGCTCTTTGTTCCACATCAGGGCTGGCTCCTCCCCTCTGCTCCCTGGCTGCATCTCTGGCAGGGACTTGCAGGCACGGAGCATCTGCCTGGCTTCTCCCTGCTAAGCAGGAACTATTCCCCCACCTCTCTGCCATACACATGATGCTTAGGGAACTTTAATTAGAGCGGCTCTTGGACCCGCTTTAATTAAAGCTCCCCCCCTTCCCAGAGCATGTGTATAAATGCCATTTGATCTTAACATCCCCTCTTACACCAAAGCTCCTGATCTTTCCCCTCAGTTCCCAGCCACTTTGTCCAAATATTCTGGCTAGGGACAGACATTCAAAAAGCCTGACCCTGAATTGATTCAATCTTTGCAGGTTAGTCTAACCTGGCAAGGCTAAATCAGTAACCGGACAGACACTCCAGAAATGCAGGCACATGCCTGCAGTAATTCAAGCTAGAAGCCAGGGGGCACTAGAGCAGCTCTCCCTTCCTTCCACAGCATGAAGCATGGTCAGGCTCCAGCAGGATGTTGTGATTAGCCCACTAGGGAACTGATATCTGTGTTTATCACCCAATTAAGAAAGCAACAGAGGGACATTACTAGCTACTTGTTGATTCTGCCTTTTGATTCAGAAAGGACCATAGCCGGTATGTGATCTGACAGCTAATACACAGACACCTCCTCAGCAAGGCTGAGGGGTGGGAGGAATTCCTCCTTAGCAGGGAGTGGTGGTGGGGAGCTGCAGCCAGAGGGGAGGGGCCATCCCTGCTGTGGAGCAGAAAGCTCTGCCCAGCCCAGAGAGTATGCTAGGATGCTGGGGCTGTCTGGTTTACCTTAAACCAGCAAGGGATCTGGAACAGACATTGCATAAACTGGTTTGAGCCAAATCAGTTAAGTCTGATACTACACTCAACCAGGTTTATCTCCAACCAGTTTCAGCCATTCTCGAACTGGTTTATGTGCACTGAATTTCTGTTCTGTTACAGGTTTAAGGCAGTTTCTGATCACTTAAACCAGTTTGTGTGTAATGTCTGTCTCTAGCATTTGATCTCTGACTCCTATGCAATGACTTTTCCAGAGCCTGCTCTGATGGTTAGAAAGTTTCTTCTAATTTCCATCCTAAATTTATTCATAGAACAGTCATAACCCATTTGTTCTTATGCTGACACCACTCTTTATTTCAAACAGCTCTTCTGCTTCCATGATGTTTGCTGCGCCTCATAACCTGTCTAAAGAGAACAATCATTTCACTTTTCAGCCTTCATCTTGCTAAACAAAATAAATCTGTTTTTTTTCCACTCTCCTCTTTCAGGCTCTCCACTCCACTGATCATCCTAAAGCACTTCTCTGCACCTGCTCCAGTCTGAATTCACCTTTCTTAAAAGTGGGTAAAACCAGAATTATAAGCAGCATTCCAGATGAGGTCTCATTAATACAATGGTACTAATATGCCTCTTTCTGTACTAGAAATACCTCACCTAATCATATTTTTCACAACATATAGGCGGCTCTTAGTTGCTGTACGAGCTATACCCAAACCTTCCTCTTACCCTGTCACTTCCAAACAATGAGCTCCCAGCTTAGATAGCCAACGTTCTTGCATTATTGTATGTGCACAACCTCACATTTTGATGCAATTATTAGGCGTGTGTGAAACAGGCCCTATTCAATTTGGATTTGGCCCAAATTGGGGGCAGTGATTTGATTCGGATCACTATCCCCGATTCAATTTGGCCAAATCTGTCCAAATCAGAGAATCAGCAATTCAGACACAGATACAGCTTTAAATGTTTTTTCTACATACCTTGGAGGTACCAGTGTGGCTCATGATTGCTATGATGCTGGGGCACATGGAGTGTCCCACAGAAGCACGGAGGGTGGGGAGGGGCACATGCACAGCGGTGAACCTGGAAATGGACCAGAAGTATTTCTGGTCTACTTCCAGGTCTGCTGCCAAGTGCACTGGACAGCCCCCCATGCTTCTGTGGGACACTCTACACACCCCAGCATCACAACAATCACGAGCCCCTGCTACCTAGATTCAGGAACCAAAGCCTCAAACAGCCCTAGTAATTATATGCCCTTTCATTTTAATTATGATAGTTTTCAAGGTCATCCTTAAGATTTTCCCATATGTTCATTCAATCCTCCTCTGTATTAATGATGCCTCCAGCTTTGTGCTATTTACAATCACAGCATATAAATGCACAAAACACAACTGGAGCTGTTGCACTCCAAAAAAATTGAAAACCTGGCCCTAAAAGAGCAGCTCAAATCACTCTGATCGGTTGAAATGTCTTGGAACCTGGCGAGAGCTACCTCATTATAAGAAAACAATTGTATTATAATGTCTCAGTGATGGGCCTGACGTTAGGCATGTAACTCTTAATTGTCTTTTTATGACTGATGCATACTTTTTTTTTTGAAACTGTGGAAAAACTTATCAAAGGCTTTGTTGCTTCTTGATTGAAATTTCATTGTCTGAAACAAATTGATAGAAATGGAATTCAGACCACTAAGGATGTCCTGTATTGTACATCATCTTTTTTTATTTTTTTTACTGATTGCTGCTGTTTGAAATGTAATCAAAGACAGCGAGGTCATCTGAACCAGCACAGACATCTGTAAAGGCCCTGCGGCTTCTGCAACTGAATGTGGGTTTCTGACTATGCTGTTTTACAGATGTTGTGGTAATCCCCTGAACCCAAGTTTGTGCTATTTTCACAATGTGGTAAAACTTTGACGTGGCAGAGAAATGACATCACAGTACACTTGCATTCTAAATACAGAAAGGGAAAATGTAATACTGGTGAAACATAACTTTGCTCTTTGTATCTGAAAGTGTTTAGTCAATTAATGAGGGAGAAGAAACTACCTTTCTGGCACATGGATGAATGCTTACAGGATATACATATGTAGATAGAAAAGAAGCATTCCAAGGCACAGTCTTTGCCATGAGCCCAATTCCTGAGCAACACGTGCAAGTAGCAAATATAGGGGGAAGGAACCCTTTCATAACTTCCCTGTGGGCACAGAGTAGGTAAATAAGTTTGCTATATCTCTTTCCCTCTAAAAAACAGAAAGCGGTTTGGAGGTAGCCTGGGAAAAGGTAGGGAGTAACAGAACCCAGTTTCAATGTACGCTCCCAATCTCCTGCTGGCATACAGTTCTTTGAGAAGGAAGTTACTCCTTCAAAAGTGCTTGAGGAAGAAAACTTGAGAACTGTAACTTGCTCCCTGACAGGCTCCTCCTTCCTCTGTTAAGCCCTATGGGACAAATTCCATTTTTGACTGATACAGAAATGTGGTAGTTCCCTGTAAACTAACAGAGCATTTGCAAGCTTTATGATGGCAGCAATGGGCATTTTCCTAGAAACCAAGAGGGGACTACAGAACTTATGAATTAACATTGCCCATTATTTGTCCAATACCTTGTTGTCTCATTCAGCAACACTTAGTGAGAAAACACACTTTTCCCTTGGGATCCTTGCTATGGTTCTCTTCTTGTACCCTGCTTCTTAATTTTCTCTCCACCTTGCCCATCTTTTTGTCTCCTCAACTTTATCCTTGCAATTCCTTCACTTAAGTGACTTCCAATTCTTATACCTCATTAAGGGATTTGTTGCCCATTTCATCTGCTAAATTACTGTCAATTCAACAGCAAATGTTGACAGCAAAGTGCTTTCACTACTTTTTAAAATGAACAACCCCCCACAAAAATAAGGAAGTTGGAGGAGAATTGACACTGTAAAGCCTTTTAAAGGCTCTTTCCCAACTCAGGCAGACATTTTATCAGTTGCATCTAAATTGCAACTGGAAGATTTTCTTTAAACCATGCATGCATGGGTTAAAAGGTTTGGTTTTTTTTTTCCCCCCTACAAAGGAAAAACCTTCAAGTCTGCAAAATCTGAGCACTGTTTATAGGCCACATAAATGCATCAAGTGAGCAGAGCTAAGTACAGATATTTGGGGGCATTCAGGGGAAGTTAAATTGATTCAAAATGGCTGCCCAATATCAGGTAAGTCAGGATTTGCAGGGGGAGGGGTAAGCATAGGTGGGAGGCTGGGGGTCTAGCAGGCTGGAAGGGATAGGAGGTCCTGCTGGGGGATGGGGAGAAGGTGCAACCCGCAAGGGGCAGGGGGAGCAGGCACAACCCACGTATGGGGTGGGGGAGGCAGGTGCAACCCAAGAAGGGTAGGGGAAGCAGGCATAACCCACGGGTCGGGTGGGGAGATGGGGTGGGCCCTCTCCAGCAAACCTCCTGCCCATTCCCCCGCTGGGACTTGCTTGGTTGGCTCAGGCGGCAGTGAATGCTGGTAAAAGTGGCTGTACCCAGAACAGCTTGTGGAACGTCTACAGATATGAAATACAGTGTTATGGAAGTCAAATACCTGGTAGTTTCAACTCAAAAGATTGCACTAATGAGGACCACATGCCCTGCAGACAACACCAGTGGGGTCACAGGCCACCAGACCTCACACCACATTGATGCTCTCCCTCCACTGCAGCATATGCCAACCCCGTGACCTCTGCAGTGACTCTGTATAGACATTCCCCTCCATACCACTGCAGCTCATGCCCACATGGGCACCCTGTGAGTGCACTACATAGCCCCAGCCTCACCTCAAGTGCCCTGTGCCATACCACACTGCAGCACACTGTCCCCTGGAGCAGACAAAACATGGAAGTCAGAGGATGGAGGGGGAGCCCAACAACTCTAGATGCTGTTGCAACCAGAGCGAGAGGGGCAGTTACAGCATGGTGCAAGCTGCCAGCTGGACAGCTCTGCTGTAGACTGAGCTCATTACATGCACCAGGAACTCTTTTCACTCTACAGTTCTCTCTACAGTTCTCTCCACCTTCAAGCTCCCTGAAAATCCCACTCTTCCCCACAAGCCAGGTCTCTGTCTTTTGTTCCCCCACCTCCATTACAATCCCTTGCCCATCACCCAGGCATGAGCTTGTGTGTGCCCCCACTGGGAGCTCTGCATACCCTTCAGTTCCTCACCAACAGGATCTCTGCTCCCTCCATTTCCCACTCCCTACCACCTTTCCCAGACCTGAGTCCCCACTTTTCCTTCTTCAACGCTTCCCATCCCTACCCCTGGTGGTCTACTTCAGTGACAACCTGCCCACCCACTCCTCTCTACCCAGGCCCCTATCTGCACCATTCTATCCCTTTCTCCTACACATAATACCCTACGGGTCCCTGCAGTGCCACTTACCCATCTACTTTCCTCTCTTCAAGATCATGGCTCTCAGTACCAGCAATGTTCCCAATTCTCTCCTGCCCTGACCCCCGCTTTCCTTCCTGCCTCCCCCCATACTACCAATACTCCATTCCCTACCCCTGTTTCCTACTCCACTACTTCCTCTTACTGTTTCAACATTCTTACTGCCTCCCCATAAACAGTTTCTATAACGCTCTTCCATTCCTGTTAAAGTCAAGGCTAAACACACAGGTTAAGCTACAGTCTCTGATTCTGTTGCCAGCATCAAGTGCCAGGAGTGAGATTCCCTGCCTATAGCACAAGGCAACACAGGGGTGTAATCTTCCTCTGAATTAAGCTTTCCTGGCGTTCTGGTTGGCATCCAAATTAAAATGCCTATGCTGATTAATGTCCAGAACATCCCAGAAAGCCTGGAACTGATTAGATGCACCAGGCAAGAATTATTACACTGCAAACAGACAAACTGTTGAGGTTGAGGCCTAGTCCCAAGTATGCAAAAATTCCTGAGTCAGACCTCAAGCATCACAAGCTTGTGCAGCCCGTCACGCTCTTTGGTGGCCATGCAGCTCCTGTCCTGCTTTGTCTGGGCAGGATAACCTTCTTTCCCTTTTCCTGCCATGCCTTATATGGAATAATTTGATTTAAAAGAGGGAGGCTGCCCCAGGGTCCCAGAGTGAGCCTTTTCTGTTCTTTGTCCAGTGAGTCCCTCCCAGATTCAGCTGATCTCAATCTTGCCCTTCGAGTTTTAAGAGGAGTTCTACTGGCCCAGTCCATGCCCCTATGGCACTAGAGGCCTTATGGGCTAGTCACAGCCTTCTTCTGCCCCTTCAGTCTGGGAAAGATGGTAGGGAATATTTCATTCATCCCTCAGTTATAGATGTCTCTTTAAAATTTCCATGGGTCTTCATGGCCCTGTCGGTTAATCAACAAAATCCACCAAAATCCAGCCTGCCAAGTGCCTAGTCCTGGCAAGACTCTTTTCTCTAGGCCCCTGGCCTGTCTTCTGCCTTTCTTGGGCTTCTGTCCCTTTCCAGGCTTTAGCTCTCCTTGACTTAAGCCTGCTCAGCTCCAACCTCCCAGCTGTGCCCTCAACCTCTTGTTCTCCTCTGATCGCAGGCAGATAAGGGCCCGCACCCTGGGGAGGAGTCAGGCAGGGCCCCACCGCCCTCCCAGGGGTGCAGGCGGGAGGCTGCTGCTGCTGCCTGTGACTAGCGCTGGAAGCTGAGCCAGTGGAGGGAGGTGGACCACAGCCCCACCAGGGTCAGTTCCACGGGGCTGTAAGTGGCTGGGAACCAAGCCCGGTGGACATGGGTGGAGCGGCCTCCCTCCACTGGGCTGCAAGCCACAGGGAACCAAGGCCGGTGGAGGCTAGTGGAGTGTAGCCCTGGGGGCTGTGCCCCACCTCCCTCCATTGGGCTGCAAGCACCTGGGAATCGAGCCCAGTGGAGGTGGGAAGAGCGCAGCCCTGGGGGCTGTGCCCCACCTCCCTCCACCGGGCTGCAAGTGCCTGGGAACTGAGCCCGGTGGAAGGAGCCTGCCTCCTGGGCCACCTCCACTGAGCTTGGTTTCCAGGCACTTGCAGCCTGCTGGAGGGAGGTGGGGTGCAGCCCTGGGGCTATACTCCACCTATCTCCACCTTGCAGCCCCATGGAACTCAGCTCGGTGGTGGGAGGTGGAATGCAGACCTGGCTTTGCCCACCTCCCACCACCAGGCTGAGCTCCATGGGGCTGATGGAGCCGATCAGGGCGCAGCCCAGCAGCGGGAGGCACTCCAATAGGCTCTGCCAGCCCTACAAAGTGCAGCCCAGTGGCAGGCAGCAGGGCATCCGGGACAGCAGGCAGCAGGGCATCCGGGGCTGCGCTCCCTGCTGGGCTGAGCCACATGGGACTGCACGGAGCAGCTCTGAGCGCAGTCCTGGCTCTCCCCTGTCTTCCACCACTGGTTGCTGTTTCGAAACGCGAAATGTTTTGAAATTTTCGAAAGGTTTCAACTGGCCTCGTTTCATTACAAGGCTGTTTTGAAGCCCTCTGTTTCTTTTTTATTTCACTATTTTGAGCTCAAAATGAGTCAAAGCAGTATTGAAATGAAACATCTGCCAAATTTTGCATAGCCCCAGCATACATTTATACTACATCGCTTTAGACAGACAGTAGTTTGGACCTAAACCTGCTCCTATTGAGGTCAACAACAGAACTCCTGTTCCTTTGACTACGAGCTGGTTAGATATCCTATACCCTTTTGTTGTAAGAAACAAAGAGAAAGAGAAGGGTAAGCAGATTCAGGATCCTTTTCTTTAAACAAAACACTCCTTGCAATTTATGGTGTTCCTTCTTTTTATGTCACTAGCTATTTACTCCATGGACACTAAATTATATTTGGTTGTGTTTGTTTCTTCAAAATATCCTTAATAGATTTTTTCATATAATAAATACTAGAGTTAAATAGCAAATAGTCGGCTTTGTCTTCTAAAACTGACTTTCACCAACTTATATGCTATGAAAATAATACAGTTCATATGCTAATCAGATTTGTATGAGAACAAATAGAAACTAAAACTTATTTTACTAACTTTCCACTTAACTGAAAGAAAAAGAAGCATCTGACATGTCAGGCAATAGTGGAATGGAGTGATTAAGGACATACAAAAGCAAATATTAAACATGATTCAAAAGGTTAATACAATTGGTTTTAAGAAAGAAAATACTCACAATAAATCCAAGTTTTTTATAATCTCTGGTATACATAGATTTGCGTTTCTCAATACTGCCACTACTGTTGTTGGTCTCAGACTCTGCATCAAAAGCAATTCTTCGGAGTTCAAATATGATATCTCGCTGGGCCTGGGGGGTTGTGGCGTAAAAAAACAAAGTCAGTTAAAAACGGGAAAGAAAGAAATGTCCCTTGTTTTTCAAACAAATGACAAAAAAAGTAGTATTAACTGCAGAGTCCAGGATGAACAGTGCATGTGTGTGTACTCGCGTGCATGCACATTTTGTTTGTTTTAAAACAATCACAAAAGAACAACACTGAGTAACAAGGAGTGTCAATATGATGCATCTACCTTCCCCATTATAGAGACAAAGCCTGGTATTATAGCTATCCTCTAACAGTTCTAACTGGATTGTGATCGATACTTACCTGATCCTGTGGATCCATTTTGGTCATCATTCTGTCCTCCAGAAGATTAAAGGTGAGCACTTGCAGAACATAAAGCTGGTGTGCCATTTCATTATTGATGGCCCTCTGTGCTCTGATAACGTGCTATGAAAGAAAGATAAACAAGTGAGCACTACCTACTATGTTCCTATCACCCCCTCCCATCAGCTGGGCTCAGGTATTCCCTTTCCCGTGTCTGATAAGTAATACTATAAGTTTAACATAGGAAAAAAAGGTAAAACCTATGCTAGCAAAGTACATAGGTACTCCATGAACTGTGATGGTATAGTGTATCCCTCCCCTTAAATTTCTTGACAGAAGTACACAGGAATCTTCTCCTCCAATGCCTTAGATACAGTATATGCATCTGCACATGTAAAGGGCAGAAATTAGTAACAAGACCTAGGGACAGATATGACCCATAAACCAGTTTAAGTGACCAGAAACTGGTTTAAACTTGTAACAATAGATGTTCAGTGCACATAAACCAATTTCAAAATGGCTGAAACTGGTTGGAGATAAACCTGGTTGAATGTAGTATCAGACTTAACTGATTTAGGTCAAACCAGTTTATGCAATGTCTGTCCCAGACCCTTTGCTGGTTTAAGTTAAACCAGACATGCTCTCTGGGCTTGGCAGAGCATTCTGCTCCACAGCAAAGCTGCCCTCCTCCCCTCTGCCCACAGTAGGATCTGCTGGCTTCCCTGTGCCCCCTTCTTCCCCCTCCCTCACCACTGGCTACTTAAGCAGGATCCCTTCCTCCTCTCTCCCACAGCACAGAGTATAGCCAGTATGTGGTATGCTAGCTAATGCTGTGTAAGGCAGATAGGGCAGTGTCTGCTTAGGGCTTTTTGGAGGTAATCACCAGCTCCGATGGTAATGTCCCTGCATTCCTTCCTTTGGAAAAAGCTGTGTAAGAAGAGCTTGTAATGAGTGAGGCTTTGTTTTCTGATGGGGTTTAAATGTTGTGAACAGAGCTGCTAAATGCTCTGTTATCGGGGGGGGGGAAGGGAGATGGAAGGACCCCTCCCTAATCACTGTGTCCTGCTGGGGACTGGCCATGCACCCCTTAGCTCAATTCTGTGGAAGGGAAGGGAGGGCTTCACTAGTGCCTCCCAGCTTCTAGCCTGAGCCACAGCAGGCATTTGCCTGCATTTCTGGAATGTATATCTGGTTACAAAACCAATTTAGCCTAGCCAGGTTAGACTAACCTGCAAAGATTAAATCAATTCAGGCTCAGGTGTTTTGAATGTCTGTCCCTAGCCAAGGGCATCCTTTTAAAGAGAATCCACATCAAGAGGGTATGTGCAAAGTGCATATTAAAAACAGACAATGGGTGTCTAAGCCTAATATTATTCCTGCTGTGGTTATAGCTTGCTGATATAACTGTAATATTACAACTACTGCTGCAAGGGAGCAGCACTGCAGTCCTACCTCTATCAGGCTAGCTCATTCAACATGAGGAAAATGATTTAAAAAGTAACTAAAATTACAATTAAACACCCATAAAACACAAAAAGAAGTCATTATTGTTACAATGCAGGTGCTAAAAATGGTGGACAATTTTAAAAATTCACTGAGGCAGACAAGAACATCCATGATGCTAAATGATACAATCTTCATTTTAAGGGATTGCACAGAAGTTATAAATCACATATCCCCACCACCCGTCAGCACACTAATGTAGAAAAGAATGGGTATGCTAACCAACATGGTACTGTTCAACAGCAATGAAAAACAGGATGCTCTTTCTTCCATACAGAAGAACATTTTTGACTGTGAATGTCTCTTCTACATAAACATCTCCCTGCAAGGAAAAGCATCTATTCCTAGATCTAGTATAATATGTACATAGCCATTTAGGGAAAAATATATAGGAGCAGTCTACTTTTCCCACAACGACCATCTGAAAGACACAGAGAGATCGATCTCCAAACTGCATTATTTGTTTAGCCTGCCTATTGTCAGATGCTGCACTCATACATTTTAGCCTGGCCTTCCCTTTTTGTGGGCTTGTTAACATCCAGTGGCAAAACTCCCAAGATTTTTCAGGGAGAACAGGAGCAAGCATGTATTATTAAGTTTATTATTCCTCTTTTAAGCATGTATTGTGTTTCTTCCATTTAAGTACCATCATTACAAACAATCTATCAGGCTGCAAATAATCTAAACTGAGATACGCAAAAATTAGCTATAGAATCAGCATAGTGGCTGATTTGGTAAGACATGCAGAACTGTGCATCCTTGCATGCTTGGTCGTTGGTTCAAGCCCTGTTATTAGAAATGCATTACTAACACCAGATCATTACACATTTTTTAAACCTTTTCTGGTTTTCATGATAGAGCTCACAACCTCCATGAAAAGAAGAGCCAGAGCCTCCCTCTTCTTCCCCCTCCTCCCATTCCCAATTATTACTTCTTGGTGGTGTAAATGCCAAATGTACTCAAGCTGGGAAAATAACCTCTCTCACAGAAAAATTTTAGCTTACTCATTAGCAGATTGACTAGGGTAGCAAGTCAAAAAACCATAATGAAATACAGAAATAGGTATGTTTATTCTTTCACCTATCAAAAAAATTGCACTTGGGTTTTTCTTCATGTTGATGAATAAAATCTTTCAAAACTTTACGCTAATACTTACTGTTAAGATGATTGAACGAAGCTG
Organism: Crocodylus porosus; assembly: GCF_001723895.1. Taxonomy (NCBI): domain Eukaryota; kingdom Metazoa; phylum Chordata; order Crocodylia; family Crocodylidae; genus Crocodylus; species Crocodylus porosus. Next base: position 87,993,796 of record NW_017728886.1, read on the forward strand.
TTTTTGTGCCAAAATGTTTGCCATCTCCTGTATTGGTAAAACATAAAGATTTAGCTAGAAGTATATATTTCCATGCTGTAACCACAAAAAGGCTGACTCTCTTTACTGATGTGTTTTACTGTTGCATATTTTTAGTGCTTGTCATCAAGACGACAAATTGGAGGTCTGAACTTCATGAAGTTGGCATTTTAGAAGTATCTAGATTCCAGAATTATATGGAAGGGGGCTCAGGGTATTTTTATGATTTTCCATTTGCGTGTTAGATGGCTCCATATATTTTTAAACCTATTTTTTTTCATAAATACATTATGTAATAATATGGGTGAAATCTTTTGCATTACTATTTACACATACATTGGGATAAGAAAGGTGGTCTCCATAAGAGATAACACCTCAGCGGGTTAAATCTAGAAGTCAAGAGACTCTCTCATAAATTAGAGGTCACTCCTTTACAAAATGCATCTCATTTGTACTGATATTTTGTATTTAAGAAAACCATTATGCTCACTAGGGTCCTACACAGATAAAAGTGACTTCAGAATATAAGTTGTTTAGTTTCTATTAAAATATAGAAGCTAGAAAATAAGACAATTGAGAAACAGAGAACTGCAGGAAAGATGCATCAGCAAGGTCAAAGCAGCATAAACAAAGGTACTAGAAGTGTTAGAAGAAAACCTAGATGAGAACAAAGAGAGAATATTCTAATTTACGGTGAGAATGTAATTAAAGATGCTAACAGTTTTCTCTTCATCAAGCTAATGGCATTATGACAAACAGCAGAATTAAGAAAAGAAAAAAGTGGCGGAAGACCAAAAAATGGTTTTTTTTTTTATTTGCAAGAGTCTGCTAACACAACAGACCATGAGTAGAGCAACCATTCAAATTATAGCAATGCTTTTATTGATGCTTTTTAGAAAGTACAACAGAACTGCAGGGGGAGTGCTAGCCTTACAATGTGCTTCACAATGCAGAGACTGAATGAGGCAAAAAACAGTTTAGTCAGAACTTTTGCCCACTATAAGTAAAAAGGCCATAGCAGGAATGCATTGAATAATTCTTTCCCCATTCAAAGGGAAAATCATGGAATGATTGCAAAAAACATGCGATAGCAGCACACCTGCTTTTGTTAAAGTTTGTTAGTTCCCAGATTTAACCCAAGGTGGAGTATTTTTTATTAGGTTCTTCTTTCTGGTCACTGCTTTTACCTTACAGGTTTGGGAAAATGTTATTGAAATAAATCATCAGGCCTCTTCAGTAAACCTGCTAAAATTTATACCTACTGAGTGGCTGGCTCAGGTAAAAAATATCCTGAGGTCTTTCATCTGGTACTCGAATAGTGAAAAAAGTGAACAAGATTTGCTAGACAAAAGTTCTCCACCTAGTTCTCTGCAGCATCACCTCCATAAATGTGGACTATGAAGAGAAAATATTACACTTTAAACAGTTTTATTTAAATGTGTGCTTTGTGTTTCAGACTTTTACTATAGCAAGAACTATTTTTCCCCTAACACTACTTATTCTACTGTGATTAAGAAGGAGTTTTCTTTTTTTCATTTTCCTTACAGAGCCAGAAAAAGAAAGGGGAAAAAGCAATAAAAGCACAAAAGCATCTAGCAGCAATTCAGATCTGTTCCTTGATTACAGTGTAGCTGACTACAGTCTTGGATCCTCATAAAAATGCAGTTTACAAGCGTTAGCCAAAGCTGCTGGCATCATGCAGGATTTTGATATACAACTGTGGACTGCAATCCCTTTACAGAACCTACAGTGAAATATTCAGACAATTAGTATGCGTTTCCTACATTCTCCAGGTCACAGCACTGTATGTGATTGCCAATTAGGAAGAGCCAGGCAGCACTCTTTTATAGAGCCCAGTATAAATTCTAGACTACAGGCATGAGAATTCTTATTGAAACTCCTTCGACCGCTGTACCTGTATATTTTCTATTTTTGACAATATAATTTTTCAGTTCACTGCTTCGCACATCAGCTAGTTGCAGTAGGTATTTGACCTGCAAATCTTAGTCCTCATAGCAGAACATTAAATTTGCTGAGACTGTATCACCTCATTATTTTGTTCTGGAGAAACAGAATGCAATAACTCGAAGTCAGGAGAAACTTTTGGATGTACAGCCTAATGCTTAAGAAGATACAAAAAGCAAGATGTTGTCTACTTTTAGTTGTTAACGGTTTTGTGACACTTTCTGCAAGTATTTCAGGGTGTTAAAACTTCAGCTCCATCACTTTTGATGACCTGAGACACACCCTCCATATGAATCTGTTGCTATTTTTTTCCTTCCCGGTATGTAATAAAGGAGAAAAGCAAAGCTGCACTGCAATGGTAGAAGCAGTTTAAGTGGGTGAAAGGAAACTCCTGTACCTATGACCAACCTCACAGGGATGTTGTGAAACTCAACTGGCATCTACAAGGCACTATATATGGAATGACTATGTAGAAGTACTGATTTCAGAAGCATGCAAAGTCACAGGTAAAATATATGAAGGTGCTTTTATTCCTGGAAAATGAAAATGGCATCTTTTCAGCTTGAGTTCTACCTAAATTTTAGGTTTCAAACATGGAACTGAACTGTTAAGAAGCAAGGACCAATAGATTCCCCTTTTAACAATGTGAGATCAGATCCTACAACCATATCAAGTAGAACTCATTAAAAAGGAAAGTATTTTAAAAACTACCAAAATTGTTTCTTGTGAACATTTTCCATATTTTTCTAGTCTAATATTTTGATTTTATTTAAATAGATCTCCTTGGTTATTTCCTAGCTCAGCACTGCTGAGGAATAAGAGATGTAAAAAACAAAAATAAACCCCAGCAACAAAAATATTATATTTAAACTGTCATCTAAATGAATAAAATGGCTCCCTTATGCAATACATTCACATTCTTAAAATAGTTCTATTTGAGGCTTCTGATTTTTGGCATTGAGTTAACTAAGTGAAACATTACTACATTTAAGGAACTCCCATATGACAGGATATTTTCTTTTAAAACTCTGGTATGAAAAGGCTTTCACTTTTGAAAAAAAAAAAAAAAATCACAAAAAGGCAAGGGTTTGCTGGCAAAAAACTCAGTGCACCAACTAACACAGCCAGCCTCACAGCAGCAAATGGAAATATATTGTGTGGTTTTCCTAACACTGTCAGTACATTTTACATTGCAGCAGGAGGCAGCCAGAAAAGCATGATTTGCCTCTTGTTGATGCCCGTGCAAGGTAGAAGTAACTGCATGCAAGTGAATGAACTCTTTACTAGTGTAAAGCAAGTGTGAGTGTGCTCAAAATTAGCCCCTTCCTCAGTTCCAGCCAATAACAACAAAAGGGCATGAGACATAACAGTGATGAATGTAAGCAACGAAAAATAGTCAGCATAGGCCTGTAGATGTACAACCAAAACCCAAGACTCACCTGCCTCTTGTCATCAGGTGCTTTGAGGAAAAGTGCATTTATGACTGCAATGGTATATGTTTGGATTTCTTGATCTGTCCTATATGGAACAAAATGGTAATAATAAAGGCAGATGACATGCACACAGATATTCTTCCGGAAATATTTCTCTGGGAACAACAGTATATTAAACTGTAGTGAAAAGATGTTTTTTAAACTAGCCAGATAGCAAATGACTAAAATATTTTATTTTAACTAGACTGAAAGCTCCTAAATTGTGTTGCAACAAAAAAAAAAAAAATTACCCAACATGCAGGATCATGGAGGACAGGTTCTACCTAAACTTCCATTACTTACACAAGGCACAGCCATATTTAAAACTCTTTCCTCTTTTATCTGCATTCAAAAAGGGACATTGCTCAGTTTTCCAGAGAATGGTAGGTAAATGCACCTATCTATCTATTAATCAGTATTTCCCACCTTAACTGGAATATCATCTCTTCATTTGGTTTCTCCCTTTTGTTCAGCCTTGTAAACAGCTACTGCATGGTCAGTTTGGTCAAACCCGGTTATACACAATGAACAATATTACAGGATTGGTTACAAGTTGTTCAGTCATGATTAACAGATTAACTAACTCTATTGAGGGGGCTAATTTATTTTAATATTCATTTCTACCCCTAAAACACTGAGTTTACTTGAGAATCAGACAGTATCCAAGATACTCACCCCTGAAGATGTGGGATTAATTGGCCAATAGTAATTTCTTGTGCTACTTTTTGGTATAGATCATGGCTATTGAGCACCATGGATTCCAGGATCGCTAATGACCGTTGCAAGATAGAGATGTCTGCTGCAAATTTGTTCACATAACTTGCTATCTGCAAATGTAAATACACAGATAATTCATATCTTGTTATGAGGATGGGGAAAAGAGAGAAGGGGGAAACACAAGGTTCAAAAGCAAAGGAACTGTTTATGTAGCAGCAACTTCTTAAACATACACGAAGGAATACCAGGAAAGTGATCAACCAATCTGCTCTCTGAAATATGAACATTCTGTAGCAAATATTGATTCAAATCCCCAGTTTCCTCCAGCTATTTCATCAAACATTCAGACATCATATACAAAATGAATCACCATCAAAAAAGTTTTTTTTTTTGTGGGGAAAATTTTAGAGAGAGAGAAGAGATTTTTACTTTTTTTCTTACATTGCTCATAATAAATGAGCAATGTGGTTATTTTTCTCCAATTTCTTTTTTTTTTAATAGCACTATGACTGATTAAAGCAACTAACGGTCAGAACATTCTAAAGCAAGAGCAAACTCCCCAGTGAAAGCTGCTTCCTTTTAACATAACACACGCACATTTCTCTCACTGTCATGATAACAATTGAAAAATTCTACATGCTACAACTTACAAATCAAGGAACCAAGCCTGGCTCCAGACAATGTTTGATAGTACAAAGTTGTTAAAAAATTGTTAGCTCCCCACCCTTAGTAAATATTTAATCTCTGCTTAAACTAAAACAGTTGCCTTGGTTTTGTGCAGTGTGGTCATAATACCCTTTAGCAAACCATATAAAAAGTTTGGCTATGCAGTACAGCACATCAGAGTGTACCATACCAGATACCCCTGATGGTACACTGTGTACACAGTCTTTAGGAACATTGCATTCTGCTGAGGAGGTGTTCAAAAAGTTCCCCAATTTCCTAGAATGCACTGACAAACATGTCTTAGCAAAACAGCCCATGTGGAAATACAAACGAGGCTTGGGTAGAAGAACAGCTGTTCTGTAGCTATATACTAAATATTTCAGCTTTAACTGAATGAGGTGTCTGCCTTGGATTACACAACTGCAATTAAAAGCTGCTATGAAGGGCAGAATCTTAGTTTAGTGCTTGCGAAATTTTGAGAGGAAACAGATGTGGAAAACCTGCTGTTTTAAAACTTGTGTCACAGACTTAGAGACAAAAGGAAGGGAGAAAAAATAAATCTAGTATATGTGGGAACTGTCCCTGCTGCTACAGACTCCTGTTCCTCTCTGCATGTGTTTTAGCACTTGCACCTGACATAGGGAGTGTCCACACATGCAAGCACATGCACTTACAGCAGCTGAAATAGAAGCGGTGCAAATTTGAGCTGGGGTTTTTTGCCTCAGCACACATGCTTAGACATGCATTTTGTTGTGGTACAAATTGTGTCACTTGGGGCAAAATAACCCTGCCTGGCTCCTCCCGGATCTACAGCCAGGGGGAGCTAGAGCCCAGGGCCAGCACCTGTGCTGTCCCCAGCAGTATAAAAAGCTGCCCTGTCTTGGCCGCAACAGTACAAAAACCTGCCCTGACAAGCAGCTCAGGGCTACTCACTCTCTGGAACTTCTGGGGCTCAGCCTGGGGACACTACCCATATGCCAGCTGGACTGCTGCAGCAGCACCCCAAATCCATTTTTAAAAATATCCCAAAATCCATGTTTTTCCATAATTAACATAAAAGACCACTCTACACACACACACACAGAGCAATCAGTTGGGCAATGTTTTATTGGTATGTTAACAATGTTAAAGTAAAGTGGAAGCCTACCAGTGTCTCTATCATCATGATAAAATAAATTCTAAAAACCTATGTGTGTTGAGGTGTACTTTTGGTTTTCTTTGCACATAATGGGTGTGTGATGGGGGGGATGTGGTGTTTGCAGGAAGGGGTTGGGAAGGGGTGTGAGGGAAGGCAGGGGGGTGGGTGGCGGGATGTGGGTTGGTGTTTGGGTAGGTGTGGGGCAATTGCTGGGGGAACTGTAGATGTGGGGAACCTTGTGGGGGGGCTGCTCAGGAAGGGTGGGTGAAGCCCCCCCTGACAGGGCCCTAGCTCCCCCCAGAGGGCCACAGCCCCTATCCCCTACAGGGCCCCTGCCCCACCACCCAGGGTCCCAGGCACCCTGGAGGACCACAGCCCCTCCCCCCTCCCCCAGGGACCCAGCTCCCCCTGGAGGGCCCTAGCTTCCCCACCCAGGACCCATAACTTACCTTTAGCAGCAACAGCAGGAGGTGCTCTGAGCCATGGCAGCAAGACCCAGCATGGCACACAGGGACTGCGTGCTAGGCCCAACTGGGTCCTGGGGCCTCTCTGCTGCCGGGCCAGGCCCTTGGTGGCAGGACCTGCCACCCTTGGGGCCCCTCTGCTGCCCAGCTGGGTTTGACCCTTGGTGACAGGACCCAGTGCAGTGCACAGGGACCGTGTGCAAGCCCAGCTGGGCCCTGCCAGCCCTGGGGTCCCTGTGCTGCCTGGCTGGGCTGGGTCCTTGGTGGCAGGATCGGGTACAGTGTGTAGGGACCAAGTGCCAGGCCCATCCAGGCCCTGCCACCCTCGGGGCCCGTGCCACCTAGCCAGGCCAGGCCTAGGGCAGCAGGACTGAGTGCAAGGACCATGTGCCAGGCCCAGCCAGGTGCTGCCACCCTCAGGGCCATTGTGCTGCTCAGATAGGCCCAGGCCAGCAGGACCAAGTGCAGCATGTGCTGGCCGGGCACCAGGAGCAGCCCCAAGGCCGGCAGGAGCTAGCAGGCATGGCACGCGGTCCCGGTGCACCATGCCAGGTCCTGCTGCCCTGGGCCTGGACCAGCCAGGTGGCGCAGGGGCCCCAAGGGTGACAGGGCCTGGCTGGGAATGGCATGTGGGGACTGCGTGCCGTGCTGGGTCCTGCCGCCCTTGGCCCAGCCCGACCAGGCAGTACAGGGACCCTGAGGGTGGCAGGACCCAGCTGGGCAAGGATCGGGGAGGGTCTGGGGGGCTGGTGTGGGGAGGGGCCAGGCAGGGATTGAGGGGTTGGGGGCCTGGCAGGGGGAGAGACTGAGCAGGGCAGGGATCAGGGGGTTGGGGGAGTGGGCAGAGCTGCCGATCCCTTACTCACCGGCACTGGAGCCCTGCTGCTGAACACACGACCTTGCCAGCCACGTGTTTCAGCACCAGGGCGAGGGGACAACCTTGGAGATGCTCTGGTAGCACATGCGTGCTTATCTGGACATGCCCATAATGGGCAACATTCCTCCTTACATAGCAATCTGATCACTGACTCAAATGTATGAGGTTAAATGACTAATACATACATCTGAGTTCCTCAGCTCCTCAGGAAGGCAGTAAAGAGAGTGTAGGCCCTTTTAAATTGTTTTGCATTCAAGTGAGGGGAACATAAGTGTGCATGATGGAATTTAGATCCAGTAGTCAGAACGCAGATCAGCATGGCAGGAAGTGACCTTTGTAGTCATCTTTGTAAAGTATAAGGAAGTATCAAGAGTAGGAGCAACAGCAGTGCTAGCAGCCCTTGCCTACATTAGGATTTCAGCCATTGCTGCAAACTGCAAGTGATGATGTAGTTTATATATCAGTACAACAGAATATAGCCTGTTCCATTTTACTGTAACCTCATTTTGAAATCACAGCAATTCAAATCATGTTTCACTGGTGTAAATAATGAGGCATTTGACCTAGTCCAGCTATACAGGTAGGTGAAATTCCAATGAAAACAAAGTCTCAGGCAGACCTATTAATTTTTGTATTGCCACAAAGGGAGAGTTGAAACATATAAATCAGGTTTGTCCATTTGCAGTCACAGACTGCACTAAATTATGTTCCCAATGCTCCCTGGGGGACAGGCAACTTGCATACACTCTTCAAAGCCATTCATGCTGGCCAGAAATAGCTGCTGCTCAGTTGTGAATCCTGAACTAATGTATTTTCCTTTTCCCCTTTAAATAAGTCATGTCAGATTTCTAGGACTAGACAAGGAGAATAAAAATAAGCAAAAAACAAAAGCAGTCCTCTCTATTAGGATAGTTGAAATTCTGAATTCACCAAAATATCTGTCTGAAAACAGAGCTGTCTGAGTGTATACAAAATATTCATCATATGGTTGCCACTGTTTGCTGAACACAGCGTGATGACCGCTCTGTACCTAAAGATGGGATTTTGGGGGGCAGACAGAGGATGTAGTTTGACAAATTCAAAGCATGTGGAAAAAAATTGCTACAGTTATCAAAAATGTTGCTTATGCAAAGCATATTATATAAAACAGTAGGTCCTAGTGGAAAACATCAAACAGAAAATAGGCAAATTTCAATTGTTTTTAAATTTTCAGTAAAAGCTTGTCACATTGCTCTAGATTACACATGTCGGGGAAGGATAGCTCAGTGTTTAAAGTCTCAGCAAGACAGTAAAACCATCAGCATCCGAATAGTCCTGCTGAGGTGTCTACTCCATCCTGTTTCAGTGGTGTAGATTGTAGCCGTGTTGGTCTAAGGACATAGGCAGACAAAGTTCTTTGGGTAAATCTGGTATCTTTTATTAAGCCAATTAATCTGCCCTGTATAATGAAGACTTTAATGTCTTGCCACAAGGCACACAGAAAATCTGTAGCAAATTGGATCACATCATCTGAACCACTGCCCCATGGTTTAATCCCATCACCAGCTATGGGGAAGGGAGGGAAACCCCCACAAAAGAAAGAAAGACAATTATAACAGAATGGTGACAGAAAGCAAAATGCATCTGGTTCTTTAAACAGCGCACTCTTCATTAGTTTCCTGGCCTGGAACATTTTGATGTCATTGAAGGGATACTGAAAGAGACCAATGCAGAATTGTTCTCATGCCAAGTCTTACTGCCGAGCAAACTTTTCAAGCATGTGCTTCATTTTATTTTATAAAGGACTGTTGTGCCAGTTGGCACAAGATAAGCAAACTGTGAGTTGTAAAAGATACGGAGATATCTTCCCTGCTGCTTGGCCAGCTGAAAAGACCTCATCTGTCAGTTGGAGTAAAAAAGAGAAGTGGATAAAGGGAAATGATTATTAAAATCCTACACTGGAAGAAACCCATACAAAGCGTAGGCTGACAGGTGCTAAAGTATGCACTCCATTGAATGTCATGCTGCCGTTCATTATAATTATTAATTTGGTCCCGGTCTGGTAGGGAAAGGGTAGGAGCATTTCTCAGCCCCCTTACCAGCACCCTCTGTGACTGAATCAGACCATCAGCAACTTTAAAGGGCTTAACATGGGAGAACAGAGCAGCAGGTTTCAACGACAGAGAAAATTCCACATGAGTGCAGAGCTCTTTAAATATTTTGCCAGATCAACAGAAGAGGCACTTTTCCTCTGTTTCTATCCTTTTCCTCCTTTTTTTGTTTTCTGTCTTCTCAATGTCTTTCTTCACTGTGTTTGTCACTGCCCTGATAACTTTTTCCTCTTTCTCCTTGCCAGGATGATGCAACGAAGCATTAGAAGATGCAACTCTACTTTTTAAACGAGGCTGCTCAGGGAGAGTTACTTTATACAAATGCCAAGTACTGAAAACAATGGGGAAGTACCAATTTCAGGAGCATACCTACACATTTTTCCTGTAATTACTTTTACCCTGAAAGCAAAAGATGTGACAGGATTGGACAAAGATATCTATGATAACATTTAAAAATCCTTCTGTGGTTTTCATACACAAGTATTAATGGGCTCCTCCAAGCCAAAAGCATATACTGTACTTGGTCTTGTCCTTGACAAAGTGTTTATGAACAGCTGGGTTTTTTGAGGGGAAGGGTGTTGGCAGGGAGGGGGGGTTGTAAAAGGAAATTGATAATTTTATTTGGAAACCATCAAGTTGGGGATTTTTTGTCTTTTTTTTTTTTTTTAAAGAAGCAAAATATGCAACACTATATACTCAAGATATGCATCTATACACACTTATCTATAAATATTTATACACAGCAATCCAAACAGGACACTCCAGCAATTCCCTGAAGAAGTTGCTGCAGGTATGTCTACACCACCACAGGCCATGCCAGGTTGACAATAGACATGCAGTGAAACACACCAAACTCACTCCATGTGTTGTGTGCTTCAAAGAGATGCAATGTAACGCCTTTACTGTGTCACTGAATATGTTTATTGGCATATGACTAGGGCAGCACTAAAGGCAGATACATTACATACCTTTTGGGTATACTGGGCACACATGGGAAGGACAGGTCATGCTTCCCTAGGATATTCTCTAGTACATGAAATACAGACCAAATTAACCCCATTACCTTCAGTGACGTTCCACAGGACCAAAAAACAAAAAAAACCCCCAAAAAACCCCACAAAAAACTAGGCTTAGGCCCATATTTTTTATAAACCAACTATCCCAACCTGAATTAGAAGTTAATTAAAGCTGGGTGCATCCACACATGCAATTAATGCAAAGCAATAAACTCCAGTGCATATCATGCCAGAGTTTATTTCTCCTGGGCGGTCCATTTGAATGTTTGCCCAGATCCACAGCATGCTGAGCTGGGTCAGAGCAGCCATAGCTGGCAGGAGGTCCCCCCAGGGGTCAGCCTGCTAGCTCAGGGCTGCTGCCCACTGACTCAATGTGTTGCGGAGTGGCTGGCTGGGTCATGAGGGTTTCAGTGTGGGGTACTGAAGAGTGAAAAACTGAAGCAGGGTAGTACTGGTATTTATAAGCACTACCCTCCTTTGGAGTTTGTTTACTCTAGCCTAATGAGGTGCATGTGTAGGCGTGCAACATTTAATGAGGAGCTATTTAGTCAACTCCACAATAAATGTCTTGTGTAGACGTGCCCACTGAATGCTAAAATCCTAGTTCTGTATGTTGCTTTTTTACTTCCATCTTGGAAACAAACTTCCAAGTCCATCTTCTCTTAAGTGATAGTCATTTTCAAACCAAATTTAAATTGCAAACACTACCAGAAAAATATTTATTTGGAAAGAAGAGGATAGAAGAGCAGGTCTTGTTCCATGGGATATTTTAATGTTATTGCTCCTGCTGCTATTTCACAAAAATATTTTTAGTCTTAGATTTCATAAAAGCTAAATTTGTGACCCAATTTGTCCTGACAGCACTTTAAAAGAGACATGGTCACTGTCATAAAAAAGCCCCACACTTCTGCCTGCTTTCCTTAAACTATGGGGGCACAAGTGACACAAGATTGTCACAAGTAAAAAGGATTTGTGCAGAAAAATGCTCTATTTTTGTCTCTTCTATTAGTGTATTTTACATTCCTTTTTATAACAACTTTTTATTGTCTAGCTAGTTTTTTTGTTTGTTGGTTTTTTAAATTCTGGGACAAAAGACTTTTGAAAATAGGAAAATGTTAGAAAATTACAGGGCTCTCTGTTGAACTGGTGTACTAGATTCCCAAATGACTTTTAACTCACTTTGCAAACTGACCAGATTTTATGTTAATAGTCTCCATTTATAATACTCCCTCTGGGGAAATAGTCTACCCAACCAAAACAAAAAAATAAAAAAGAAAGCATTCCAACACTGTTCTTGATTCAAGTAAAAAAGAGCTTTATCTATACTTCCATTAAGTGAGGTTGGTATGAATCACAATTTCATAATTAAACTAAAATTAACTTCATTACTAGGGAGTTGCCTTGATTTAACGGTGTCAGTTCCTAATCTAAAATGATTCCTGGCAGATGTCAATTTAAACATGCAGTGGGATATGACAAATTTTATCTCAGATCTCAAAAATAATTCATCCTGCCACACCAGATATTCAAGATATGGCATGGCTGGACACACAGTTTTCAAGATCTGGGATAAAATTCCTCAGATCTCATTGCATATCTGGATCTTTCAAGTCATACTGAGCAGCTCAATATTAGGAATCAGTCTCCAATGCTGAGCTTCATGGCACAGCTTTAAACTTGCAAATGCTTGAAAGACCAGGGAGAAGCTCCCATATCCTGGACTCTCTGTGCACTAGGAAATTTAAACAGGCTTCTGGGCAGTCCAGCTACAAGGAGCAGCTCCAGGGCAGGCTTCATGGTAGCCCTTTAACATGCCACACGTGCAAATTAAACCATGATAAAAAAAACACCCACAAAGAAGCTCCATATTAAAAGCAGATCATCATTGTGACTCATTTGCCATTTTTATTAGATGATAAATTGGTTAAATTTGCAGCATGTTACAGTTAACCGTACAATTAATGTAATATCTTTCAGGGGTCCTAAAAAAAA
>NW_017728886.1:88006310-88044863 GCF_001723895.1 Crocodylus porosus
CCCAAAAAACCCCACAAAAAACTAGGCTTAGGCCCATATTTTTTATAAACCAACTATCCCAACCTGAATTAGAAGTTAATTAAAGCTGGGTGCATCCACACATGCAATTAATGCAAAGCAATAAACTCCAGTGCATATCATGCCAGAGTTTATTTCTCCTGGGCGGTCCATTTGAATGTTTGCCCAGATCCACAGCATGCTGAGCTGGGTCAGAGCAGCCATAGCTGGCAGGAGGTCCCCCCAGGGGTCAGCCTGCTAGCTCAGGGCTGCTGCCCACTGACTCAATGTGTTGCGGAGTGGCTGGCTGGGTCATGAGGGTTTCAGTGTGGGGTACTGAAGAGTGAAAAACTGAAGCAGGGTAGTACTGGTATTTATAAGCACTACCCTCCTTTGGAGTTTGTTTACTCTAGCCTAATGAGGTGCATGTGTAGGCGTGCAACATTTAATGAGGAGCTATTTAGTCAACTCCACAATAAATGTCTTGTGTAGACGTGCCCACTGAATGCTAAAATCCTAGTTCTGTATGTTGCTTTTTTACTTCCATCTTGGAAACAAACTTCCAAGTCCATCTTCTCTTAAGTGATAGTCATTTTCAAACCAAATTTAAATTGCAAACACTACCAGAAAAATATTTATTTGGAAAGAAGAGGATAGAAGAGCAGGTCTTGTTCCATGGGATATTTTAATGTTATTGCTCCTGCTGCTATTTCACAAAAATATTTTTAGTCTTAGATTTCATAAAAGCTAAATTTGTGACCCAATTTGTCCTGACAGCACTTTAAAAGAGACATGGTCACTGTCATAAAAAAGCCCCACACTTCTGCCTGCTTTCCTTAAACTATGGGGGCACAAGTGACACAAGATTGTCACAAGTAAAAAGGATTTGTGCAGAAAAATGCTCTATTTTTGTCTCTTCTATTAGTGTATTTTACATTCCTTTTTATAACAACTTTTTATTGTCTAGCTAGTTTTTTTGTTTGTTGGTTTTTTAAATTCTGGGACAAAAGACTTTTGAAAATAGGAAAATGTTAGAAAATTACAGGGCTCTCTGTTGAACTGGTGTACTAGATTCCCAAATGACTTTTAACTCACTTTGCAAACTGACCAGATTTTATGTTAATAGTCTCCATTTATAATACTCCCTCTGGGGAAATAGTCTACCCAACCAAAACAAAAAAATAAAAAAGAAAGCATTCCAACACTGTTCTTGATTCAAGTAAAAAAGAGCTTTATCTATACTTCCATTAAGTGAGGTTGGTATGAATCACAATTTCATAATTAAACTAAAATTAACTTCATTACTAGGGAGTTGCCTTGATTTAACGGTGTCAGTTCCTAATCTAAAATGATTCCTGGCAGATGTCAATTTAAACATGCAGTGGGATATGACAAATTTTATCTCAGATCTCAAAAATAATTCATCCTGCCACACCAGATATTCAAGATATGGCATGGCTGGACACACAGTTTTCAAGATCTGGGATAAAATTCCTCAGATCTCATTGCATATCTGGATCTTTCAAGTCATACTGAGCAGCTCAATATTAGGAATCAGTCTCCAATGCTGAGCTTCATGGCACAGCTTTAAACTTGCAAATGCTTGAAAGACCAGGGAGAAGCTCCCATATCCTGGACTCTCTGTGCACTAGGAAATTTAAACAGGCTTCTGGGCAGTCCAGCTACAAGGAGCAGCTCCAGGGCAGGCTTCATGGTAGCCCTTTAACATGCCACACGTGCAAATTAAACCATGATAAAAAAAACACCCACAAAGAAGCTCCATATTAAAAGCAGATCATCATTGTGACTCATTTGCCATTTTTATTAGATGATAAATTGGTTAAATTTGCAGCATGTTACAGTTAACCGTACAATTAATGTAATATCTTTCAGGGGTCCTAAAAAAAAATCAGTAAACTTTTTCTCATATTGATAACGTGTTAGAAAGCACAGTGGAACTCACCTTGTTCAACCAAAACCTAGAGCGACACACACACTGAATTCAGTAGAAATCATATCAGAGCTACAGTAAAAATATATTATAGCTTGAAATACCACCATCGATCTCCCCACTTTCAGAAACAGGTTTTTGCCCAGATAATTATGAGCTAGTTGAAAAAAGAAACCCTCTCCAAATTATTAAAATCTACAGATAAATGGACATTAAATGGACACATTCTCAGATACAAATTTACCTTTTTGATGAATGCCACAGAGAATGTATCCCATGATACAATCCCATGATCCATCAGCTCAACAAAGGCAGTCAGTGTAAAGGACAACATGTCTCCAAAGCTAGAAGAAACAAGATTCATAACAATTACCAGCAATGCAGCACAGTTAAGACAATGGAAAAAGTGGCAGAAAGCTTTTAGAAAGGCAAGACAACGAAGCCAGGTATGTATTAAGAGGCAGCAGCAGAGTGAAAGAGGCCGTGCAACAAAGATGCTCCAGAACAATTTAGCATAGATATAAAAAACTGTCACCTGAAAAAGATACAGTTCAGTAAGAAAAGCACCCATCACTGGGAGAAAACTTCATGCAACACCCAAGGGAAAAGGAAAAAAAGAGTCAGCTAGTACAGATCAAACCTTTCCATCATTTCACAGTATAAGAGCTGAGGGAAAAAAGCTAGCTGAGTTGTCTATTAGCCAATTATGTGGACACTCCCATTTGACATCATCTTGCTTTCATGCCAGAGCGGCAAGCATGTTGGCAGCAAATTAGTAATTATTAATGCTTTCTATTACCAGAAAAAGACTCACAGTCTAAATATTTTTTATCTTTGTTGTGCAACAATTTTTCCAATAATCAACATTTAAAAATCTATTTACAGGAGGAGGGCATGTATCCAAGCTGCCTAAAAGGAAAATAATACTATCCTTTACTCATATCAAGTAGTACCTCAGCTGCAGCAATTTAACTGAAGCTATACTGCTAAACTGTTTTAGTGCAACCAGTACAAAAGGCTGTGCGGATGTTCAAGCTGAAATGATAAGCCTAGTTTATATCTGTTCAATTAGGCATGGGTTTAAATTGAACCCAAATACCACACATTTAAACTGAAGTAAGAGAGTAGCTAGGAAAGGTTTTTCACCATTTATTAGCAATTTAAAAATGGATTTTTCAAGTCCAAGTCCATCAGCCATTCCCCTAGTTTGAACAAGGCTAAGCACGGAGTGATAGGAATCCTGTGCCCTATATGATGGGATTAATGTGATTTAGACATTGCAAAGTGCATAATTAAGAGATTTACTGGTTCAGATCTACCATATTCAGCAGAGTGCAGAACTGAACCTAATACCCAAATAATAGTGAGGAACACAGCAATTCCTTACCTTTACAGGGTAAGTTAGTTTGCAAACCCTGCACCAGCCTAGGACAAATCTGCTCAAAATGGAAAGTTATCTTGGTACAGAGGGATACGAGACAAAAACTGTTGGAAGGGTCATTGTTGCGGCCATCACTCATCCTTTACTTGGAATGCTAGGAACATCAGTCTGAATCCAGAACTAAACCACTTTCAAAAATATAAAGCTTTCATTAGATTCTGAAGTTGAAAAAATTGAACAACATTAAATTTTTCAAAAAATTGGACAACAGTTTGTTCTGTTAAATTTGACTAAGTGCTTACATTTTCAAAGCTGGGAGACACTTCATTTAAGCACTAGGCATTACAGCTCCACTAGCCTTAACATAGTAGTAGTGGTATTACACTGCTACTTCTTTTGCCCTTTTCGTTGTATAGCCTAACATTAAAATGGGACCCATTATCAATGACTATTAGAGATGGGCTAAATTACCTATAGAGACCACAGCCATAAGTGAGGAGCCCATTTATTAATTATTTCTGATATTAAGTATATATTCTAACTGACAAGCCCAAGTTTTTAATACATTTTATCATATTATTGATATTATGACTTAGATTAGGTATAATGTATATAATTTGTCATTCATTAATAAATTAGGGGGAATTTTCTCCCTTTTTTTTGTTACCTTATCTACCATGGGTGCCTTTATAGAAACTAGAAAACCAGCAAAATAGAGAAATTGTATCACAAATAAGTTGAAACCAAGTCATTGAGGGAAAAAAAGAGTTGAAAACTTTGGAGTTTCTGTTCCCTTCCTTAACATCTAACTTGATGTCAGGATGTAATTGGCACTGGGAAGAAAAATATCATTGCTAAGGATTCAGGCCACCTACCTCTTCAGTTCAGGCATGAAAACTTACAATGCTCATCTCCAAACTTCCCTCCAAGTAGTACTCCACTAACACTGTGGAATATTACATTTAACATTCCTGATATTTCAAGCAAAAGTCAAGCATTATTTTTTGATGCTATCAATCTTTTTCAGATCTTGCTACTATAGCAAAAAGAAGCAGATGCAAAACAATTTTAAAAATCCAGTAGTGAGCAAGGATGATTACTGGCATCCTCACAGTGCATCCTGCATTTTGGGAATCACATCAGATTAAAAAATCTTAAATGACAACACAGTTATAGCTGTCATAATTTAATACAAACAAAACAGCTGAGGTGTGCAAGAAACTTCAGTGCCTGTCTCCTCCTCCTGCACCTTTTCCTTGCTGCACTGAGGATACTCTGGTTATCAGGTAACTAAAACTAATATCATGAGAAATGTTAGTTTTCCAAAAACTGTTTCCAAAACACCATCCATGTCCTCATATCAGTGTACCCCAGTGAATTACAATGTCTGGAGCCAACTTAAACTTCATAACACAAGTTAGAAACGACCTGCTCAATAGGACATCTATGGGAATGTCAAGAAAATATATTAAAGGGGACTCTTCTAGTCCTAAACTGAGGATGTAACAATATTAGTGTTGTTTCCACTAATTAGTTATATATTTGGTATAATAAGGTCTTACCTAACATGAGGACAAATCAGGAGAGAATCTGAATTAACTAAGTTTATGGACCCAGAAACAAGTTACTTCAAAGCAACTAGGGTGTAAACCTATACCACAAACTACTTCATACTAGTGTACATACATGTGTACAGGCTAACAGGGTTCTTTGGGTAGATGTGATATCTTTTATTAGATCAACTAAATAGTTGGAAAAATTGTTGTTTTCAAGCTTCCAGGCACAAACACCTTTCTTCAGGCATATAGGTAGGGACAGACATTCAAAACACCTGAGACTGAATTGATTGAATCTTTGCAGGTTAGTCTAACCTGGCTAGGCTGAACTGGTTTGTAACCATACAGACATTCCCTCTGGACTGAGAAAATGTAGGGATATGCATGCAGTAGCTCAGGCAGGAAGCTGGGGGTGCTAGAGCAGCCCTCCCTCTCTTCCAGTGCTGAGCTGAGAGGTGGTGTGGCCAGGCCCCAACAGGATGCTGATTAGGGAGGGGTGCCCCCCCCAATGCTCCTGACCAGCCCAGCAGGGAATTGATAACAGAGCATTTATCAGCCCATCAAGAAAAGCCTCACTCATTCAAGGCCTTCTTAAACAAACTTTTTCCAGGGAAGGAACAGAGGGACATAACCAATCTGCTGATTAGCTCCAAAAAGCCCTGGCCTGTCTGCCTTACACAGACACCTCACATCAGCTAGCATACCACATGCTGGCTACAGTCCTGCTGTGGGAGAGGGGAGGGGGAAATTCCTACCTGAGCAGGGAGTAGTTGGGGGAGGTGGGGGCATAGGGAAGCCAGGCAGACCCTGCTGTGCCTACAGCCTCTACTGGAGCTCCAGCCAGGGAGCAGAGGGGCAGGGTCAGTCCTCCTGTGGAGCAGAGAGCCCCACCCAGTGCTGCAAAGCATCGGGGATGCTGGAGGACTCTAGTTTAAGTTAAAACAAGAAGAGGTCTGGGACAGACATTGCATAAACCAGTTTGACCCAAATCAGTTAAGTCTGATACTACATTCAACCAGATTCATCTCAACCCGGTTTCAGTTATTTTCAAAGTGGTTCATGTGCACTGAATGTTTGTTCTGTTACAGGTTTAAACCAGTTTCTGATCACTTAAACTGGTTTATGTGTAATGTCTGTCCCTAGCCATAGAGCATCTCCTGTGTATAGGCCTTAATTTGGTTTATTCCAGTTCCTTTCAAATTAATTATTAAAAGCATACTAGTTATTATTAATCCAGATCTATCTGCAACTGTGGAAAGTGAAGTAGGGGTAAAGTTTGGTCCCCAAAAACATTGGTAGTGCTTTGTTTAATAAACCTGTTCCTTAACCATGAAGTGACAGAAGGTAGAAGCTTCTACCACAAAACTCTCGACCTCCACCAGATGTCACTGTAGCATTGTTGTAAATAGTATACTGGAATAAAACTGTAATGTTGGGGACTGACCAAGTAGAATTAATAAAAATCCGAATTCCATATAACATACATCAGTAAAAGCATAATATTATCCAAAAACCAATCAGCCAAAGGTAAGTTTAATAAAGAAGCATCGGAAATAGCACTGCCAAGCAATGAAAGCAATCCCAAAGACAGTTAATCAGCAAGTTAAAATAGGATCAGTGTATTCTGGATCATTAATTTAAGTTTACAAAATGGCAGTCAACTTTTGCAAGTGGAAATGGACTTCAACTTCCAAACAAAAATATTAAATTTACTTTTGGAACTTTATGTTAAAAATATTAAATTTACTTTTGGAACTTTATGTTAATATATTCACATACATATAGACTCACACATACATTTTCATACTATTAAGCAAGACAGGTAGTATCATCACTTGTGGAAACTTCATGGTAATCCAAGTTTGTTCAGAACAATAGTAATTTAAGAAAATAAATGGTAGGCACCATTCAACCAGTGTTTCATACTGAAACAGAGTAGGAAGATAGAATCCTCTTGTATACATATTAGTACCAACATCTCAGACATATTTAAAACCCTGAGGCAAAACTCTGGAAGCATCTGGTCTCAGTGGGGTTAACACCAGAGCAGGATGAGAGCTCTTTTGCCTAAAGGGTAGTGCTGGCACAGGGACAAATAGGCATAAATACACTATGAATATGTTCTAACCATCAAAGAAGTGAAGTTTTGAAAAGGCTTCCTATAGAAGTGGGGGCAAAAATACTTAACTGGCTTTGAGATGGAATTTTGAAATGATGTGGTGACCCAGTAGGTCCCCTCTGTCCTATTTTATGTTCTTATGACTTAACTGCACAGTTCACAGGCCTTATTCTTTTCTACTCTGTACCCTGTGTAATCAATTGGTTTCAAAACAAATCCTAACCTCTACCGAACTGGAACAGGAACACTTCACAGAAATACTTTATACAGGAGAAAATGACTAAATGGGCAAGGCAATTTTCCTGCAGTTATCCCTGCAATATATCCAACTGGATAAGACCAGTAGTGCAGCTGACTACAAGCTAGAGTAGTAGCATCTCACACAAAGTTATAACTAATCCTTGTAATTCAACCAATACAGAACTTAGCTGAAACTTTCAAGGAAGCTCTATCTGTTATTTTTTAACTCAGCTAAAACTATGGACACGTGAACAGAGAGGAAATGCTCAAGGCATAAACCAAAAGCTAGCTGCACTCTAGCAGCTCCACACAAATAAGCAGGCTTTGCATTTAAATGCATCAGAAACTATCAGGCCTTGCACTGAAAGATACTCATTTGAAAATCTGACAAATGTAGCCCTGATTCTTTCAGGGTTAAATGACACTATGGGGCCAAGACCAAAATTACTGTTAAGGGCAGTGTCGTGTGTGCAGTTCTTAAAAAAAATAAATAAATCAGAGCAGGTTGACTTGCCAGTGTTAATCAGCTTTTCTGTGTACACAAGTCCTTAACACAGAAAAAGGAATCACCCTTATACTAGTGATTTGACTCCATGATAGTGTTCCATTTGAAGGTCAGTGTATATTGCTGTTTTAATGGGAACTACTTTTATCCCTTCAAAACGTTAGTAAAGATGCTCTGAAAATAAGAAAGCTGCCAACAGGGCTGATTAGACACAGGCAATACAATCCACTTTAAAAAATAATAATTCAGAGAAGAAAAATATTATATGAACTTCTCAGGGCATTGGAATATTTTTAATCGTGTCACATTCCCTAAATAAGGGCCTTGTTACACATTCATTTTAGGCAGCTCCTGGAGCTCTTAAGCCCTGTATTGTCCACACACTAATACCTGAAACTAGTTTTAAGGCATGCTTTAGGTGGCTTAAAAGTTAAGTCACTCCATGACCGGTTTCTCTTTGATCTGTGTTACTCAGCTTGTGTTGCATTAATGTGTGGCCACTCCCCATAGATGAGTCATCCAAATTGCAGTCATCCAGCATCCCAGGATGCAGTGTTGCCTTCCCCACCCTCCTGTTCTGTATGAACAAACTTTCCACCTCCTGAACTCTACTCCCCAGGGGGAAGTTCTGGCACCAAACCAACTAACCCTCCAGTCCAGAGAACATGCCAGGATTCTGGGGACCTCTGATTTAACTTAAACCAGCAAGGGTTGTGGGACAGAAATTGCACAAACCGGTTTGACCCAAATCAGTTAAGTCTGATACTATATTCAATCAGGTTCATCTCAAACCAGTTTCAGCCATTTTTAAACTGGTTTATGTGTACTGAACATCTGTTCTGTTAAAGGTTTAAACCAGTTTCTGATCACTTAAACTGGTTTATATGTAATGTCTGTCCTTAGCCCTAGTGGCAAGTCACAGCTGTGCAGGTGGGGGACAGTCAGAGGTTTTTAGCCTTAAAGTGCAACTAACCCGGAGCAACATTTGAGCAGCTCAAAATACAACATGTAACAATGCCCTAAGCCTGTACAGGATACTGTCAGTGATAAAATGAAGTAGTAGTATATTATGAAATAGCAAGCCATCCTGTTAAGCAGATATGACTCTCTGCTAAAATTAGTTTTTGACTACTCTAAAGTCATGAGGATAGGAAGTAGAGGCTGTAAGTATGAAAAGGGTAATTTTTATAGTGAAATCTGGCTGTTAAATTTGTCTCCAGATGTAATGCCTACTCCTAGACCTCGTCCTATCAGGTGGATGGCTAAATAAAAACTGCAACAAGCAGTCTGAATGTGCAAAACAAGTAGGCCTGTATTTGCTCGGCAGAAGGCAGGGTAGAGTTTCACCTTATAAACAAAGTGAAATCAGAGATGCCCAAGCTTTTACAAGCAACAGCTATGATAGCATATGAAAGTGAGCCATTACTCATTAAAGCTTATGAAACTTTGATTTAGGTAGACTACTCTGGTGTTTACCTTAGTATGTACTGACATACAGAGCAAGTTTCTCCTCTTCTTAGGATATTAAAAAAATTTTCACAAGTGTATTTTATTTTCATTGACTGAAACCCATAATGTAAAACACATTAGGTTGATGTAAAATGGGCCTTAAACTGTTGTAGTATAAATGCATGAATTATCAAAATTCAATGGAGCAATCTCCTCTTCCCATTATATCACTATAGTTATACCAGTGTGGATTTATTTACTGTAAAAAGGATCACTCCTACAAGTTAATGTGATTACTTTGTAGATAAAAGTTATTTACATTACAGGTCATCACCTTGGATGAAAGTCCAGAGTAATGCTTTAGCCCTCTTGTAGGGACCTGTTTAGATGCCAGGATACACAGTCTAATGTAAAAACTGGGGAGGAAGTGCAGAATTAGAATCTTTGCCAAAACTTCATGAAAATAGACTGCCAGCTCGGAAGCAGATTGAGGCCCAGGAAATGCAACTGACTCTTACCATAACAGCAGCTCTTACTCAAATACAAGTGAGAAGAATGAAACATCTCCATGCATGAGAGTCACCCTGTCAGCAGGAATTGTAACTCCTGGGATTTTAAGCCATTCTGACAGCCTAATTATTTCATTCAGAATTATTTTATTTTACTGGTATTTTATACTGGAACAAGAAAGGGAACTCAAATATATTCAAGTTTGTTAATGATGATTGGGGTTTTTCTTCAGTCATTTAGAAATAACTGAACTATAGATGGACAAGAGTTTTCTTAATGACATTTTTGAAATTATGAGTTACCATTCATTCCAATGGGAAACTGCATTTCCTATGTGGAAAACTACATTAAGCTATTGAAGTAGCAGATGCACAGTTAACTGATTTTTTGTTGTTGTTTTGCTTGGCTGGTTTTTAGCTATATTTGACATTTCACATTTGTGGCCTAATCTACTGATTAGAATAATTTGTATAATTTCAATTCAGCAAAGCCTGGCTTAAGTACAGCCCTACAAAGCAGTCCCATTTGAAATTAACTGAGCAACACATGTTCAGTTTTCTGATATGAAAAGATTAAAACCTTCTTGTATTACCTGGGACTAGCAAACACCAGAAAAATCAAACCAACATGACTGATCTTAATTTATCCCACCAACATCAATAAGCAAAGCCATTCATAAACTATGAACAGCCACACAAGCCACAGACATTAAAAGGACAAAAATGGTGCTTGCCCAAATTCAAACAAACCTATAAAGAATAGCAGAACTCCTGCATAACAGGTTAAGCAGTTATAGAAATGAAGTGCCCATTCCACAAGCAAAGCACAAAAGAAAAAAAAAAACAAAAGCTCCATAGGAAATTTTTGACAGGTAACATCAAAAAGCAGGAAACAGAGGTTGAAGATTTGTTGAATCAATATGCGCAGATGTATTTATATAAAAAATTAGCATGAAGGCCTGGATTTAATCATGCAAAAGAAGAGGAAGTGTGCAAAGTGATGATCCAATCAGATTCTTACCAGGGCTTCATTATCTTCTGCAATTTCTGATATCGTCTGTAAAATTTAAAAACTTCCACGTGAGGTGATACATTCTAAAACATGTATAACTCAGCTATTATAAATATATATATATGTTTATGCACCTGAGGGACAGACATATAGAATAAAAAGCAGTAAATTACTATAATTTATTCAAAAAGGAAACAGTTCTATATCTGGTGATGGAAAAGGCTTCAGTTAACTCAAAACACTTTTTTAACGATCTGTCTCAAACACTTGTTTCAATCTCCATTGGAAAGGAAAAGTAACAGTTTCCAAGGTAAAGATAAGTTGCATATAGATTCCTGAATGATAAAGACACAAATCTAAACATCATTATTGTGGGTTCTTTCAGAGACATCTTCAACACTAAATACAAAGTTTACATATAAAATACCTCCTGCCTTAGCATTGCTATGAAATGAAAGCCACTGTAACAAAATCAAGGGCTTGTTGTTTTGTTTTTTTTAAATTCAGTCTCTACTTCATATGATACTCAGGTAGAGAAGTAGCTGAAAGCTGAGGTGTAGCCAGGAGCTAGTTGTTCTGAAAACATGACCGGGGGGAAATTCTGTGACTCCTTTGAAGTCAATGACAAATAGCCCATTGACTTCAAATTGGGGTCAGAATTTTACCCTAGGTTTTTAATCTAGTTATAGGGACATAACTAGGTCATGTCTACGCAACATCTTTAAACCACATGGTAGCCAGCTCCCCTGACACAAGGCTTTAGTATAGCTGAGCCTTATTTTAAAAAAGGGTTCTGAAATCCCAGCTGGCTCTGTAGGTCCAAATTTCATACATCTAAATTCCTGACAAAATCCAGGATGTTGAATTAACCCATTTCAGAAAGCTGTGAAAAATGTATTTATGGAGTTCAGAATCCAACACTTGGACCCATCTTCACTTATAACCTTTGGGATACCCTCCCCTCTCCCTCCAAACTTCTGAAAAACACTTGGTTCCTATTTGTGAGAGGAGGTTTATATACCACAGCCAAGGGGGTTTTATTTAGACATTTCCTGTTTTTCTGAGACATGCGGTACTGTGCATCATTAGTAAACCAGAAACTATGGCATCACATTACTATACTTAGGATGCTGACAGGCAAATATTAAGGGGGACTGGGGGGAAAGATAATAAGAGCATTTCAAAACCATAGTTCACTAATCATGATTTGCAGATCATCATCCCACTAATGACCAGTTCCAGAACTGCTGATCATGTTACTAAAAGAGGTAAAGAAGCTACGAATGATGACAGAGATATCCAAAACCAGACAAAATGAAATAAAAAGAAAACCTCATAGAATCCAGAGAACAAAAATCAGCCTTCTTCCCTGCACAGATACCTCATCCGACTGGCAAAAAGAACTCTTGATTTTGTAGTTCTCAGTAGCCTTTCTTTGTAATCCCTTCTATCCTCTTTTTGGGAGCACCTTTGTTTATTTGTAAAGATGCTGTTCCATGTTTGTATTTGGACGGATATACACTGTCCCACAGCCTAAATTACTCTAAGGTGCTTGATTAGCCAATTCTGTTATCCTCACAAGGCAGCTACTATTCATTCCAGTAGACAATTAAAAAAAAAAGAAAAGAAAAAGGAAGACAAATTCCATGTTAAAATGCGGTACCTATCCACACAGGGCCAACCTTTTACCCAGCCACCTGGCAGAAGAAATACAGGGATGTCAATTTAGGTCAGTAGGGGTATTAACTGGGTTGGGATTGGAACAATGTTGTCAGCTGCTTTGCCACCTATGCTGATGAATCCTAACATCCCAATTGCTTTTATCCAAATAGTATTCAGTTCCAAGTCTGTAATAATTTTGACACTTCAATTGAGTTAACTTTGATGATCTATACAATGATAATGCACAACCTCTTCTCCTTTTATATCTTGATTTGGGTGTATACGGTACTCTTATATAAATAGTGCTTCTTGCCAGATATGATCACTGTTGTACACACATCACTATATCCAATCATAAAGTCAATATGTTAAACATAAGCATTCGTGTGCATGTCACGATGTTATATTTCTTCTGGGCAAGTTTCTCATTTTCAGTCATTGAAGCAAGGGATGCGAGGGGAAGTATAAAAAGTGAACTTATTCTTGAGACAGCTTGTGCCCCCATCCAGAGTCAGACAGGCATACTTTCTTCACTGAGACAACATTTATAGTAGAGCTGCATTCTAGCGGAAGCATGGCCTTGCGGTTAAAACCCTGTACTGGAACTCAGATCCCAGCTCTGGAGACATCCTGTGTAGCTCTGGGCAGTTCCATTCACTTCCTTGGGGGTCACTTCTCCATTTATAAAATCTAGGTATTTATAACCCCCTGTTACTATGGTATCTGAACACCTTCTGATTATTTAGAAACAAATGAAACAAATGCCCCTTTGATTTCTTCCCCCCCATTTCATGCAAGAAATAGAGAAGGGTGGGTTTGGAGGGGGAGGGAGGGGTCTTTTTTTGTTTGTTTGTTTTGGTTTCTTTGCATGTTCAGAGCCATGCTGAGACAAATGTTTTTTGGATTTAGTCCTGAAACAGGTAAGGTCCTTGCTTTTTCTTTTCAATTGAAGGATTGAGTGTCATAGCTTGAGTTCAGTTCCTATGCAAATTCTCTGACTTCTGCAAGTACAAGCCTCCATCTATTGCTTGACTGATTCATTGTTCCTTGTGACAAGTCATGGTTGCAGAGAGGGGGCATGATTTCTCAGGCAATGAGAGAGAATCTGGTGCATATCAGAAAAGCAACTTTGTACTGGATGCTTGTTTTCGGTAGGGAGAGAGTATAAAAAGAATATCAGCAGGAGAGATGTGTTCACAACGCTCTCTGCTACGTAAAATATGAGCTACAGAGTTTTGTATCAGTTTGACATTTTTGGGGGCATGCAGCCTCACTCCTGGAAAGAAGCTGAAATAATCAAGCCTGGAGATGCTGAAAGAGTGCATCACTATGGTTGGGTATGTGTCTGTTAAAACAGGGCACAATCTGCCTAGTAGCTGTAATAAAAAAGGGACTATTTTTTTCCTGGATTTTTGTTTAATCTTCTACAGTTATGACTATTTGGATCAAAGGTCTGTTCAAGATTCACAGACCATCAGGCTAATGACATTAGGGCACACTAGTTTTCTAGCATTTCTAGTAAGAAAAACTCCAGAAGGAACCCAATGCAGTATGTCAATTTATCAATGGGAAGGGAAATCCCTAAATAGCAAGGTACATTATAGAGGAAGGTAGGTAAGTTATAGAGGAAGCAGGTTTCTTTAAACACTTCTTTCTTCTGACTGGCCACATCTACTTCAGGAAGTTAGGCTGCCAGAAGTTTTGTAGGCTTACAGATGCTATGCTGCTGAGGAATCAGAACTCATGGTAGAGGAGATCTCTTTTATTAAACCAACTAGATTTTTGTCAAAAAAAAAAAGTATTCAGTTATAATGTATTTATTATTTATTTATAAAGTTTTTTTTTTGGCAAAATCTAGTTGGTCTAATAAAAGATATCAGCTCTACTATGAGTTCTGATTCATTTTGCCTCTAGTCTAAACCAATACGGATACAATCTGGATACCTAACACATGCTGCTGAAGTGCATACATGCTGAACTACTCTAGCCAGTGCACACATCCTCGAGAGACTGTACCAGAGAATGTGAAGTGCCCTTGGACTGACGCGCAGGTCTTAAAGCAACTAACACTGCTGTGTCAATGGGGTGCTTTTCACATAGGCCTTTTTTACAGCTGCTACATCCTAAAAGAAGAGGGGTTTGTTCTTCAGGTTATACAAAGACAATGCTTTGCCAGCTCACACCTAACCTGTGTGAGGATGGACACACACTTGTGGCAAGACCAGTGTGCGTGCAACTTCTGGCAACTAAACTTTGTACTGCAGCTTAATTTTAAATCAGCAGCTTTCTATTTTAGTGTTGATTTTGATTAGGTAATGAATAAACTAGGAGATAGGATTGTTTTACATATATAAACAAGATCTAGTGCTGGCTGGGCTCTGCAACAGGCTTGTTCTTAGAGTGTTTGGCAATTAACTTAAATGATCCACAATTAATTTATAAATGTACACAGCACTGAGGAGGCTGGAGGGGGTGAGGAAAATGTTAGCACATTTTATCTTCTATACTTGACAGGTGCTTCATGGACAAAGGACTTTTCTTCAGCAAAATGTTTGTTTAGGAAGTAGTCATGTAACCTTAACTAAACAGACTTACATGGTGATCAATTAATATAAGATCAAGATAATATCTTGTATAAACCAGCCCATAGGTGTCAAATAATTTTGGAGTAAGAAGACTCTGAGGACCCTACCATTGAAAAAACCCAGGAACAGGACCATTTTAGTTTGAGGAAGGAACTTAGCCATTTTAGGATAATACCTCTATTCATCCCTGATCTCTCTTGGAGCTAAGCCTGTAACTGTGATCAACTGCATCAAATTTGAAGAGATTGTACAGGATGGAGTACAGATGTGCTTCTCTTGCTTACAGACGGTTGGTATCCATCACCTGGAACAATAAATGTGACCTTAGACCATTCCTTGACTGAGAGGCACCTAATACACTGGTAGTTAATAGGAGTTGTCAAAGATCATTTCCGTTTACTTCCTCATTCAGCTGATTAAAACCAGAATGGCAGTTTATAAGAATCCTAGTGCTGAGGATAGATTTGAGTTAGAGATATGAGGTGCTGGATTGTCACAAAGAGATGTCATCTACGACTGTAAATGATTTGGGGAGCATTGTCACTGCATCAGATAGAAAGCAGGATGCACAGTTCAAACTTATTGCTAATTAAGTGAACACACTCACAGGATTTCCATTTAAGTACCTGTAACATATCAAGATAACACTCTTCCCCCTGTTCCCACCTTGCTGACAGCTGGGGAAGAGGGGGTGTTAATTCAAGTGAATTGTCATTCAAGAGAGATGTATACAGGCCTGCCCCACACTTGTTTTGATGTGATTCAAAGACAGGGACAAATCGGACTTGTGATAGCCTTATGCTGAAAATCTTATTCGTTAGGAAAAGAATTAGGTGCTGATATTTGCCTTTTTGGGAGCAAATGGGAGGGAAATATATCACCACCATTATTCATTGAAATGTTATATGGGAAAATGAATTATGTTTGTGAAGGGTGCAGATAACAGTCAGGAGAGCTACATAAGTACTTTATCTTTTCATACTAATTTCCATAAAGCCAGGTATCCAGGTCATAGCTGCATTGGTTTAGAGGAAAAGGCAATCAGGGCTTGTAGTAGAGGGGATATCTTTTATTACACCAACAAGATTTTTTCAAAATTTTGTGGTGATTGTAAGTTTTGCAGAGATTTTTTGCAAAAATCTTGTTGCTCTAATAAATGATAAAACCTCTACCATGAGCCCTGATCGTAATTTCCATAAAAGAAGAAAGCACAAAGCTGAACAAAATGTTTTAAAAAATTAACAAGAAGTTACTTGTTGAGAACTTCTGCAACCACAGTATGTTTCCTTAAAGCAGTGTTGTGATAAATTTCTTGCTGAATCTCAAACAGCAGCAGTTCTATTGGCATTCCCCAAGCCAAACAGCCTTAATGCTTGCTGAAAGTGTATTATAATATATGCCAAGAGTAGCTTGAACCTGAGACAAATTTAGTGCAGCTCCTACTGGATCAACCCCATTTTGGGTCATGTGATAAAACTTCTGTCTAAGGATCAAAAGGATCCAAATCTGAACCTCAGCCAGGGCAATTTACAGGATGCAAAAGGAGCTTATCAACATCAGGGAGTTTTTTGTGAAAATGTCACCAATTGATAGTGAAACTGAAGTTTTGCCGCTGTGGGAACTCTTGGGAGTGCTAAAACAGATCAGATACTCCGTGGCTTCCAGCGTTTTTAAAAGCTGCATTATTTAGGTATTTGGGGGTGGGAGGGTAGGGCTACCATATTTTCAGTATCAAAAAAGAGGACACCTGTGTGGGGGGGAAGGGGGAACCAGATGGGGGGGGTAAGGGATAAGGGAGTGTTATATGACTGTGGGGGAGGTGATATTTCTATGCCCTGCCTCTGCCCCTCACTCATAAGCCACAGCCCACCCCTCCCAACCCTGCTGCTGTCTTTCACTCCTGACCCATTGTACCCCACCCCCAGCCTCATTCCCAACTCACAGCCCCCTGCCCCTCCTGGCCCTGTCGGCATGAGTGACTGGTGCCTCCTGAATCTTGGGGAGGCTCCTGCAGAAGCCACATGGGGCAGACAGTGGTGGTGGGGTTATGGGGGCACTATGTGGAATTTTGGGGTAGTTATAGCCCCCCAAAAGCCTCCTAGCACTATCCCCACCTGCAGCTCCGCTCTGCTGTTTTTCCCTTGTGCGACCAGCACCGGGCTTCTAAGGGAAAGGCAGCAGAGCATGTATTTAGGCATTTATCAGTCATTATTGGCTACACTGGCCAAGAAAAGCCAATAGCTTATAATGTTAATTTTCCTTTTATTGGAGCCAATCTGATATGCCACCGATATATCTGTGCACCTGTAATTAACACAGAAAAAGCTCCTACCACTGAGGGGATTCAGTATCAGGAAAGAGGAAAATTCAGATAAATCTGATATTAGAATGATGAAGGATGTAACTAAACAGATTTTGCATCAAGCCATTAACTTTTTGGGTAAATATCAAGGTATCTCTATTCTGGATAGCTGATGCTGTTTAAAATCAAAAGGACAATCAAACTATGCTTTAGAAATGTTTCTTGTTATAGTAACTCTTGCCCCATATTTTTTCTAGCTTCTACAAATATAGAAAACACAAGAAATCTAAGCAAAATGCCCTGCAATATGGTTGCCTGGCAGCAGCAAAACCAAAGAAAAATATGAAAATGCCTACTGGTTCTGTTTGTATCGAGTCTTTTTTCTATCGTACATACTGTAGCAAAATAATGTCTGACAAACATTCTGACCAGAGGTCTAATTATGAAATTACTGGATGAAGTTTTAAAAACTACTCCTACATATACAGCAGCACTCTTAGAGAAGCCACATATTCATGTGCACCAGAGACCCACAGGCCAAATCTATGAAAAAGCAGATTTGGGGATTTTAAATTTGAGATAGATACAGAGAGAGAGACAAAAAAAGCCCCCCTCCTTCCAGGATTTGTTCTTTGCCATCTCATTCTGCAGAGCAGACTTTTCCTGTCATTCGCAATGCCCAGGTTGTAAAAGGGGAAAGGGGAGGCGGGGTGTGGGAATCCAAGGAACTAGACAGAAAACACAGCCCAAACAAAATTACTTCTTCTGTTTAAGGAGCCCTGCCTCTATTCCCTTTATATAGCAATTGCAAATACTAATAATAGTAATAACAACAACTGGCAGATAACTTTTTTCCCCCCTTCTCTTCTATTACTATTGTTCTTTTTGTATTGTAAGAAGATCACTCAACTTTAGAAAAAGACAATTCCGCCTGGTGCTTTTTTCATGCATTCCTGTCACTAAAGGGGCACTAAAAGTACAGCAACTTCTAGATCACTCTGACATAAATGCCCCTTCTAGTGAGTCACAAAAAGGGGAGGGTGAAAAAAAAAGAATAAAGAGTGTAAAAAGAGGAAAACTCCCAGACCTATACTTCCTACAGGTTTTTTTTTAACTGGCGTTTTCTGGCATACAACCTGAAAATGAAGACAAGAGCTAGAAAATTCCCCTATAAGCCAGCTCTTGAACAATATGACTTGTTTCATTTGTGCTTGACTCATGAATGGTTGTTATCTCATATATTTTCAATAACATAATAGCTAAGTTTGTAGCTACATGAACACTGTGTCTGACTTGTTCACTGGAGGATTTCTATTGCTTTAAAATATTAATTTAAAAGTAAATTCACATTAATCCGGTCTGGCTCTATTTGTAATTTCCAGTCAGGACAGGGCATATCTCCTCTACTGTAGTTAACTGAAGTAAATTTCCTTCTCTGATCTCTCCACAAAAACAATTACATACCTATCCATGGTATAACTGAAACTATGTTAGTTGCAGCCATGTTGAAACACAGCTTAGAAACATTTGTTGCTAGAATGCTTGCAAGGATTATGTTGTGACCAGGGTCCTAAGCAGTAATTTTTATTGTGACAAACATAGAAGAACAGTTTCATAACAAAGTTAATTGCTGCTAATATAATTGTTGCTGCTAATATAATTGTTGCTGCTAATATAATTGTTGCTAGTTGGAACCATCAATACAGAAAAGTAGAAACATAAGGTTGGAAGGTGGATCATTTAAAAATCCAACTCCCTGCAGAAATAAAGGATATGCTGTTTCTAGACTGGCCCTGAAAAATGCTTATCCACACTCTTCTTGAAAAGATTCCAGTGAAGATGCCATAACTTCCCTGGGCAACTTGTTCCACTATCACACTATTCTTACAGCCAGGAAGTTTTTTTCTGATATTTATTTCAAATGTCTTTTGCTAAGGTTTAAGCCCCTTGTTTTAATACCCTGCACTCTGAGGCAAAGGTTCTGCCTCTCCTTTATGGTAGCCTTTCAAACATTACAAAATTGTTACCATGTCTCCTTAATCTCCTTTTCTCCATATTAGACACACCTAGTTATCTCAACCTTTCCTCAAAAAGCTTGCACTCCAATGCCTTTGCCATCTTCATTGCTCACTTCTGGAGTGTCCCCATGTTCTCTACATCATTCTTAAAACATGGAGCCCAGAACAGGACATAATATTCCATCCAGGCACTAACCAGCATCACAAAGTAGTAGCATCACCTCTACGTCTTACATAAAATACTCCTGCTAGTGAAAACTAAAATCACATTTGTTTTCTTTTCTCTTTTTGCTAATGCATCATGTTGAGTCTGTGACCTCTCTACAGACACACACACCAGAAGTGCTACTGCCCAGCTAGTTATCCTTTGTGCTCTACGTGGAAATTTGTTTTTTCTTCTCTAGCTATAGCATCTTACATTTGTCTTTGTTGAATTTTATTCTTTTGTGCAAATCCTGGTTTTCCAATTTATCAAGATCCACTTCCATCTATTCCTATCTTGTAAAACAGTAGTTACCAACCTTTTTAAGTAGATCACCTTTGACATTTAAAAGCAACCCAAGGTCTACTGTGTGCCACTGCCAACCTGCCCACCCAGCAGGTAAGTCTGTGGGGAGGGAAGATGCGGGGGCTAGATTGGGACCCCAGCAGTGAGGGACAGTGCTGCAAAGGCAGGAGCAGGGGTAAGTTGAGAGGGACTCCGGCCAGGTGGGACTTACCTGCTGGGGAGACGTGCCCCCAAATAATATTTCTCCCTCTGCCTTGATCTGACCCCCACTCCTTCCCTCTCCCACAGACCTGCTGGGCTGGGGTACACGCATGCATGCATGAGGACACTCAGCCCCCCCCACCCAGGCCTCACATCCACCAGTGGATCAAGATCCACTGGTTGGTGACCACTGTTCTAATATGAGCCCCCTTTGTGCTTCCAAATGTGTATTCAAAGCACAGAACCTCACTTACATGTCTATCCATGGCTATATGCACAATCTGCGCTGCTTGCACAAGATAATACAAACCCCTTGGCAATATCATAGTCCAGATGGAATAGCTAATTTAAAAAAAACAAACATGTTCTCTAGTATGTTTATTGAGTATATAATTTCTTGCACTTGTGTGATTGAAAACAATTAAATTATTTGTATTCAGGATCAAAGTCATAGAAATGACTGCACGGAAGGATGGTCTCCTTCTCTGCCTGACTCAGCTAGACATAGGCATCCTAAACATGCCATACTCTGCAACCACCCTAAAAATATTGATATTAACAGGACACATTTGCAGCTTCATTATGGATCTGTCCACACTGTGATCAGAATGCTGTAACTATCATATTTTAAACCTCACCACATCCAGAACCTACAGCTCTTTTATTCCAACCGAGAAACTCTTCAATGGAAAATGTTGGCAGAATTATGGTCGTTATGCAGCATTATAAAGAATACTTGTGCAAACTTACAGGAATTGCAAAAGTATGGACCACCATCACTTACAACAGTCTATGCAGCAAACTAATAATTTCTAATTTGTTTAAACCAATATACTATGCATACGTAGAGCACACATGTGAGAACGTAAGTAGGAGCCATTTTTTTAAAAATTACACTATATTCCTAAAAAAAAAATACTATAGAGCTACCTGTAAAACCTAGGGGTGTACATTCTCATGAACCTGATCACTAAAACTGAGTTGTAACTGTCACAAAACGAGTGAGAAATAAGCTATAAAGATTTTAAAAGGTTCCTCCAGCACCTCCAGGTGCTCACTATCCAGCACCTGTCCACTGAAGGTTAATAAGGATGTATCATTCCTGTAGAGTTAACCTGCATTATAAGTGTTACCCCTGCCTTGATTTCACATACAGAAATCCTTACCATGAGCATGATGATGCTGAGTATTTGGCCTATTAGGAGACATGGCTAAAGCTAGAATAAGCACAAACCATCAAATGCTAACACATCTCTGTGGGTGCAGACTAACTCTATTTGAATGTCTTTAATTCTCTGGTGCCATCCCTCAATTAATCATTATCAAGTGCTCAGAAAAAAAAAAAAAGACACATTTTTCCACAATTCATTGTCAAAGAACCCATGGAGTAGCTCAGGTTTTTGGAGATGTGTGTCTCCAGAAGTCTTGACTGTAGTCTTAGAAGAAGGGATACCCAGTAAGGCTGTGTGATGCTTCAGTAGCCAATTTGATTCAGAGATTCAGCCCGATTCAGCAGCCAAATCTCCAAATCTGAATTGAATCGGGAGACCCATTAATCTCTCCAAATCAAATCGGAAGCCTCTGAATTGATTCACAGAGATTCAGCCATAGACTGTCTGGGGGAGCAGCTGGACAAATTCAGCCATAGACTGCTGGGGGAGCAGCTGGACAAATGCCGGCTTCAACCAGCAGCCCCAGGAGAAGCCGCAGCTCATCTGGCTACTCCCCTGGTTGCTTCCCTGCTGGAGCAAAACAGGCAGTGCTGGCAGCCCCAGGAGAAGCTGCAGGGACTGGGGGAATGATTGGGAGCTGGGGATCAAACCAGGAAATCGAACGGGGAGCTGGGGGGGAATGATTGGGGGCCGGGGGAACGAACAGGGGGTTCTCCCCAGCTCGCCGTTTGATTCCCCAGCTCCCCAATTATTCCCCCCAGTCTCCGGGCCTTCTCTCAGGGCTGCCAGCACTGTCTGCCTCAGCCTGGCAGGGGAGCAGCCAGGGGAGCATCCAGACAAGCCATAGCTGGAGCCAGCAGCCCCAGGAGAAGCTGCAGGGGCTGGGGGAATGATTGGGAGCTGGGGGATCGAACCAGGAGGTGAGGGGGAAGTCCCTTTTCATTCCTCCAGCTCCCGATCATTCCCTCCAACTCCCTGATCATCCCCTCCAGCCCCTGCAGCTTCTGCCAGGGCTGCCAGCCTTGCCCCAGTGGGAGGGCAGCTGGGGGAGCAGCCAGGGGAGCCACAGCTTCTCCCAGGACTACTGACTCAAGCCAGGGCTTGTGTGGCTGCTCCCCCAGCTGCTCCTGCTAGCACCACCTACCTGTATAATCTATGGCCAAATAAGATTCAGCACTGAATATCTTCGGATTTGGATTAGGCCAGATCAAATCAGGACAGTGATTCGAATCACCGAATTGAATCACTGTCCCTCCGAATCCAAAGTGAATACTTTCTGCTTCGCGCAGACCTGATACCCAGCTTGAGTTTAATCTTGGTGCGACTCCTCTCATTTGAACAAGGCTAACTTGGAAAAATTAACTTTAGTGTGGAGGTAATTTTGCCAGGAGGATGTGCCTACAACAAGAACAAAGAAGGTCAATAATGAAGTGATACTAGAAAATGTGGGAGAAATTATGCTCAGGTATGTGTGTTGTAAGGTACAGAACTTGTTCTTTCCATTATACCCAAAATTCATTGTATATGCCTATTGAGGATTTTCTGTTCTGTGTTATAAACCTAGATTAGGTTTATAACCTGTGTGGTGCAGATATCCCTGCCTTCCAATTACCCTCAAAAAAAAAAATGAACACTCACTTCAGTTACCACTGTGAATTACAGAGACTCCAAATTGCCAAATGGGTAGGAAAAATGCAGCGAGCAACTAGAGGTCAAATATATGAACCTGTCAGATATTATTTGGTCCTCGATTCCTTATTAAGTAACATCATTTTTAAGGTTGCTAACACCTGACTTTTTTGCAGGCACATAGGTATGTCAATATTGCTATACTGTTGCAAACTTGTATTGCAGACAGGTTCCCCAAATAAGTGATTTGTACCAATGCAATTCATTTAGCTAATGGAAGACTTTTTTTAGTTTTGTTACTAGTGCTAGAGTTCCACAGTACATTCCTACAGCAGTAGCTCTCAGCCTTTTTAGACTCTGGGAAGCCTTCTTAGACTCCAGACACTCCTCAGAAATTTTTGACTACAGAAAAGTGCTAGAGCAATTATTCTGTTGCAGATAACTCAGAAAAACCACAACAGGTAAAAATCTTTAACACTTAGGATTTCAGAGAACTTTCCTAGGAAAGTAAGATTCTTACCTGTAAATTCTGGATTTGATTTTGTGAATCATGTCTGCACACCTAACAATGCTAACATTATATGACACCCCACAGCACCCTTGAAAGGATTTCATGATACCACAGGATGCTGTAGTACCCTGATTGAGAACCTCACTTGAACCTCATTACCTATAGCTATTCTTTTAAACCAAAAACATATGTGTTTTAGTTAAATTCCACTGTGTAGAAACTTAAGTGAATTTAAACATAGTTAGCTTGTGTGGTTGGTGATTAAATTAAGCTAGGATGCTAAAAAGTAAATCTATTTAATTTTCTTAATTAAACCAGTAGAACTTGTGTTTGTAGACCAGCATGGTTTATACCAGTACAGAATTCTTCATTGCAAACAAGGCCTTAGGGTAATGTAACTCCAGAAAAACTGATATTTAAGAAGTGGAAAAAAATCAAACCAAAATTCACTATAGCTAGGGTGAGAGAAGTGATCTAACACATCTACATAGGCTACAAAACAAGGCTGTTCTACAGTATTAGCTTCCTCCCAAGTGCCTGTGGCAGCGATGCTACATCAACAGCACATGTAGATCTTGATACAGTAACTGCAAAGCATTAAGAAACACCATCTTTTAATGGAGGATCTCAAAATCCCATGAGAAATAACATCTATTAAAACAGTAGTTAACATAAAGATGATCAGGCTGCTGGGGCAAATCTTCCTGTAACATCCGTATTAACAATAAATGTCTCATTCCTCTTCCCGTTAAAGCCAATAGCAAAAACTCATTTACTTTAATGGAACAGGATTAGGTCAATTAACACCAGGATAAAAGGCTGAGATTTTTTAAAATACCCTGAGGGGGTCAGGTGCCCAACTGCCACAAAATTCCAACTAGCCTTTGTTCTTTACAAATCCCCAACCACAAAAGTTTTTAAAAAATAGTTAAGAAAGAAGAAGAAAACGAAAGGAAGTGGATTGTTAGTGCTGTATTAAAGAGCATATATTTAAACAAAGTTATCTTCAGTCACCATTTAACAGCAGACTCCAGATGGAACTATTAACAAATGAGGGTGTGGGGGTTTTTGTTGATGTTTTTGGGACAGGGGGTAGGTTTGGGGTTTTTTTTTAAATTCTAGGGGATGGCAGGAGAATAAGACCGAGTACTTTGTAAGGAAATACTTTAAGCTACAATAAAGAGGACAGAGAAAACAACTATGCACTGAAAAAAAATGACAGTTCAAACAACATACTTACTCTGTTCCACTTTCAACCATCTGCGTAAGGAGAGAGATACCATCTAGGTTTATAAATTCCTGGGCAAACGTAACATCCCGCGAGTAACTGGCTAAATC
Source organism: Crocodylus porosus (assembly GCF_001723895.1). Classification (NCBI taxonomy): domain Eukaryota; kingdom Metazoa; phylum Chordata; order Crocodylia; family Crocodylidae; genus Crocodylus; species Crocodylus porosus. Next base: position 88,030,956 of record NW_017728886.1, read on the forward strand.
TTTCAGTGATTCTAATTTGGCATCCATACTAGAAGACTGGATCCTCTCGTGGAGCTGCTGTGCATTTTGAGCCTCATTGGAGACAGAAAGAAAACATAAAAAACCCACCAAAACCTTAGTTATAAATGTAACAGTGAACACATTTGTGCACAAATAGTAACAATCATCATACTTAATATTAAGAACGCATTTCCCCATAGTTCATGATAAGTTAACAAGTGGTTAAGTAACACATTATTAGTTAACCACACATAATCTATGCATCTGTTTCCTACTTAGATAACCATCCATGGGTTACTTATAATATTTATTTAAAATGTACTGCCCACTATTATTATTTATTACAGTTTCTATTTTGGTAGCTTCCAGGAAACCCAGGACCCATTTGTGTTAGCTAACATACTGGAAAACAGCCCTTGCCCTGAAGAGTTTATACACCTCTAAAATGACAATAATAAAGCTAGGGGGTAAATGGTGGGGGGAAAAAACCCCCCCAAAAAAAAAACAAAAAAAACCCAGACATGGCAAAAAATGTAATCTCACCATAATTTGGACAATAAAAGGTTCTCTCAATCTATACTTATTCCATTCTGTGCACTTTTCCATCTCTTTTAACCAACAGAAATGTACTTAGATTCATGCATCTAAATTGTGTGCAGAGTATACATATTACTGTTTTCTTTTCCCTTCTCTCCCTCCATTCCTTTACCCCACCTCCTTCTGCTTCATTCTCAGATCTCCAGAAATACAAATATTCTCTATGTGAAACGTGGAAATTAATTCCTCTTACAGTGTGTGATGTTTATCTCACAGCTACCTTCATATTAGCTCAATTTAAATATCATTTAAAATGTTTTTCCTCAATGCTTTATTAGCACTCTTGCCAAATAGTTAATAAAGAGCTAAAAAATTTTTTTATTTAAAACATTACAATGCCCAAAATCCATATAAATCCATTTTGTTCATTTAAGTAAATCGTTTAACACACATCAGTCTCACATTTTTAGTTGATGCACTAACTAATATTTGCCTGGCCACAAAGTCCAAAAAACTTCAACTAATAACAAACCAATATTTCCAATTGTCAAAGAGTCTTCTCTGCTTTATTCAGATGCCTGTACTATTCAGTTTCCTACTGCCCACTTCTGACGTGCACTGAACAAACCGTGAATCCGAAGCAGCAAGCTATTAGGAAACCAAATTAATGGTAGGGTCTTGCACAGTTACTCTCTTTAATGGTATATTTACACTTCCTTAGCTAAAGGCAGGGAAAAGGGAAAAAAGGGAGAAGCTGCTTTGGCTGACAATTCCTTTTCTATACAATAAGCCTTCTATATCCTCAAGGACAGCATGCTGTACCTTTTAAGATGTGCAGTGGAAGGTGTTATTATAACTGAACATTCTCGAACGGGGAAAATGGGAACTAATTAATGATAATAAGCACTTATACAAGTCTTTCTATACATGGATCAGAGACTAATTTATTAATGTTTATACAGTAAATGTCCCAACAACCCTGCCAGGTAGGCACAGATCATTACCTCTCATTTTCCGGATGACTAAATTAAAACACACAGAGTCTTGGTCTATATTTAAATAGGTTTTTCAAGCACAGATGTCAGTTAGAAATGTAAAAAGCTGGTACCCCCTAACTGATATAGTTCTGAGCAAAAACCCTAAGCTGTAGACACAACTTGTGCCAATAAAAAGACATAGCAAATCAGTTAACCTCTGAGTTGCCTTGCTGGTGAGACTATAATAGAAAGTCTCACTGAAGACACAACTGAACCACCACAAAACCCTTTTCCCCATATTGCTTATCCATTTCAGGTGTTGGTTTACCTTATATTGGCAAGAGTGTTCTTATAAAGTTGCAACTCTAACAGAGGTGTTCACCAGCACATGTGTACCAGCAAACCCTTTAAAGCAGGGTTCAGTATTGCCAACCCTACCTTGTCAAAAATCATGAGACAAACTTTTTAAAATCAAGAGATTTGCAATGTAAATCATGAAATGCTATTTTTGAAGTGTGCGCTTGTAGGGGGGTTATTTATGAAGGTGGGGGTTTAGAACCTGGGGAGGGGGTGTTGCTGCATACCCTGGTAGGTTACAGGGTACTGTGGCTTGGGAATGAGGGGCAGACACACAAACAGACACATACACAGACAGATGCACATAGACGGGTCAGGACAGGCAGCAGGCAGCTTGACTAAGAGTACAGGTGTGTGCTCCCTGCCACTGCACACACCATCGGGGAGGCATGGGGAAATATGACCCCCCTGATTTGTCCATGGAGCAAAAGCATGCTGCTCGCTGGTTCTCTGTCCCCTGCTGCCTTTGCCCCAGGAGCTGCAAAATGCCTCTGGGCAGGCAGGGGACACATGGTGTGGCCAGTGTGCAACTCTGATGCTCCTGGATGAGCCACCCACAGCTCTGTCACACATCCTGTCCTTGCCCCAGAGCCCCATTCACCCCAGCCCCTGCCCCACTCCCTTCCTCACCATGGGGGCCTGGAACTGCCCCCTACTCATTCCCACTCCCCCCCACCTCTTCCCCTCCACAGACTTACCAGCACAGCACTGTTCTACATGCACCAGAAGAAAAAATCCCAAGATCTGATCTCTCTATCCAGAGATCATGAGTCAGAATTGATTTGACTTGGAAGTTGGGAGTCTCATGACTTTTTCATGAGTTGGTATTACTGAGGGTTTAAAGGCTGATATATAGCTGTCAGCTGGATCTGGTCTGCAAAGGTAGGCCATCTGGCCTGCACGGCTTTTTACTGAAGCTGCCACCAGCCAAGGTGTTAACACTGCCGCTGCTCAAGCCCCATTACCATGGCTGCTGGAGCTGCAGTGTCAGTGCAGCCACGACCCAAGAAGTAAACATGGGTGCAGAATTTAATGGTTTTAGTCATGCTGGCAACTAAAAATTGGCAGCATTCACCCTCTGGATGCTGGTCAGGCAAACATTGCAGATCCAGCAGCCACAGGGACAGGGACTGAATGGAGGCATTATTAACTCCTTGGCTGATGCAGAGGTACAACAGCCATGGTGAAAACTCTAATCAGCCAGATCTGGGTGTGTCTTCAGCCTTATGAGAAGCCCAGCGCTCTGGATCCTGCCCACTAATTCATGTGCGTCTGACATCCTCCTTTAAAGTACAAGCCAGTCCAGAGTTTAAGTGATTTCTCTATCCTATTCATGAAATCTACAGTTTATGGCAGAGATGAGATTGAGTCTCACAAGGGCACTTGATGCTCAAAAGCTGGCCCAACAGCTCTTTCAACTATATAGCTGAGCTAAACAAAACCATTTTTAAAAAAGTGTTGACATTTCCAGGACAATCACAGGTACAACACCACTCCAACCCCATTTCATAATTCCACATAAATCTCATAAGTACTTTCCTACAAAATACACCTCTGCCCCTCAAGAAAGAAAAGTTTTTGCCAATAGGAGCCAAATTGTCTATAATACTGTTATAGACAGCAATGTTTTAGAACCTGACTCAGGTCTGAGAAAGACAGGTGGTCCAGCTGTTGCCAGTGCCACTGTTTCTCCTACTCCCTGGCTGTAGCATGGGTGCAGCTCCCTGCTGCCTAGCCCTGAAACAAATGAAGCCCCCAGTGCTAGAACACTGCCAAAGCCAACCACAAGTCTACATAATTATCTATACCAGTGGAGGCTAAACTTTTCAGCAGGTGTGACAAATTAAGGCATTTCCACCACCATCCCACCTCCCAAAATGCCACTCTGATCCCCTTCCCTGCCTGATCTGCTGTTCTGCTTTCTGCTGTACATGCTGGTCTGCTCTTCAAGCCCTTCCTTGTGCTCCCCAAATCAGCTGCTGCTCCGCTCTCTGCATCCTCCCCAGTCCGCTGCATGTCACATGTAAAAGCTGCCTATGCACTTATAGCATGTAGGACAGACTGGCAACCCCTAATCTATATTGTTTTATGTCTTTAGCACTAACAATTTACATCGTCTGTATCGGGTGGGGGGTGCAAGGACTATCTACTTCAAACAAAAGTTAAATCACTTCCTTTCTTACCAACCTTTCATTAAATTTTTCCTTCTCTCACCTAAGATTTCATACTATTACATCCACAAAGAAAGTCTAGTTGCTGGTGTGAATTTACATCCACTAAAAGCTCTCAAAATAATTTTAACTTCCAATTTCTTACTTATCACAGAATGGTCACTCTGACAGGTCTTCAATGCTCCTAAGTAATTCAGCTGGATGACATCATTGAAGCACCCTTGAAGCCAATTCTGATCACTACTGCTCCAAGAATAGGCACAAAACTACAATGTTACAGCTCAATCTACATGGGCGGAATCAACAAGTTTGACAAAGATTCATAAATGCGTTTTCGACAGATGGTTGGTTTACATGACTGAGGATAACCCCATCTTCTAACCAAGTTTAGTCAATGTAGAGGTGAAAAGTTATGTATATTCCAAACCTACTATGACAAGATATCCTTTGCTAATGCCTCAGCAGATGTATATATAATGTGAGCAAGATCAAACTACAGCTTTGTAAAGGTCAAAGGTGAAATCCTGGTCCCAATAAACTCAACAGGAGTTGTGCCATTGATTTCAGTGAGGCCAGTATTTAATCCCAGGAGCAAAGTCCTTTCTAGATAGAGTAGCCATACCATGAGGTAACTTTCTGTGATGCAAAGGTGGTTAAAAGTAGTTTTGTCTCTACAGATGAGAACTCAGTTATATTCTAACCTTCATCTGTCTACTCCAAGGTAAATACCACATTAGCAGTTGTGCAACATTATAGTAGTGTCCCGGGAAGCTAAGTAAGCTTGGGACAGAGCCCACGTGCAGGGGAGAGAGGAACCCGCATGGCTTGTTAGCCATCTCTATGTACAGCTGTGGCCGGCTGGTGATGTCAGCGTCAGATGCCAGCCAGCGAAAATAAAAATGGTGGCCACTGCTGTGGAGGGGGCAGATGGCCAGGAGGCAAGGCTGCAGCTGACACCGGTAGCAGGGGGAGCTCCAGGGACAGACCCCAAAGAGACCAACGAGCTGGTGGCAAAGTTGGCCAGGGAGAGGAGCACCCCGTTGAAGACCCCTGCCAGACACCAGAGGAATGAATGGCTGGCTGAGGGAAAGGGGATTGGAGGCAGGACACAGGTGGGAGTGCTGGGACGATGGGGTGTGGAAGACGGCATGCCGAGAGGCAAAGACCCAGGGACAGCCTGGACGGGGGGGTGTAATCGGAGCGGGGTTGCCGCCGGGACCAAGGAGGTCAAGCGAAGGATCAGAATGAGGCCTGGGGGCGACAGACAGAGTGTAGAGGCCTTCCTTCTCTTTAAGGGTCCAGGGACGGGGAATAGGTGGTGGGGCTGGTGGAGGTGCACTGTTTTTTTTGTTGTTGTTGGACCCCAAGCTGGGGCTGAGTTTGGTAGGGGCATTCTTGTGCTCGGGTCATAGGGAAGCCCCCAAGAGCGAGCGTTATCTGCAAGGAAGGCAGCATGATAACGAGGCGGCCCACCAACGGAGGCCTGAGGCCGGGGTGTAGGGGTGGCTGAGCCCCATGAGCAACCATCGGGCCTAACCTGGGCCACCAAGGGACCTGCTAACTAACCCTGCCCACTGCAGAACACCAAGATGTGGCAGACGAGAACGGGTTTGGCAATGCGGGAGGAAAGAATTACCATGATGACAAACCAGCCCAGAAGGAGCGGGACATCCGCCAAGAGACAAGAGCCGCCAGGGAGCGGCTAGCTGAAGACCAGTGGTCGCAGGTAGATTTCCTGGAAAACCTCAATGATTAAGAGGTCAAAAGATAAAGTCTCTAAGTAGGAATGCTTAAATGCAAGTCAATGAACAGCTCTGCAAATCAAGCATGTGCAGAAACCCATAATCCTTTTACCATCAGAAAGAGAGTAGAACACATACTGGCAGAGTAGACTGTGATTAAGGAGTAAACAAATTGTGATTAAGGAGTATACACCTGGCAGCACAGTTTGGGGAGGAGGTAAGCAGCTAACAGTGGCAAAGGAACAGATTAAGGATAAGTTTATGGGGTAACAAGAAGAGTTTCTACAAGTACATCAGCAACATCCCTGAAATGGGGGAAGCAACCTAGTAAAAGATGATGTGGAAAAGGCTGAAATGCCTTTTCTACCTCAGTCTTCACAGGAAAGGTCAGCTACCAGACCACCACACCTGGCAGCACAGTCCAGGGAAGAGGAAAGCTGCTGACAGTGGCAATAGAACAGGTTAGGGTTTATTTAGAAAAGCTGGACAAGTACAAGTCAACAGGGCCAGACGTGTTGCACTACAGGGTGCTGAGGGAGTTAACCAATGTGATTGCAAAGCTGCTGTCCATTATCTTTAAAAACTCACAGTGATTTGGAGAGATCCCAGGCAACTGAAAAAGGGCAAATATAATGCCCATCTTTAAGAGGAGGAGGAGGATCTGGGGAATTACAAACTACTCAGCCTCACCTCAGTCCCTGGAAAAATTATGGAGCAGTTCATCAAAGAATCTGTTTCTAAGCACTTGGAGAAGAAGAAGGTGAATAAGAACAAATCATTCATGACTAACCAACCTGATTGCCTTCTATGACAAGATGACTGCCTCTGTGGATCCAGAAACATCTGTGGATGTGATATACATTGACTTTAGCAAGACTTCTGATACAGTCTCCCAAAACATTCTCACAAACAAACTAAGGAAGAATGGACTGCAAGGTGGATAGAAAACTGGGGATCATCAAGCTCAAAGGGCTCGATGTTGAGTTGGCAGCTGGTATCAAGTGCCCGCAGGCTCAGTTCTGGAGCCAGTTTTGATTAATATTTTCATCAACGACCTGGAAGATAGGATGGAGTGCACCCTCAGCACCAACCTAGGGGGATAATGTCAACCTAGGGGGAACAGTAGATACAATAGAGGGTAGGGCTAGCACTCAGAGAGACCTCAATAAATTAGATGTTCAGACCAAAAGAAATCTTATGAAGTTCAACAAGGACAAGCGAAAAGTCCTACACTTAGGACAGAACAATCCCAAGCAACGGTATAGGCTTGGGACTATTGGCTAGGCAGCAGCTCCACAAAAAAGTATCTAGGGGTTATAGTGGACTAAATAATACAGTGGAATAAGCTGAATATTAGGAAACAGCGTGCCCTTGTTGCAAAGAAAGCTAACAGCATACTGGGCTTCATCAGTACGAGTGTTGCCAGAAGATCAAGGGAAGGGATGATTACCCTCTATTCAGCACTGGCGAGGCCACATCTGGAGCGTTAATAACAGCCTTCAGTGATCTGAATGGTGGTTACAAAGAGGATGGAACCAGATAGTTCTCAGCAAATAACAAAACAAGGACCAATGGTCTTAAGTTGCAGTAAGGGAAGTTTAGGTTAGATATTAAGAAAAAGTATTCTCACCACGAAGGTAGGTATTAGAACAGATTACCCAGAGAGATTGTGGAATCTCCATCCTTGGAGTTTTGTAACACCTTTTGTAACACCTGACTAGACAAAGCCTTTGTTGGGGATGGTCTTGCTTTGATGATCTAGTTGGAGATGGTCCTGCTTTGAGCAGGAACATCTACTATATGACCTCCTGAGGTCCCTTCCAACCCTAATTTTCTATGATTCTATAAAATATTTTTCTTGTAAAAAATATTGGTGTTTGTCTCACATGGCACCCTGCCAAAGGTAATGCTGGCCACTGTCATTATGTGCCTGTTGGAAAACACTTCCCATGCACTCTCTGCAAATCTCCTAGCTCTTGTTGCCATAGTGCTCATATGTGCTTATGGAATGTAGAGTCTCGCTTATGAATGTATTAAAAAAATGAAACCCAGATGATGCATTCTCTGAGTGGTAACCAGTGAGTTCTTTTAATGATTTATAATCCATCAGTGGATGGACAGTAGAGAACACAACTCATTAAAGAATAGTACAGCTGGCTGCCAGGTCTGCTCTTATTAAAATACCATCTAGGTAGGAACAAAAAATAAATCCTTTCTGACTGGGAAACATAATGAGGGGAATTAGCAAGAATAATGCTTTTAAAATTAAGTGGGGATTGTAAAAAAAATAAATAAAAAAATAAACTTCCCAATTTAAGAAAGGACAGGAAGCTGGTAAGATGTTCTTTGTCAAAGCTTAAGTATTTCAAAAGGCATTCAAGAGTCCTAAAATGCCTCTTCAGTTTTGGCTGACTTGTTCCAAGGACAGCCGGGAAAGGCTGCTCTGTCTGAACTGTGATACTTAAAAAGAGGGGTAGCTTGACAGGGTAGTCTGATTAAAAGAAAGAAATGAACCAATTTAAGTTCAAGATGGGTGGTTGCAGAGAAAACCTTTCAACCCTTTAGAGGTTAGGAACCTTGAAGTTATCCTACAAAAGACTCCAGTGACTGCCACAGATAAACAGCATTACTGTACAGAGCCCAAATCCTCATTCCTCTAGCAAAGAATTCTTTACTTACCATATAATAATGAATACACATCTGTATAGAAGAGGAAGATGAAGACTGCTGGGCTTGGAAATAGGATTTTGTAAACAGTGTCACATGCTAACAGGTTTGAGGTGAAATCCTTGACCCAACTGTGAAAATGCTCACTGAACTCAACTGGGTCAGAATTTTACCCTTTGTCTTTCAAGACATAACCTTTAAAGAATTAAGTAAAATGTGATTTCAGCATATTACCCAGATAAATTTAGATGCATCATGTCCATCTAAAAAAATAAAATCTGAATGGCTCATCTCCCCGGAACAAAGTTGTGTATAGGTCATTAAGGACTAATACATGAACTAACCAAGCAAGAAAATTTAGTGTTAATGCTACTACTTCATCAGTTACCCAACCGCAATTCACTCCAGAAAAGACTAATTGATTGGACATCCCATCTCATTTTTACTATATGCAAAATAGGTCCAACAATTGACATAAGACTGACTGGCACCTTATGCTAACCAAGCAGTGAGATTCTATTTCAGTTTGCATCAGCATTAACAAAATGGTTAAGATTTTTTATAATAATAGCTAGCAATCAGAATGTATACATACAGCAACCTATATAAACATAATCCACAAAGCAGACCTGTGATATTCATAATTTTATAGTTTTTAAAAGGAAAAAACTGAGGTGGAAGAGAAAAGATTAGATCAAGGTCACACAGTGAATGAGAGGGTAGAAGCATTGAAGAAGTAGCTCATTAGCACAGAAAAGAATATGTGTGCTTAAAGGCATTTCAGTAACCACCTTTTTTTACATTTATTAAACACACACCGAGGGCGCATCCACACCTGCAAGCACGTGCACTTGCAGCAGCTTAAATAGAAGTGGCGCAAATTTGAGCTGGGGCTTTTTGCTTCAGCGCACGTGCTTGGATGTGCACTTTGGTGTGGAGCAAATGGTGCCATTTGAGGCAAAATAACCCTGCCTGGCTTCTCTCAGACCTTCAGCCAGGGGGAGCTAGAGCCCGGGGACAGTATCTGTGCTGTCCCCAGCAGTACAAAAACCTGCCCTGGCAAGTAGCTCAGGGCTACTCACTCTCAGGAGCTTCTGGGGCCCAGCCAATTGGTACCTGGGGACACTACCCCTTGTGCCAGCTGGACTGCTGAAGCAGCCAATAGTTCCCTGCACCCTTTACCCACTGCAGCAGTCTGGCAGTGGGGGCTGCTGCCTGGCTGTGACCTGCTGCGCACCTGCCAGACCTGGATGGAGACTGTACAGCCAGTAGAGGCATCCGCCTCTCTGGGCCAGCTGCCAGTGGGCTGTGGCTGCAGAATTGGCCTCTGTGCAGCACTACTGCCATGTGTGCCCCCTGCCTGGCCATCTGGACAGCTATCACCCAGAAAATGTTCTGGGCATGGTGGTCTGATTTGAACTGTCAAAGCGTGTCCTCCTGGCCCTATCTGGCCAGGAGGTCAGCCACCTCCAGTTGGGTCCACGGTGCCAACTCTGAGCAGGCAGGGTCCTGCTACTGGCCTCCCTAGCATCAATTCTGGTGTTTCCCTATTGGAAAACTGAAAAGGCCCTGTTAAAAAAAATACCAATCACTGTAAAATACCCGAAATCCATGTTCCTCCACAATTAAAACAAAAGACCACTATAAAGAGAGAGAGAGCGCAAGACAGAGACAGCTATCAGTTGGGCAATGTTTTATTGGTATAACTGCAGTGTTAAAGCAATGTGGAACTCCATCCCACCCCAAACTTGCAGCTCAGGGAACATTTTTTCATTCCCACATGTGCCTCTTGACTTGTCTCAAAGGGGTTTGAGATGGGGCAAGAGGCACGTGTGCACTCATCTGGACGCACCCCAAGAGGTTTTATTTCTGTAAGATTTAATTTTATTAGAGCACGGGCGGGCAATTGTTTTGGGCAGAGGGCTGCTTACTGAGTTTTAGGAAGGCATTGAAGGCCACATGACAGGCAGCCAGGGGCAGATAAATATTAATTTTCTACATTTTTTAGGGGCCCCGCAGGCCAGATAGAATGGCCTGGCGGGCCACATCCAGCCCTCGGACCGCATTTTGCCCACACCTGCCTTAGAGACTTGAAAATGAAGCTTTTACCTTAACCCTAAGACAAACCTCTATCCATTCATCATATGCAGGCAGACACACAAAAGTAGTGTATTGCATATTATGATAGTTAATCACAATTGCCAGTATAGCTGCCTTTAAATAATTAGTTCGTTATTAAATCATACAATCTGAAGCCTTGATCTGCAAACCTATATGCAGGTACTTAACTTTATTACTTTGGCAATAACCCCAATCAAAACAAGTATGTATGAGGAGGGCCTTAAGTCATCCCTGCAAAAACATCGGGCCTACACACATGATTAAGGACTGCACATGGGCAAAAAGGTCAAGAAACCTTTTTAATTTTTATGAAAAATTTGTGCAAATCAAAGTAAATGTTGTTTGCATTTGTAAAAACACTCATGGAAATGCCAAATTATTATAAATACATGTGGACATGTATTCTTATGTGCATTTAGAATATTAATGTTAATATAGCCAGGTTGAAAGCAATTTTGCAAGTTCAGGACTCTTCAAATCTTCTTCAGGGAGCCAAAAATACACCACATGAGAAAAGCTGTTAATCGTACATCACGACTAGCACAGGATTAAAACAAATACTAAAATCTATACCAACTATTGTTCATGAGCAAGCCCTGTTTTTATAAAAAAATTGTTTCATAATTTTGAACAAACAAATACACAGATGTCCAATTGTTTGCAAATAATTCAGGCCAAAAACATACTAAAGTAGTTACTTAAACTGAGTGCTATTACTATTTCCCCCACCTTTTGGAAGGGTTCATCATTAGAACATGATTTTTCAGGATCCATCCCATAAAATATATGAATCATCATTTACAAAGACTACAGGTAATTAGGCTTGCTGCAAGGATAAACATCTTGTCTTCAGAAATATTCTGACATTATACAAAGATTACAATTCATTCTTCAACCTACTTGCCAATCATAAGGGAAGAAACACCTGAGAATGGTCAATACCTGACAAAGTGACATTTCAGGTCTCAAATATGTGGGAAGAGACATAAAAGAGACAAATGGTAGACAAAACAGAGATTACGAGCTCCACTGGAACACAAAGGGAGTCATGAGGGAAAAAAAGGGTCATGGAAAATGGCAAAAATTTTATATGGCATCTACAAAGATTTGCTGAGAAAGGTAATATCAAGGTAAAAATAAATAAGAAAGCTGGGATGACAGCAAAGTTTATATGCAAGAAATCCAATCTACACTCAAGTAACCTAGGAAACAGAATATGTGTGCACACAAGTGTTTTAAAGAGTGGGGGAGGAAAAAACCCACAACATTGTTTAGAAAAACAGCCCTTCAAAGAATCACACGCACTTAGTGAACAGATCTAAGGAAACAAAGAAGCAGGTCAAATTCACAACAGCTCTGATAACTTGTATTTGCAAAGTTCCAACTGAATGAAATATAAAATAGACAAGTTAAAAATCTCTAATAGAATGCATTTATAATGATTTAGCAACATGCTGTAAGTAATGGTAATGGTACAATGAATTAGGGAAAAGGCTATGTACATCTTCAGGTTACAGACCCCCCCCCCGCCCCCACACACACACACAAGTATAAAACAAGTAAACTAAAAATTGCGGCAATTAAAATAAAAAGAAAATTGGTAGTCAGTATTTAAGATTTCTAGTCTTAATTTAAAGGAATCTTCAATGTCACTCCCACAAAAGCAGTTTGGCTGGAGGGATAAAAGACCCACAACTTTCACCTGGAGTTAAAAGCAGCTGCTCTGCTCAAATGAACGACATATTGTAGTTAAAAAACAGTAAAATTACAGTTAAACAGACCACAAGCAAGTCCACAGTCCCTACATGATTCAAGGTATCCACAGAAAAGACCACATCCTAACAGTCATCTCACTATTCCTATCAGCCAACAAATGGTTTACATCCCTTTCCATTTAACAGTTTCATGCCAGCCTGCTGGCAACTATTTTAAATTACATTTGGAAAGACTTCGGCATTTTTAGCTGTATGGAACATGAAAAACTAGTCAGGAATTTTTGGATAATTTTTTTCACGTGTCAGGAAATGCTAATTAGTTAAGACAAAAGCCATGTACAGGCATTGCATTTCTACTGAGAGAATCATCACTCTCCTGGTAGAAATGAGAAGCATACAAGTGTTCACTGAATTTCCCCTATGGGAAACATGCCCTTTGCGGGAGAAAGATCTTCTGGTCTCAACCTGAAAGATATCTCGAGGGAGAGTTTCTCTCTCAAGAGTGAATGCTTATATGCCTCTCTCTTGATCAGCCCCAACAAGGGATGGGAGCAATAATACCTCAAACCAGGGATTGCTCGGTTTGAGGAGCATGCTGGGGGCTTTGCCCTGTTGCTCTTCTTCCTTCCTTGGACTGGTCTGGGAGAAGATGGGAGAAGCAGCCAGTGTTCCCCATCCCTTTCTAAACCAAACAGTCACCAGTTTGGGAAAAGAGGTGGGAATGGGCTTTGCCAACCCTTTCTGTTGCCTTTACCACATACCTGGGCAGTAGGAGGTCAGACTGCAAAGCCTGGGGACTGCAAATCAGGCTTGGAGAGGCTGTCACCAAGCCTGGTTTCTAGCCCCAGCTGGCTTCCCCTTGCTACCCTGCTGAGGTACCACTAGGAAGTGAGCAAAGGAGCAGCTGGCTGCTTCTCTCTGTCAGCTCTCCAGCCTGGAGTCCCCAGTCTGAAGAGCAGGCAAGAGGAAGGATTTGCCCCACTGGGAGGACAGCAGCAGTCACTGCTTCCCATGCTTTCCCCAGACCAAGACAACCCCAGTCTTGGAAAGGTGTGAGGAGCAGGGAAGAGGGGATGGATGCAGGCTGAATGCCTGTACAGATTCCTGTCTTGGAAGAATTTCTAATGGTAGAAGTTTTCCATCACTAGAAATGAAAGCCAGTCCACAGCCTAGAATAGATAGCAAACGTACCAGGAAATTCTAAGGGTTAGGATAGAATTTTGGGATCCAAAACAGGTATTTTCACTCAGCAGAACAGCTCACACCCAGTGGTTAGAGTACTCACCTGGGATGACTTGCAAGTGGCAGTCAAACCTGATTCTCTCACATCCAATGCAAGTGCCCTAATTAGCTGTCCACAGACTATTCTGTCTGGGCGTGGGAGGGCACAAGACCCTGCCTGCGAACCCCCAGAATAGTCAGTCCCAGCCGTAGCCAGCCTACCAGAGGCATGACACGGATGGGCATGTGCCGCACCCCGAGGCTCCCCTCGGGATCTGTGGCCCCCTCACTGGGCACCTCAGAGATGGCTGCCCAGACGGAGCCCATGGTTCCAGGCTCCACGCAGACGGAGCCCCTGGCTCTTGGCTGCGGGGGCTGCCTGTCCCTTTTTCAGGCTCTG
>NW_017728886.1:88044963-88065413 GCF_001723895.1 Crocodylus porosus
ATGCTTATCTTGCTGGGATCCTATGACCCCAGCTGACTTCCTGCCCTTTGGGCAGGGGGCTGGACTCGATCTCCCGAGGTCCCTTCCAGCCCTGAATGTCTATGAAATCTATTCTCAGTGGGGTCTCTCTCAGGACTTCCTTCCCCCCTCCATCCCCACTTCCAATTTTTTTTTCTTTTTTGTAGACATTCTCAGTTTCATCCAGATCCAAAACAGGAAAACAAAATGAAAATGTCTCATCAGCTCTAGCAATGTGCTAAGTATTGTATCTGTGGCACAGGTGTACAATACAAAGTTTGCTCTACATATCTCTCAATCTATTCTCCTGCTCCCAGAAAGGAAAAAAAAAGAATAGATAAAGAGTTTCTGTGCCGAAGTATCAAGGGTCAACCCCATCATTTGAGACACTGAAGTATGTTAAATAAGACAAAAATCTCACTCTCACAAGGTCAAAGCAAGGAAGGCAAGGGCGCTAAGGAACAGCTCTCTCAATCTACCTTCCTCCCTCATCACTCCACCATCATTGCATTCAGTCCTCCTGCCCTCCTTCCCAGCTGTGAACAGAGGGAATGTTTCTGATGGAGCCTGCAGTATTAACTTAACAGATCTTGGAAGCTCAAATACCTTGGAGATGTGCACGATACAAGGCTAAAAAGGCTAAACACCCAGAAAAAGAGAACCAACTGCATGCTATTCTGCTAGCTTCATGTACAGGTTTGTTTCCTTCATGGCTAAAGAAAAAAAAATTCCGTGGCCAAACTCCCACAGTCCCTTCCAGATGGACCATGGCACATGGTGGTCACAGGGCACTATTTCACACCATTTTCTGAGTCAGGCCCCCAAAAAGGTAGAGAACTACTGTTTTTAGGCTCTCAATTTAAAAAAAAAAACAAACTTAAATTCATTGCAATTTTCCCTGAACAACCCCAAGGTTACAGTGAATCCCCTAACCAAACAGCACTAAGGAAGAGCCAAAGGACAGGGAATGGAAAGGTAACTTACTGGAGAGGTTGTTAATCGAAGGATAGCTCCATTTTTTATTTCATTACGATTCTGAAAGAGAAAATCCAAAAGTTTTATTTCAGACTTGTACCAGAGATGCAACACACTTTGAATGCAACATTAAATGAACAACAGTATTTTCTCTGTATATAAGCCTATGAATACCTACCCACCCCAGCATAAACATATGCTCTCCCATGTATGCATGTAGTTACAAATGATATATCAAACACAAATCTGAACCATTTTAGGATTCAGACTTTAAGAATGACTTCATGTATTGCAGAATTTAGCTTCCATTGGCAATTTTAAATATTTCTTTAAAATATACTATGTAATATACATAAATAACTTTCCACGACGTCTGGCTCTAATTTTGGACTGCATAGCTGAGGAGTTTGTAAGTTTGCTGAAACCTATCATTAAACATCTGCACTGTTTAAAAATTATCCCACTGGCTCTCAATTTCCTATAACAAGAACATGCTGACTTAAACCACTGGAACCAACCACTGAGCTCTGCCCACCACGACTTTGCACCCACCCTCACGGAGAGAAAGAGAGTTCATATTGAAGAGCTAAGACAACACAATGTGTATCCATTGCTACTCTGCACATTGAAATATACAGCAAGTCATTCTCTTAAACTGTTGGTAGACACAGAGATGACATTAAACTTTTGCCTTGGGTTAAGCTCTTATAATATGCTAAACTAAACGATGCTTCCGGGGGAACTGAAGATTCCATAACAGTTTTTGAAAGATATGTGATAATCCAATTCCCTTGATCAAAAATCCAATATGTCCCAGAGAAGCAGGTTCTAATAAGTGTGATACAGATGGTTTCATAGACTTACAATACAAACCAATCTGATTTTTATTTCAAAGTGATTCTCCCCAATTTCCCTTCACCCCCATATAATGCACATCAAATCAAAAATGCCTCCTATGCACACTCCAGTATACAGTTTCACTCCCAGTATTCAAAGCCCTCCATGAAATTGGCGTTAGCTACCATGAGTTCACCTTTCCATGCAAGAGCTGGTTCTTCCATAACAGCTACTTTTCACTGCAACAATTACATTACTGAATAACGGGAGAGGTTTAAGAGCATTGGAGACCACTTTTACAAAGTTATAGCTGGACTATGTCCTTCATTCTTGTAGGAGATCACTTCCAACCTTGCCATTTTCAGCACAAAGTTTACACAACAATATTGTACATTTTGTCTTGAGTGTAAAGTTTATCTTCTTGGTTAAACTAGCAGACATTTTTATTCTCTTCAAAAAACTCAATTCAGTTTAAAATTGTGCCTACTTTTTATAAGAGGCCTTGCCAGTATTGCCACACCTCAAGAGATCAAAACATCAGGGCCAGATCCAGACATGCAGCCACATGCAGTTTGCGTTGCTATAAACCTAAATGACACCACAAACTGCACACATTGCATGTTAAACTGTGTGCAGCACTGCTAATGTGCAGCAGTAGGACAAATTTGCTACTGGGATTTCTCAGTAACAAAAACCCAAAAAACAACCAAACAAAAAACAACCCTGAAGAAAAAAAACAGCGCAAAGCATGCCAAAGCAGCATGTGCCAAGACAAATGTGGAGATGGACCAGGCAGCCCAGGGCTGACTGCTCCCATGTCTTCACATGCTAAAGAGCCCGCACACTGAGGCACCCTGCCACTCTGCAGCTGACTGAGGTTCAGTGTGCCTCGAGACGGGGGAACAGGCAGCCCTTGGCCAATTTCCTTATGCCTCAGCACAGAGGCTGCACTGCAGAGCCCTGGGCTGCTGGCTACCAGCCCTGGGCTGACTGCTCTCCTGTCTTGAAGCACACTGCATCCCAGCCAGCTGCTCCACAGGGGCTCTATGTGCTTCAGTATGGGGGCTCCACAGCACAGCCTCCACGATGAGGCAGAAAGATTCAGAAGAGCAGCCAGCCTAGGGTTGCCTGCTCCCCCATCTTGAGGCACACTACACCCCAGCCAGCTAGGGAACAGCTGGCTGGGGCACAGGGTGCCTCAGCACAGAAACTCCGCAGCATGAGGAGACGGGGGAGCCCTGGGCCTGGTCTCCCGTGTCCACATGCTGCTCTCAGGCTGGCTGGGGTACAGGGTGCCTCTGTATGGGGGCTGCCTGCTGGATAGCCCCACCTGAGGCACCCTGTGCCCCAGCCAGCTTCACCCACTCCCCCCACAGCACATGGAGCAGTGGGACAATGTTTCCTGCTGCAATGCACATGGGCGGGGGCATGTACTGTGGCACAAAGCAGTGGCGCAAATTTATGCTCCTACTATTTATGCTGTTGTGAATGCATGCCCCTGCTCTTGCAGATGTGGCTCAGGAGCTGGATTCTACCCCACACCACCTCCCTCCTTCCTTTTTCTTTTTCTTTTTCTTTTCTAATTTTATTTTAGAACATGAGCAAGCTAAAATATGGTTTTGGTCTGTTGATTTTGCCTTTCCCATACTACACTATTCAGAGTGTTTGTATATCACCACCACCCAGGACTGTGTTTGGACCAGCAATTCATTTGTCCCTTCACTTCTAGACCCATCCTGTTCCCTGACCAAACAATTCAACCTATTCCCAGCCCACACATCTGCCCAACACCCCCTTCCAACCACAAACTCAATTCTGACTATCCTTACCACCTAGACCTTTCCATCTCTTACATATCACATCAGTTCTATGCTCCCCACCAATCTCACTTCTGTCCTGCAACCTCCTAGCCTAGGAAGTTGAGGAACAGAAACCAGTTTAAGTGATCAGATTACACATAAACTGTTTTAAGTGATCAGAAACTGGTTTAAAACTGTAACAGAACAGACATTCAGTGCACACAAACCAGTTTGAAAATGGCCAAAACCGGTTTGAGATAAACATGGTTGAATGTAGTATCAGACTTAACTGATTTGACACAAACCAGTTATTTGCAATGTCTGTCCCAGACTCCTTGCTGGTTTAAGTTAAATCAGAGACCCCCCCAGCATCCTGGCATGCTCTGTGGGCTGGGTGGGGTGCTCTGCTCCACAACAGCAATGGCCCATCCCCTTTGCTCCCCTGTGTGTGGGGCGTAGCCAGATGCTGGCTTGTCATGGCCCCCGAGGCAAATTCCTCCCTCTATCTCTTCTCCCCTCTGCTGGCAAAGCCTGTTTGCCAGTCCCAGACACACCTCCACAGCTTTCCTGCAGCCAGGCAAAGACAGAGTTAATTCCTCCCCCCGTCCATCTTGCCTGCAGCCAGGGAGGGAATTAATTCCACAGGGGTCCTGGAGCAGGGGAGAGAGGCAAGACCTGCACCTGTGATCCCAGAGCTAAGACCTGCAGGACCAGACTAAGAGGTGGGAAGTGTTGGCAAAGACCTGACAATCATCACACATATGTGCTGGAGATGGAGTTAAGGGAAGTTGCACACAGCTTCTGGCTGGAAGTTGCAGACCAAAGAATGCAGAGAAATACATATACATTATAAAGCGGAACCTGTAAAACCTAAACAAACATTTCTGAATGCCTGGCTCTCAGGAGACACTTTGCCCTCAGGTTTAATAAGACTTATGCACTGTTCTCTCTTGTCTTCCTGCTTTACATTTGAAGATAGATTAAGTTGTATATGCTGTGTTTTACTGGGCTGTATCTCAGTATCTCAGCTTAGGCAAAGATTTTTGGTAGTTCCCTGTTGTATGCTTTGCAAATTGCTGTGTTCAATATATGCTTGCTTCAGAGAAAGGAGTTTTCCCCACACCCACTCCTCAGTCTGGCAGCAGCTCTGCCCCCCACTCTACCCCCAGACTGGTGGCTGGCATCCCTTGTGTCGTGCTAGCCCTAGGCTGGTGCCTGGCCATGCCACCTCTGCTCCAGCAGGGAGGGGTAAGAGTCTTGGAGGGCATTTCTCTACCCTTCCCTTTGGCAGTGGCTGGCAGGCATGCTCTAGCACCCCCTGGCTTCTGGTTTCAACCACTGCAGGCACATGCCTGCACTTCCTGATTTAACAGAGAATGTCTGTGCAGTTATTAATCAGTTTAAGCTTCACAGCTTAGACTAACCTGCAAAGAGTGAATCAGTTCATGCTCAGGTACACATTTTTTCCTAGATAAGGCCAAAATCCAACATGCAAGCCAGGAGAAAAAAAAATCCATTATCAAGTAATCAAGTAATTTTTTTATGGTCTTTGAAGACAGGAAGTGATTGCTGAAATGATTTTTAGATGCCTGGGTGCAGCTCATAGACTATAGTCGTACAGATGGAAAAAACAATTAGGTAAATATATGCTGAAGTAAAATGTGCATCAGTACAAGAAACAAATTTACAGAAGAGAGAGACCATACCACATAAGAAGTACTACAAGAGATTTTGTTTTGCACCTTTCTACCTGTTGATCAACCTGAGCCTACACTAAGTTTTCAGATCCAAAAGTTCCCAATGAGTATTCAGAAGCTGTAGCCTAGATGAAGAAAAAACATTTTTAACACAAAGCCATCACATCTTTTTTAGAGCAAGGTGCATTTCCTAAGTTACAACTTGTATTGGTGCAATCACTAGCAGAGCTATATGTATTGACAATTAGTAGTCTGTAAAATCACAGTGTAGACAAGGATTTAGGAAACATTGCTTACACCTCCTGGCTGAATTTATTCAAAGCACCAGCTATAAAAACACAGCAGGCTGGCCAAAACCTAAGAAAGGCTAGATATACGCCAATCAAAAATCCAATTTTGTTTATCCATTCTATATAATGACTTAAGAGCCTACAAGGAAACAGTCTGTAAACTCACAATTAAACCAAGAGGATTTTCTACATTAGCATACTGAGTACTGCATCATGCCGTTAGTTAATTTCAATTGAAACATTTATATACAGCTAATCTTCTTAGTGCTAGGGAGGCTGTTCATGGAGTTTTCATTCAGGATAACAGAATGCCATTTGAGCACAACATCCAGGCTTTGGCACTCAGAATAAGTGTCATTGTTATCTAGGCAGGATATGCCACTAATCTAAAATGTAAAATGCATTTGATATTCTTGGAAAACGAACAATCTGTTTCTCAGATGTGTACTGGATTCATAATATCATTAAGATGGCTGACCCACATTAGAACAGCAACTTGGTCAGTGAGGAGATTGCTTTTAAAAAAAATGCTAAAGAAGTTTAATATTCTTCGACAGCAAGAGATTTTTTAAAATGGTCACCTAAAAGTAAGTAAGTCATGTGAGAGCCAAAACAAGGAGTCACTTTTTACACAACAACATCTAGCAGGAAACCAGACATACTAAAGACTTAATTGCAAGTACATTATTTCCCTCTATTGTACTACTATGCAATGCCTAACAATCCCTATTCTCGTCATCATGTATGTGAATACCCCAACTAAAATATGTAAAAAGTGACTTTGGAAGGAGCTTCATTTCACTATACTTGTATTTGAATTCAGGATATAAGAGGAATGTATGTATCATTGTATAGTGACATATCAGAACATATTTTGCTTACATATATTGTAAACATTTGGCCTTTTTATTTCATGTTATTGTCCAATAGAGATTTCTTCAGGTTTCAGATGGAATCAAATGCCAAGTTCCCCTGATGGGCACAATAGTATCTTAAGTTTTAATCTTTCTCTTGCAGTTTAAAAAATAGGCATAAATATAAGGGGTCTAAATAAGACTGCATTTGCTATAATCAAGGTTCAAAGGAAGAATACACAAACAAATGAGTGAAATTTTCTTTTCAAAATTTCTCTGCTACCATGCTCATTATTCTTCTGTGCCATCCCTTTAACATGTGTTCTTAGGTTTGCTTGTTTTTTAGTTGAGGTAGTGCCTAGAATTCCCAGGGGAATTTAAAAGCGGACTCTGCAGCCTGGAACAGGATGAAGATATGAACTCAGATGCCATCAAAATATCCAAGCTATCTAGAAAGGGTTTTGCTGGAAAGACACTTAAAATTTGCCAAGCCAAACAAAATGTTTACTTTGTCATGTAAATGTCCTATCAATCTCTTGTATCTCTTAAATGCCTCATGATTTCACTTGCTGCAACGGGTTGGAATGGAATGCTTTCCTAGCATATTTGGGGAAAGCCACCTAAAGACTTTGGTTCTTGTGGTATAGCTCACTCAGCATTCAATTCATTTTTCAGAACTGAGCAAACATTTTTGAGCGTGGCTCATTTTATGATCAGCTTTAAGAAATCCCGAACTTACACATTTACAAATTTATACATTTACAGCCAATAATAATTGTTCCTTTGTTTGGTCTTTTCTTTTTACTGAGCTTCTCTCCAAAATGCTAAAGCATTTTTCACTTTTAGGGATTATGGAATATATTTAATGAATGTCTCCACGACCTTCTCACTGTTCAGTGTCCAAATGGAACACAATGCAATAGCAATCAAACAGTATAAATTGAAAACAACAGACAGGTTTCTCTGGAAAAATCACAGGTACAACATCATTCTTGCACTAACTTAGGTTTTCTAAGATTTTTTGTGGATTTTTTTTTAAATCAATCTATGGTATTATTACATTGGAAGTTAAGAGAGGCCCACATAAATTGCAAGTTCTTTCTCTTGGCATACAAGCAATGCACAAAATGAGAAGAAATGAGTATATTACTCATTTTGTAAAGTTTTGTTTTGAGGGAGCTGTTGCAAACAGGAAGAGAAGTTTTCTACCTTGTTACTGGTTAGAAACATTTGGAGGAATGTTTCCTCTGAGAACCAAAATCAGTGATTTGGCCAAGGTTTCTAAAGGGGGTAGGGGGAGGGTAAACTGTCTATGTGCCATTTGTCCACAGCTGTTCAAGAACAGCTATAGTAAGATAAAGTAAACAAGAACATACATAAACTTTAAATCATTGATTTACTATCCAATGGGAAGTTGACAACTATTCATTGCTCTGTACAGGGGCAACAGTGGTATAATATACAAGTACATTTTTAAAAAGTTTTAGCATGTCTTTTTAAGATTACACTACATAATAAGGCAGTTACTTCAGAAAAATACAACTTCCAACATGCGCCAAAAAAGTGGGCAGGTTACTTATAGCAAGATCAATCCACATAGAAATTCTGTACTGAAATCTATTCTATTGAAAGTATTTTCATCATTTCATATCATCTCCTCTCCCATCTTGCTGATTCCAAAATTTGGTTCAGGTAAGCCTCAAAGTCAAGGTCATTTAAAACGTCCATGGAAATGGGTCATTTTTACCTGCTGGCTTCTGCAGAAGAGTTTGAGCACTTATGAGATCCTCAGCCAGTTCTCCAAAGCAAATTCAAATCTTAGAGCAAAGAAATAAACAGAACAACTACAACAACAACATCCTTGTATCCTCTCCTGGACACTAGGAGAAAAGCTCCTTTCTGCTCCGATAGCAGCCTGACTATGCCTTGCAGCCAACGGTTCCCTTCACAGCTTGCTTTCTCTTCAGGGAGCTTTTAAAACTCCCAGTGAGATACTCCCTCTTTACCCAAATCAGAGAATCAAAGAAAGTTAGGGTTGGAAGGGACCTCAGGAGGTCACCAAGTCCAACCCCCTGCTCAAGGCAAGCCTTAACTATATTATCCCAGTGAAGGCTTTGTCTAGCCATGTCTTAACAACCTCCAAGGATAGAGATTCCACAACCTCTCTGGGTAGCCTGTTTTACTACCCTCCTAGTGAGAAAGTTTTTCCTAATATCTAACCTAAACGTCCCTTGCTGCAATTTGAAACCATTGCTCCTTGTTTTGTCATAGGCCACCACTGATAACAGTCCTTCTCCATCCTCTTCTGAACTCCCCTTCAGGTAATTGAAGGCTGCTATTAAATCCCCTCTCGGTCTTCTCTTCTCTAGACTAAATACATTTAGTTCCCTCAATTTCTACTCAGAAGTCGTGTCCCCCAGACCCCTCACCATTTTCACTGCTCTCTGCTGGACTCTCTCCAATTTCTCCACATCCTTTCTGCCAATGGGAGGCCCAAAACTGGATACAGTACTCCAAATGTGACCACATGAGTTTCCTTAACAAAACTGATTGTGTTCCCTCTTTAAGGGATGGACCATTCTGCTACGGAAAGACTTCCCCTTCCCCCAAGTAAGTTTGTGGCATTGGTAGGACTGGTTTTAGGTGTGAATTGGAAATGATTTGGAGGGCTTTATTATTTAAAGTACAGCAGTCTACAGAGATAAAAACAGTATTTGCACATACATCCAAAATAAAGGATAAGTACATTTTCAAAGCAAGTGGAAAATGCATGCTCCACACAAAATATATTGGCAGATACAATGGTAATATTCTATCAGTGAAAATTTTCAACAGAATTTTGCCAATAAGGCAGAGTTCCTTATCAACCTAGGTAAAACTCCTAAAAGATAAAGGTCAAGGCATTTAACATGAATATTCAATATATTAGACAATTTTCCACACATTAAAGATTTACATATATAAATACAAAAGTTAATTCTATTGAAATTTTCAATGGAATAAACTGGAATCAAGGGTGCACATCTGCATTAATGTTGGACCAGAAAGCAACAGAAAGATACACCCAGTCAAAGAGCAGAGGGAAAAATGACAAACTACCAAGGTTGGTGTATGCGGGTGAAGTAAACATGAAACAGAGGCTTACAAATGTATCCACACCACTACCACAACAACCTCCTCCTCCAAGATGCTAAAAAAGCTAATCAAGTAGCTAATCATCAAGAAGCTGCAAAAAACAGGAAGAATGTGACTTGCTCATACTAGTCCAAGTAATAGAACGATTTTTTTTCCTAGAAGAAATTGTAGGGGGAACACAAGCAAGAATTTTAAAAGTGATTTCTCAAATAGTGGCACAGTTTGCCAAGAAGTGATGAAACCTCCATTGCTTCCTATCATTTGTAATACAAACTGGACCATGCAGTTAACAGTATGCTCCAGGGAATATGCTGCAGCCAGTAACACTGAAAGGGCAAGACTAGATATCCTGGTCTAGATAACTAGGACTAAATAATTTCCATGCTGTCTCCCATTTTCAGATTTTTCTAAAAATGAATAGGAAGTCCTAGGTCAACCATTGAAACCCACTGTTACTCAGCAAATTTGCATACAGCTCAACAGAAACAGTAATGAAAAAGTAAAGACTACAAAAAGGTTCATTTCTTGTTCTATCATTTGCATAGCCTCCTACACACAGAGCTTACAATGGTGTGGTGGAATTTCACCAGAATATACAATTACAGGTTTTATTCACTGAAAAATAGGTCACAAGTAAAAGTACCTTTAAGACAAAAGGAATGCTGGTTACTATACTCATTTCACAAAACAGAGCATTGCATTTGCAAGCTGACTACTTGGGGGGAGGGAGCAAAAAGTTGAAAAACAAGGTATTGACATTATTGCAAAACAATACAAACATAAAATGTTCTCAAAATAAAAGGAGAGAACCCACTGCCCACTCCCTCTTTCATGCATTGATGTTCGTAAGTGAATTTTTTACAAATGAAAGCAAACCGTAGGTGGTACAAAAGAAACAGAAATGGGGCGTCTTTGCAGGTGTCAGAAATAAGCTTGATGGCAACAAAAAAAATGTGACTGACTAAAACCTGACTGCAGCCAAAAATGAATGAATGAAGTTTCATTATGTTTAAAGAAGATACAAACTCCAGGAGAAACTTTTTTTTTTTGTCTTTTTAAATAAAAGGGTGATTTGCTTTCCTTTAGCTTATACCTGCTCCTCTCTCCAGTTCAAGCAAAACAAACTTCTTTTTCAGCTCCCCTTCTCCCATTCACCTCTTACCACCCCCCCACCCCCGCCATGGCGGGCTTCACCACCCGGCCACAAACTTTATCATACTAGTCCAAGTGGCCACAACAGCCACAAGAACTGTTGGAAACCCAGAGGAAGGCAGTATTTTATTTCAGCTGAGGTTTTTTTTTTCCCCCCAATGGAGCCTGCCGAAAGGGCAGACCCCATGTTTTTTCACAGAGCTCATGCTTTTTTGCAGGGCCTACCCAAAATGTTGGCAGGACCCTAGTCATAGCCATTCATGTCAAACATACAGTACAGAACCATTGTCTGAGGCCATGGACAGGGGGTTAGAGGAGACTGGTATTCTCTGCTGGTGCTCGAGAAGCAGGCAGAAAACAGGAGCAACCTTTCTAGCAAGGTATGCTGGGGGAAGTATGCTATTCAAGTGTAAAGCAGCAGGGGAGAAGCATAGTGATTTATTCTTAGTGATCTTAGGGAGAGGCATATAAAAGTGGGGAGGAGGGCAATCATATGTCCATACCCTGCCTCTGCTCCTCACTCCTAAACCCCTGCCAGCCCCCCTCACTCCCAACCCACAGCCCCCTGCCACCCAGCCCTGCCAGTACCCCTTACTTTCAACCCGCAGCAGCTTGCCCCTGCAGCCGGCCCAGGAGAGCAGAGGAAGAGCAAAAAACTGGACATTTAATCTCATTTTTAAAAACCTGCCCGGACATGAAGGAAGGGGCCAAAAAAAGAGGACATGCCTGGGAAAACCCAGACATACGGCAACTCTACTGTGGAGGAAGGAGAGCTTGTTTGTTTTTTGTTTTAAAAAGGCAGCATGTCAAAATGAAGATCAAATATAAAAATATGAGTTCTCCTTATAACAACCAAGGCACCTATGTACTACTCACCACCCAAAAATAAAAATAATTGTAGCCATGAACAGTCTCATATTCATGAAACAAAAAGATTCCTGTTACTTCATATAGACTTTTGTGTTTCTTTTCTTTCCAAAAACTTAAATATGGCAAGTCTTATAATAGGCATCTAGAGCAGAAAGGTCATAAATTAACAAGCAACAAACTCAGCAAATATGACCTGCAAAAATGACTTCTGAACACCTATACAGGACAGGATTCATCTTTATTTAAGGTACAAAATAATTTGCTTTAGTGCTCACCTCCCATAAGAGTTAAGTGTAAATTGTCCAGCATGAGAGTTAAAGTGATCAGTGCTTTAGTCCAGCTATTCATTAGCTTCCCTGAAGAACAGGATTGGCATGACCCCTATTGTTTTTCTTGCATTAACTGGGGAAGGAACAGCACGTTCCTAAGAAGAGGGTGGGTAGACCACGTAGAAGGGGCACCAGCCTCTCTTTACAGCCTTCATCCAACGGGCAGTGATAAACAGTGAACAACATTTACTGAAGTCAGTCATATCAAGTAATACTGGTGGCATTTAATGCTGTTTTCTCTCTCATCTTTGTGACTCAGCGTCTGACACGCTACATATTTCCAAGATGAAATAAACGAACTCCTCAAAATCTTCATTCAGTACACCCAAAAGAGTACTGTTAGTCCCTTCCCTGCCTTAAGATGAACTAAAAACATTTTTAAATCTCTAAACTTCCTAGCGAACAGAACAGATACCCCTCATGAATCATCTTCATGACACAATCATGCAGGGTGGAGGTGAGACTGAGGAGTTCGGTGTAAATAAATGTACCCCCAACTCCATCCACCCAGATAGTTGATGTATTTGCTCAAATTTTGCTTCTTGGAAGCATTTTAAAACACAGAGCAATTAAGTGCAAATCAGCAAGTTCAGCTGTGCCTTGTTTGCTAGAAAATGTGTGTCACAATTTACTTAGATTTACAAAAGCATTCACATTATTTAATTCAGGAAGAGAGAAGAACAACAGCCACTCCCTAAATTAACTACTTCAACAGTTTCCTTCATAGAACCCTTTGATGTAGTTATCCATTTACATCTTTAAAGAGGAACAAAAGAAAAGAAGGGTGGTCCTGCCATCACCTGGGGGACATGGAGAAAGTTGCCTGGGGTGACAAACTTTTCCATGAAAAACTGAAAGTGGTCTGTTTAAAAAGTATAAGCAAATCAATCTAGTAGGCAGCCTCTCTACCATCTTGCTAAATTCAGTCTTTCTACACATTTAACTGTCATCAAAGTTTCTTCCACCTTCCTCCTCTTCCCCATCCCCCCACTATTTTGAGTTGAGGAAGTAAAATGGGCTCAAGGTCCAACTGGAACTACACTAAGCAGCTGGTGACTGTACAATAAGCATCTGCCCAATTCTTCAGAAGTCCCAGCTGGGGCAAAACCAAACTGCTATTAAGAAAACAGCTAGAAAAAAAATCTATGCAGCTCCACCAGGACATGTTCCAGAGTCCTCTGGTGAAAACATGGAATCTTCCTATTTATTTCAGCAAGTTTCTGATCAGGCCTTTTCTGCCCAGGTTAAGAATACCATCTTTGTAGCACCACAGCACATGCAAGCTTTAGATTAAATTCATTGTTGTAATTTTAACAAGCTCAGCAGTTACACTGGAAATACACGTAGAATCTAGAAATGTTTAAATGACTATATCCTTTTCTGCCTACATATCCCAGTTTTAGTAGAGCTACAATAATTAATTACTCTTTATGCTTACATAATTGTTTATTTTTGTGAATCACTTATTGCCAGGGCATCTGGGGATCTAAAAAATTTGGACTAGAATAACATATACAATGCTGGAACGGAAATGCAGCTTGTAATAGGGAGGTGGCAAGCGTTACACAGTCCTTGCACTTAGTTTCAACTAGATCAGCCACTGAGAAAAAACAGAAGTAGTGTGCTGAAGCTTTCTTTAGCCTACAAGTACTGTCTTCTTATATATTTTAATTTCCTGTAAACTTCCTCCTGATAGCATATTGACTATGTACACATGCCAGCGGCTGAAGGTTTGAATGTCTGCAATCTGAATAGACTTCATAGACATCAAGGCTCTGAACAGCAGTCTTATTTCACATTTTTTAAATATTTACACCAGCAATTCTAAAAACAACCAAACAAATTTTAATCAACTGACAAGTTAGTGATGAGTGGCAATTCTTAATTAATAGAGTGTATGCTGTTGGACAATATATACGTTAGTTTATACCAGTGGTTCCCAACCTTGTTTTCTGTGACCCACTGCTGGGAGCGGACTGCGGCGGTGATGGCAGCGGCCTGGGGCTGGGGGAGCTCCCGATATGGGGCGCTTTTGTGTGTGGTACCACCAGCATTGTCCCCGTGACCCTCATTTGGGCGGGACCCAGGGTTGGAAACCACTAATTTATACCCTGTGCTCCCAATGAGGCTTGAAATCTTCCATGTACATTGTAGGCAGTACATTGTAAGGTTCAAATCAAGATTTTGACTCTTACCCTTTAGCATTTAAAGTTTGCAAACTCCCGTTCCTTCCATTCCATGTGTACACATTAATAACAGTGTTTAAAAATGGAAATGTTTTTATACAAACCATTACAAGCTGGCAAAGCTCAGAGATCATACTAAATTTAGTGTAAGATAATACTAACTTTACCTTTATCTGAACTGGCTCACACAAGCACTAAATAATCTGTGACGCTATATATCCAATGAACTGCAATCTTAAGAGTCAATTTCAATTTAGGATGATGTTATTCCCTAGACTTGGAATTTCTTACAGAAAGTACACAAAATCTTATGTCATTATTCAACAATCATCATCTCTGGTGTTTTTACATAGAACCATCCAACAATTGCTATTTAGTTTAACCAGGGCTACAGGGTCAGTGGTAAAAATGCTACCGGCAGGAGTGAACTACAGTGGCCATATTTTGCTAGTATAGCCAAAGTGTACAGACCCCTCTACTCAGCAAAAAAGGTTGTCATGATTAGCTCCCAAGCTTAAACTATAATCCTTATTTGGCTCTGAGCCAAATTCTGTGTTGTTTTACATTTTGTACCATCCCACTGATAGCAGCAGTAGTTTAGTGGTTCTAAATATGCAACACATTTTCTGAAATTACAGATCAGAGTCATCTCAGTTAATAAGAAGAAATCAGTGGCAGCATACTGACCAGTCCTAACTAATGGGAAATTCCACTGAAAAGCACTCAGATATTTGTATTGCAGTTCTGATGTGGAAATGTGTTATTACGTTTCCATGTAGAATTCAGACAGCTAGGCAGAATGATGCAAGGCTGACTCATTCCAACCTGGCTAGTCTAGGTACTTAGAAAGAAAAATATTTCCTCCTCCTCTGTATATGAGCTTCAAAATTCATTTTAATAGAACATGCAGAAGTAAGGTGGATTAGTTTACATACCTTTTCCGTAATGTAGAAATTAGAACCATCAGCATGTTGCAGTGCATAATAGTCATGGTTTGCAAGAGACCACCTTAAAAATATGAAAATAAAGGAATCAGAAAGTGATAGGTAAAAGAAAGAAATGTTTGCATTATAGAAATTTACAGCCGTCAAGCAAGAGTCCATTTGACTCGCATGCTTCTTACATCTACCTATAGCTTTAAATGGGTCCAGTGAACAAAGGAAAGTGAGAGAGAGAGAAATAAAAACAAACACCAATGCTAAATATAATATAGTTCTGTTCCTCCCTGTCTGAATATTTGAAACCAAAAGACCTAAGCTTCACATGGGTTAGACTAAGGGAGATGCTACAAATGCAAAGACTTATTTCAAATACCAAAATTCAATATAAAACTTTTTGTGGGGACAAAATTGCTTAAGTATGAAGTAGATTAAATTCTGCATGGCAGCACATTGTTTAAAATAAAAGATATCTGATCTGAGTTTTTGGCTCATTCCTATGAACATCACTATGGGCACATCTAAACATGCAAACGCTCCACAGTTTACAAGAGTAAACCCACCATGGGCAAGCATCTACAAGTGCAGAGACATGGAAGCAGATTTGCTGATCACTCCCTACCAGCCCCACACTGGCCCCAGCAGCTCTAGGCTCCCCCTGGATGCTAGGCTAGGGGCTGGCAGGGAACACGGGGCCAAGAGACAGCTGTCTCCTGCCAGGGTCTGAGTCATTTCTCCCTGCCCCCAGGAGCTGCCTGCTGCCAGGGTGAGCTCTGCCACCAGAGCCTAGGCAGGGACAACATCCCCCTGTCTCAGCATCAGAGAGCACCCAGCCCCTGCTCTGTGATTGCAGGGCTGGGGATGGAAAATTCTTATCTTACAGCCATAGCTCCACAGTCGTGGGGTCCAGGCTGGAATATTCTTATCTCACAGCCCTAACTCCACAGTTGCAGGGCCTGGGCTGGGAGAGTTGCATCTCATAGCCACAGCCCACCCCCCTCCCAACTACAGAGCTAGGGCTAGGAGATAAGAATCTCCCATCTCTCACTCCCAGATTGTGATCATGAAGCTGGGGCTGGGTTCTCCCTGCTGCTAGGGCAGGGGGACATTGCCTCCACCCAGGCACCAGTGGTAGAGCCCACCCCAGCAGCAGGCAGCTCCTAGGGCCAGGAAGCAATTTCCCACCTCCTGCTGCCCAGCTGACCAGGAGCACATTTGCTCCTGGTCAGCCGTCTACACATTCACTACTGAACAATACATAATCAGGAGTAGATTTGCTACTTGTATTTACAGGTAGCAAAAGTACTCATGATTAGAGCCAATTACTATGCAGTAAGCATCTGCATGTGTAGACAGTGACACTTACTGCACCGTAATTGGCTCTAATAGAGTAAAATGTCTCGTATAGAAGCACGCTATGTGTAGTTTTCATCAGCATGGGAGACCTACTGAAGTCATTACAATAAATAGCATTTTTCTATAATATCAGACCCTTATGCTGGAACCATGATTGAAGAAAAATTTGGGTTGTTATTCTCAGTGCTAGGGACACAGTTAGTATTCAGATAATAAAATAATAATACAATAATTAATTTTTACTATATTTTAGCTATAGTTTAAATGACTGTAAATAAGTTTCAGCTCTGCTATAATACTGGATAAAATTAATTAAAAGAGCATTATTTTACACATATTAAACCTGCTGTTTAAATATTTAAAATGCTACAGTTTCTCCTGCTTCTTACTCGATTGTTACACCAGCTTGGCAACATGATTATTATGTTCAATATTTCAGTTCCATGCCACTATTACCAGGAAATAGACAATTGTACAGCAGTTACAGCAGCTAAGCTTAAAAATACATATTGCAGTCTATTCAGTAATCTCCTAAATTGTGAACTGGAACATCTGGGCAATAAAAGTAGGTGCACTCTAAAGTTTTAAGGTAAACTCTCTCCCTTCACCACTTAATACCACTCACTGGACACAGCTACACTTACATATTAATGCAATGCAAAAAACTCCAGTACTTATTGATCCCAGGAATGAATTTACATGTGCGCTCAGGATGGCAGCACGTTGAGCCAGCTCAGAGCAGCCCCAGGTGGCTGGGGAATCAACAGGTCAACCTGCCAGCCTGGGACTGCTCTGCCTGGCTCAATGTGCTGCAGAGGGGCTGGCTGGGGCACAAGGGTGCTTCAGCATAGAGCTAGCTGGCAGGCACCCCCTCACTGAAGTGCCCTCATGCCCCAGCCAGCCAGGGCAGTGTCTACATATGTGCTGCTGCAGTTTTTTTTACTCTGCAGCAGGATAGGATTTGTATTTATAAATGTTATCGTGCTGCAAAGTAAATTAATTTACTGCAGCCTAATAGAGGCACATGTGTAGACGTGTGACATTTACCGCAGAGCTAATTAGTCTACTGCCCAGTAAATATCTTATGTAGACACGCCCACTGGCACAATGCATAGGCATTTTGTTGGCTTTCTGCATAGAAATAAATCTCCATCTTAACAGAAATAAATATAAGTCCATGCCAACGCACAGCCTTTCAAGCAATTGATTCAATAGATATTACCTATTCTAAGTTTAAAGATAAAACAGCTTCAAAATTTATTAAACTAATCAGCAGTATCTATGGACATCTGAATGATCCTGCAGAAAACCTATGCCTGTTATTTATTTTAGCAATGAAAGAAAGTATAATATCCAGTTTCTAGATACAGAGCAGAACTTACCCATCACAGACTTCTTTTATTATTGCAGACAATGGCTTTTTCTGTTTAAAACAAAGGAAAATTCACTGAACTGAAACATCAAAACATTGCATTTAAATATGCATTTTAACAAAATGTATACCTCTGGTTCAATTCAATAATGCAAGTTAATAGTAATTAATTTTTAATATTTAGATTGATAACATTAAGAACTTTTTCTGGCATTTTGGGCACCTGACCCATGCATATATTAATACTATGTATCATCACAATGACCTTTTTATTACAGCTGTTTAGCATTATGAGTCAAGAGAGATTTTGGTCACCTTTAACCCTGCAGTATCATATAAGCTTTTTGGATGGAAAAAAGAATCAAGTGATTGTTGTATATGTTGCATCTCATGGTCTAACAGAGACAGAATGTTCAAATTCCAACATGAGCATTTTTTAGGAATGATGCATGGAGAAAGCTGCAACTTGTTTTTTATTTTTCAGCAGCTTTTGTTGCTTCCAGATACCAATACTGGGTGATGATAAAATCATGTTTTGATTGGGAAATTCAGCAAAAAGAACATAATTTATTCTGCAGTGCTCCCTTTTAAGTACACATGACATTATCCCTGAAGCACATCCATTGAAAGGTGCTAAGATTCCAATTGTGTGAATTCTCCTTTATAATGTATCTGCAATGTAACCATTTGTGTGTGGTACCATATGGACTAAATAAAGTTGGCTTTACTGTTTTAGCTCCCAAAAGAGAAGGAACAGTCTAGTTTGGTGATGTTGCAATACTCTGAATGCTTTTACAGGCATAACGTACATCTCTAAAAGAGACACCATCAGCTGAAAGAAAATAAGTGTTTGCCACTTGCGAAGCAGTTGGTATTTGTGGGTAAAGATAAAAGGGCTTCAACTAATTTTTGAAACACTGTTGTAGCATTTCTCACCTCCTCTCTACTAAAAGGCTGTACAGACTGCAGTATCAAACCTTTGTTTCTTAAAAAAAGGCTCTGGATGAAATTTTCACATGGAAGTCTCACATACTATCAATGGCTCCTGAATGTCCAATTTGTGTATAGAATCATAGAAAATTAGGGTTGGAAGGGACCTCAGGAGGTCACCTAGTCCACTGTTTCTCAACCCATGGTACATGCACCCCTTGGGGCAAGTGAGACACGAGCAGGGGGTAGGCGGGTGTGTTTCGAGTTTGGTCCTTCCCACCACACCCCCACTGGACAGGTTAGAGAAGTCTGCCTGTTTGGGCTGAAAATTCTGGCCACCGCCCCTACCGTCGTATCCAGTATGTTGGGGTTTTGACTCCCCGGCATCAGTGTGCTAGGGGACAGGGAGGGGGGCCCCATGCAGGCTGCTTTCCCAGGCAGTGAGGAAGAAGTAGGACTTGGTTCATGCAGTAAAACCAGAAGTGCCACAGTGGGACTTCTGGTTTCACATTTTTTGCGTCAATTGGTACTAAAGGTTGAGAACCACTGATCTAGTCCAACCTCCTGCTCAAAGTAGCACCAGCCCCAACTAGATCATCCCAGGCATGACTTTGGCAACCCAGGCGTTAAAAACCTCCAAGGATGGAGATTCCACTGCCTCTCTAGGGAACCCATTCCAGTGTTTCACCACCCTCCTAGTTAGAAAGTTTTTCTTAATATCCAACCTAAACTTCCTTTGCAGCAACTTGAGACCATTGATCCTTCTTCTGTCATCGGCCATCACTGAGAACAGTCCAGCTCCACCCTCTTTGGAACCACCATTCAGGTAGTTGAAGGCTCCTATCGAATCTCCCTTCAAGTCTTCTCTTCTAAATAAGCCCAGTTCCCTCAGCTTCTCCTCAGATATCATTGCTCTAGCCTCTTCACCATTTTCGCTGACCTCTGCTAGATTCTTTTCAATTTGTCTATATCCCTTCTGTAGTGAGGGACCCCAAAACTGGACACAGTACTCCAGGTGTGGCTTCACCAGTGCCAAACAGAGGGGAAGAATCACTTCCCTCGACCTGCAGACAACACTCCTCCTAATGCAGCCCAGTATACTGTTAGCCTTCTTAGCAACAAGGGCACACTGTTGAGTCATATTCAGCTTATTGTCCACTGTAACTCCCAGGTCCTTTTCTGCAGAGCTGCTACTTAGCCAGTTAGTCCCCAGCCTGTAGTGGTACATGGGATTCTTCTGTCCTAAGTTCAGGACTTTCCACTTGTCCTTGTTGAACCTTGTTGAGATTTATTTTGACCCAATCCTCCAATTTATCTAGGTCCCTCTGAACCCTAATCTTACCCTCCAGCATATCTACTACTCCCCTTACCTTGGTGTCATCCATGAACTTGCCAAGGATCCAGTCATCTCATCATAAAAAGCAATCAGGTTGGTCAGGCAAGACTTGCCATTGGTGAATCCATGCTGACTGTTCCTGCTCACTTTCTTCTCCTCCAAGTCCTTAAAAATGAATTCCTTGAGGACATGCTCCATGATTTTTCTAGGACTAAGGTGAGGCTGACTGGTCTGTAGTTCCCTAGATCCTCCTTCTTCTCTTTGTTAAATATGAGTACTATATTTGCCCTTTTCCAATTGTCTGGGACCTCCCCCTATCACCACAAGTTTTCAAAGGTAATGGCTGGTGGCTCTGCAATCACATTGGCCAACTCCC
>NW_017728886.1:88065593-88096094 GCF_001723895.1 Crocodylus porosus
GGCCCAGGGCAAAGCATGGGGATGGACACAGCATATTTGATTCACTGGCATATTTGATTAACCAGTATCCCCCATTTGCCATAGATGTCGGATAACAGAGCTTTTACTATATCTATATATAAAATGAAGTGTATGTCTGTATGTATGTTCACTTATAACTCAAGAATGGCTCGTCCTATCTACTCTAAACCTTCCAAAAATCACTGAATACCACCTGAGGAAAATTATAGGTAGTTTGTTTTTCACTTGACCCTTTTTGGGGCTTCCAGTGACTATTTAATGGAGCAATGCTTTCCACATTCATAGATTCATAGATTGTAGAGTCAGAAGGAAAGAGGACCAAGGTCAGGTGACCCCAGCCAGGTGTCTATCAGGCCTCCTCTTGAAGACCTCCAAGTTAGGTGATAGTACCACCTCTCTTGGAAGCCCATTCCAGATTCTGGCCACCCTTACTGTAAACAATTTCTTCCTGATGTCTAACCTGAATCTACTCTCCACTAGTTTGCACCCATTATTCCTAGTTATTCCTAGGGGTGGCTCTGGTAAATAGCTCATCTTCAATTCTCTGTTGTCCTCCCTTGATAAACTTATAGGCGGCTACCGGGTCTCCCCTCAGACATCTCTTGTGAAGGCTGAAGAGATCCAGATCCCTCAGCTTCCCTTATAGGGTCTTTCATGGAGGCCACTAATCATGAGAGTGGCCCTCCTTCTGAACCCTCTTCAGATTCTCTGTGTCCCTCTTGAAATGTGGTGCCCAAAACTGGACACAGTACTCCAACTGCGGGCTGATCAATGCTGCATAGAGGGGGAGCTTCACCTCCCTCTACCTGTTGATCATGCATCTGCTAATGCATGACAAGGTGCAATTGGCCTTGTTGATGGCTTCATTACACAACCAGCTCATATTCATCTTGGAGTCAACTATGACACCAAGATCCCTCTCAGCCACTGAGGAGGTCATCCCCCAACCTATAGGGGTGCTGGGGATTCCTCCTCCCTAGGTGGAGTATACCTTGCATTTATCTTTGTTGAATTACGTCCTATTTCGTTCTGCCCATTGATCCAACCTGTTCAGATCAGCCTGCATCTCCTCCCTGCTCTCCAGTGTGTTAACTTTGCCCCATAACTTAGTATCATCTGTAAACTTGGGAGAGGGTGCTCTCCACACCCTCATCCAAATTGCTGATGAAGATGTTAAATAACACCGATCCAAGGACCGAACCCCGAGGGACTCCACTGCCTACCTCCTTCCAGGCTGAGAACAACCCGTCCACCATGACTCTCTGGGTACAGTCCCTAAGCCAGTTGGCCACCCACCCAACTGTGTAAATGTCCACTCCACAGCCTGCTATCTTCCCTATGAGAATAGTATGCGAAACTGTGTCAAAAACCGTCTTAAAGTCCAGGCAGATGACATCAGCCTCAGCTCCTGTGTCAAGGCATTGTGTGACCTGGTCATAAAAGGCTATAAGGTTTGTCAGCCAGGATCTACCTGTGACGAACACATGCTGGTTTCCTTTCAGCATCATTTTGCCTGCTGGGCTTTCGCAAATGCGTTCTTTGATTATTTTTTCCAGTATTTTCCCAAGGATAGAGGTAAGATTGACTGGCGTAAAATTACCTGGCTCATCCCTTCTCTCCTTCTTAAAAATGGGCACCACACTGGCCCTTTTCCAATTCTCAGGGACCTGGCCAGAGCACCATGAATGCTCAAACAGCTGTACCAGTGGCTCAACTATGACACTGGCCAATTCCTTCAGCACCTGTGGATGGAGATTATCCGGGCGGCTGACTTCTACCCATCCAGCCCCTCCAAGTGCTCCTTAACTAAGTCAGCACTAACCTTTGGTGGTCGGGTGCCTTTTGTACATCTGTCTATGCTCAAGGTGGGGGGATTGTCTTGGTCAGTACTTAGGAATACTGAAGCAAAGAACTCATTGAAGAGCTCCACCTTTTTCCTTGTGTCAACCACCAATTCTCCTGATTTGTCCTGCAGGGACCTTATGTTACTCTGTGCCTTCCTTTTGCTCGCTATGTATCCTCAGAAGGATTTTTTATCGTCCTTAATTGTTGTAGCCAGCCTAAGCTCCAATCCTGCCTTCGCCCAACTAACTGATTCCCTGCAACAGCACACCAGTGAGGTGTATTCCTCCTTGGTGGCTGCCCCCTGCTTCCACCACCTATAAATCTCTCTCTTTTCCCCCAGTCTTTTTGGGGTTCCCTGTTTAGCCAAGGGGGCTTTTTATTCCCTTACCCCCTTTCCTGCATAAATGGATCCTTTTGTGCCCCAAGGATCACTCCCTTGAGAAACCTCCAACCTTCCTGGACCCCCATTTGCTCAATGCTCTTGAGTTTCACTACCTCACTAACTAGCCTTCTAAGTTTACTAAAGTTGTCCCTTCTGAAGTCTAACACTTTAGCCTCACTGGATATTTTTCCCACCCTTTGCTGGACAGTGAACTCTACCAAGTGATGGTCACTATCTCCCAGGTTACATTGACAGTTATATGTGGCTTGCTTCACAAGTGGTAGTTGAAGAGGGTTGTCTATAACTGGCTACAACAGGAAACACTGCAAACATCATTTACAAAGAAGTTCTACAATGAAGATTAGTCATTTGGATGTCATTTGAAATGTCACTCCACATTAAATATTAAATGTTAAAAATGTTGTATTATGTTCTTTAAAAATAAACAATTTTTTACCTAAATATGTTGTAATAAGTTCTTTGAAAATAAACAAACACTGCAATTACAAAAATAATGATTCAGGCAAAGAACAGGTCCTTTCACTAGTTATACCACTAATATTGAAGCTGTGCATACAGATTTACACTGAGTTTAAGGTGTTTTATATAAATTTTGAGATGACTTATTACCCATCTCAACTGGCATAGGCTACACTAATATACGGTATAATATATATGTACCCATACTTGAGGTTGTACTGGTTTAACCAATTTAGTTACATGACTTTTGTAGCAGAATGCCATCTCTGTCTCTTCCCAGGCTGATGATCAATCTGCAGTTTGGTTGCCCTGATCACTGCAGAAGGCAGACATCCCTGGCCCCATCAGCTTCAGGTAACCCTGAATTGTAAACTGAGCTGGATACATTCCTGTGGGAGGGGGAAACCTGCTCCGTCTGCCTATGTGACTGGCCTCACACACCTGGGTTGGGGCTTCAACTCCCTATTATTCTAAGCAGGGTGGGTGATTATTTTGGGCAGAGGGCCGCTTGCTGAATTTTGGCAAGCCATCAAGGGCTACATGACAGGCAGCCCAGGACAGATAAATATTAATTTTCTAAATTTTTTAGGGGCCTCATGAGCTGGATAGAATGGCCTGGTGGCCCACATCCAGCCCCCGGGCCGCATTTTGCCCACCCCTGTT
Source organism: Crocodylus porosus (assembly GCF_001723895.1). Classification (NCBI taxonomy): domain Eukaryota; kingdom Metazoa; phylum Chordata; order Crocodylia; family Crocodylidae; genus Crocodylus; species Crocodylus porosus. Next base: position 88,068,985 of record NW_017728886.1, read on the forward strand.
CTAAGCAATGTTGTCAAGACCAGGAGGGGGCTACAGACCCTGCCAGTCTACCCAGCAACCAGTGATGCATTTCAAATTGGTTGGCTGGCAGGCAACAACTGCTGGCCTTCACTGGATCAGGTAAATGAGGTCATAAGGTCTATATAAGTTAAGGACTGCCCAAGAGGAGGGGCAGCAACTGAAAACTCACTCTGTCTTGAAACTCATGTTCAATCAAATGCTTGGTTCCAGAGGGAATCATCACCTACCTCTGGATGATATTTGTGAGTGAGCTACTTGAGATCTAATTAGATATATAGCTTATAGTAACTCAGATGCATGATCAAAAACTACCATGCCACTGTTTGCTCCAAGGTATTTCTCTGATATTGCTCTACCTTGTACCCTATTCCAAACCTATTCCTTGTAACCAATAAAGTCCTCCTCTGTACACCTAGCATGGGAGATTTATTGGGAGAGAGTCTAAATTATGCCTTGGGGTCCCCTTGATTCAGCTAAGGGAGACCACCATATGCGCTTCAGACAGAAGGAACCACCCCAAGTTCTTGCAGTGAGTCAAGTACCCCTCAAGGACTACTAGGCCTGTGTTTCCAGGGGGCACAGAGCCAAAATTAGTCCAGACCCTTGATGGAAGTGGTGTTACCACCAGGAAGGGGGTTGGCAAGCCATGAGTCACCCCCAGGGAGGCACTCAGAGCCTGGAAGGTGGTCAGGCTCAGTGAGGCAGGTGGCTTAGCACAGAAGCACCCCCTACTAGCCCACCACAACTTTCACTATACTGCACACTGGTCATTTAGTTATATAAATTAATTTGACATTTGATACTTAAACTATGAAATAAATATAAGGTAACAAGACTTGTGCACCAGTTAGAAAGGAAGTCAGTCAGGGCTGTTCCTAGGAGGGGTGCAAATCAGGGCAAATGTCCCAGGCCCTGAACTTTAGGGGGGCCCGCAGAGCCAGGCAGAGCAGCAGCTCCACTTCTCCACTTCCAGCCACTCACTACTTCCCTCCCTTCTTTCCCCCCCAGCCCCGCTGCTGATGCTACAATGGCATCAACAGCTTCTTCGGGTCTGGGATTGGAGCGGGGGTGGGGCCCTGCATGGGCTGATTTGCCCCAGGTCCCACACCCTGCTCAGGTCACCTTTGGCCCTAATACTTAAAAACAAATGGCTTCTGCCATGAGAGTGGAAGTGTATTAGTGAAATCTGTCAGAGGAACTTAGTTAACAGTAAAATGAATAACTGGCACTCCACCGGAATACAAATATTACCCTACCCATTAATTACCATATAGCACACTAAAGCAACTTGATACTAGTAAAACAAGCATTTATAAATTAACCAATCTAAAATACAAGATAGTAAGATGCTAATAATCTACTAACACATTCTTTCTGTTAGCTGCACTAAATAATAATGAACAACACTGGACAAAAATCCTCTCCCCATTTCATACAAGGCAGATGCAATGACACCAGTTCAAATGTTCACAGCTGTAAGCAAGATGTTGTAAAAATATGATGGCTGCTGCAACTCTCCCCATGAAATCACTCTAGTAAAGTTAAGTAACTCACGGCTGCAGAGAAAGCTTTGGCAGACCACATATCAAAAGTGTAATGTAAGTATTACTACAACAAGCTCTGCACACAAGACATTCCTCTAGACCAACAGAAGAGTTATTCTCTTTGAAAGTGACAGATGAGTTAGGGAATAACTTCACTGCTCTCTCTTCTTCCAAGTTATCTCACAAGTGTGTTAAGAATTCCTCTGGCACCCTGATATTACATGCGGTAAGAAGAACCTTTATGCTCAGACCAACAATTACAGGACTGCTATTTACTCTACAGATAGTACCTTATTTGTGATAGAAGGCCAATAGAAGCTACTTCTTTTCCCCTGTCAAATTAACAGCAAAAAGGCTCTCTTGTTTTCTCCAGAGTAACTTTTGCCCAATGCATTCCAAGTGTACCAGTTTTCTAATCTAGCTGTAAAATACTGGCATGGTGTCAAGGGAAAGGGAATCATTATATCTACCATTGTTTAATTATGCAACTCAAGAATCTATGTTACTGAATTTAAATATGACTACTGTGCATGTATTTCTGAAAGACAAATCCACTTCATTATTGTTTGGTTTAATGATTGATTACAAGAACACGATCCAAGATCTCAGACTTTTCTGTATCAGGAACAGTATTTTATACAGTAATTTAGTAGCATACAATTTCTGTATACTTCTAAGGATGGAAGAGACCTGACCAAGGAAAGGGAAGTCATCAACACTTGATGGAAGAAGCATTTTGAAGACCTTCTCAAATTGAGAGTCTGTTATTGACAAGAGTGCTCCCAACTCCATCCCATAACACTCGGATACAATCTTGTAATCCATCCAACCCTTGATGAGGTGAGGAAAACCATCAAGTAGATGAAGAATGACAATGCATCTGGAACTGACAGAATCCCTGCTGAAATCTTCAAGCAGGGGGAGAGGAGTTTATACCAGAGCTCCATGCCCTCATTTTAAGGATCTGGAATGATGAGAAAATCTCAGATGACCTCAAGGATGCCAAGATCATGACAATCTTCAGGAAAGGAGATAGTCTGACTGTGGAAATGACCGAGGGATCACCTTGCTGTTCATCATTGCAAGAACCTTCCTGAGCTGTCTCCTTCCTCCTGCTGAAGAGCTTCTCCCAGAATCTCAGTGTGGGTTTAGGGCATCAAGAGGTACAACCAACATGATCTTCACCACTCACCAGCTGCAGGAAAAATGCCAGGAACAACATAAACGTCTCTATATGGCCTCCTAACACAAGCCTTCAAGTCTGTCAACCAAGAAGCACAGTGAAAAATCCTTCTGAAGTGTAGATTCCAAATGAAATTTATTACCATTTTTTGCCTGCTCCATAACAGTATGTATGGTGATTCTCAGTAATGGATCTTTCACAGATCCCTTTGGGGTTAAGACAGGAGTTTAGCAAGGCTTTGTCATCACTCTGACACTCTTCTCAATATACCATATTGTGATGGTAATTCTGACCACCAACAACTTTCCAGTCAGAGTGGAGCTAAATTACTGAATGGATGGTAAACTGCTTAATCCTTGACTGAGCCAAAACCAAGACTATCCTGACCTCAATCATCAAGCTCCAGTTACACTGATGAAGCTATTGTGTGTTGTCACTCAGAAGCAGACCTTTAGGCAATTGTCAACATCTTTACCAAGGCACACAAGAAAATGGGATTGATGCTTAACATTCAGAAGACTAAGGTCCTCTATCAACAAGCTCTTAACGAGCAGTCCCCAGCTCTGGTAATTCAGATTTATGGTGAGACTCTGGAGAACACTGACTATTTCCCATACCTCGGATGCTGTCTCTTGCAGAAGGCTGACATTGATTAACAAATCCAACACCACCTCAAATGTGCAAGTGCAGCCTTAGGACACCCAAGGAAACAGGTGGTTGAAGATCACAACATCAGATCCAAAACCAAGCTCATGATTTATCAAGTAGTCATGATCCCTACCTTACTGTGTGGAGCCGAGACATGGACAATATATAGGAGACACCTCAAGTCACTGGAAAAGTACCATCAATGCTGCCCGTGGAAGATCCTTCCAGTTCAGTGGGAAAGACAGACAAACCAACATTAGCGCTAACAAACACCATGAGCATCAAGACAATGTTCATCCAACATAAACTTCACCAGGCTGACTACATCATCCAGATGTTCAAGTCCAGACTCCCAAAGCAAGTTTTAGTTTCCCAACTCAGTCAAGGTATAAACACTCAAGGAGAGGTCAGAGAAAGCACTTCAAGGACATCCTCAAGGCCAACTTAAAAAGAAATGCAACATTGACATCAACTCATGGGAGAGTACCACCCAAAACTGCTCCAAATAGAGGAAGAGTCTGCTGCAAGATCTCATTACTTTGTGACCTCACAACAACAGGAGATGGAAAAGTGGGAGAGTGGCAAAAACAGCATGTCGCAGACCAAATCAAGAATCTGTAGCCATCCACCCCACAAGGAAATGTGCACAAGTTGCAGGAAAATCTGTTGATCTTGGATGGGCCTTGTCAACCATCTTCAGACCCACACATAAGACAATCATGGAAGACAATCATCCTCAGCTGTGAGAGATTGCCACTGATCCTGATTTTCACTGATAAAAATACATTTATTTTTAAATATACATGAGAACATAAGAGACCACCTAGCATACTTGTAAACATACTACTAACATTAGTTCAACCTGCTTATACTATGCCTTATTTTAAAGCAAGCTGCAATATTAACATGGCATAACTGGTCAAGGTAAGCCCTAAGCTATCCCAACCACCTAACCCTTCAAAAAATATTACTTTGAGTACACTTTGATTTTAACTCTTCAGTTAACATGTTCAGAAACAACTTTGTTCAAGAATAGCCTACATTACTGGTTCCAATCCAAACAAGAGGTATTTGAGGAACTTGTCACGTAACAGCTGCTTGGTCTACGATGTAGAAATAGAAAAGCATTTATGATTGTAACAGGGACTCAGGCAGGAGCCCTGTTACTTAGGCAAAGTTGACCTGAGGATGAACCCTGCCAGTGGAAGAACTTACACACCTGAAAAAGGATCAGGTGATTAGCCCACCAAAAAAATCGGCATAAAAGCTAGCAGCGGGGAGAGACCCATTGCCTTCAGGCACGAGAGGACAATGAGGGGCAGCCAAAGCCTGAGACAGAGAGAGAAAAGACAAAAGGCTCACCTGACAACTTCAGAGAGCCATTAGGACCCCGGGATTTGAATCTGAGAAATGCCAGGCAAGCCCTGTACCTTGTAAACTTTAGCAGCTCCAGTGAGTGAAGGAAGAACTGGAGCTGGGCACAGCATCATGGCAGGGAAACCCTGAGCAGCAGTAGGGACCCCAAGACTTCAGGCTGGCAGGAGGAGCCTATGCCAGACCCTGACCCCCAGATTGATAGCATTGCCGAGAGCAGTGGCGTGGGAAACAGGGAAACAGCCAGTACTGCTCCTGATAAGCGGCAGATATGGGAGATGCGAGGAACATGCCTTGTTAATGAGACAATCAGCGCTTGAAATGTTCAGCGCTACATTGTATCTGTAAAGTGTTTGACACCGAGTTAGCTGTCCTGCAACTCAGAAGTGCTTTGCTAATGGAGTAATTAGTGAGGCTATTCTGCTGGAGCTACTTTATTTTGAGAAAATAAAATCACAGTGAGAATGTTCCATCTGGGTGGCATTTATTGATCACTAGCCTTCAAAAAATCACTGATCTCCCCCATTTTCTTTCAATCTAAGTATTGACAGGCGAGTACAGAGGAGAGACGACACTAAGATCACCCAACACGCTCACAGTGGCTATGCCCACAACTAACCATAAAACATAACCACTGCTACTACAAGCATTAATGTTTTCACATTCTCGACAGAGAAAGTTCTGTCTTCATTAAACAGGTAAAGGATGATCAGCTGCTGTATCTGGACATGTGGATTATCATCAGACCTGGTGTAAGTACCCACCATTACACAGCCTTACCCACAGCTTCTATATCCTCTCTGCCTGTGCATTCATCTGTGAGGGTTACACCCCGGGGCTCTTTGGGCTAACATGCTCTAAGATTTTTTTTCCCCCTAGCCAGCTGTGTCAAATGCAGGAAAAACACCATGTTCTTTCAGAACTGTGGATAGGTCACTAGTGGACTAAGAGCGCTTGAGAGATTTAATCGGCTTCCTTGCTGAAGGACCCAAACCAAATTAAAGCAGGGCTAGGATCAGTGCCATGAGCAATGCACTGGATCAGTCCAGGTAAGCACTAGACAGCAGGACAGGGGGTCTCTATATGAAGGATGAAGGAATCGAATAAGCTGATTTTTTTTTTAATTGTTATCTCTTTTGGAATATGATTCTAAAGTCCTAGAGGAAGGTTATAATTGAATGATAAGGTACTTGCAGCTATTCCAGCTGGCCAGAAGGTGAATTAGGTAATTAATAGGTAACCTGGAAATTAATTCACTCATGTATACCCCCAAGTAGCTCATTAGTATGCAAAACACTTCCCATAAATATAGAAGAATTAACTTTAAAGGGCTACAAGAGGGACTCCTGCTGTTTTAGAAAGCAAGCTATCCGAGGGCTTTTGTTTCTTTGCACATGCAAGTGCACATACATACACTACCATCTTAATGTTGTTAGCTCTACCTCAAGAGGTACAGTGATAACATACATGCAGATATATAGCAACTTCAAGGTTCTTACTGGAAGTTCTCAGCAAACAGTATAGTACCAACAAATTCAAATACTGAATTTGAAAACACATTACTAGAACCAGATTCTCTTTTTCTCCTAAAAGCATTCCTGCACTCTCTCTAGTCTGAGGGCTAGAAAGGAAAGATCTGGCGATAGCCACAATCTTCCAACACGGATGAAAAGAAACACTGTTTCTGGTGACTGCCATTGTCCCAAGTCCCATTATTATATTATTACAAATAGGTTTATGTCCATCTCACATTCTTTCTAGGGCATAATAGCTTTCAACATCCCAATGCTGGCTGAGTCAGAGGTTCAGCCTTCATAAGGTGGTAGGAAAGGGTTGACCCCAAAACTAAGGCTTGTTTGATGGTTGAACACACCCAGAAATGCAAGAAAGCGCTGAACAACCTAGGAAAGCTGGGAATTGCCGAAAAGCATTGATGGTTAAAAATTAACTATTGCGCACACAATCTAATTTCTTTATTGAGTATTTCATCAAAAGTAATCCAGAGCTTACTTTCCTTGGTAACTTGCAAAGTGACTAAGAATGAGAGAGAGAGGTGTGTGTGTGTGTGTGTGTGTGTGTGTGTGTGTGTGTGTGTGTGTGTGTGTACACATGTACAAATGTAGGTGCACATTTTCTGGAGAACTTTGGATTTGTGCACTCTGGCATTTATTTCCTCTGCCAATTGGCTTGATCAGCCAACTGACAGTACACGGACTAATTTATACTCGGTAGAACCTGCAGCTGGGGTTGGAAAGAATCCTTGGAAATTGAAGCGGATGCAAGCTACTGCTAAAAAGTACTTAGTAAAAGTAGCTTACTAATGTCCATCCTTTTATCACTAATTATTACAGTATTTGATTCTAACCTATTAAATGTAAATCCCACACTTCTCTTTCATACAGTTGGTCTAATTTTAATTACTGTTATTCCTCTGATAATTTCTGCTAGTCTGTCCATATCTAATCTAAGGGATTGAGGCATATTCTGGATTTTCAGTGATGAGTTCCAAGCTCTGCACCACTAGAAGTTGGTTCATAGTCTTAAAAGAGTCCTCACCAGGCAATCAGTGTGGGCCGGGACAATATGCAGCCAGACTAATAAAATTTAATACTTGGATGCAAGTACTGCTTCTTTTATCCAGAATGGCTCCCCGTCACCAGAGCCAAGAATTTCTGGTGCCCTAGCATTGACCACTTCAGCTCTGCAGCACTAATACTTTTTCATCACCCACTGTAATTGAATAATGATTGATTTATATCAAAATGCCATACAATACTACAAAATGAACCCACTGAATTATATCCAATACCATAAAGCATTTGGATCATTTCTTCCATGAGAGTTTGTTGCAGGATAGCCGCTCAAAGAAAGAAACATAAAAATAAAAGCTTCCCGTTAGTCTTACGAACAAATTGGTAAATTAAACTGACAATTTCTTTATCGGGGCTATTAATAAGCCCTTATGGGATTAAAACAGAAATACTTTTAGAAGTGTTAATTATTTTTACTCTGCTGTTTGTTTATTGATTTCTTTCAGGTTGAGTAATGAATATAGGTTGGTTACTTTCTACTTTTTTTTTTTTTTTAATTCAGTGAAGTTTTTTGCTCACTTCACACAACAGAAAATCAAACTGGAAATAAAGTACTTGCAGCATTATTTAAAAAAAAAGGCCGTGTGCTCAAGTTGTATAAATCACCATAAAGCTCCATTGGCTTCAGGCACTTTAATTCAACAGAGCTAAGCCAATTTCACAAGCTGAAGATTTGGCCCCAAATTTCTGGCCTAAAAGTCATCTTGCAAAAATACAGTTTCAACTGCTGCCTTATGACAAAGCACAATACAGAAAAATCAGATTTCTCTGGAAGAAGGAGAATCCATTGAAATTAAAGTCTGTGGCATTCCTGAGTAATATGATGATGCAAAAGAAAAAAAAAAGCACTATTCCAAAACTCAGGAAACCACTGAGAAAGAATAAGCCTGTTGATGAGACTTAGGAAGTCAAAGCTTAGAGAAGGTATTAGTATAAACTAATACATATGGTTCCTGTGATGTGCCTCATTACATTGTGTCAATAAAAAAAACCTCACTTGACAAGGCTGCCGTAGCTTTTGCCAACAGTACCAGATTTTTGAAATATGTGATACTAAATATTTTTTATTCAGGTTTCTTATTTGTGGGATTATGGATGTAAGAAACAAATGTATATATAAAGTACAAATTTAGTTTTTGTTGTATCACTGCATATCTAGAGTAATTTCAAGAAGCAAGGATTTCTCCAAGTTTCTACTAGCATAAATGAAAGCAGAAGTTCTCCCTTTATTTTTAAAAATTATGTACTGATCAACCTGTTTTAGTAGCAAAGGAAAAACACTGACAGACTGTAAGTGACAGTTTTGTAGGGTTTGTAATGGTAACTGGTTTTAACCCATAAAGTTAAATCCACTCGCTTTCCACTCACTCTACCAAATAGATCCTGGATCCTATGTACAGCTTTTTGCAAGATCTCAGTGCAGATTTAGACAACTCCTTCCCACTCTTCTAATATCCAGAAAAAACCGGTATGTGTAGGATTTTGGGGATTTCTTCTGGGAGTGAGGGGCACTGGCAGGGCCAGGGGGCTGCGGGTCAGGAATGAGGAACACCAGCCAGGATTGGGGGGGCAGGGGTGGCATCGACACAGCCAGAGGGCTGTGGCTTGGGAGTGAGGGACACCAGCATGGGCAGGGGCACAGCACTGGCTTATCAGGGCTATTCAGCACCACAAAGCAGCTGAGGGATAGGCACAGCTGGACCTGCTCCTGGTGAGCCAAGGGGGCAGGGGGAGCTCTGATTTTCCATGATAAAAAAGCCAAAAATCAACTGCCAAAATATATAGGTATTTAGAATGTATTCTATTATAATGACTGAGGAACTGGTAGGCAGATGGAGGGGGTTTATCAGAGAATTTGGGATTTGATTTTATTTTTTTTTAAATCAAAGAGTTTGCAATTTTTAAAACAGAGAAAACCAGGATCTCTGTTCATGAGCATACTCATGGACAACAGTGATTCTGGTGGTGCCCTGGGACCACACAAGAAAGCAGTTGTATGACATTTTTCTGGCATGTGGAACAAAAGCAAGTGGGTGGGGTATATTTTCCTGGTGATGTCGACATAACCAGTCTGTATCCATGAGGAGAAAGAGAAGAATGAAAATGAAACTACAGCTTTAACATTTGAGAAGAAGTTACCCATTGCCAGGACTTATACATCTGACACATGGGAAGCATCTGACAAAAACAATATTGAGGGAAAAACACAGTTGCAAACATTTTTGGCATTTATTCCAAACATTCCATTTGCCATGGAAAAACACAAATTTTCCCCTTTAAAAGAGGAAAAAAAAAGGATTTTCTTCCTTAAGGTGAAGGAGGCAGGGAACAGTGGGTTTTCCCTTGGAGGCTGGCAGAGTTCCAGTCTGCAAGGGGCTGCTTGGGCTAAGGGAAGTGGGACACATGGGGTAGGGGGTGCCACATGCATTTGTGCTCGCATATATGTGCATGGCAATCAGGCAGAATGGTTGAGAGCGGCTTCTGCAGTTCCCTCCAGGGAAGTCTATGGAGGTGAGGGGGCTACAGATGATGTTTCCAGGGGGCTGGAAACACCCCTCGAGATTTCTGCTTCTACAGCAGGGCATGGGGCTGGGAGGGAGCATTGTGCCACCATGACCATGAAGGTGACAAACCCCCCTGCTGCTGCTGGGTGGGCAGGGGGCACAACTCCACACTGCCGCTACGTCTCACCTTGGTCGCCATGGCAATGTGGCATTTTCTCCTGCATCAGGTCCTGCCAGCTGGGCTGAAGAATCAGCTCCTGCCCAGACCTGGTCCAGACAGGTCAAAACCCCAGTGTGGGTGCAGAAAACTGGGGGAGGTATATGCACCACCCACCCTCTGGATGTGTTACCTGTGCCTACATCCCCCCTTCCTCATACAGCCACCTTGGTCCCTACACACAGGTGGTCAGAGGCCTTGGGGTAGGGGGCAGTGGGTAAGGAATGAGGGGCACCAGCAGAGCTGGGGGGACTGTAGGTCAAGAGTGAGGGGCACCAGGGGGGAGGGTTGTTGTGGATTGGAAGTGAGGGGCACAGACATGCCTGGGGGGATTTAAAAAACAAAACAAAACTCTAACACCAATATATATATAAAACCTATACATATAGGTTTTATTATCATGATTGAGGCACTGGTAGGCTTTCAAATTGCTTTTAAACTGTAAATATATGAATAAAACATTGTGTTCAACTGATATATATACACATGTACATATAACACACACACACACACAGCTATACACACACACACAAGCACACACAGTGGCATTCATTTTAATAACAGAAAAAACACAAATTTGGGGGTGGTGTTTATCAGAGAATTTGGGATTTTTAAACAGAGAAAACCAAGATCCTGGCTCATGAAGTTTACTGAGACTTCACATGTTTAAAAATAGATACATCAAACCTCTTGACAAGCCATTAAAGCACAGTCATTTACTGGGTCACACCATAGGTACATCTTTCTGCCCAATAGTCTGTGTCACACAAAGGCAGAGAGTAGACATTGAAAGGGAGAATAAACTGGGCAAGACCAGGGTTTTCTCTGCACTGTCCTCCTCTCACTTGCAGCCTCCAGCATTTAAGGTGTAGGAAATCCCAAACTCTCATCATGTCTTGCCCTTAAGCAGCTCTCTTCTAAACTGAATAGGCCTAGTCTCTTTAGTCTCCTTGTTGCCTTTGTCTGGACCTTCTCTAGTTTTTCTATATCCTTTTCCAGGTGTGTAAACTAGAACTGGGCACAGTATTCAAGGTATGGGTGCACCATGGATTTATAAGGCATGGGGCAGACATTACACATAAACCAGTTTAAACCAGTGATCAGAAACTGTTTTAAACCTGTAACAGAACAGAAGCTCAGTGCACATAAATCAGTTTCAAAATGGCCGAAACTGGCTTAAGGTTGAATGCAGCATCAGTTAACTGATTTGGGTCAAACAGATTTATAATATTTCTGTCCCAGACCCCTTCCTGGTTCAAGTTAAATCACAGCCCAACCAGCACCCCAATATGCTTTCCAGCCATGGGCTGAGCTGTGTTGTCTGCTCCAGATAACAGTGCTAGCCCCACCGCTCTGCTCCCTAGCTGGAGCAGTGAGGACTATCTGACAAGAGGTGGGGCGTGGGGGCAAACCCAGCTGGGGATGCAACCGGCAAACCCCAGCTGGGGTCGCAACCAGCAAACCCCAGCTGGGGTCTGAGAGAGCCACTGAGGGGGGTTAAACACCCCTGCCCCCACTCACACTTACTGCTGGCTGTGACTGTGGACTATAAATCCCAGAGGCACCTGGAAGTAGAAAGAGGAAGTGATGAGCAATCCTGTAGAGTCCTGCTACTGTGAGTCTGGACTACAAATCCCAACAACTTCAGGGGCAACAGGAAGAGGAAGCAAACACACAGCCCATGCTGGCTACATGCCAGACAGCTATGCTCTAGTATCCCTGGCTTCTGGCACGAGCCACTGCAGGCATGTGGCTGCATTTCCTGATTCAAAGGTAAATATCTGTTCACCTCTGTTTCAATATAATCTCTGCATTTAAGACTAACATGCAAAGACTAAATGAATTCAGGCTTTTTGACCACCTGTACTTTGCCTAAAAGAGCATAATGATACTTTGACTTTTGATCACAATTCTATACTGAATAATTCCTAATATTTTGTGTGCCTTTCTGAGCAGAGCACCAAGTTGATATTTTTAGTGTACTGTCCACATTGACTCCCAGACCTTTTTCCTGTGTGGTAACAGCTAATGTAGAGCCCATCACAATGTAGGTAGAGTTTGGGTTATTATTGCTCAGGTGCATCTCTTTACTCTTATCTGTATTCAATTTCAACTGCCATTTAGTTGCCTACTTGCTCAATAGTGCCAGATCCTTCTGTAGTTCATCACAGTCCATCTTGGTCTTTACCACTCTGCATAGTTTGTTGTCATCGGCAAATCTGTCCACTTTGCTACTCGCCCCCTTTCCCAGATCATTTATAAATATGTTAAATAGTACTGGTCCTAACACAGATCATTGGGGAACACCGCTGTTTACTTCTTTCCATCCTGAAAACTGACTATTTATATTCACTCTGCACAAGTACAGAAGATAGAAATAACTTTAATCCAATTTCTAATCCACAAGTAGACATTCCCTGTAATCCTATGACAACCTAGTTTAGTTAAGAGCCTCTGAAGGGGAACTTGTCAAAGGCTTTTGAGAAGAGCAAATATCCTAGGTTAACTGGATCACCCTGATCCACCTTCTTATTGACACCCTCAAAAAACTCTAGTAGGTTGGTAAGGCATTATTTCCCCAATTCCTCCCCAGAAAGTCATGTTCATCCATGTGCTGAACATTTTCTTATGATGGTGATTATTATTAATATCAATTTCCCAGGAACAGAGACATATAACACAATTACTGACCTTAGAGTATAACAGCATATGAAGCCCTGAAGATGTTCTCTCAAGAGGGATGTTTAAACTTGAAATTCAGTACATTGTTGGGGAAATTGCTTTTAAATATTTTTCAGATACTATAGCACCTAAGTCATACTGACAGTTGCTGTGATGTTTGCAATCACTTTCCTCTGTTATTATGCCACTTTCTACTCTCTAATTGCGTGTAAATAAAGGGTACACAGGAAGGGTGATATAGTACATGCTATTATGAAACAGACTATAAATAAACTGCTGTCAAGGGGACAAAGCAAGCAATTTAACATGCACAATTTTTTCTTCTCTAGTTTCTCTCAATTTTCTTTATTTATAATTCCATAGTGCTCAAAAATGTCTAGGTGCTCTCCACACAAAGTCCCTGCCATAAAGTTTATGACTTAACAGGATGAGAAATTTGCAACAACAGCTCCACACTTTTACATACTTCCTTGTCTCGAAGATAAGTTGTATATATGTCTCCATGTGATAAACAGGACGAAAAAGCTATTCAACCAAATTAATTCTGCAAGCTGGATGGGTTTTTAAGAGTTTGCAGAAAGGTAACATCTACTGAAACCTAAGGCCGCTAAGCTGGATCTGGCTTGACAGCCCCTAGATCTAGTGTGCTGAACAGGGGTTTCAGCAGCATTTGGCAATGGGGGGCTTCACCCATGCCACAATGTGGCCAGGCACTTTGCCCATCCTGCACTGTAGCTAGGAGACAGAGAGAAGCACTAGCAGGAAAAAGTGGCAGTGGTGGCAAGAAGCAGCACTAGCAGTGGCAGCCAGGCCCTAGCACCAGTCCACCTTTGATCTGAGCTGGGTCATTTGGCCAAGCACCAGAAACAACGTTACCAATCCCTGGTCTACTGGGCTGAGCCCCAGACTGACTAGAGACACCTGGGGTTTTATTCCTGGTTCTACCCACTGACCTGACCTTTGGCAAATCACTTGCCTCTGTGCCTCTCTTTCCTTCCCCGAGCTGGGGGCGTGTGTGCAGGGCGGGGGGGCCTACTTGCTCCTTGGCAAACCCAGAAGTAGACAGGAAGTGCTTCTGGACCACTTCTGGGTCTGCTGTCGAGTGTACCAGGGAGCCCCCCACACTTCTGTGGGACACTCCATGAGCCCCAGAATCGCAGCACTCAAGAGCCACGTGCTATCTAGAGGTATATAGAAAAAAACATTAAAAGCTGTGTCTGTGTCCAAATTGATCCGGAGGGTTCCAATTTGATTCAGAGAAATTAAACGGTCCTCTGATTTGATTCGGATTCAGAGATTCGGCCACCGAATCAGGCTGAATCTCTGCTGAGTCGAATCAGGAACCAAAGCTTCACAGAGCCTTACTGATCTTGTTTGAAGTCTCCAAACATTATTACAAAGAATAGTTAGAAAGTATCTTTGCAACTGTAGACAAACACCTTAATGTGCAATTCTTGCCATTTCAGTGCCTCTTTAATAATTTTAGTGCCTCTATTTTGAGAATCCAACAATCGGGATATGTTTTGCTTTGTTGTTACTCAACAGAAGATTGAATTACATTTTTTCATTTTTATCCATATTGTTCCTGAGGGACTGAGTTTTTCAATACCTGCAGCACTATTCCTTGTACCTGCAGCACAATACCTGAGACATTCCTTTCTCAGCTAATTAATGCACCATGTTTCGCATCTGTAACATAAATAATTAAAAAGGCAAAGGTTCTCTCAGAAGTCAAGGAAGGGGATTTTGATGTGCAGGAGTCATGTTAAAAAAAAAGAGAAAGAGAAAGATTTCAGCAGCAACAACTTGAGGTCTGATTTACTGAATGTCCAAAGAGCAAAACACTGGTAACTGACTTTAATGGAAGCAGTTATAGATGTCATTATTTTGTCCATTTTACAGTACTATATTTTTCTGCAATGACAGCAGCCATGCCTGATAGCTGCATATCTCAATGCAATTGATGAGAAGTAGGGTAGGGTAAAATTAAGCAAAGAATTAGTATCCCAGTTCAGCAGAACACATTTATTTAAAAGCTAGTGAAGTGTTTGGAGGCATCAGAGATTAAATGTATTGTGAAAAATTCTGAAGCATTTTCTTTTGCCTGAAATAATCACCACATGGCTTTTCACCATGTGGCTTTCTAAAGAAGTGATGTTACATGTTTCCACATATAATTGTAAATGAATGGTAATATATTGAACGAGGTCACCTTTAATATTGATATATGTACATATTTAGTATCTTATGCAAGTTCCACACATCAACCATTACAATTCTATAGGTTTCAAGTAAGTGCCCTCTAGTTTTGTTCCAAATATACTGCAACAAAATATTTTTATTCTACACAGGCAATACGTTTCTCTTTATATAGTGCCTTAACAGTCCACCTCTGTTGCTGGATCCCTTCAGCCCATCTGTGTCCAAATTTAAAAAGCATTTTCCTGACAGCATATTATGTATTGAGCTGTTGCTCACTTAGAGCTATAGTCATCCAGTTGAACAGGTCGCTGCCTCAGTGACATCTGGGTAGAGCAACAAAACTGTCTTGTCCACACAGCATGCTACCAATCAGGTATCCAGAAATTAAAGCCTGCTGCAGCTATCTACTATAACAATACCTTGCATTAATAGAGTGCTTTTCATCTTCAAGCAATTTACATTAATAAGTAAAGCAGCATTATCACAATTTTACAGATGAGCAAGCTGAGGCACAACTGTTAAGTAGATGACAGAATAAATTAATGAATGTCTCATTTAAGTAACAGGCAGAAAAACAGCCGATGTGTCAAAAAAGTATTAAAATAAGCAACACACATTTTATACAGCAGATATTCAAATAAACCTATATGTGCCTTTAAGTAAACACACAGGTATGCACAAGCATACACCTTTCAACATACAAATACACTTCTGTACACATACATACATGGCAGCATTGATAAATAAGCACTCACTTGATCAATTTCCATTAACTTGGGGAAGGCACCTGGCCATTCTATGGCCACTTTCACTATATCAGCAGGAGGTGGCATTGTCAATGCCGCTGTTCTTCAAAGCCAGTAAAACTGGACACTAAATACTGCAGTGACTCTGTTTCATTCACACCTGCAGGGAGAGAGAGAGAGAGAAAAAAAAACACAGCAGTTCAGACAAAATTCTAACAATGCTCTTTCATTTCCTATATTTTGCCTGGCTGGGCAGGTGCATGAAAATGTGCAAGAGAGTGAGAATACACATTCTGAAAGCAAACACAGGACAATGCTATCACCCACTACACAACTAGGCAATCTGTTAAAAAGATGGCTGAAGCACTGGAACCTACTGTGAATAACAGTCGTGCATTGGACACATTTAAACAGAAAAACTATTTTAAATATTATTAAAAATGGTTGGTTTAAAGCTACAAGCTACCTGAGGCTGATGTTATATTTCACTTCCGGATATCCAAGAAGTATATTAAATTAGTTAGAGCTTAAGTCAGCACTCCAGAAGGAAAGATTGCCCAGGAAGTTATGGCCAGGAAACACTGTTTCTGTTAACTACAGCAATGATCTTCTATGTGTTCACAAATAGATCAGTGCACTATAGCAACCAGGATGTCAGAAGGAAGGCATAATGCACAGCAGTTTTTATACTCATAAATCGCAAAAATGCCTCACTTAACTTTTTGAAACACCTTGCATAAAAGCTCTTTTCTATGAGGCAAACTTGAAATTTGCAAATAGGTACTGGGAATATATCAACAGACTTTCACAACGTATGTAATCAGATACAGCCTCACCATCTTCAACAGTATTACTATCACCAAGGTTTTGTGGGAAATGGTCTGAGACGCGAATTTTGAGGGGAAAGCAACAAGGTTAATCCATTCTTGCAGATTCTCTTATTTTATTATATATGTTAATTTATATGCTTATTTTATTACATGTGCTTGTGCTCATCTCTAACCTCTTCAATACAGAAGATCTAAAACGTGAACTAGTACAGAACTGTTTCCCTGAGTCTGGAGACAGACCTTGCCAATGACTCCCCCTCTGACTAGTAGAAGCTAAACAAGCACTGGAAATAACCAGTTGATCATATTTCCATAACCTACCTAACTTCACCTTTTCTCCTTCTTCCATTGCATAATACTTTTAATTGTTTGTCAAGCCTGTCATTTAGATTGCAGTTTCTAAGCCTTCTACAGACATGGTCTGTAAAGAGCCTTAACTTTTGTTGCTGCTCTACAACACTAAAACTTTTACTAAAAAGAAAAAAGGGACCTTCAGTGAGAGAACCCTACCTATTCAGGAGGAAGGGAGAGAGAGAGAGAAGTGTGCATGTACACACATGGTCACTTACACCCATTATACGCACATACACACTTCCAGCATATATGAAGTTCTTTCCAAAGCCTAAAGAAAGGTGGTAGTTGTAAGAATGTATTAGATAACCAAGAGCCACAGAGTAATACATACCTATTAAGAATATCTGCACCTTCCATTTCAATTAGCCATTACTCCAGCCCTAGTCTCACTCTCTCCCTGAATCCGTTCTACTGGCCAGCCTGAGAAGGCTAGTTCCCTGGCTACCAAGAACAGCAGAACCCAGATCACTCTTCTCCAAGTAGTTCAGGTCAGACTGCCAAAGTAATGACAAGACTCTCAGCTGTTCGCTGCTACTTTTACATCTAAGGAGGCTGCTTTCTCACTCGGCTGAAACTTATCACTGGTCTTGCATAGATGATCAGAGAAGCTGCACCCTTTGAAATGAAAGCCACAGCAAGTAGCTGGAGTATCTCAACGGTTTTGTGCAGCTGATTGCTGCAGTTCTGCATACCTCTGCAGCAATACATCACAAACTCTCATATTTGCAGGGGGAAGTTAGGAACCTAGCTCCAAGAATTCCACTGCATCCAGTAAGTATCTTTTCCCTGGACATTATATATGAAATTGAATACCTGAAATGATACTGATGAAAGTGTTGCATTAATATGAATATTCAAGTGATTCAGTATTGCCAAAATTGGTGACATTAAACCAACCACTGTATTAGGAGGAACAAGCAGTGCTACAAAACAAAATGTAAAGCAATAAACAGAGGCAACATGGTATAATGTGATTTGAGAAGGCACCTTGAAAGAAACAATAATACAATTAAGGAGAAGTTTGGTGTTTCTTCTATCTGGGCTGTCACAGAAACACGCTAGGGAGATTTGAGGATCCGGGATTAAACAAACAAAACAAGGCAGCTGATCACCCTGCTACTCAAAGGCACATAGGAAGAGCCGTCTTTCATCCATCATTACAGAAAGCTTTAGGAAGAGGACAGAAACCAATACTTTTTTTTTTTTTAAATGTGTTAGTCTCCTCCTCCCTTCTTTATTGTCAGACTTCTGCCTGAAGCCTTCTCAGTGCCCTTAACCCTGAGGTAAGGGTTAGTCTGGAGTTTATCGCCTAACATCTTGGGTGCAGATAAGGAGTACCTGCTCTCTGGCTGGGTCTAGATTTAAAAACATGAAAAGTAAACTGCGGGGGTCAGGGACAGGAAAGGAAGGTCTTGCTGGCTACAATGGGGTCATATCCTAGAGGCTGTAGGAGTAACACGACAAAATACCAGCAATTGTTTTCTCATTATAAGTTTGCCTGCTTGAAGTAAAGGCTCTAAGGCAGGGGTGGGCAATTATTTTGGGCGGAGGGCCACTTACTGAGTTTTGGCAAGGCATCAAGGGCCACATGAGAGGCAGCCAGGGGCAGATAAATATTAATTTTCTAAATTTTTTGGGGGTCCCGTGGGCCAGATGGAATGGCCTGGTGGGCCGCATCTGGCCCGCGGGCCACATTTTGCCGAGCCCTACTCATGGAAGGCCAGCCCTGAATGCTGGGGAAACTTTGATTCATGACTGTGAATTTAGACTACCAAGCAAAAACAGCACTGCAATAAATCAACGTAGGCTCTTGAGTATTAATGGGGAAACTAACTCCTGATATTAGTTTTCTAATAATGTTCATCTGAAAATCAATCCTGCATACAGTTGAGAAAAGAGAACTGACAAGTTGTCTTGCTCTCAGTTGTATATGTTGTTGTTCTTACATGAAATGCATTTAATTGTGGGGGGGGAAGAAATGAGCCCTTGTAGCCCAAGTTAGAGCCAAATCTTTGCCAATTGCTTAAAAAGGTTGGGACTAAAAAGTTCCCCACCATAATTAAGGTGCTGAAAATAAATCAGTTAGGGAGCCTATATATGAGCAGGAAGGCTGCTGCGGCGATGCGCTGGAATTCCAGCACGTCAGAGCAGACTCAATTAATTGAGGCTGCTGGTGTGTGGCAATTACTGTGCTCCAGCAGGTTCCTGCATCTCGTGTATCAGCATCCCCATGCTTAAAAATGGTGGTGGGAGCCCTTTATTTAAAACTCTCCTAACCATCTTCAGTTCAAGTGCTCCTACTGCCACTTCTAAGCATGGGGATGCCAATACAAGAGACGCAAAGGCACTTTAATTAGATCAGCTCTTGGAGCTGCTCAAATTGAAATGCTGCTCCCCCCCCACAGCATGTGGAGTAGATCTTCAGTGGATATGAACTGGAGAAGTTTGATTGACTTCCAACAACTGAGAATTTACCAAGATGTTACAGTGCAGTTCCATTCTCTAAAATTTTCATTGAAAGCTTCCTTTCTTCCTCAATGGCTTCTGGATGAAATGTGGGCAAATTAGGGAAAAAAAAGTGCATCTTTCATATCTGCTACTATTAAAAACTCAGTGTAGTACCTGAAACCCAGGCTTGTTTCATTCCTTCTCATGAAGTATCACCAATATTAAAGATATCAACTTAGACCATCAGTTGCATGTTTTTGACTTCAGACAAAATATGACCTCAGTGACACATTCGTGATGCACCTTGCTTTTATGAATTAATATTCATTACCTGTCCTTCAGCAACACTCACAACTTGCTGTGTACTGTCCATACAGATGACCCAGTTTGCTGTGAAATGCTTGTGTTTTGCAAGTAAATTAATCCTCATAGGAACATAGGATTGGGAAGGGGTAATTCAGTCTAGTCCCTTGCATTTACAAGCTATTGTTAACCAAAGGAATCCCCAAAGTTAGCACTTCACACCCTTACCTACCACTACAGGCACAATACATGCCGGAAGTTGGGAAGGTACTGGTAATACCCAGGCTTTGAACGGACAGGGAAACAACTGGCTAGTCTCCAGGGAAGATCTTAGAAAAAGAACCCTTCCCCACATTACAGAAGTCAATCTCCATTCCCACCAAAATATCTGCCCTAGGGGATAAATTCATTCTTGACCCCAAATTTAGCATTTGGTACGACTGAACAAAACAAGCCCCACTAGCCAAGAAACCATGGATTTATAAGTACCAGCAGGAACACAGCACATCTCCATCTAAAACCTGCAGTTTCAGCTGTGGCCATCTTCCCAACTTCTCAAAGTCAAGCGAAGAGACCTTGCAGAAACCAGCAGCATTCACAGCAGGAAAAAAAAAATCCTCACAGCCTTAACCAGTGACCAGAAAAGCCCTGATACATGGGATTACTAGATGCATTTCTCACCAAAGACCTACCTACAAGGCTCCATATCTCAAACAACAATTGGTGTGCCAGAACTCCCTGTTCTTCATTACAGACCTTCCACATTTTATCCAGCTGAGTCTTAAACAGATGCAGGTTCCTTGCTACCACCACTTTACTTAGAAGTGCATTTCAAAATGCCCTTCCTATGATAGTTAGAAATCTTCTCAGTTTCAATCTAAATTTGTCTATGGCCAGTTTATAGCAATGTAACCTTGTACCAAAATTATTTTTCAGCCTAGAAAGCTCTTAACTTCTCCCAAGGTTAGCCCTATGTTGATCCACTAGGAGTAATTAAATCAGTTATACATACTTAGCTGTGCTAACAGAAACTAGAACATACTTAACTCACAAAAATTAGAAACCTCTCAAAGTCTTTTGAGTAAAGTCTCAAATCTGCAAAGTGAACAACACAGACATAGAGATCAGCTGATATATAAATTGGACCTTGGGAATTATTTGTACAGGTACATTTTTGGACAAAATCTAAGGAGGTAGAAGGTGTGTCCGGTACTACATAGGTTTGAAGAAAAGGAAGACAGCTATGTTCACTTTAAACAGAACACTAGATAGTTTGCATGCTTAAATCAGTTTTCAGTAGTGCAACTTCAGAATTGTGCATTACAGTATTCCATAATTTGGCAAAACAAATACTTTCATGTCAATAAAGTTTGACACTATGCAAAATTAGCCCATTAAAGTGCAAATTCCAGAAGTTAATGTCCTCTGACAAAGCATGGTATATTTGAAACACCCTGTGCAGCCCACTGGATGGTCTACTACGCTGTAGTAATTAACACTCAGGCTGGAAATCAGAATATCCCTGATGTAATGTTTAATGCAAAATGCATTAGCACTGACACTCAAGATCCCAATTTACCTACCTGGCTCTGAGAGATTAACTCAATTTGTGAGTCAGTACAGCATAAAATCCACAGCTGTGTCACTGACTTATGAATTTTTCTTTTTTCATTTTTTCTTACATCTGTGAATTGCACACAGAAGATAGGATTTTAGTTTTTCTGAGGTGGGTACCCCTCTAGAATCTTTAATATGTATTTTGCATTTCTATAGTGCCCTCTGTGTAAGGATTTCAATGGACCTGGAGCAATTAATTATTTATAATTATAACAACACCCCAGCAACATAGAAACTATTAACATTTTACAAATGGGGAAAGAGACAAGCAGCCTACGTAGAAAGAAAGAGAGACAAGCAGCCTGAGAATATCAGCATGGGTTCCTAACTCTCAGTTCTGTTCATCTACAAAACCATATTTCCTCTTTTACATAGAAGATTTCATGTCCTAATGCTGGTGTGGGGTATTTTTCTGAGCAGGAAAAGTAAAGAAGTTAATGATTCAAAACCACATGCATTTGATAATTTTCCATAGCAAAGTACACTCTGTATTTCTTTCTGATGTACAAAATAATCAAGAATCGCATGGAGCTGGAGAAGGCTGTGGCTGTTGGGTTAATTGATCCCACAAAGCTTATCCATGGCATTTATTAAAGAAAGCATGGATGAAACTGGTTGAATGAACAAGTGGGTATACATCAGGACTCTCGTTGTGCCTCTCAAATAATGGGTAAAGGAGCAAAGAATGGAATCAGAACTAGCTGTATACAAGGGTGTCATTTAAAGGAAACATTTAGATGGGGAAAAAAAGAAAGAACTTCCTCTCCTCTTGGGATCTTACATAATCAAGTCTTGTCAAACCTAATCAGTTTCTTCTGCTGAGCTCTGGAGTCCCAGACAAACAAAGACTACTGATAAGTGGCAAGTTTAGTTGAAAGGCTCCTTGGGGACCAAGTCTGATTAACAATTTGAGAAAAATAATCCAACACTAAATTAATATCCCCAAAAGAACTATCTTTGGATTTAAAACTGCATGACTGAACAGTTAACTCTAAAGAGCTGTAAATCATCTGCTCTCTGACAGAAGGCAAAAAAGAGTACTGAAGGCAGTAAGTTAAATTTAAACTGTATGTATATACAAAGGCTTTCATGTTGACCTCCACTTTGTTACAAGCTCAGTGCCTTTCACCTCTGAACTTGACACAAGGCACACAGTCCCAACAGACCCAGGTCAACAAGGTTCAAAGAGACTTTGACACAGTATGAGACAAAGTTCAGCACCAGACCTTAATTTCCAAGACAGGTCTCTGATAACAAGCATATCGCACCAAATAATCAACTCAAGAGTTAGTGTACAAATACACCATTTAGCATAACATGATAAACCTGCAGTTAACTTTGTACTGAAAAAAACAGATCCTTATAATTTGCTCTTGGAGGAATTTGCATGAGAATGGGATGGCAATGAAATGCAATAGGAGAGGGAGACTTTTTATAACCACTGATACTGGCTTGGAAGGAATAAGAACATCTGAATAGTTAATCTGCCTGCTGGATATCTGTGTTCCTACTCTTCACACCATTACAGCACTTTCCCACACTACTCTTATAGCTCCATATAGTTGGAACTGAAAGACAAAACAAATGCTTTCATTTTCTATTGCTCTGAAAGCATGGCTATAAAAAAAAAAAGAAGAGAGAAAGAAACCATAGTCCTTAAATAGAAAGTTCATTTTTAAAAGGTGAATTGCAAAGGAAAGCAAAACAGATGTGCGTGCGCTTTGGGGGCGAGTAGGACAATTGTATGTTCTTTCATATTAGGTATAAAAGAAGCTCTGGAAAAAAAAACTCGAAAGTTCAGGGATGCAGGGGACTTGAATTTTCTCTTTCCTGACTTTTTTTCTTTTTACGGAATTGAAATTCACATCCTGTCTACCCAATGTTTGCTGGAAGACAGAATGGACAATTAAGCAACTGCTACTAGAAAAAATATGGCATCACAGAAGTAAAAACTTGATTAATTTGAATTATTCACTCTTTCGAAAACTCGGTGATTTCATTAACATCATTGTGTGTAAAATTGCCTGAGAAATAGTTGGAAGAAGAAATCTCTCTTAAAGAATTCTTGAACCAATCATTCAGTTTTAAAGACTGATAGTTCCCCAAACCATTTACTTGGATGTTTAAGAGAGATCTTCAGCAAATTAAAGAGTAGCTACAAAATCTGACAAAGAAGAAAGATCAGACTAATCTAGGGGCTTTTTTACAGTAGATAAGACCGTACAATCAGTTCTGACCTTTCAGAGTCTATTAAGATGTGTTGTTTTGCTTTGAGAGTTACCTCTAATAATCAAACCAGATATTCCAGATATTTCTACAGTGAAAGCAAGCAGAAAGAAAAAGAACTTAAAGGAAACCCCACACTTTCAGTTCTTATTTAAATATACTCTAGAGAAACAGAGAGAGAGCAAACCCCATTTGTACCTAATATTGCTGCTATAATTTCAGCACTTGTAAAGGATGATAGGGGAATGCAGGAAGGAGCAAGTACCAGGCAGTGTAGAATTAACTAGTAAATAACAGCAGACCAAAATAGGAATTCCAGGAATGGGGACAGAATAGATCTAATTTTTAGTTTTGATTCTCACTCACAAGGAGGGCTTCTTTGCACAGCTCAGTCTAGAATTACTTTAGGATAACTGGGAACTGGTCCCATTAATTAGGCTAAGGATACAGACAAATGTAAAAATTCAACTGGTATCATTTGATACTGATACAACTTATATCTGCAAGAGTCTGTAGCAGTGGTCCTCAACCTTTTTTCCCCTGCAGGCTGGGTGGGCAGCACCTGATCTGTCTGCAGTCCCAAGCCAGCTGTGCAGACAAAGGCAGGAAGCACCCCAGCACCAATCCAGTTACAGCAGGGGAGGAGGCATGGCCCAGCCCCAAACCTGACACTCAAGGCTTGGGAATTTGACAGCAGGGGAGGGTGGTAGTATTAACTGTCATTGCTCCCCTGCCTCCCAGTTTTCAGACCCATGATGAGCCCCATCTGCCAGATGCTGTGGCTTCATGGGCCAAATATGGCCTATGGGAGAGGGGTTGAACACCCCGGGTCTATAGTAATAGAAGAGTAGCAAAACTGCTTCAATTTTAATCCTGCTTCATTCAGGGTCGGACTCATTTTGGCTTCTGCCACCAGAGTAAATACAATGTATGATTGCAGGGGTGTTGGTTGTAGCTGTGTTGGTCTGAGGACATAGGCAGACAAGATTCTTTGGGTGAATCTGATATCTTTTATTAGACCAACTTAAATAGTTGGAAAACAATTATTAAGCAAGCTTTTGGGTTCAAAAACCCTTCATCAGGCTAAGGAAGTTTCTGCAGTTGGTGTGTGCTCTTCCTGGATGGAATGAAAAGTAAAGAAGCCAGAGGCTGGTCTGGTATGCATACAAGACAGGTAGTCAGTGAAGATGTAAGGAAACTTACAAAACACTTCCCAGAGATGAGCTTATGAACTCCACTTCATGAACCTCCTGGATACTAAAAATCATGGACTAAATATAGACATTGGATTTATAACACATTATAACCTGCCTGACATCTGACTCCCCAGGTATCTCTCCATTATTCACCCCCACCCCCAGCCTGTCTCTCACCCATTGACTCTTCAATCTACATCTTCACTTGGTGACTTTGGATAGCCTGAGCTCTGAAAGAAATACATTCACAAAAACAAAGAGAGACTGTGAAGGGCTAAAGACGGACCGTCAAAAAGCATGAGGCTGAATCAATTCAGTCTTTGCAGGTTAGTCTAAAATGTGTACACTGAATGGATATGTAAGTGAACAACCATTTACTTTTGATTCCAGAAATGCAGCCACATGCCTATAGTGGCCCAGGCCAGAAGCTGGGGGATACTAGAGCACGCCTCCCTGCTGAACCAGAGCAAACAGCTTGGGCCAAGGCTAGCCTGCTCACCCTGGAGGGGGTGGCGGGTTGTGGAGGTGCTACAAAGAATCCTGAGAAGCTGGGAGACTATGAGTTAACTTGAATCCGATGGGGATCGGGGACAGAAGTTCAATAAACTGATTTAACTTAAAATCAGTTAAGTTGGATACTACATCCATCCAGATTTACCTTAAACCGGTTTCAGCCATTTTGAAAGTAGTTTATGTGCACTGAACTTTTGTTGCGTTACATATTTGAACTGGTTTCCAAACATTTATACTGGTTTATGTGCAACTTCTGTCCCTAGCCAAGATGGGAAGAGTAGCAATGAGAACATAGAAGACAACGTGACACAGTTAACACTAAGGGCTTATCCATCATCCTTGGAATTTATCCTAGATTAATTTATTTTGCAGTAAAGTAACCTGCCCCCAATTTTTATTGTAATGACCTGGCATTACACCATCACCTGCATTATTATATCCATTTGGAAAGCAGTTGCAATCCAGTGCTTCAGGAGGGCAAAAGAGTTCTTCCTGAGGTCTTTTGTAAAAATACAAAAGACCTCAGGAAGAACACATGAGAGAGTGTTCATAGTCTATAGCTACTGTGGGGAACTGGACTGTTGCTAGAAATTCCAGTTGCTCAGCCTGACTCAGAAATCCAGGATTTCAGTGTCTCTAAGACCATAGACCAAATTGCATCCCCCTGAAACCCAAGCCTGAGAATACTGATACATCTGAATCATATGTGAAGCTCAATAATGGAAATAAAAATAGGACAACTTCTAATAAGTCTTGTGTGACCTATCACAATAGAATTGTATGAAGGGATTAAAGCAACTTGGTTCTAGATATTGTCAAGGTGCCTGGACTACTTTTCATTCTGCCCATCTCCTTTCAGGCTGTCATTCTGTACCACACAACACATATGCATGCATGCACACACATGCACTCCCTTAAAATAATGGAGGCATTGGAGAGTGCTTAAACTCATCAATCTTTATTTTTTCCTTTAACTAAGCAACTTTGTTGCCTTCCTCCCTCCAATGCTTATTGCATGCTCTCTTAAACCTCATCAGTGACTTCCCCCAACCTTCCAAGATGGTGGCATCAACATGGTTTAACAAGGAAATGGCTACAACAGAAATTCCTTCCCTTTGGACTAACAATACAGAGAAAAAGCATGGAATTATTTGTCTTGCTCATAGTTTTGTTGAGGCCCTGAGCTTCAAGCAGATATGGAGTATCATGATGTATATAGCCCAAATCAAGCTAGAAACATTTAAAAAAAATGTTTCAAGGAAGTGGTCCTCAAATGGCTAACTGTGGAAAATGCCGTGGGTGTGCCATAAAGAGAGAATGGGAAGGGAGTCAGCCAGCCTCTCCTTATATACCCATGGCACCACGCAAAACTGTGCTAAAACACCATTCTGTTCAATATATAATACCTATGCTCAAAAAAAGCAGCAGTCACCTTAGTGCAGTAATGCAGGAGGACAGAACAGTTTTACTGACAAACCTAGATGTTGGGCTGTCCCCACAGGTTTAGGGCTGTGCAAAACAGTGTTCCTTCAAATCATCGAAACAGAAGTTGAATTGGAACGGTGCTGTTTCATTTCAAGTTTAGTTTCATTTCAATTTTAGTTTCATTTCATTTTGCAAGCACTGTTCTGTTTCATTTTGTCAAAACTATTTTGATGTTTTGCCCATAGGTTATTATGGGGAAACATAAAATACAGCAGGCAGGCAGATCAGGGGCCTGTCGGCACCCCTGGGAGAGCTGCAGGGGCTGTGCCAGAGTCCTCCCAGGGGTGCATGCCCCCAATCTGCCTGCCAGGTGACATGAGCCAGGTGCTCCCCCCGGGGCCAGCGGCAGCATCAATCTTCCCAGCGCTGGGTGTGGGCTGTACCCAGCACTGGTCTGTCATCTGGCAGGCAGATTGGATGGGACGC
>NW_017728886.1:88096194-88100013 GCF_001723895.1 Crocodylus porosus
AAACTTTTTAGATGTTTCTAGTTCTCTTGTTTTGTTTTGAATCTGTTTCAAAGGCTTTGTTTCATTTCAATTTTGCTGTTTCGAACTCGAAACGCATCAAAACGGCTTTGAAACGAAACAGCAGGTGAAATTTTGCACAGCCCTAGTGGTTATGCTGCTTCCATTCTGGAGCTAGTCTGTGTAGATAAGCTCAGGGTGTCTCTTCAACATGCCCAGCAAAGAGGTCATGATGGAGCTGGGTTCTGTGGCTATGCATAGAGTTGGGAGAATTTTGCCAACGCTATCTTCGGGCTGCAATTGAGGCTGTTTTGGAGGAGGGAGAAAGTAGCCCATGGAACCAAGAAGGTTGAAAATTACTATTTTAAAGCACCCTAAGGAATTCATACATTCAGGCCACTGTAAAATTCTATTTCTTTTGTGATATGCTTTATGCTAACTTGGGAGGTTAAAGAGAACTCAAGACAAAGCAAGTGTTCTGATTTCAGAGAGACTACAGGCAATGCAACCATCTTAGCACTTAGAGCAAGAATGAAAGGGAGCCACCAGCTATACTAATTTTGATGGCACCATCCTTGGAAAAACAAAACAAAACTGTGTTTCATCTTTCCACGTTGCTCATTACATACTAGGACAGGAGTGGACAATTATTTTGGCTGGAGGGCCACTTAACAAGGTTTGGAGAGCCTATCCTTTGACAGTTGCCCCACCCCCTAGTCACCATCTTGGGACTGGAAGTCCAGTCCCTACCCCCTTTCCCACCAGAAGTCCCTCCCCTTGCCTCTGGGAAATGCTCCTTTTGGGACGGGGGATTGCCATCTTAGAACCAGAAAAACAAAAACAAATCATGCACTAAAAGTCAAACACCTACTATAAGATATTTTAACTGTATTACAAAAAATATATTTTCATGATTTGTGTTTGCATACTATATATAGAGGTGATTGCATAATAACCCAAAAATAAAGTCTTAGTCTTGAAGATTGAGTGGATACACACTCCAAGTTTTTTTATGTTTATATATAAATGAACTTGAGTTTGCCTTGCCCACTTTCCACATACAAGAGCTTCACTTTCCTGAGGCAAAGACTCTAAACAAAATCATGTTCTGAAGTCTTAGCTTCCCTTTAATTCTGTAATTCTGGAAGTACAAAATGTGAAGGATGAGAAGCTGTACAACAGAGATAATTCTGTAGCAAGCAGCCTTTGCCAACCTGCTCTATGCAGGCCAAGAACATCATACCCTATTGCCCTTCCTGAATGAGATGCTCTTGGATGTCAATCAAGAATGCTCCCAATCTTCAATAACTCAGACATGAAATTTCAGGGGTTATAACCACACCCTTCTGCTAGATAAAACACTATGATGAGAGTCATAGGTCATTTTCAAGTTCTCTCAAAAATACTGCATAGCCTTCTTGCAATTTTACTTCAAACAATATTCCATATCGCACACCTTGAATGACTGAAGTGGGGAAATGGAGAGTGCCTTGGTTTCTCCATCTGTAAAATGGGGATACTAATACAGACCTTCTTTGTAAAGGGCTTGAAGATACACTGATGAAAAGTACTAGACAAAAGCTAGGCACTATTACTTCTGTTACAATATTTCAAATAGTTCTTTCCAATTAAATAAAAGGTGTACTTGTTACCACAGTATCTCTGTTTTTCCAGTTGTCTAGCTTATGCTTTTAACTCTTATAATTAGAAACATCCCCCACATACAATAGCAAATATGCACAGACAAGCTGATGATTACATAGCCATATTTCCCAGTCTCCAAACTCAAAGCAAAGTTTCTGCTTCGAGTACCTTGGAAAACACAAGCAGCTTTGCCAGGAGTGAACAAAACACTGAGTTTCCAAACTGGCTGATTAAAAGAACCAAGTCTTAACTTCTCCACAATATGTACACATGAAATGCAGAGGACTAGACAATACCAGCCACATTATTCTACAAAATTACTTGAAGCACTTCTTTTCAGATGCCAGAATGTTAATCACTCTTGATTGCTAGTACTGTTTTCTCAACTTGGATCAAACCAGTTAACATGAACCAGCAGTGGTTGTATAATAACTTTATATACTATCATAAAAACAAACAGAATGCTTCAGTGATTTAGATCAGTGCTCTCTTGATTTCAGTGACCAAATATTTCACCTGTCTGGTACTTACAAATATACAAGGCGGGATATAAAACCCCCGCTTTTTTTTTTTTTTTTAGGAGATGAGAGAGATGCTGTACAAACACACTCGAATGATCTGGAAGAATCTCTCCAAGTTTGTTTTCCTGGTAGAAAAACTTACCCACAGATATTCAAATACTGAGCCCCTGAATAGCAGAGAGCTTGTAATGCTGACACTGTGCAGTTGGGGACCCCTGTAAACATAATTTAGAATGCTCTGCAGGGTTCATTAGTCTGCCTGGAGACAGATAGCAGCAGTGTACAGCTGATCAGCTGACCTAGACTGCTCAGAGTCTACCTGTGTCTCCCTGCAGCACAATGTGGAAATTGTGAAGGGGGCACATTCTGCTCCCTGCTCAACTAGAGCAGTGGACTCCAGTGAATGACACTATCTGCTGGAGGAAGGGGAAGGAGAGGAATGGGAACAAAGCATTTTGAGACGCTGGAGATCTATCTGTGACTTCTCTCAAAAGAGAACATATAAAGATATTTGCTCTTCCAGGAGAAACACTCCCAGGAGTTGTTACTTTGTTATATTTCTCTTGGAGTGGCCATTTTTGCTTTGGGAGAAAAATTCTGAGCATCTGTACACCTGTGGTTTCTCCTGGGAGAGCAGCAACTTCCCCAGGAGAAATTCAATGTCTTCATGTGGACAGAGAAAGAACAGTCAAAATAAAATGTGAAGTATGCATCTCTAAACTAGGGGCTGGCAACCTTTTATGAGCAGCAGACTTAATAGAGCTAGGTCTAAAGGCAGACTTCTGTTTCCAATCTGGCTGCTGCCACTGTTTCCCCTCCCACCACAGTGCTACTGAATTGCCAATGACAGCCCAGCTTCACCTTCCAGACACAATTGCTTAGTGGGCCATAGGTTGCCAAACCCTGAGCTATACTATTAAAAATGTAGCACCCTAACCATTACATAAAATATTTCAAAATTAGAAATAACTCCATCTAGAATTCCACTGTTGTTGCAGTTGTACAAAACTGAAGTAATTCTTTGTGATCCAGAAGAACAGATCTCTGGATTAAGTCTGAAGAAGGTTCTCCTGCCTTTGCTATACAAGGTTTATGATATCTGGTTGAGCAGCTAGGATTCCATATCACAGAATGGAATGATCCACATGCACTGAATTAATCAATTACCGAATGTACTTGTATTACATTCACACTGTAAAGATTAAAGTATTTGGATAAAGTGCTCTTACAATTTTTAGTGCATGGATTATTGTAAGTACTTGTATTTCAAGAATTTTGTCAAGTCCCTTCTCAATTAAGCTATTTTTTGTAATTCTGGCTTTCGGATTTTCCTAGTTAAGTTCTGCCACTGTGTTTGAAAGAAATTGCTGCTTATTTAGCACAGCCTTCAGAAGTTGCATCCAGTGAGAGGTGTTTCAAAATAAAAGTTTTCAACTGAAGCATGCAATTCTGAACATCATTGGAGGCTCTCATCTTGAAGTAGTGTCATTTGTGTGAAGAAACACAGAAGCCCTGTATGAATGGTGAACCAGTTTCTAGCTGATGTTAAGTGGTAAAATCAGATGATCTTGACTGTTCAAATTACATAGTTTAGCTATTAAACAAACTATTTAACAGCAGAACAGGAGCCTTTTGACAGCTTCTAGTACTGGGTTCC
>NW_017728886.1:88101086-88105365 GCF_001723895.1 Crocodylus porosus
CTGTCCGAGCCCCCAAGGTCTGGAACAGTCTGCCAGCAGAGTTGACTTCCTGCCCTTTGGGCAGGGGGCTGGACTCGATGATCTCCCGAGGTCCCTTCCAGCCCTAATGTCTATGAAATCTATGAAACGTGAAAATAAATGTAAGATTACCTCTGTAGCCCTCACAATCAAGGCATACCCTGGGAAGGAGGGGTCTTGGATTCTGGTCCCTGATCTCAGGACTTTATTTTTGTGTTGTTATGTAATCACTTCTATATACAGTATGCAAACACAAACCATGAAAAAAATATTTTTTGTAATACAATTAAAATATGTTATAGTAGGTGTTTGACTTTTAGTGCATGATTTGTTTTTGTTTTTCTGGTTCTAAGATGGCAAGACCCACCTCCCAAAAGTTGCATTTCCTAGAGGCAAGGGGAGGGACTTCTGGTGGGAAAGGTCAGGGGGGCAGGGACTGGACTTTCAGTTCCAAGATGATGGCCAGGGGGCGGGGCAACTGTCAAAGGATAGGGCTACCCATGTAGCCCTCAAAGGCTCTCCAGACCTCATTAAGTGACCCTCCAGCCAAAATAATGTTTATGTATTTTATATTAGGCTGTCATTAGATTAAAAAACAAAACAAATAAAACTAAGACTTCCCCACTGCCAAGGCAGTACCTGCATCACTGGACTACTGAGTCCGGCTCCCTCTTGTCTGTCGTTTCCTTGATCCCAAGCTTCTTGCCTTCCTGGCTACAACTGGAAGGAGAGAGTTCAGCCCCACTCATGTCATTCTCCAGCCTGGTGGCTGTGGCATGCTGCCAGCAAATGGAAGATATGGCTAAGGAAGGCCTAGGACCCAAGTCTCTCGTCTTCCCAGGTAAATTCTTTCACTGGCATATTTTGCAACCCAGTTAGTGATCCCTTAAATGAGACATTTGGGATCTCAGTTAAACAGAGGTGCCTAATCAGGCATTTTAGTTCCAATGGAGGGAAAGAGTTACGATACCCTTCCCCTCCATGCACTGGTTATCCATAAAAACCTCTACACCATCTAAAATGATCCTTTCATAGCATCAGACGTTCCCCACTCTCCGTATGTCTAGGTGCTTAAGGCTATACTGCTGCTTGGAGACACCCAAGTTACTCTATTGACCGTATAAAAGTTCCCAGTCTCTTAACCCCGGCCTTCTGTAACAGTTCCTGGGGCCAGGACCTTCACTTCCAGGTGTTGCACTGCCTAAGCAGAAGCACTTAAGATATTCATACATGTGCTCCAGGAGTGGGGGGAACCTTTAATAAGAGCAACAGCCTAGTTATAGTGCCTGGAGTATCTTGTGTATCAGCATTCCTGCACTGAAAAATGGTGGCAGGGCACTTTAACTAAAGCTCAAAAGCCATTTTTCAGCACCAGGATGCTAATACACATGGTGCTGGAGTCTGTTGGAGTGCAGTCATTACCACGCTCCAGCAGACTCGATTACTCGATCAGCCTCACTGCGTGTGTATAAGCGCCCCCAAGTACCCAAGCTGTCTGTCTGTTAGCCTCTGTGAGCTTCAGTTCCTCCATCTGTAAATCAAATTGACAAAATTATTCACTCTGTGCCTGCCCACATCTTTAATGCTGTATCTTGCTGGGAATGCATGAAAACAGCACCATTAAACAGCCTTCTGATCATGGCTGCAGGAGTGATCCTTGGATGGAGTTTAAAGCATTCATTTTGATCTTTTCAGCCCTTCGGTGGCTTGGGAATTGCCTGCTTCCCAATGCCTTATTACCATCCTTGAAATTAACAGATGCATTCAGTCCTGACACCCTTTGTTAAAAGAGGATAACAGAAAACTTCCCTGCACTGGCCCAAAGTGGCTTGCATTTTTACCTTTCAGAGCATGCTGCGAGTCATTTTTCAGACACGTGCTCAAGAAAGGGTAGAGGGGGTAGGGTAGAAGGTAAAACCAGTATTTTGTTGCTGACATCACTGGCTGATGTGTTATTTTTTTCTAATTGTATTACCTTGCTGGGTAACATTCCTGGGAACTGGAGATTTAAAATTGCCATCCTGGCACCCAGTGTACATCTAGACAGATCTTAGACTTCAAAAATCAAAACTGATAAGGGGAATAATCTTCCATGCAAAATGATAGAAGCCACTTCATTGGAGACTGAGCCTAAGCTAATAAAACACAAAGCATGAGGGAAACAAGCCTGTCCTCTGTAATTTCAGTAGTTATTTACAAATAGAATGTATCTCCCTCTTCCAGATTATCTGAGGTACACAAATGAAACCTGAGCCAGTCAAAATGCAAATACTCTGTGCACAACTGAGGGAGCAAACAACTTGATTATTAACCACGTTCTTCAGCCTATTTTAATTTGGGTTTGAATTGTTCAATGAAGCAGCTCTACAATTAAAATTTTGTTAAACATTTATCCTGTGACAAAATTTTATATCACATAAAAATAATCTGTCATCTGGCTCTTGAATTCAATGGTCATTATCAATAACTGCCTCATTATCAACATGGCATATTTAAGAGGAGGAAACCATTGTCTGAGATGGTATCTATTTCCCACCCAAATGATCTCTTAATCAAACTCAGAAAAACTAGTGTGCAGCTGCTGACCTTCCCTGCTCTTTCCCTTTCCCCCCTCTACAAGTTACA
The DNA here is from genome assembly GCF_001723895.1 of Crocodylus porosus. Lineage (NCBI taxonomy): Eukaryota > Metazoa > Chordata > Crocodylia > Crocodylidae > Crocodylus > Crocodylus porosus. The sequence goes on from NW_017728886.1 coordinate 88,103,730, forward strand.
GGTGTCATACAATTAACTAGTTAAATGTGCAATTACCTTGAGAGCACCTACACATGAAAAATACTTGCCATACAATAAAAAACTCTCACCAGTTATAAGATTAGATCTGGAAAATGTGTACCAACTTTATAGCTGGTTGCTGCTGAGCTTTAATGTGCACATGTAGCAGACCCATCAGCTGTCAGGGCTCTCAGGTGCACGGTGCACTTTGCCCCACTGGGGCTCAAGTCCCACAACTACTGAGCACTCTCAGCCCCAACAGCTGTGGACTCTGGATCCTAGTGGCACCCCACAGTTGTTGGGACCCAGAGTCCCACAGCTACGGATGCTGGGTCCCTGCAGCATGCCTCCTAGTGCCAGGAGGATGTAACTATGACCTCCCTGTACCAGGGGACAAACAAAACCTCCAGAGTGGTGAGATTGCTGCTGCGACAACTTCCCAGTCTGGGCCTGCATGAAACCAACCCTGAGGCTATGTAAAGCCACCCCTGATTCCACCGGGGTTACATAGGATGTCCCTGCAACTAGGAGCCCCTCAGCTGAGAGGGCTCCCTGCTGCAAAAGCTTGCTTCTTGCCAGTGCAGGGAGAGCCCACAATTGGACTCCCCCTGCACCACCAATAAAACATAATGGAATCTAATGTGTGATTGTGTGAATCATGTATTAGATCCCATTGCTCCTTTACCTGCATATGTAGAGGGGACCTTTGAGTCATCTAATGTACTAAAGTAGAAATACAGACATTGGGATAGACAGCTGTACACTAAAGAAGATTGCCTCTTGCTTCGAAAACATAAATGCCACAGGTAAGGGCAAGATTCTACTGCAAGAACGGATAGCAACATTCTCCAATACAAGGTTCTGGAGAAACCTGCTCAAAGCTTCTTGCAAAAGCTGCATCAGTTTATAACAAACCAAAACCAAGTGTTATCAATAAAATCAAAATAAAAGTCATCCTTGCTAGATTTTATAGTATATAAAACAGTAATATACCAATGGATTCTTTGGTTCAGCAACTAATCTACATTTAAATTCCGAAGAATGAAACAACCTGGAAATGCTTCTTATACCACAGGTTCAGTTAACAGTAATACATACTGGTACTGACCATCAAAATTAAAAGCCACTACGCTGAAGATTGGAGGTTACTTCTAGCTTAAAGAGGACTATAAAGCATTGTGGAGCATGTTGCTTCTTTGTATGGTGATATGATGATGCATGCAGCATTGCTATCAAATTAAATGGAACGCGGAAGTGGTAGGAGAAAGAAACCCCCATAAGCCTCCATCAGGTAAGGTTTCTCTAAACTTGCATTTTAAGCTTTCAAATATTTTTGTATACAAAACCGGCAACAACACTAATGAAAGCTGTTTTCAAGCATTTTAGATTGGACCTTATATAAAAGTATGGTTTCACCTTGATACCCCTTTTTAAAAAATGTGTTTCATCAGCAATGTAAGCATCAAGGGGAGAAAAAAAAATGGTTAGTGGGGTTTTAGATGCTATTTTTTGTGCCTGTATTCTGTTAAGATGACTAGTACTTTAAAACCTACAAAGGGAATAGATTAGACTTTAATATACTTACATTGCTTTTTTGGATTTAAGACAGGTTTTATATAACCAAATCTTTCAAAAA
>NW_017728886.1:88105465-88107515 GCF_001723895.1 Crocodylus porosus
GAGCCCACAATTGGACTCCCCCTGCACCACCAATAAAACATAATGGAATCTAATGTGTGATTGTGTGAATCATGTATTAGATCCCATTGCTCCTTTACCTGCATATGTAGAGGGGACCTTTGAGTCATCTAATGTACTAAAGTAGAAATACAGACATTGGGATAGACAGCTGTACACTAAAGAAGATTGCCTCTTGCTTCGAAAACATAAATGCCACAGGTAAGGGCAAGATTCTACTGCAAGAACGGATAGCAACATTCTCCAATACAAGGTTCTGGAGAAACCTGCTCAAAGCTTCTTGCAAAAGCTGCATCAGTTTATAACAAACCAAAACCAAGTGTTATCAATAAAATCAAAATAAAAGTCATCCTTGCTAGATTTTATAGTATATAAAACAGTAATATACCAATGGATTCTTTGGTTCAGCAACTAATCTACATTTAAATTCCGAAGAATGAAACAACCTGGAAATGCTTCTTATACCACAGGTTCAGTTAACAGTAATACATACTGGTACTGACCATCAAAATTAAAAGCCACTACGCTGAAGATTGGAGGTTACTTCTAGCTTAAAGAGGACTATAAAGCATTGTGGAGCATGTTGCTTCTTTGTATGGTGATATGATGATGCATGCAGCATTGCTATCAAATTAAATGGAACGCGGAAGTGGTAGGAGAAAGAAACCCCCATAAGCCTCCATCAGGTAAGGTTTCTCTAAACTTGCATTTTAAGCTTTCAAATATTTTTGTATACAAAACCGGCAACAACACTAATGAAAGCTGTTTTCAAGCATTTTAGATTGGACCTTATATAAAAGTATGGTTTCACCTTGATACCCCTTTTTAAAAAATGTGTTTCATCAGCAATGTAAGCATCAAGGGGAGAAAAAAAAATGGTTAGTGGGGTTTTAGATGCTATTTTTTGTGCCTGTATTCTGTTAAGATGACTAGTACTTTAAAACCTACAAAGGGAATAGATTAGACTTTAATATACTTACATTGCTTTTTTGGATTTAAGACAGGTTTTATATAACCAAATCTTTCAAAAAACAGATAATGTCAGGGTTTTCATTGCATTCCCTTCACTCAGGTCTTTTAAACAATGAGAAGAAGTTGAAAAATCATTTTTTAAAATTTTTAATTGGAATTCTTTCTTAATCCAGAGAAAAATATTCAAGTACATTTTTCTCCCTACACACAAGCAGTAATTCTTTCATCTACTTCCATTCTATCTGACTCTTACCTCTGTGCTGCCATATTTTCTTCTAGTCTTTGGTGCTCCTTGTCACCCCACAATTTACATATTTTTTCCACTTTCCCATTTTATAGGTTTTTATTAATTGAGTTTTTCCAAAGGCCCCTGTACTTGCCTACTCCCACCTTGGTAAGCCCTAGTGTGTTTCACAATGCTGAAAGAGTAAGATGGGATAAAAGAAAGCAGCTGTCCAGGGTGTGATTCTCTGATTTCTTGCAAACTTGCAATGGTAACTGGAGCCCTTACAAAAGAGTATGAAATCTTAGCTTGTATTTCTGATGGTCCTTAATATTAAAGAAACAAGATTTAACCCTAAAATGCTTAAACATAAGTAATGGTATTTAGTTTAGGCTGTCCTTGTTTCTTTTATAGAAGCAAAAGGCATTTTCCATACAAAAACTTCTCTAACATTTCTCATGGCTATTTATTTGGTCCAAGAGAAATCTTACTTCTTGCATATTCTCTGAATCATTATGCTTATAAGAACACTGGAGCCCAGAATCCAAAACAGCATCTCAAATAGGTTTCAAGGTTAAAAATTCAAAAGGGAAGCTGGTTTCTTAATTCAGCAACTTCCTTTAACAATTATGATAAAAGCTAAAGCGAGGGGTTTACATGGGTGGTTTAGTTCAGCCTTATTGTTAGCAACTCCTCCTCCTCACAGCATGACACCAGGGCTTTTCCTGTTGTTTGCTCCATGTAGACAAATAGTATTATAACTGTGGCTACTAAGTACAAGGAATGACAGGTAAGAGTACTTGCTCTACTCATCCCCCAAACTCATCCACACTGGGG
>NW_017728886.1:88108185-88119154 GCF_001723895.1 Crocodylus porosus
GCTCTCTAGCCAGGGCAGGGACCGCCCCGGGCATGGCCCCATTAGGCAAAGTGGGCAGGGAAGGGGTTAATTCTTCCCTCCTTCCCCACTGCAGCTGGGGTCTGCAGTGGTGGCTCCTGGAGCTGGCAGACCCCAGCTGCAGGACAGAGACAGAGGGCAGAATTAACCCTTCTCCCTGCCCCTTCACCTTAACAGGACCTTGCTGGGTTGTCTGTCCCACAGGGTGGGGAAGGGGGCTCTGTTCTGTGCTGGGGGGAGACTCTTCCCCCTCCTCCTCCTCCTAAGGTGGGGAGGGTGACTCTGTAAGGCACTGGAAAAGGACTCTTCCTCCTCCTCCTCCCCCCCACACACTGCGCAGGGCTGGGAGGGGGGAAGCTCCATGCAATGCTACCTGGCCCCAGAGTGGGGGTGGGAGTGAGGAGGCAGGAGGAGGCTCTGTTCCATGCTGGGGGGGACTCTTCCTCCTCCTCCCCCCACAAGAGGGACAGTGGGATGCAGAGCTCAGCTGGGCAGGGTATGCAGTGTAGGGTTACCCTACACACTCCCCCCATGACATACAGATCCCGCTGACCAGCAGCAGACAGGGAAGTCAGGGCGCTTGTGTCCAGTGCAGGCACAGCTCTGGCCAGTGCTGCACAGGGAGCAGAGCCTGCCTTATACCTGGGGCTCTCTAAGCCTGCAGCTCCAGCACTTACAGCAGAAGAAGCCCTACACTGGAGCCAGCTGTTTTCCCCCGCTCTCTGCCACGTAGGTCCTCACACTCTGCAAGGTGCTCCCTGCTTTCTCACAGACTCCAGTGCAGGGCTTCCCCTCTGCAAATGCAAAGCTGCAGGCATGTGGCACGGAGCCATGAGGCAGCCAGCATGGCCACTTCTACCCCTGGGGCTCCGCACCTGCACCAGGCACAAGCACTCTAACCTCCCTGCCTGCTGCTGCTGCCAGGCAGCAGGGGCTGCATGCTGGGGGGGCTGAGGGGGTGGAGTGTGTGGGGGTCCCTACCCCCCCACCCCACACATTTGCACCCTGCCCAGCTGAGCTCTGTGCTCCCACTGCCCCTCTGGGGGGAAGAGGAGGAGGATGCTTCCCCCCCAGCATGGAATGGAGCCTCCCCTCCCCTGGAGGGCAGAGTGGGGGGAAAAGTCCCCCTCTGGGACCGGGCAGCATCCCATACAGCCTCCCCCCTCCCCCACCCCACAGCAATGGGAGAGAAGCTGGGGGAAGAGTCCTCTTCTAGGTCCAGGCAGTCTCTCAGAGCCCCCCTCCCCACCCCAATGGGGGGGGCAAAGGAGTGAGGAGATGCCCCCCCCAGCATTGAACAGGAGCTCCCTCCCCACAGTGGTGGGGGGGGACAGTGGAGGGGGAAAGAGTTCCCCTCTGGGGCTGGGCAGCTGTGTGCCAGAAATCCCAGTTGTCAGGAAGCCCCTGGGGCAGGCCAGCCAGAGCCTGGCCACACCCTGCCTCCTCAGCTCAAGTTCCTCTCAGGGGGGCTGCTCTAGCACCCCCAGGGTTCTGGCTTGAGCCACTGCAGGCATGTGCTGAACGTCTATCCACTTGCAAACTGGTTTACCCTCTGCAGGTTAGACTAACCTGCAAAGACTGAATCAATTCAGGCTCAGGCTTTTTGAATGTCTGTCCCTAGCCTGGCAGCGTCTCCCAGGCAGACTGTTAAGTGCTTTTCCATGGATCCTTTGGAAAGATAGGTACAACCTTCAGTGTAACTGCAACCACAAGATGTACTTTGCTTTGTCTGTGTATGGACTGTAGCCACCTCCCACCACCAAAACCACCTTTCTGTACCAAGACCTGGTATAGAAAGCAGAAGTAAACCACCTTTAAGTCAAAACTTCATTTTTAAAATGGCTACAAATAGAGATTTGCATTTTAGTTTCAACTTTTCACATGCTGATGAATACTCCAAAAGTAACACATGCCAGTATTATCCCAGACATGATTTTCCAACAAAAGTGTAACCTCAAATGAAAGCACTTAATAATTAGCAATAAAGGCACTGTATCATACACCCCAGAGAACAACTGGTAAACAATGAGCACTCAGTAAGATTTATGCTTTATCCCCTATTAAGATAAAACCATGTGCCTGATCTCTAACCCACTTTGATTTATTAATGTTTTTGTTTTTCAAGATCATGCAAGTAATGTGGAACAGATAAACTTCAGAAGAAAACAATTTATTGTTCAATTCCTATGATCCAGATATCCAGAGTAGCCATTAATCTTTCTCCATAAAATATATGTCTGTGTTCAGATGATCACACGGGAATTCCAGGGTGAAGGTTGCAAAAAACATGCTGATACAAATGATGAAATGTTGACTCCAGAATTTAAAGTATAGTTATTGCTCCTATATACAGAATGTCAGGTCAGATGTATTAGCATTTGAAAGGCATTAAAGCAAAAAAAGAAAGATCAAAAAATAACCTTTCAAAATGTCAGAGGTTATTGGATTCTTCAGTTCTGTGTGTATAGACCTCAAATCAAGGAATAATCATACACTTTCAAGTGTTTTCTCTTACATTCAGTACTGCTCCCCAACTTTGAAACTTTTCACTACAATGAAAAACTGGATTAAGACCACAAGTAGAATGGAGTTATATCCTCTCCAGCAAAATCCCTTTCCTTAAATATTTGTTTGAAATCAAGAAGTTTGTCTCATTTCTACTTTCTACTCAAGAAACTCCTACCAGTAGGACAAGGTGCAAATGCTGCAAGTCAAAACTCAAATTCATTGACCAGAGCTGTAGAGATGGAAGTTGCACAGTCTCCCTTGAGTATCTAACATTACCACAATTCTAGCACATACCTTATAGTCCTTTCATGATCCATATAGAGCTTCCAGTAGTCCTACTTGGCTGGGACTGTCACTGATTCATATACTTTGGGCTGGGGGAATTGTCCCAGCCAATGTCCTAGGAACTCGGCAACTGGCAGACAGTTAGTTTAGTGTTTTGTTTACTGGGCTGATTGTTTTGCAAATGGTCCATCCACACAAGGATGACTTGTCAGCCAGCTGACTTGATCAAAAAGAAAAAAAGTAGAGACAAGGGAGACCTAGACATTTTGAGAGCATATGGAGGATTTGCTCTCAAAAACTGGAACAAGGAGCCTTGACACTCCAATGTAACCAGGAGTTCTCAGAGCACGTGGATTCACTGAATATTTGTGGCAGTAAAAGTCACTCAGTATTCAACAAAGAGGTATGTGGGGAGGAGGGTGGGGCAACACTGCCAAACTGAAACATTTAGAAAATATAAACACCAATTAAATATTAATAAAAATGTGCACTATTTACTTGATTTCTGCTGCTGTAATTAAGCAGACAACACCATAACTGATGAGAGTAAGACCATAAGAAGTGTCATGCTGAGTATACCTATCCCAGAAACCAGTCCACCAAAAGAAGGAAACCCCTGACCTACCCTCCCAGGTAGTTATTCCTCCTCCCCCTTATCTAAGGAGAGAGCCCAGCAATCCTTCCCTTCCCATCCTCACTGCCATGGCAAGACATAAGCCCCATCTCCAGCATACTGGGTAACAGAAAAGACAGGTCCAGATTTTTGTGGAGGCCTGTGACCATCAGACCAAGACCTTCAATATGTATGCGTAGGCAAGAGCATGGCAAAGTGGAGGCTGCCCAAGACCTACCATCCCCACTTTAGACCACTGACAGAATCCAAAGACCAGACCAAGTCCAAATGTTCAGTGCCTCAATGGTTGTAGCTTCTGCCAGAGAACAGCAGATAAGAATGGCTGCTGACTGCCTAACACCTCAATGAGTATGTCAGGCTGATGTCCATTTTCCAGCCTTTTTCCAACCAAGGAGTACACAAAAGGCAGCGGCTAGGATTGAGGCACCCTATATTCACCTTGCTCTGGAGGTTGCAACATTGTGCTATTTTATAGACGCCACCTTGCCATGAGTAGCCCCACCACATTGCCACCAGGCCCTCCAACTTATAACATGTAGTAAAATAATAAAAAGGAAAAAAGGTTAAGATAATTTACAAAAGCACCAAAAGCATCTGAGCACCATCCCTACCCTGTAGTCATGCACCTCAAATTTGAATACATGAATCACATAACATTTAAATAAAAAACATGCCATTAAAATAGTTGTACAACACCTTTTGAAGAATTAATGACCTAAAAAGAAGTGGTAGCTGTGAATCTTCTTCAACCCATACTGAAAGTAGCACAGGCATGAAGAACATTTCCCAGCACTGAAATACAAGACATCATGAGTGTTCCTTGTATATCTGGAATATAAAATGATGAAAAAGTTGAAGGAACTGAGAGAGAGGAGCAACTAGAATCTTGCATTCTAGTATTTTCAGGGGTCTGTCATGAAAAGGTTCCTGTATTTACTCAAATCCAGGATGAGGTCCCCCCTCCCCATTCAAAATAGGGGAAAAATTCCTTGTCTTAGAGTACAAGGCTGGGGGAGGCAAGGGGCAGGCAGTTGCGGCTGCGATCCAAACCTAGATTCAGGATTGTAGTTGGAGCTGCAGCCATAGCCACTGCCCTCCCATGCCACCACTTACCCTCACACATCAGCTGAGTGTAAACAAGCAGCAAGGTGGCAAGTAGAAGCAGGGATGGGAAGGTGGCAAGGGATGGGGGACAAGCCACTTGACTCCTATTGCCTGCCCACTCACCACCTGCCCTGATGCCACAGTAGGGGAGGGGGAAAATGTAAAACGACTCCCAATAATTAGATTGCATACAGAGAAACTATACACTTTCCACATAGAGAATATAATTATTGGGCTGTAGTCTTAAATTCATGGTCATCTTGGATTTGAGCAAATATGATAATTTTCTTCATTTTGTTTTCAGTTGCAGACTTGCTGAAATGCAGTAAGTTTTTAGCCTTTTCTATTCTTATAAATGACACCGCTGTATTGTTATATTCTGTAGTTATATGCAGTAGATGAGTTATATACTGTAGTGCAGTACTTTTTCATCCAAGATGCATTTAGTTTAGGCTAGGGTATTCCCTCCCAGTTTAGACGATCAGGGAACCCTCCTATTTATAAAGTTTGTATATTTATTAAGAAGAGAAATGAATTACACACATACACACACACAATACAAATTGCTCAAAGCATCTATCCCATTTTAGTTCATTCTTTTTATACTTAGGATGCAACCTTTATTAAACTTGTAATAGTAATTACATTTTGAATAACTCTAAAAATTGCACAAGTGCAGATATATTGGTTCTGAATTTTTGCTGCTTTGAACTAGTACAACTTTAAACAATTTACGTGGTGCTAAATTTATTTATGCCAACTGAGTATCTGACCTCTCCTCTTTTAATAATGGCTTAACATTTTTTTTTTAAGTGTTTTCTTTGTTTTACTAGCCACACAGCTCAGAAGAGAAGAAACATTCTTTCAGATACAAAAACTATAACAAGATATAAGAGCAGGCTGCAACTAAAATGAACAGCTCAAGGTGAAGATTCAACATCTACAGTTTAGGTAACAATACTACTTATGATATACAAGCAGGAGTAAAAATTGCATTAACTCTTCCAAAAATATAGTCATATTTATCTACAGTGCAAACGGAGTAATGAGAACCTGTCTACACTAAGACACTCCAAACATTAATGTTATGTTAATTCAATTAATGTAATTAAAATACATTAAACCCTTGAGTGCTGTTCTCATTCAGGAGACAAAAAGTCACCATAGTTCACTACAACCACCTCCCCTCCTCCCAGTAAGTATTCACAGCTGCATACATTTTTAGGAACTTCGAGTTTCCTATTTTAGCTCTGTTTCTGTTCACTGGGCTTTTCACATTGTAATCCTAGCACAGCAATTATAATGCAATACTTTACAGCACCAAATTAAAGAGGCCTCATTTGTGGCCACAGCTGTGCCCTGTTATCTGTACTTCATCACTCTAATTCAGCACAACACAAACTCCATAATTCTTTAAACTCCTACATGCCTGTAAACCACAACAGTAATTAATTTGCCTCTGCTACATTGCACCATTTCAAAAAGCCAATAACATGCTACAGTCTGAAAACACAAAAAATAGGCGCACCCAACATTTTAAACAGATTTTAAACCTTTTTAGCAGCATTTTGAAGACTTCATAAAGGAGGAAATACAAAAGCAGCAAAGCAGGTCACAAGAATGTCCATCGCAATCAAGTTGCAAAACAAATGCTACAACCATGAAGCTCTTCTCACAAGAGAAATTCTTTCGATTCAATGACACTAGTGGAGAGAAGGTTTTAAAGGATGAGGCCTTAAATTAGTTCACAAACCAACAAAAATTAGTTTCAGCAGCTCACCCACTTGAAGTCAGAAGGAATATGCATAGGGGACCAGTATGGGTAATGGAGTAATCACATGGTTGTTTGGTCATCTACAAATTAGCATTTGAAATTAATCCAGAAAAGTATTTTACTTTTATTCAGGGGCACAGGTTGCAGCTGCACTGGTCTAAGGATATAGGCAAACAAGGTTCTTTGGGTAAATCCAATATCTTTTATTAGACCAATTCAAATAGTTGGAAAAATTCTTCTTTGCAAAGCTTTCAGGTACAAATACCCTACATCAGGTCAACTGTAGATGCTTTCTCAGACTGAAGAATGATATTTGTACCCGAAAGCTTGCAAAGAACATTTTTTCCAACTATTTAAGTTGGTCTAATGAAAGATATTGGATTTACCCGAAGAAACTTGTCTTGACATTTATTCATGTGTTCAGATTTATACACTGAGCTTTTTAAGTAAAATGTCTGTTTTATGTTCTAAGCAATTTAACAGTTATTTTAAACATGGGGGGGGGAGGGGGAGATAGAACACACACGAGTGACCGAGAGACAGCGCAAGTGAGAGACAGAGAGGGGTACTGACTTTATGTGGAATTTGTTTTCATTTACCAAGAGATACTTTTCAAATCGTACTTAAAAAAGGTATTCTAATCTACATCATAAAAAATACCCTAGAAGTGGTGAATTAAAGAATTATGAATTTAAAGATTATTTAGAATTGCAAAAATAATCTGATCCATGAAACAATGATCCTATAAACTGGTCCTCTAGCCGACAAAGACACTGATTTAACTGGTACTTAATCAGGCAGAAGGCAGGATAGATTTACAACTGTAAAACTGGAAGTAGCTTGAATGAGGTCACTGTAGCCCTTTGCTTGTTTGGTGCCATAGGCCCCCACTCAAAGTGCTTCAGCCCATGGTTATGTCTCATTGAAAACAATGGGATTAAATACACATTTAAAGTTCAGGCCATACTTATACAAATTAAGACTTTGAATGCTTTGATGGCCTCCTTTGCAGAATAACTTGATTCTTCATATGAAAAGAAAAGAAATATTTTCTTCCTGAGGCTTTGAAGAAAAGTCAGCTCCTTTTACAACTCCACCCAATACGCAAACTTCTTATACAATAATAGTTCCTAGCTGCATTGCAAACAAAAACCTCACATCACTTCAAAGTGAAGACAGATTTAGACTTTAAATGAATAGGGGTTTTTTTATTCAAAAAGAAAAAACCACAGTAAAACCATTCCTGGCTTTTTTTCTGTACACATTGCTCCTTCAACTTCATTGTCTCCCCTCAGAGTATATAACTTGCATTAGTGTAACTTACATTACACTTAAAACACATATTTGTAAAACCACTTTGATTTTCCTTTGACATTAGTTCTAACACATTGGCCATGCAGTACTCTCCACGGCTTTACTCTTCCAAGAAAACTCCTATCTATAAGGATGACAAAAATACCCTGCGCGTACATTGCAGTTGTGGGACTCAAGAAACAGACTGAGTTAGGATATTGGGGGGAGGGAAGAGGGCTTGCAACAGGAAGAGTCCCACTGGGGTAACAGAAGTGCTTCCTCCTGCAAACCAGCAGAATACAGCTCTCATTCCAGCAAGTCCGGTGAATACAGCAGCTTGCTTCTAGGAATGGTACATAACTGCTGCACTTTTTCATTGCCTGTAATAACCACCAGAAAGGACGGTATAGAGCAAGTGTAGAAGAGCTCCATAACCCATAGAGTGGAAGACCAGTGGTCCAATGCTTTTCTTTTGACAGGGTATCATAGCTGAAAAGGAAGCAAAGAGTGGTTATCATAAGAGTTGAAGAACCAGTTTGATGAGACGGCCTTTATCGGCTGTGTCTATGAAGCCAGAACCGGGGACAGTTCCCTGACAGGAACGTGACTGGTAAAACTAATGGATCCATGACAGTAGCCAATGGAGGACAAGGAAAGCAACAAAAACTCTGGTTCCAGCTGGACTGTTAGATCACAGAGGCATATGGAGGAGCAGAAGTTCTGCTGAGTTTCACCAAATCTTGGTGGAGTACTCAGTGCCAGAGCTGAAATTCTTAGCGCCCAGGTAGAAGTTAGTGCTAGTGTGTCAGACCTGTGATGATTCCTGGCTTCTCGGCCTCCTGAGCACCTCCGGTGCTTATCCCTGTGCTTTCTAGGATTCAAAGAGATGTATGCTGTAGAACTTAGTGCTGGGTATGGGGTACGGGTGCTACAAGTCTGCTGAGCTTCACTAGGGTTTCTATTGAACTTTGAAGTTTTGGAATAAGAAGATGGAAAAAGCATCTTCAAGAAAACCCAGCACAGGGATCTAGCCCCAGACCTGTTCTCATGGGAGGAAGACTTGTCTGGCACTCACTCAGTACAGGACTTGTGCCACCAGAGGTTCTATACACAATACGGTTCTGGCTACCGCATCGAAGGGTCAGAGAACAGTCCTATGCATCTACCCAAGGGGTAAAGGTGGTACCCAGCTTTTCACGCTTCCATGGCCTATGACAGTGGCTCTCAACTTTTTTAGACTCAAAGGCCCCTTGGAAAGCACCAGCCCTTAGTTTGCACTCATTTTTGACAACAGAAAAATAGAGCAATTCTGTTCCAAAGAACTCAGAAAAGCCACAACAGGTCAGGGTTTTTGAGACTATGGATTCCTGTCTGAAATCTCTGTGTTTATCTTGTGAATCATGTTTGCATACCCAACAGTGCTAACACTATGTGGTACCCCATGGCATCCTTGACAGGATCTTGAAGCACCCTATGGCCGCACAGTACCCTGGCTGAGAATTACTGGCTTAGGAAGTGAATGACTTGCAATTTCTAGAAATATGGTGTATGGAGTGCATGGAAAAGCCTAGTATACACACAGTGAGTAGGCATGCTAGGATAAAAAATAAAATAAGATCTCTGAGCTTGAGTGCTTAAGGCACATATGCTCTCACAAGAGACATGCACAAGGACAAGCACTCTAGGTTTATCCATCTAAATTAGATAAAGACTTTCTTCTCTACAATTCACAATATGAAGAATGAAGGAGAGGGCTTTCTAGACTCTTCTTCCCTTCTATCTTGCTAGAGAGATATTAAGTCACATTATAAAAAGGAATTATGAATTTAGCAACAGTCTTTCAATAGTTAAACATGAGTCAGAACTGCCTTCTTGATCATCATGCATTCATTCTCCTTTCCACTACAGCCAAATTTCCAATGTCCTCATTATTTAAGAATAAACACATGAACAAAACAAAAGTAATTAGTTTGTTTTGCTTGTTATTTCATATGGTTATTTCTCAAAAAACCATATTTTTAATCTCTCAGGATTTTTGCAAGAGCTCTGAAGTAAGTCTGTGACTGTTATTTAAGCAAACCAATGCATCATGTTTCAGGCCAGCACTACATCCATAAAAATCAATCATTTTGAAGAGATTAATCAAAGAAACACTTATTCATGCGAAACTCCTATTCACAAGAGCAATTCCACTGAGTTCAATGAAACTATATTCACAGAGATACTCATAAGACTAAAAATGTTGAGGATGGAACTGTAAGATGCTTCTTCAGCTTCTTTTCTTGCTTAATTCTGTATTGAACATCCGCATTCCTGCCAGCTACAGATACTCAAACTGTACCTTCTCTGGAAAGACATTTACAGGACATAAATGTTTTACTGAGAAGCACATTTTTTACTGAAAGCAAAACTGAAACTGCCTTACAGAATACTGCCGATTTGAACATTAAAAAAATCATGTCAGGCCTCAAAAAAACCAAAAAAACAAAAAAAAAGAACAAAAAAAATACAAACACAAACCATGAGACTGGGTTAAAAATGAGGAAATATTCTCTCTTTATTTGTCTTCTCATTTCCTTGCTTGAAAATTGAACAGAAGTACCAGTATATTTTCTAACTGAACCATGAAAGCTAAAAATTTCATTATTGAAAAACAAGTAAAGAAGTTCTCACAATTTGACTACAATTATGGAGTCTGAATCTTTTAGGAAATCTTTGCCATAAAACTTGGGTGACAAATAAAAACAAGAATTTGTAACTTTGATTGTACTGATGATGAGCTTTAAAAATCTTTTGTAAAGGCCAATGACTCCTGAGTTACATAGATACGTGCTATTTCTCTTTCACAAATAGGTTACGTGAATTGACCCCAGATACATGTTCACTGCAGTTAAATTAGTCTTTTACTTGGCTGTTGCTTTTAATCCCTTGTTCTGTCCCCTCAAAAAACCTGCTAATCTGGACATAAATTTGACTACAATGCTCGGCAGGGGCATAAGTTACATCTTGGGTCCAGCTCTTAATGGTAACCTAGTCCAATTGCACACCAAGTACTAAGGCTAATAATAAGTATTGATCATATTCTAGTGTCTTCCTACATTTTCCACCATGCTCTCAGAAAGCCAGACAATGTGTGCCCCCTGCCAATAATCATCAACTTGTTCAATTTACTCAAACAAAAACAATGGGATGAGACACTCCAGAATACTAGTAACACACAAAGATGAGTTCAACACTAGTAACCCTCATAACTAGAGTATGGTTTTGCAGAGTGGCTGCTCACACACTAAGCTAGCTCAACCAACATGTTTAGAAGCAAATTACAGTCATTTATGTCAACTCTGCTATATATA
>NW_017728886.1:88119310-88123515 GCF_001723895.1 Crocodylus porosus
CGCGTTTACAAAACTTGGTTTTGGCAGAGCCTGAATGGAACCCATGAAAAGTCCTAGCCCCACTGAAAATCAATTAGATGTGTGTCTTAGCTTCATGGCTGTGAGAATTTCACACCACCTGTACAACTACTTACACTACAGCCAGAAGATTTTGATTCTAGTGACGACACTAAAACATGTGGGAGTGAAGGAGTATGACCAATAAAAAAAAAATCCCACAAAAAAACAACATTCCCTGTCAGATTGTTTTTTGAATAAAATGTAGTTGCTTTCTTAATCAAAGCCCCCTGTGGTTCAGTGGTAGAACCTTTGTCTAGCATGCAGGAGACCTGAGTTTGATTCCCAGACACTTATGGAACTACAGCCATGGAGGCACCAAACATCTGGACTCAGACTGGTATTTGGATTCTGTCTCAGTGGCCTAAAGGGAGGATGGAAGGTCTGGGTAGCCTCCACCACTCTGAAAATTCCTAGCCAAGCATATGCATTGAAGGTCTGGGTAGCCCTCATGCATACACCATGATCCAGGAGGATTGACAATTGCCACCATTTTCAGAATTTTTTTTTTAAATGAACAAAAATCCACCTTAAATAACTCAAGGAAAGTTTTTGCAGGCAAAGTTCTGTAAGAGATCTTAAATACTAGTTGTGATGAAAATCTTACAGTATACCCAGCTTCCCTGAGAATTTACATTTTTCTCAAGTTCTCACTTCACTGCTCACATTACAGAACTATCCAGAGGAAATTGGCCAGTTTGTTGCCCTCAATATAAGGCTTTCCAAAAACAAAAAAAAAAGAGAAGCAATAGCTTTTGGGAAAAAGTCTTATCACAGAGCTGCTCACCAGATTGGTTTCAAGTTGACAAGAGCAGGATATCTCTGTTCAGAGCCTATTTCAATGACAGTTTTCCATAACAGGGCTAAGCATACCCAAGACCGTCTCTACTAAAGTTAAACTAGGCTCAGCACCTATTACCTGCTCCTCCTGCAAATCCCTGTTGATTCAAGAGACAGCATCTCAGTAATGTTGCCCTTGGATTCACATGAAATAGAAAATACACTATGAGCCACTCTAAGTATGGGAGGATAATGTGTGCATGCGTCTGTCTGTGCACATGTGTATTTCTTCAAAGTAATTTTATACAGAAACCCCTTACTCCAACTTTGTGGCATATTATTTTACTAATAAGACCATGTTCTCTCTTTCATCCCGAGCAAGACGACAGGGAAGTGCATAAACATCAGCTTGCCACCAACACTACTCTTCCAATTCTGTTTTAAAAATTAAAGAAGAGATAAAAAGGTCACTCTAGAAGTTGCTAATTCCAGTCTGTTTTAACTCAAAATTTTTTTAAAAACAGGTTTTTTTTAAGTTTCTTTGTTAAATGTTAACAGTTATTATTAGACACATGCTGAATAGTTAAGAAAATTGTTGGTTTTAATGACTTAACATATATACACACACAATTTGCCATCTTTTACATATTCAGTCTCAGCCTGGAGGGATTTTTCTTATCTGTTGTGATTCCACTGTAAATTCAAAAGGAAAAGGAAACCACGTGTGTTCTGGGTTTTTTTTAAATGCATGAAAACAATTTGTAACTTTAAAATGTCATTTGCTTAGCATTAAGCAATATATTTGTTTAGTTTAAGAGATCAAACAGTTTCTAATTCTAATAGTGTTGTACAAGGCACTCCTGTTTTAAGTCACGTTATATATTAAAAAAAAAAAACTTATCAGAATGGCAAGGCGTTTAAATGCATATTTGACATAGTTTTTGCAACTCAGTATGCTTCCCTTTTCAATGGGATGTGGGTGGAAACTAAGAAAGCTGATTCATTACAGACCTGATTATAAATGCATCATTTGATCATTTACATCATCATGCAGAACTTCCCACTGCAATATGTGGTCAGACAGCAGAAAAACATGCCAGAAACCACTACTCTCCATATTCAAAAGAAACACTTGCAGACATTGTCTGTCTCTGCGTATAAGGGTGTTAACGGCTTTCAGTCCCTCCTGCTAAAGTGCCTGTAGGCATAATTCTAGTGGGATTCTTTCAAGTCAATCATTTGCATTCAGGCCCAACAACATTTGCTATTCTCAAGTACTTCAACTATGCAACTCAATTCATACTGGGTGCTACACCATATACAAAAAGGTCAAAGTCCCAGTAACTGTCAGGAGCTTAAAAGATAAGTCAAGTCAACATAAACTCCCTAATGGCTTTGTCTTTGCTTTTACTATATCTTAATTAATAAATATTACCTATTCTGCTATAACCTGTATTTTTACCAAAAGACAAATTGTAAGAAGTTAACCAAGGGTGGAAAGTATAGTGTTCACCTCACCCAGCTACCACATTATGAAAACAACAGGTGCCTGATCTCCCCGGTTTATATAAAACACAAAACCAAAACTAAGCCAAAAGCACCTCTTAACACCTTTATGTTAGTGAAACGAAGCCTAAGATTTTTAACCTCTAATCATCATACCAGCACCCTGAAATGGGAGGGAAAGGAGGAGGGAGGGGGTTCCTTTTACAAATGAGGGGAAAAGATGCTTGGAAGGGTGATGTGAATTGCCTGAAGTCACTCAGCCAGCTAGTGGCAGTCAAGGTTTGGCTACAATGAGAAGTATACAGGAAACCAAGATGCGAGTTCACAATGTATTAGCTATTCCACATTGTATGGACCTGCCCAAGATTTCCCTACACAGGACCACTCATTTTTAAGTGCGATTTGTTAAAAAACTACTTGCAAACCCTGTGCAGACAATCTTATTTTGAATGAACACATCCTTTATTCTATTTATCTTACTTCACTTTGAAAGTAATCAAACTAAATCAAATTAAGGTCACTTTAAATGGTGATTTAGTTAAATGCATTGAACCAATGCATAGAAAATCTTTATAATTTCAAGCCATACCTTTAATTAATTCAGACTAATCTTCCTTAGTGTTCCTATGTAGATAGGCCGTTAGTGTGCTTTCAATGCAAAGCAGTTGTGCCACTTCTAAAGTGGAGTTAACCATCTCCAAGAGAGGCTTAGAGATGCGCTGCGGCACTGGTCACCAACCAGTCTATCACGATCAACTGGTCGATGGTGGAGCCTCTGTCAATTGATCTGAGGCTGGGAGGGTGGGGGGGCTGAGTGGGCACCTTTGCACATGTCACCACCCCCCCCCAGCCCAGCAGGTCAGTCTATGGGAAAAGGGGGTGGGCCATGTCAGGCCTCTGTGGTGAGGGAAGGAGCGGGGCACACACAGGCAGGAGCAGGCGCTGAGATGAGCAGGGTCCCAGCCAGGCTGAGTGGTGAGATGATCAGAGCTCAGGTGGCTCATTCAAGGGTGTGAGAGGCTCCTGCTGCTGTGCACACCTCAGTGGAGGCCCAGAGGGCATATGCCCCCCCCCCTCCATTTGTATGCAGGGTGGAGGAAGTGACAGTTGTTGCATACTACGCTTTGTACCCCGAGCCCTACTGAAGCTGCCCCTGGAGCGGTGCAATGCCACATGCATCCTGCTACCTGGTGGGAAGAGGGTAAGGCTCAGCCTCTGCCGGAGTCCGTGCAGTGGCAGAAGCTCCCACCCCCGTGTGCCTGGATACCAATCTTCCCACCACCTGGACTGGCCAGAGCCCCACTTACTCCTACCCCTGCCTCTCCCCATTCCCTCTCTCAATGAGGGGGCCTAACCTGCTGGGGGTGGGGGGAAGGTGGCATGCAATAGATCCTGGATTAGACTTTAATTCAGAAAGTGATCTGGTACTTTAAAAGTTTGGAGGCCACTGCATTATGGTTTTGTGACCATTTTTATTGTGGTGACAGAACCCCCTTCATCATGTGAAAGCATTTTTGCCAGCAGCTCTGCTTCTATCTTTTGACACCCTTCACTGACATAACTCTGCCAGCAAAGTATTGTCATTTCAACAAGGCCTAAAAGCATGTGCATCACCAGCTACCTCATGCAAAGAAGCAAATTCACAACCTAGGTTACCACTCAGTAACTCCCCTTTTTGGATAAGCTCCAAGTAATAGAACCAAGGCCTCCCAAGCTGCAGTCTGTGCTCAGACCATGCAGCATCTTCATTTGGCACTCTTCACAAAAACAGATTTCATAGACATTAGGGCTGGAAGGGACCTCGGAAGATCATCGAGTCCAGCCCCCCACCCAAAGGGCAGGAAGTCAGCTGGGGTCATAGG
>NW_017728886.1:88124305-88145657 GCF_001723895.1 Crocodylus porosus
TTAAGCTTGTGCTTCCTCCAACTCCTGCCAAATTTAGTTATCCTTCAGAAGCATGGTGGAAAAACATTTTTTCCAAAATCTCCTGTAGTATCTGTATAATTGTAGCAGATGCTTAGGTTCTGTCTTGCTGGGAGGTTTAGGGAGGTATTGCCAATTCATTTCACTTTGATGTAAATACTCAGTTAGAAGTAATGATAACTTACTGTATTTGGCCAATATTGGCTCAGATGGAAACTTTTCTCTTTCTAGAAAACTAAAATGAAATAAAAGCAGCAATATTAAATATAAAAAAGCAAACAAACAGAAAAAAGACCTTGCTGAGAAACTTTATTGCATAGTGTTTAATACTGGATAGAAACTGTAGCAAAATATCAAATAGCAACAAATCACACTGGAAATCATCACTTAACAAAATACAGTTATTCAGACTGTTCAAACAGTATACAGATAAGACTGGAATCCAACAGTGTCAGCATGTATTCCAAGTTGAAGATCCCACTCTCAAAACACAATTGCTTTATACACTATTCCAGCTCTATGATTTATGCTACCCAGCCTACAGTAAGCCTATAATATACAACCTGGTGTATAAGAGCCTACTCTTCATTGTTAAGGCTTTATCAAATAGTCTCATTTTTGAGTCTACACATAACTTGTGAGACCCAGACAGTTTGTAGTTATAAGTATTAGGATGTCAAAGCTTTACCTCAACAAGTTCCCCTGCAAGAGCTATGAAATGCCTTGTGTTCTCAAGGATTTTCTCTCAGATTAAAGGCAACACGTTTTTTCCATAATGAAGGCAATGTCCTAGGCAAAACTAGTAACAGGCAAAACAGTTCTCTTTCCCAGAAAAGTATTAATAGTAACCATCCTTAGTGGATATTTGTTAAAATATGTTGTTATTTTTCACAATAAGCTGTAGAACATTGACTAATCTCTATGAAGTATCACATAATTAAAACAAAACTCTGACTGTCAAACTGGAAATGTTTTGCAATGCATCACCACTGCTATTTATTATTTATTTATTTACTTGGCAAATTGCAATAGGTCTTGAGAACATTACAGCAGAAGCAGTTTAAATACAAAATAGCAACAGATGTTATATATTCATTCAAACATAGCTACCTTTGCAAATACTGAAAAAAATAATTGCCACGGTAGACTGCAGCACCCTTATCTAAATGCCTCCAAATCAGTTAAAAGCATCCATTATTAACTAAATACATGAAAAAGACTCCTATGCATGTTTAGCCCCATTACCAGAGCAGTGAAGGCCTCACAATTTTCTAAGTATTTATTTTCCCAATATCCCTGTCAGACAGTGATTTTAGTATCAAATTTTGCCTATTGTTTCCCTAGGAAGATAAGCACCGTATATCAAAGCACCCCGCATGGCATCCTAAGTATATGAAAAGCAGGGAATTTATCAAACAAATTAGCATTTGAACAGACAAGTTCTTCAATTTCAGAGGCAGCATATATTAGCTAGTAGTCAAATGTTTCACTATGTGCAAATTAGAACAATTACCCAGAAGTCCTACCAACTTCTAAACAGCCCCACCTTGACTACTCTTGTACATGTAACTCTGAGTCAAAGAGGCTGAAACTATATGATTTCTAAAATACTGGTATATACAAACATCTTAAAACATAATGTAAAGAACCCATTACCTATTTAAAAAATTGGGAGCAGGATCTGGGGACTGAAAATGAAAATGTAATTCAGATAAATATATATGAATCAACAAGGGTTGGGTATTTGACCAGTCAACTAAAGATTGGTCAACTGACCAGTCAAATATAGGTAAAAAAAAAAAATTGTCAGAAACTGCCAAATATGGTAAAATAATTTTTATTTTCAGTAAAAATAGTAATATCTTAGATACTGTTGAAATAAATTATTACATTTATTTCACAATTAATTCTTTTGCAAAAAACTAAAACACAGAAAAAGCATAAATTTTCCATTAAGTAATGTGACCAAACAAATCGGGGAGGGGGCATGTGCCCCCCATTCCGCTCCCAAAGGGTGCATACAGTGGTGGGGAGCTGCCCCCTACCCCCTGGACAAGCTGCCTGTGGCTCCATCCCACTCCATGGCCTAGGCTTTGGCCCCACGCACTGCCCTCACTGGGCAGTGCCCCCAGGCCCAAGCCCCTGCCCCCATCCCTCTCCCTACCTTGCCATGGGGGGCCTCAATCTGACCCCCGTATGGCCCTTCCTCTCCACAGACTTACCTGTAGGGAGCTGCTCTCCATGCTGCCTGCCTGTATTCTTGCCTATGTGCGTGGGTGCAGGCCCCCTGTGTCCCATTCTCAGCAGCCCCTTGGAGGCCGGAATGCTGCCAGCCTGCAAGGTGAAACCCACTATCCCCTGATCCCTACACGATACTGCGAAATCAGGACAAATGCTGTCCTGGAGTCCTGCAGCCCAAGACTAGGACTTGTGGTTCTCATTCCGTGATTGTCCCACCCAGTTAGGGATGGGCGGCCATCTTAGTTTAAGTGGCTAATTGTTTTAAACAATATTTACATCCCTAGTTGCTATCATCACAGAAAGTCTTCCTACAATATTTAACATATCTTTGACTGGCCAAAAAAAAAATGCAGTCAATTTGACTAGTTCACTGACCAGCAGAAAAAGGCAATTGATCTGTCAACTAAACAATCTGCCAACCCTAGAATTAACAAAAAACATATTAGTATCCACATGCATTAGATTTCAGTAGAACCAGTGTAATTCATATTTACACTAATAACACTAGTGCAAATATGAATTATGCTGGCATAACAGAGATCAGAATCTAACTTGTATGTCATATGCAATGTGCCTGTAATTCTACTACAAGCTGTATTGTATGAGCCCTGGAAACTTCATAGAACCATTCTATGGGCACAACACAAAAGTGCCATACCAGATATGGGCACGACCTCTGAACCTGAAGGCATCTTATTAAAACCCCCACCACACACACAAATACAGCCCACACAATGGCTGGTTGAATATCAGAGCGCATTTTTTGTGCCGACTGTATAGGCATATTGTAAAACAAGCCTAAAACACATTCCTGTAACCAACCAAATCAACGCACATACCAGAGGTACCCTGTCCATTGTGGAAAAGTTTCAAGGATGGAATGAAATAGTTGTCTGAACAGAGGACCAGGTCAAGACCTACAAACCACTTGAATCCTTCTCCCAATCCTTTTCACAGAGATAGAGCTTACCCTCCTATGCCTCAATTCTGTGAGCACACAGCTCTCAATGGAAGATTACTCGCACTGAATTCAATGGGACTACTCCAGCACACAAGTATTCATAGGATAAAGGCAATCCTGTAACTTCTAGGGCAGTGTGAAACAGCACAATTTCATTTCAACTTCCATTTTGCCATTTTGAAAGGACAGTCTTTTGTTGCACTGTTTTGAAGCACTGTTCTGTTTAGGTTTGTCAAAATTGTTTCACTGTTTCTACGTTTCACCCATAGGCTATAACGGAGAATCATGAAAATGCCTATAACTTTGTCATTTGTTTCCTGATTTGAATAAAAACAGCAGGGATGGTAGCCCTTGTTGAGGCCATGAAGCCCAACAGGTTTCAAGGAGATGGGTGCAGGGGTTTCTAGGAAACTGCACCTCAAACTGTTCAGAGCAAAACTCGTGTCACTTGCAAGTATGCAGGCACAGAGAAAGCTCAGTTCAAACAATGCTTTTTATGTTGTTTTTTCCACCCCTCCTGCAGAGCACTGGGATTGGAAGGGACCTCAGGGAAGGACCACAGTCACTGGGACCTCAGGGAAGGATCACACTACACATGTCAATATGAGAGCAGTCCTTTCCCCTCCCTCTCCTTAGTTTCTGTTTAGCCTGGCTTCAAAACATTTCAAAAGTTTCAAAACATTGTGAGTGCTATCATTCTGTTTCAAAGCCTTTTGTTTTGCTTTAATTTTGCTGTTTCAATCTTGAAGCGTGTTGAAACAGCTTTGAAACGAAACACCTGTCAAAAATTTGCATAGCCCTTGTAACTAGCATATGATTTTATATATAGTTTTTTGGAAAACAATGGAGAAAGGAACACAAAGCAATTTTTTTTCCTACTATTTCCTAAAATGTAGTGGTGATATGGATTTCCCACTAGTTCTATTTTCCCTTCCTCTTCTCCATTTTTTGTTCTGATTTGGGGTTTGTTTTATTTTTCTCCTGACATTTCAGTATGTTCTCTCTTAAATCCAGTTTTCCTCACATGGACAAGGATTTTGTTTTTTAAATATTTGTTGCATTCTTGAAGTACAGCTCCCATTTCTCTCCAATGCACTGCCGCCAAAAGATCTAGCATCAATGTCTATTTATTCTTTTATGTCCTTCTCTCTTCTTCAGCATTTTCTCTTTGTCCTTCATCCAAGTTCCCTCTTTCCCTCTCTCCATTTTCACCCTTTCCCTAACATTACACTTTTTCCCTTCATCAGAATTTCGCAGTGACATGTGGGATTGGTGCTAGAAAGTAGAGCAATACAACTTGCCACATGGAACAAGGCAAATGGGAGGAGCATGTTATTTATCTCCTCTTTTAAAAATGAATGGAAACAAAGAATGGACAGTGATACATCTATCTGTCAGCAGGGCTAAGTACAGACAGTCAAAAAGCCAGAGGCTGAATCAATTCAATCTTCGCAGATTAATCTAGATGCAAAGATGGAACCAATAAGCAAGTGAACAAACATTCACTTTTGGTTCCGGAAATGCAGCCACATGCCTGCAGTGACTCAGGCCAGAAGCCAAGGAGTGCTACAGCATGCCTCCCTGCTCAGCTGGAGCAGACAGCTTGGACCAGGGCTAGCTCCCCCATCCTGCAAGGTGGGAGTCTGCAGGGGAGGTACAAAGCAGCCTGGGATGCTAGGGGATTGTGACCTAACTTATATCTGGAGGGGATCTGGGACAGAAATTCAATAAACAGATTTAACCTAAAGCAGTAAAGTCTGATACTACATCCATCCAGGTTAATCTTAAACTGGTTTGGGCCATTTTGAAAACAGTTTATGTGCACTGAACTTCTGCTGTGTTACAGCTCTGACCCAGTTTCCAAACACTTTTACCAGTTTGGCTAGGGACAGACATTACACATAAACTGGCTTAAGTGATCAGAAACTTGTTTAAACCTGTAATAAAACAGATGTTCGGTGCACATAAACCAGTCTGAAGATGGCTGAAATGGGTTTGAGATAAACCTGGTTGAATGTAGCATCAGACTTAACTGATTTGGCTCAAACTGGTTTATGCAATGTCTGTCCCACACCCCTTGCTGGTTTAAGATAAACCAGACTTCCCCAGCATCCCGGCATGCTCTCTGGGCTGGGCAGAGCTCTCTGCTCCACTGCAGGGCTGGTCCCTCCCCTCTGCTCCCTGGCTACAGCTCCAGCACAGACTGCAGGCTGCTCCTCCCCATCCCCACACCCTGCTAAGCAGGAATTCCCCCCTCCCTTCTGCTCCCTCACTAGAGCTCCAGCAGAGACTGAAGTCATCTGCTTGCCTTCTCCCTGCTAAGCAGGGATTATTCCCCCTGCCCCACTGCCTTACACCTCTCAGGATTAGCTAGCAGACCACGTGCTGGATACAGTCCGTGCTGTGGTACACGACAAGGCAGGCAGGCTTTTTGGAGCTAATCAACAGGTAGCTGGTAATGCCCTTCCTTGGAAAAGCATTTAAGAAGAACTTGAACTAATGGAGAGGGCCTTTGTTTTCTTAATGGGTTGATAAACACTAAATTAGGAGTGATAAACATTCCTTGCTGGGCTGCTCAGAAGAGGAGGGGGGAGGGAGAAATCAGGACATCAGAGCATCCTGCCAGGGCCTGGCCACGTACCCCTCAGCTCAGCACTCGAAGGGAAGGGAGGGCTGCTCTAGTGCCCCCTGGCTTCTAGCCTGAGCCACTACATGCATGTGCCTAAATGTTTTCAAACTAGAGGGGATGTCTGTACAGATACAAACCAGTTCAGCCTAGCCAAGTTAGACTAACCTGCAAAGACTGAAATCAATTCAGGTTCAGGCTTTTTGAATGTCTGTCCCTAGCCTTTATGTGCAACTTCTGTCCACAGCCTAAGTCCACAACCTCAGCTCCAAGCTGTCTGAAATATCACTGGAGACATTGTTTTGCAGTAGAATCATCAACATATCTCTTTTTGCTATGCTGCTATTCATTGCCTTCTTACAGTAATCTGAAAATAGTGCAGGCAAGGTATGCAAGGTTATGATCCAGTCATGTACAATAATAGGGAATAAGGTCAACTGAGAGGGGTCTACAAGACCAAGCCAGGAGAAAAGCAGCAAAAGTTTCAGTAATGCAAGGCTGTGTGCACACAAAGCAGCAAGAATTAAGCAGCAGTAGTCCCTGAATGCTCCCTATAGCAATACACCTGAATATACAGAATTAATACACACAGAACTCATGCTGGTATAATAAAGAATGGTGTTTTAGTAGCTAAAAGTCATTACAATGCATACAGTATGGGGTCAGCAACAATGTATCCTATCCCAATGGAACAACCTGCCTAAGCAAACTTTTATGACAAATATCATAGGACCATGGGAATATTCAAGATCATCCGTTGTTCAGAATCAAGCATCTAAGATTTAGGCACTAGATTTGTGGCTGTAAGAGTGCACTGAGTAAACCTTAGGGGGGGAAAGCCAGACACAAGTATACATGAATGGTATAAAAAGCAACCAATGCACCAAACTATTACATTGTTATACATGATTATGTTTATTAGGTTATTCCATGTTCCCAGTGCTGTACTAAACAGGAAGAAAGATAGCTAATGCTCTAATGAACTAACAAAAGACTAAATTAGACTAGATGCATTGGGAAGTCAAGGGTAAATGACAAACCTCCCATTGTGCTTTCAATTTTACCCCTTCTCATGAACATCAAGGATTTAGCAGGAGCTTCAGTGCAGGGCCATACGATGTCCAGGTCTATCCATATAGGCAGGACATTTTATGCATTTGAGAAGAACAGAAAGGCTCACGGGTAAGGTTTGGAATTCCATCAGAGATGAGAAAGGATAATAGCAGAGGGAGGAGTAAATGTTAGTCAGGGACAAGAGTTCTTAAGGTCAGGACAGGGAGTTAAAATTTAAAAGTGAGGAACAGAAGAAAGAATGGGGAAAAAAAAAAAAAAAAAAAAATCACAGACAGAGCTGATGTCAGGATAGAACGATAATCTGAGCAACTGTATTTTGGAGGAACTGAAAAGCAGAGAGACACTGGGAATCAGAAGCCAAAGAAACAACTGAAAAAAAAAGTTTCAGTTATTGAAAACCAAGGGGAAAAAAAGAGTTTGATATTAAAAAGAAAGAAAATGTCAAAATTAAATTAGTATTCAAATGATCTTCTTTAGCACACAAGCAATTTTACTGGTAAATTTTATGTGTGTAAAGTTACGCTGTCCCTTTAGACAGTTTATATGCATCTTAGACAGGGGCTAGCTTCCTAAAAGTAACGCCAGAAATACCACACTTCCCTCTTGCTAGAATGAGAGTAAAGTTTATTTATTAATCACAGGACCCACATCGGAACATGCTTCATGCTCCGAACCATTACTGAAGAGAAAGACTGCTTAAAAGGCCACCATTCACACGAAACCTTAAATTAAAGTCCTTTCTGTGGATTTCTGCAAAGCTCTTTTTCAAGCTTTTAATATGAAAGGTGCTATGCAATCTGTCCTCACTACAAAAGAATTCTATTAATCAGTGAGCACAAAAATCTGCTGCATATATTGAAGCAAACTGGTAGAACTATCCCTTGGCAACTTTTTTTTTTGCAGAAAGACGGAGTGATCAGACAGCTTCAATGGAAGCCATCCAAAAGTGGGACAAGTTGACAAATTTTAAACATGAATCTTAAGTGGGGGGGGAGGTTTATTTTGGGAAAGTGACTGAAGTTAAATAAGGTGATACTCTCACCACAAGACATAGACACTAACCTACCTTGCAAGTCAGGCTGTAGCAAAGAAAGCTGACAACATCCACAACAAATAGCACAGTTTGCACCCAAGACAGAGGAAGTTGACAGCTGCTCCAGTACAAACTGTAGCACAGCAGAGGTTTCTTAAATTGGGCAACAGAAGATCCCCCATCAACGTATAGTAAAAAGATCACTGTGCTAAAGAATTTTCAGCCTGCAGCCTTAAGTTCTCTTCCCATTAATAGATACTGCTAGTCATAAGGCAGAGGAAACAGACTCCTGTGGTTTACACAAATGAACTGAATTTAATCTCCATCTCTGTGCAGTTCAACAAACTCTCTTTTTCCTCCCCATCTTATAAAGAGGTAGATACAATAAATTCCTTGGACTGGTAGCAGAGATGATAAAAGAAAACTAAATAGTCTGACGGACAGGCAAGTAGTGCGTGGACACACCTGCATAAAAGTTATTGCAAGGCCAGTGCAAAGTTACAGTGTGTCAACTACTCTGCAGTAAAAGGTTAGCTTACATTTCTTTCATTTCATTTACTACAGAGCTAGAGTATATATGTGGGAAATTATGTATACCTATCTGCCATGCTAAAAATCCATGCATACATTGAAAGGCAATTTGCTCATTCCCCAGATTAAACCCAGCTAACTACCTTTCAGTACCCTGAAACTGAGACCAAAGACCTATTCCTGAGACTCAGCTCTAGAACTGCTGTGTGACATTAAGCAAGTCAAGTCACTTCTCTTTGAAATCATTCCCCTCCTATCCTTTGCACCTTTTGTCTTTTTAGGCTGAGCCCCCCAGACAGCGATGGTTTCATACCAGGTGAATATCTAGCACAATGACATGAATATCTATGCAATGAGATGGAAAAAAAGGAAGGTCACTCTCTCGTTTGCAAGTGTTTGCTCTGGATTGATACCCATGTAGGAAGCTTAATACAAGTAGTTTAGAAACATTTAAACAGCATAGTGCGTAAACAACTCCTGCATGGGGGAATGCTTTAAAATCCACCATAAAACGGACTTACGTATTTCTTATGTTTTTCACAGTTTCCCTTGCCAGTTTTACTTAATTATCCAATATTTAGGTTTAAACATATGTTGTCTCCCTCACAGTGAATTCTCTCCTCCTACATGATGCAGCAGTGAAGTCATCATGCTTTAAGCCTCCTCCTCCACTCTCTGAAGTCAACAGGTATTTTGCTATTGAACTGAATGCAAGTGAATTCAAACCCTGACAACTTGTTGATTTTTATAACTTTGGGCCACAACATTCTCAAAAGGAAAACAAAATGGGATATTAAAGTATTTCCATCACTTCCATTAACCCAAGAATCCAAGTCTGACAGAGTTTACAGATCCTGGGTACATATCTCCATTAGTAGACAAGTTAAAGTGAGATATGTTATTGAGTTAGGTTCTTCCCATCATTCAACAAACTGATTAGCACTAGGGTTGGAAACAGATGTCATCTTTGTACCATCATAAACATGTTTATGGTGGCACAGAGGCCATGCAAACAGATCTCTGTAACCCTTGTTAGACAAGAAATACCCAAAATTTGTGGCTGCAACAGTGGTGGTATCAATCTGTGCCTCTATTGTGCAGTAGATATCCATTTACTTTATGACAAAAGCAGAGCTGCCCATGCTCTCCACTGCAGGGAATTCCCAAATTCCCCTGCAGTGTTGGGCCCCTCAAGCCCTAGGGAAAGGAACAGACGTTACACATAAACCAGTTTAAGTGATCAGAAACTGGTTTAAACCTGTAACAGAACTGACATGCAGTGCACATAAACCAGTGTGCAAATGGCTGAAACTGGTTTGAGATAAACTTGGTTGAATATAGTATCAAACATAACTGATTTGGTTCAAACCATTTTATCCAATGTCTGTTCCAGACCCTTTCCTGGTTTAAGTTAAACCAGAGTCCCTCAGCATCCCAGCATTCTCTCTGGACTAGGCTGGGCTCTTTGCTCCAGAGAGCTAGGCTGTCACCTCCCCTCTGCTCCCTCACTGGAGCTCTGGCAGCAACTTGCAGGCACAGCAGAGCCTACCTGGCTTCCCATGCCGCCTCCTCCCACAGCATGGACCATAGCTAGCATGTGGTATGCCAGCTCATGCTGAGAAGTGTCTGTGTAAGGCAGAAAGGACAGTGTTGACTTAGAGCTTTTTGGAACTAATCAACAGGTAGCTGGTAATGTCCCTCCATTCCTTCCTCAGAAAAAACTGTTTAAGAAGAGCTTAAACTAATGACAGAGACCTTGCTTTCTGATGGGGTGCTAAATGCTGATAACAGAGCTGATAAATGCTCTGTTATCAACGGGGTGGGGGGGGTCAAGGGAAGCCCTCCCTAATCAGAGCATCCTGCTGGGGCCTGGCCATAACGCCCCTAAGCTGAGCACTATAGAAGGGAAAGGAGGGCTGCTCTAGCACCCCTGGCTTCTAGCCTGAGCCACTGCAGGCATGTGCTTGAATTTCCTCAGTCCAGAGGTGTAGTTACTACCCAGTTCAGCCTAGCCAGGTTAGACTAACCTGCAAAAATTGAATCAATTCAGGCTCAGGTTTTTTGAGTGTCTGTCCCTAGCCTAGGAGAGCCTGCCCTGCTTACTGAAACACATTACTGGGACTCCCCAGGGTGTAACTCCATAAGTGGGAATGGTGGGGTTTCCCTGTTTACCAAAACGTATCACCAGGCTCTCCAGATCAAAACTTCAAAGCCTATCAGTAAATGATGGGTACCAGTGGAAAAGTCCAGGTGTCCCCTACAGCTTCATGTTTGTCATGTAATACAAATTCCAAAAGGTTCATTACTTCTGTCTTAGCAACAAATGTGTCTCAGCAAGCACAGAAACCCCCACTCTCCCTTGCTTATGGAGACATACTCCAGAGATCCCAGTAGCACATCTCAGTAAGTGGGAAAAACCAGGCAGGCATTTCCAGGGAAATCCTGGGGTACACAGGACTGAGGCCCTCAAACCCTGAGAGACCACACTGCCCACTGTCCAGCACCATCAACAGGCAGCACAATAAGCAACATGTTTCATTCAATGAAGTGGACCAGCTGTGCCAGGATGTGATCCAGCACAGTTAATGCACTTAATTGGTGATATCTATTTCTAACTTAAGACGCTATCCATCTGAGCCTGTAGTATCAGACTAGATTTTCAAATAGCAAACAACAGAATAGCACATAGGGGAGAACAAAGTTAAAAATGAAAGGGAGAAACTAAATTAAATAATAAACATTCAAGAGAACAAAACCAGTCAAACATTTCAGTACTGAACAACCACACTACAGGCTCCTGGTATAGAGAAATCTCTTTCTGTTACCCCATGCCACTA
This sequence comes from Crocodylus porosus, assembly GCF_001723895.1. NCBI lineage: Eukaryota > Metazoa > Chordata > Crocodylia > Crocodylidae > Crocodylus > Crocodylus porosus. Next base: position 88,135,627 of record NW_017728886.1, read on the forward strand.
AATGCCATCAGGCGAGGGGACCAACGTGTGCAAAATAAAGATGCATTTCATTAGCTAGGGATAGCAGAGCACACAGTTTAAAGGGAAAAACCAGCAGTCCAGAATAACTTGATTTATGTTAACCATTCAGGAGTGACACAGAAACAGTAACTCAGAATTAATTTCTCTAAAAGATGCATAATCCAATGACAAGAGTGATCATTGACTGGGATTGAATATAAGCATATTACACCACTCAAAAATGTCTTCGTGGGAGGGAGTTTATCACCAATGCTTTCTCTTTAGAGGAACAAGAAAGTATGGACTACTTAAAGATATTAGTAGGTACACTAACTGCATAAAATCTAGGAGCCAAACCACTTCGTACACACACAGACACCTCTCAAAAATAACTTGGAAATAAAGTTAAGCAAATGTCAAAATTTAATACTTGCAGCAACTAAGATCAAAACATCAATGCCTATATCGGGAGCAGATGGGTATAGTGGAAAAATCCAGTGTCTCTTACAACTCCATGTTTGGCATGGAATACAGACCACCATAGGTTCATTACCTCTATCTTATCGGCAAATGTTCAGGATGATCCCACATAACTAGGGACCTACTTAAATCTCTATGATCCTAAACAATCTTCATGAAATAGTCATGGCATGAAGAGCAAATTTTGCAGGTATTTCCTGGGTGTTCTCCGCCAACCCTTGGTGCTGGTTGGTGGGGAGGCCCTGGCCCAGGGGATAGTCCCCATCTTGTTTGCTGCCCTTCATGCCATTCAGCCCCTTCCCACCATGGGTGGGCTGCGAGGCCAGACTGTGACAGCAAGGACCTCTGGGGAGCCAGTATTTTATTTTGATTGGGGTGGTGGGGGGGAGGGGTTAATTGATTTTGCAGACATTCCCAGAATTGAGTAGACCCCTATGTATATTTTAATCAGGGGCTTTGCTTTCTAAGCCCAATGTTGCCATTAATCATGGTGACACAAAAAAGCTGATGGCCATTATGGATCACCAATAGGTTTGTTTTTTGTTTTGTTTTGGGTTTTTTTTTGGGGGGGGGGACATTGGGGAAAAGGGGAGAGGGATTAAACAAAATGCCAGAATGAAGTTGTATGCCAAACTGAATAGAGAAGATATGCTAAAAACTTGGGAAGAGGAAGAAACCCACTAACATGAGAAGACTGAACTACAATATTTATGTTCCTAAACATACACAGTAAAAAGCAACAGGCAATAGAGTTTTGCACATGAGAAAGCAATGTTTAAAGGAAGCTTGGAGAAAGGGGAAAAATCTCTCCATCCCACTAGGAAAGCAATACCTCTCGCCATTTTCCATCCAGAAAAAAAATAGTCTTCCTTTACTGTGGACAGGAAGTCCTAGTTTATCATAAATCCTTCAGAGAAGGGACAAGCTCTTCCTCTGTACGTGAGGAAACTGCCTATTATGCTGTATGGGCACTATTGGAATACAGCAACAATAATGGCATCTGATATAAAACAAAGAACAAAGAGCTTCTCTCATTCATCAGCTGTAGAGGATAGCACTATAAATTTATTTTGACCTATTAGCCTTGGGTCTACAAGAAAGCAAAGCCCATGGCAACACCTCAGTAAATGAACCAACTCCTCTCCTTCCAATGCTGTGGACAGTGGAGACCAAGAAGGAACTAAATGCCTTGTTCTGGAACTATCCCATGATGGCAAATGCTCTCTCCTTTAACATCAGCTTTCATATCTATCCCTGGCCAGTAAGTGTCTGGTAAATATTTCCATCCTTGAGCACTTGGTCATCTCTGCCGTCTCCTTTTAGAAGAAGGAATAAATCATTGTCCTCTGAAACGCATAACACTGATTTTCTTTAACAGCTATCAAGGAAGTTGTAAACTATTTGTATAAACCACAGGCCACACCTTATTTCAATTCCCTCCTCCCCATTTTGGGGCAGACCACTTTTCCAAAACCAGGTACTACCAGTATATTTTGACACTTAGTTTTAAATGCTGTATACAAATAAACCCCTTAGTAAAACTCCTTTACCAAACCAATATGACATGGTCCATATTATACCTTTACTTAAAACATCTCTTCAGTTAGTCTCTCCCTACAAATAGGATTTGTACTTTTTTGCAATTTTGTTTTTTCTATTTCACAATTCCTTCTACCCTACCAAGGAATAATGTACATCTTCTTTCCATGATTTTATTAAACATCCCACATTTATAATATTAGTGACATTATTAAGGATTTAATTCATCACTTTATTCTTTTATTGTTTAGCTACAGTTCATTAACTTGTGCCAGATGGTACAGATCCAAGTATGTAAATTCACCAGGTTTATAGATAAAAAAATACCAAAGAAATGCCTATCAGTCAATAAGAAGTACTGTTGAGTTTTATTTTTGAGTTTAAGCATGAAATAGCCACATCCCCAAAAATATATATATTTTTAAATGCTTAGGAAAATTTGCAGTTTACATTTCCACAAAGACCCCTTTCTACCATCCTGTCAGTGGAAAGAAGACTTAGGTGTAGATAAGAATCATTATAGTTTCATAGTTTTTATGTTTAAATGTTAAATAGACTGTGATTTCACAAATTCTTCCCTAGCTATCAGACCTTTCATCTCATTTCTCTTAGAAGCATAATAAGGACCTCTCTCCCTCAAACACTTGCAGCAGTGCATGTATATGTAGGCACAAGAGAAGCAAAAAACTGGGATGGGTACAATTTCAAATGTTTATCTCCTTCCTTTCTACCTCCCACTGTAGCATGTTGCCAAATGAAACCTCTTTTAAAAGCTTTATCTTTACACTAACACACTAAACAACAAGAAATAGGGAAATGCACACCTGTGGTTCTCTTTTACACCAGATGCTTACTATCTTCCATTTTTGGCATTGAGATGTTCTCAATCATAGGAGAATATGAGATTTGGGGTCAATAATAATATACTGGATACTTCAGATAAATATCTAAAATCAAGTTAAAAATCAAGTTAAATTATTTTGTAGCTGTTGCTGTTCTTATGTCTTCAGAATTCTTTTCACTCTGTCTTTATAATTTCCCTCTTCATAAATACAGATGTCTTGCATTAAAAGAAAACAATAAATCAAACTAAGCAGTTGGCAGACAGTTACCAGTCTTGCAGTTTCATTGTATCAGTGATGTCACAATAGGCTCTTGGAATAACATAGGCCCACTAACATAAAAAGGTTCCAGGAATTTGTGCGTTTAATATTATAATTTCAGTTCCTACTATCAAATCTAATGCGCAACACAGAGTGGCTCAAGCCAGAAAGAACTTTGCTTGTAACTAGGAAAAACTCAAGAAAAAAGCATCAAAAGTACTGTGTACATGACCAAGACCTTATTACATACTCTCTCTTTCTCACCTTACCTGCCTGTCCATCATCTTACTGACTTCATCATTCTACGTATACACCCACATTATTCACTAGCATTTGTCAGAATTACTCATTTTGTAAATATACCAGCAACGGCTGGCCTATCATTCTGACAGTTAATTTTGCAATTACTAGTACTCCTCTCAGTGCTTCACACTGAATCTACCTTCTGTTCAATAGGAAATGTTTCCAGGAAACTTCAAATTCACTCTAGCATCGTGGGGCATTTATACACATACCTTTTAGTTCTCGGACGTGCCAGAGATCCACATGGGAGCTGACACGCACCGTGCTGTGCCACATGCAGTTGTATAAGTGGCAAAATGCACGTCAGCGCAGAGAAAATGGTGGTGGTACACTTTTGAACTAAAGCACTTCCAAGTTGTTTTAGTTCAAAAGCAAACCACCGCCATTTTCTCTGTGCTGATGCAGCCGATCATACAACTGCAAGCGTTGCAGCACCAGGTGTTTTTCAGAGTGCCTGGCGCTGTGGTACTTGCACATCTAAAAATGTCCAGGGATGAGAATTTCCAAAAGAAACCAAATTGTTCCTACAATTCACCAATCTGCCAAATCAAACCACACAATCAGCCAGGCCAAACATTTCCAGGGAACTGAGTGATACAGAAGAGCTTCAGAATGACTATGGATTTAAAAGTTTGCTCAAAACTTGTTTAAAAAGAACCTATCAAGTATAAGAAAGGTTGAAAAGAAAGCAACAGAGGAGGGTCAACTAACTCTTCATAAAAATGAAGGAAGGGTAGATAAGGAAAGAGCACATTCAATGAGCCTTCATCTGGCTTTCGTTATCATCAGTGGAAAGATGCCTATAAAGTTCAAAATGGGATAAGGAACAGATTCTTTTGACTGCTAGCCATCCTGTTATGTTAATGAAATTAAACAAAAATTAGAACTTTTTTGAACTCCTTAAATCCAGGTATAAATAGCAAACAACTGTCAAACAAAGCCCCCCGCCTCCTTTCAAAAGTTAAGCTCAGCCATGTATTTGAAGGGGGGGGGGGGTTAATTTCTCTTTTTTCTGATTTTTTAGCTTTTTGGTTTTTTAAATGAAAGTTTGCTGAGCTAGCAAAAGTTAACACTTGTCAGGGAAAGAGAGGATGACAGAACTGGAACAATTTTTTTGAATTCTATTCATCAAGGTCTAATAATTTCTTATGAATATTAATGGTTTTTGGGGGTGGGGAGAAAGGCACGTGCAGGTGTGATAGATATGACTACTAAGCATCTGGGTTCTGCTGTGGGCCTCAATTGTGAGGAAATGGAAGACTGCATACAGGATTCTGCAGCTCTGTAACACCAGTAATATTTATAACAACACTTCAGAAATACAAAAAACAGATACTTATTATGCATCTGTTTCTTTCTACCTATGGTCAAGACTACCAGTTACATGAAACTGACCCTCCACCAGGTGGACTAACGAATAAGAGCATATCATCAGGTTTAGGTTTTTCTGATTTAGTTTAAACTCTTTCCCAAGTGATAAATAAACTAGACAGCTGTATCAGAACATGCATACACATTCTAGCTTAAATTCACATTTGGGCTTCTACCAGTATCATGTTCCCCTTCGTGTATGGCCTGGCAGTTAAACAACCAAATTTTATCCTCTTAGGTCTACATTACATAATTTTGCTGGCAGAACTATTAGTGCACCTACTAATAGCTCCTCTGAAGCTGTAGAGACCCTTCTTCCTGCTTATAGCTCCTCTTCAACCAAAAAGTCTTCTACTACCAATTAGCAAGACATGACGGTATTCCCAGGCTGCCTGCTAGTTGACTTCCCAGAGTACACTTCATGCCCTGCTGGCACATCTGCTGCAGTGGGACTTCGCAGAGTTGCCAGAAGTACACAGATATGAAAGATCTGGCAGCTGGCTAGTGACAGCTGCTGTCTGCCACCAGTTTCTGCTGACAGAGAGTCAGCAAGTGTAGACAAGGCTTTAAGCTCATGCAACCCCACTAACTTCAACAGGGGCTGCATGATTTTGAGTTGGGAAGAAGTTACATTCACTTGCATTCTCTATTATTCACAACTCATCACTTCTTTCAATAAGGAAGAAAAAGTCAAAGGTACACTGGCTTCTAAGACTCTCCCACTTATTTCACATTACCCCTTTACTATTCATAGCCTTTCACGGTTAAAAAAAGGTTAAATCAATCAATCCTTACTATAGGAAAGCTTACTATTTCAGCTGTTTTTCATGGGCACAAAGGGAAAAAGATGTTTTACAAAAGCAGCATAAACCAGGGAAATCAAGGTCCAATAATAGTATACCAAAGGCCTAGTGGGAAGAGCAAGGCCAACTGCAGAGTACTTTCAGCATTTGTGAACAGTCTGATGCTGCCTATATTCCTCACAACACACCTAAGGCATTCAGTTACTGCAGTATGTGTGTCACTTTAGGGGCTACTACTAATATATCACAGTACTTTAGTGGATTATTGAAATAAATAGCTCATTATCTACTACTGCTACATGGCAGCCTACACATTTAATTACATACCAAGATTTTCAGGTGAAAGTATAGTTACAATCATAGCGTTTCTTTCTCAGATTATAAACATAATCCTTAGACCTCAAAACTTTGCAATAAAAGAACCTAGTTTACTGAGGTACTGGGGACCCCCAAATCCCATTAAACTGCAGGTGCTTAGTATCAGGTCAAACATTAATTGCTCATCTCTTGCATTACAGTAATGAAAAGAGAAAAAACACCACAGGATCTCTGACTTGGCCAACAATGTGCCAATATATGGAAACACCAAGCCCCCCTGGTAAAGAAATGCTTTTTGAATACTTCAAATTTAAAATTCAGATCCAGTTTCCTACATAGCAAGACCTTCTGTAGAATCTGTTTAAAGAGTGAGGCTAGTCTGGAGACTGTGCAAAACAATACTTTCTTGCAAAACAAATCTGATCCTTGTTTATATTCTTTCTACTTTGCTTGTACTGCAAATAACATACAGTTATTAGCCTGCATGACATAAGCAAAATTATTAACAAAAAACTTTCTTCCATTCCTCCAAATACTTAGGTGTGCAATCCACTTGAATTCAGCAGGCAAGACCCTCACCTCCATTCTGACCCCTTTATATGGAGTAAAAGGGTCTAGACTGACCTGAAATGGGCTTATAAAGCTAAGTCTTCCGCTGGGGGAGTGTTTCCCCAGAGCAGACAGCACGAAATGTAACCACAAGGCTGAATTCCAGGGAATCACACACAGGTGCTGAAACAGTGCAACAAGGAAGTGCCAGGGGTAGAAATAACAGCATAAGTCACCAATATCATTCTGGAACCTAAATATGGTCTCCTGCTATGACTTGCACAATCCTGACGGAAAAGGAAAATTATATCATGGGCTTCTCCATACTCCAGAACAGTCTAAGACTAAGACAGCACAAAGGTTGACAAAAGCTGCCTTATACTCCACGGACAACAAATTCTGTGTTGCACCTACCAGGCCAATCCACAGATGAAAGTACAAGCATACGAAGAAGTTGGGTCCAAATCCCAATAGAAGGATCTTTACTTTGAGAAATGCAGTGTGCAGGTATATATTACACATATAGTATAGAATGCAGTTTGGGACTATAAATAGGAATCTAACTCACAGCAAGAGAAAGCAATTTTTGTGGCTTGGTCACAGCCTGAAGAGCCAATTTCACAGTCATTTCAAGGCAACCCAGCCCCTCAGCACTGATTGGCAGAGAGATCTCGGGGGGAGGAGGCAGCCACCATCTTGACTGCTGGCTGCCCTTTGTGCAGCCCTGTGCCTTGTGCTGATTGGTGGAGAGGCACAAGGGGGCAGCTGCTATCATGAGATGCTGTGGCACTTTAATTAGAGTGGCTCTTGCAGCACCACACCTAAAGAATGTGTAAAAGTGTCCAGAGATTTTAAGTAGAAATCTATAGTATCAAAGACATCATGACTTTTTGTAGTCTTTCTGAGTTCTTCACAACAGAAAGATTGCTCTATTTTTCCATAGTGAAAAAAAAATAGTGAAAACTAAAAGCTGGCATTTTTGAGGGTTGCCTTAAGAAAACTAACAAGTAGGGGTGCTCAGGGACAGTGATTCAATTCATTGATTCAGACCACCGTCCTGATACGATCAGGCCAAATCCGAATCTGAAGATTTGATGCTGATTCAGAGAATCAGTGATTCAGCCTTAGACACAGCTTTAAGTGTTTTTTCTACATACCTTGCGGTACCAGGCACAGCTTGTGAACAGCTGAAATGGTGTGGCAGATGGAATGTCCCATGGGAGCACAGGAGGGTCCTCAGCGCACTCCGGAGCAGACCTGGAAGTGGACCAAAAGCACTTCTGGTCCACTTCCAGGTCTGCCGCTGAGCGTGCAGGGAAACCGTGCCCCCTCCCTGCACTCCCCTGCCTCAGCAACCAGCCACAGGGGACCCCGGGTGCCCTCCCAGATGCAGGAGGTACCAGTCACCAAGCCAGGTGGCAGGGGGGGCGGGGAGGGAAGAGTCCCCCATTCACTCCCCAGCAGACCCAGAAGAGGACCAGAAGTACTTCCGGTCCACTGCCAAGCACACTGGGGATCCCATGCGATGCTCCATCCGCCCCACCATCTCAGTGTTCATGAGCAGCCTGGTACCTTGAGGTATGTAGAAAAAACATTTAAAGCTATGTTTATGTCCAAATCATCAAATCTTTCCAAATCTCTCTGAATTGATTCAGAGGGTTCCGATTAGATTCAGAGAGATTAAAGGGTCTCCTGATTAAATTCAAATTTGGAGATTCGGCCACCAAATCAGGCTGAATCAAATCAGTGACTGAAGCTTCACACAGCCCTACTAACAAGGGGACTAGAAAAAGTTGAGAACTCACTTTGAAGAGAATACTTGTATTAAAACATTGCAATTCCAGCTTCCCTTTCACTTTTATTTCTGTTTTCCCAATGCCCCACTTCCCTCCATGTTTTACATAGTTTTAAATAGTATTTTCAAGTTTTCAAAATTTCCATAATATACCTATTGTGTTCTTGGCTACCAGCCTGCCCCCATCCTCTACACCCACCTCAAATCAACCAGCACCTTCAAAAGTAATATTTCCTATCAAAAATGCTAGAGGCAAACTTCTGCAAGCCCAGTTTCAACAAAGCGACCAAGACAGATTTTTTTTTCATCTACAGAGACAGAAAAACCAAGGCAAGGATTTTTAGAGTGGGGAGAAACCAGTGATGTCTGCACCAGCCATTTGAAATTAAAATACATCCCCTTACTAAAGTGCAAGCAACTGACTGAGTGGTAATCAGCCAGCAGTGAGTACCTGCTCCTCCTCCAAGTATAAATGTGCTGCAGAGTAGTAGAAAAAGACATTATTTTGTGGAATTCATACACCTACCAATGTCAACTAGTCCTCCAGCAACCCTACCCTATTGCTGAAGAAACAAATGTTGGGGGCTAATGCTACAAATCTCTTACAGTTCATGCCAATAATCTTGCTCCCCTTTTGACAGCAGTACAACAAAAGCCACTGTTGGCTGCAAAAAAAGATAATAAATATTTTTGTCGGAAATAAAAAATGACTGCCAAAAGACACATTATATTATGCAAACACTTCAGCACCCCAATCTCATTGTATACCATGATAATAAGGAAACTGCCTTTCCTAAGAATACAGAGTTACTTTAGTAGCGACTCCCCTTACTGAATGCAATTATTCCACTGCAACAGTATATTAATGAGATTCAAGCAGACGGATCATTTTCTTACAATATCAGGATTGCTCTGCAAAAAATGAAAGTGCTGGACCCCCCAAATTAGTGTAGCATGCATTCCTTAACTTTCACCGATTTATTATATTCTTCAATAGTGCCAGAAACAGCTGAAACAACAACTTGGCACCAAATTCAAAGGGGTCCCATTCCATCTTTGACTACATTTTTCTCCCTCTCAAAATTCATGCTCATACTGTGAGGAAAATGCTTCCACAAAGAGGAAACTGTAATCTACTAATACTGATGCCTATAGACGTAGTTCTTTGGGAACTTGCAGGCTAGGGACAGACATTCAAAAAGCCTAAGCCTGAATTGATTCAATCTTTGCAGGTTAGTCTAACCCGGCTAGGCTAAATCAGTTTTGTAACTGGACAGATATCCCAGAGATGCAGGCACATGCTGTGGTGGCTCAGGCTAGAAGCCAGGGGGCGCTAGAGCAGCCCTCCCTTCCTTCCTCAGCATAGAGCTGAGGGGGGTGTGGCCAGGCTCTAGCAGGATGCTGTGATTAGCCCAGCAGGTAATTAATAACAGTGTTTATCACCCAATTAAGAAAGCAACAGAGGTACCAGCCTACGATCTGGTATCCCATAATCACCTCTTGGTGAAACTGGCCAATTGCGGTCTTGGGTCCACCACGACCCACTAGCTGGGAAACTGGCTCCGTGGTCAAACCCAGAGGGTAGTAATTGATGGAAGACAATTGTCATGGTGCCCTGTGACCAGTGGGGTCCCCCAAGGCTCTGTCCTTGGACCCATATTGTTCAACATCTTCATTAATGATGTGGACACTGGAGTCAGAAGTGGACTGGCCAAGTTTGCCGATGACACCAAACTTTGGGGCAAAGCATCCACACCAGAAGACAGGCAG
>NW_017728886.1:88146072-88164926 GCF_001723895.1 Crocodylus porosus
TCAAAGCCGGCAGGGATGATCTGGGTCGTGGTCGATGGTCAATGCCAAGATAGGTCAGATGCCAGGAAATCAAAACCGCAATACACCAGCAACAAGCGACACGAAACGCCAAGCAAGAAAGGAGATCAATAGGCACCAAAGCCTGACTAAGAGACAGTCCCTGGAATACCAGCCTCTGTCCCCAGCTAGCGCGATCTCCCCCAGTTGTGAGACAGTCTCTGCTGAGAGCAGTCTCTGTACTCACACTGGGTCTGGTCTCTCCCTGTCTCCCCCTTGAGGGAGGGGCTCACTGAACTTTTATCTGAATTTAGTGGCCAATCAGAACGCTCTCCGCAGAGAAATTTCTAGTCAGATTACCTCATGTCAGGTTCTGACTGAGCATGCTCTCAGTCAGAAGTTGACAGTCTGAGCATGGATCTGTGGGGAAAGTAGGTCAACAATGATTGACAGGCCCGCAGGTCACCCAGGGGGCAAGGGCTGGGTGAGCCTTGGAACTTTCCACCACAGAGTCAAATGCGCATGTCAGTTTCAGCTCTTCTGTGTTGTCAGCATTTAATAAAAAATTTTGCTCTGACAACCGAAAAATGCAAGGTTCTCCACCTTGGGAAGAAAAACCTGCGGCATCCTTATAGACTCAGCAGTGCTACGCCAGCTAGCACTATGGAAGAAAGAGACTTGGGGGTCATCATTGACTACAAGATGAACATGAGCCTGCAATGCGATGCTGCAGCTAGTAAAGTGACCAAAACATTGGCTTGCATCCAAAGATGCTTCTCAAGCAAATACCGGGACATTGTTCTCCCCTTGTACTCAGCCCAGTCCCAATGCACTAGGATGATTGGTCCCATACCTGATTTAGCCCACAGAACAAAAACATCAAGCACTACTGCTTTACAGGTAAAAGGCATTATGCCAAGATAGTACCAGTACTTTTACCGTAGAACACTAATCTAACACACACCAATGTAGTTTCAAACAAAACACTCTGTAAATCCAAAATAAAAAGGGTAAAGATAAAGCACTGACTCATCAAAAGAGAGACACCAATTCTTGAGCTCACAGCCTGCTTTCTGCTCCCAAACACTGAAGTGTTAGAAAGATAGAAAACATGAATGTGCACCTGAAGAATTAATGTTGCTGCATCATATTGTTCAACAACATAAAAAGTTCCAGTCCAGCAAAGTGTTTTAATCAAATGTGCAGCACAGTTACCTTTCAAGGCAATTGCTATGAATAGCCCATTGTCAAGTCTTCCTTTCTGCATATCTTCTATCAGTGCAAAAAGCAATTTTGATGCTCTAAACCAGAGGTTAACGGAATCAAGGGTTCTGATTAACAAAACAAGTTACAGCAAGTTAAAAAGAGGCAGCTCTTCCACAGTAACGGTTTGTGCGCCAGCTATTACCTCACATTTTATGAAAACTGAATTGCAGTAGAGTAACTCTCTTTTCAGCCTCATGGGTCACTACTACCTATACCTGACCTATATCAACTGGAGGAGGGAACATACCTAGAAGCTAGCAGCACACCTCATAATCTAAATATAACAGATGATCTCAAAGATTTGCTTCCTCCTCCGCTTCTGTTTTTTTAAACCTTACAGTAAGAGACTGTCTCCACTGTGGTTTCCTTCCCCCAAGTTTAAATCTGGGGATTTTTTTTAGTACAAGTACAGGAAAAATTAGCTTATCCTCACCATCTTAATGCAGGTGGGGACAAGAGTTCTCCCCCATTGTGATAAAAATTCATATTATTTTGCAGATAAAATTAGGCAAGTAAAACTTAGTGGCTTGCCTCCACAGGTGTAGGTCAGTATCTGAAAAAGACACATTTGGTCTGAACTCTAGAAGAGAAAAGCTATCTTGCTGAGGCACTGCAGGCATAGGAAAAGTTTCACGATTGTGCGATGGATCTATACCTTTTCCTGATGGTGAAGAGTAGTTGGGAAGAACAGATTTCCCATCATTAGTATACATCACCTATGTCTGCTTTAGGAGAAGCTAAGCAAGCTCTTTATACAGTGGCGTACTTAAATAAATGACTTGAAGTTTGCAATCTGACTGACTACTTGCTAATATTAATCTTTCATTCCTGGTTTAAAATTACTGAGAAACTTACAGAGAGAACTTCCAAAAAATTCTGGCTGCCTCAGGTCATTTGTTTTTTCTCAGTATGAATCAGACCTGGACCTGGCAGCATTTGTAGATAATCTTCTCCAGATAATGGATAGAGATCAATTGTCCATGCTGTTTCTATTTGATGTATCAGCTGCTTTCACTACCAAGGCTGCTGGGTTGTTATGGATTCTCTGACTAACCTAAATTGGCAGGAACCAGATGATTCTTTTAGGGCTTTGTTCTTCCTCTACAATAGATCCATTCCAGGGTGCAATAGTTAACAAAGGCTCTTTGCTCTCTAAATGATGTCTTCCCTCCTTTCCAGCATGCATACAGAACTGTCAAGGTAGACAACAAGGATGGAAGAGAGACATGGACCATTGTGCTTTTGTGAAAAGTGACTGAAAGATGCCATAAACAACGTATATCCTTGTAACTGAGGAGCTGCGGCTACCCTTTGTTACTAGAATTTAGAAACTGCTGGATTCCTTTCCCTGCTCAGCACTGTTACTGTTGCTACTTTACATAGCAGCAGTGACAAAAATGACTTTGTTCCAGTCTTTATCCAGACCAGCTGTGTCTTTCAGATGTTCATCTTGCTACTATTAGTTCATGGCTTTGTCACCTGAAAATTATCCTGCTACAGGATGTCAAACAGATGACTCACAGGCCAGATCTGTCCCACTGAGCCATTCTATGAAGTCCACCATATTACCAGCAGGCCACTAGAACTGGGGGTCATAACCATGGAGAGCGGTCTACTGCAAAATCCAAGACCCTCATGCCCTAGTATAAAAAGGTGATCAGCAACAAGAAAGCAAGTGAAGACTGGCATAGCCCTACCTGCCCTTTGGCTGCTTCACCTATTGCCACTGATATGACCCTCTCTCTCCCCACTGGATCCCAGTGCTGGAGCTAAAGCTGAAACTGCTGTTATAGCACAGGACACGTGTCAGGCTAGCATGGGATGTGCAGTGAAGACTGGGGCTACCACCACGTGCTCCAGGTGACAGTGAGAGCCAGAGCTACTGCTGCTACCACCACTGCCATTGGTTCTCATGCCCTGGGCTGGATTCAGCATGCGAGGAGCCTAATGGTTCAGATCCAGGCTAAATCACAAAGTGATTTTGACACCCCTCTGCTATTGCAATGCAGGTTCCACATTAGCTCAGAAATTGATCTAGGAGTACAATGCATTAGCCCACTAGATGAGCAGAAAGCATCTCACTACCAAAAGAAGACACCAGTACTCCAAGAACTGTACTGGTTGGCTTCTAGTTCCCAGAGTTAAACATGCTGATTTGTAAAGCACTAAGGCTAGGGACAGATCTTTAAAAACCCTGAGCCTGAATTGATTAATCTTTGCAGGTTAATTTAACCTGGCTAGGATGAACTGGTTTGTAACCACCCAGACATCCCCTCTGTGCTGAGGAAACGCAGGCACATGCCTGCAGTGGCTCAGGCTAGAGCTGAATGGTGTGTCCTCCCTTCCCTTCCACATTGCTAAGCTGGGGTGGGGAGGGAAGGAAGTATCCAGGTCCCAGCAAGATGCTCTGATTAGGGGGATTTGCCCCCGCCTCCTGACTGGGAGGGAGCCAGCAGGGAGTTTATACGAGAACACTTAGTTGCACAGCAGGGAGTTACACAGGGAGTTGTTAGCATTTACCAGCCCAAACAAAACAAAACCTCTATCATAGTTCAACCTCTTCTTAAACAACTTTTTTTCCAAGGAAGGAACCAAGGGAAATTACCAACTACCTGTCGATTAGCTCCAAAAAGCCCTAAGCGGACACTGTCCCATCTGCCTTTGTCCCGTCTCTCACAGCATGGACCATAACCAGCATCTCTCATGCTAGCTAATGCTGAGAGGTGCCTGTGTAAGACAAAGGGGTGGGGGGATCCCTGCTTGAACAGGGAGAGGTGGTGCAGGAGGAAGCCAGGCAGACACTGTTGTACCTAGTCTCTGCTGGAGCGGCAGCCAGAAAGCAGAGGAGCGGAGCCAATCCTGCTGGGCTGGAGCAGAGAGCAGAGCCCCACCAAAGGTTGCAAAGCATCTGGGATGCTGGGGGACTCTGGGTTAGCTTGAACCAGGAAGGGATCTGGGACAGACACTGCATAACTGATTTGGCTCAAACTGGTTTAAGGCTGATACTACATTCAACCAGGTTCATCTCAAACCGGTTTCAGCCACTTTCAAACTGGTTTATGTGCATGGAACAGCTGCTGTTACAGATTTAAACCACTTTCTGATCACTTAAACCAGGTCATGTGTAATGTCTGCCCCTGGCCTAAATGACTTTTGGACCTATTTGTTTGGGAGTCTCCTTCTCCTTCCTACTACAAAAGCTGAAGCTGAAGCTTTTGTTATAAAAGATGCTGCTACTGACAGGCATTCATCACAATGGGGCCCGCGACTTATAATTTCAGCCATGGGGGTGGGCAGTTGCAGGGGTGACTGGTGCCTCCTAAGTCTGGGGTGGGGCACAATTTGTGGGCAGGCCAAAAGCCCCATATCCATTACTATATTTCTCAGTCACAGTTTAGTGCCCCCCTGCCAAACACACTGCTGGCCTGCACAGCAAAAAAACTGCCCCCTCCTGAGTGGTGCCAAGTCAGGGGCCAATCTGGGGGGGGGGGGGGGAAACGCGCCCCCCATGCCCTTCCTACTAATCAACTGTGTGGAGTGGGAAAGATGAAAAAAAGTGTTGGGGTTTCTTTCCTGATAGGCAATAGGCTAAGTGAGACTATTTAGAGCAACAACTGAATGTCTACCCATTTACGCAGATTTTGAGGCTGGAGGCACTTGAAAAATGGCAGGTAATTGTAAGTAAAGGATATGGGGAAACTGCTGGATTTTTCACCCTGGTTTGTTAGTTCCTTATTTGATACTTTTGGGGAAGTTCTTTATATTGTTGTATGTGTATATTGTTGTATTGCATCTGGGGAGGAAGAACCAGCAGCATACCTACAGGCTAGGGAACTCGCTTCTCGTCAGCTCAGAGGCAGAAAAGGATCTTGGAGTCATTATTGACTCCAAGATGAACATGAGCTGCCAATGTGAGGACGTGGTCAGGAAAGCTAGCCGCACCTTGTCATGCATCCACAGATGCATCATGAGCAGGTCCAAGAAGGTGATCCTCCCCCTCTATGCGACACTGGTCAGGCCACAGCTGAAGTACTGTGTCCATTTCTGGGCACCACACTTCAGGAGGGATGTGGACAGCATCAAGAGGGTCCAGAGGAGAGCCACTCAGGATCAGGGGGCAGTAAGGCAGGCCCTACGAGGGGAGGCTAAGAGGCCTGAACCTGTTCAGCCTCCACAAGGGAAAGCTGAGAGGGGATCTTGGCCATCTACAAACTGGCCAAGGGGGACCAGCAGGCTATGGAAGAGTCCCTGTTCCCCCCCAAGCACTACCAGGAGTAATGAGGAATAACGGCCATAAGTTGACTGAGAGTAGATTCAGGCTAGATATCAGGAGGCACTACTTCATAATCAGGGCGGCTAGGATCTGGAACCAGCTTCCAAGGGAAGTGGTGCTTGCTCCTACCCTGGGGGTCTTCAAAAGGAGGCTAGATAATCACCTTGCCAGGGTCATTTAACCCCAGCATACTTTCCTGCTGTGGCAGGGGGTCAGACTTGATGATCTGCTTCAGTCCCTTCTGACCCTACCAACTATGAAACTATAACTTAAATTTCCAACTATTAAGCATTTGGGCTTAAAATTAGAGACCTATTCCCCCCCTCCCCCCCAATATTTTTCCTATTTCATATGCATTTTTTGATTCATTCCAAGTTTCAGGGAAAGGAGTATTGAAACCTCTGCCTTCCAGGGTGCTATAGTATCATATCACGGCTCTTCTTGATGTTATAACAGTATTTCCAACAAGCTAACTTAAGGAAGATGAAAAAGAAGTTGATTTTAGCAAGCTGGGTAATAAGAATATAAGAAGTGACAGATCAGAAAAGTGAGAGAGGAGCCATGCACAATACATCCAAAAACATAGGAAAAAGAAATGAAGACTGAAGATATCATCATTTCTTAGAAAAGAGAAACAGAAGGGAAGTAGCCAGAGATCTGGACCAAATAAAGGTGACAGGGAACAGGGCAATATTAGGAATGAGCTGTGTATGTTGTCATGAAACATAACTGCATACAAACAATGTTTTTTCTTTCAAAGTTTCACAAATTAATTTTTATTTTCACATCAGTCAGAAATTGTTATTTGAAGTGAAGCTTCCTCAAAATTAGTACCTTTACAATAACACCACACAATCTAATTTTTTATGATTTTGGCTGTAATTTTTTTTAAAAATAAATTAGACACTTTTATTAAACCAAAGACAATCTTTTCTAGAAAACAGATGCGGCTTCACTGTGAATTTTTTTTTTTTTTGCTAAACATGACAAAAACTGAAGACTTTCCAAGTTTTGCCACAGGTATGGCCAATTATGAGACATTTAAACAAAATAAGGGGAAATCAGACTTTTGAGGGTTTTGTAACTTTTCCACAAACATCCCCTGTGCTATAACTACCACTGTGAGCAATAGTCAAATTCTCCCTTTTTGCTGACTAATAAGAAACTGTTTGCATGTTCCAATGTTTAGACTTTAAGGAAGGAAGATTAACAGCAAGAAGAGACATGTATAGCAGTAATGTAGAGGAGAGGGATTATAGATCCATAAAACCTGAATTAGATCTAGACCCCACATCAGGAAATTAATTTTGTGAGCCTACTAAGCAGCAGGGTCTTGGAGCATGTGGGGGAGGTGAGGAGGCACAGAAAGGGTGATATGAGGAATGCACTTGTATCCACAGGGGGTAGAGCTAAACAACAAGTTGTGTGACCTGACACATGAAGGGGGAAAAGCAAAAACAAAAAAAAACTGTAGAGAGAGTGGGGAGGGACAGGACAAACCCCAAACAGTTCAGTACTTGGAAGGCCTATTGACCAAATAACATATTTCATTACATTTCCTAAGTGAAAAGACTACTATTTATGTTTGGGGGTATAAGGTTCTTTTGGGAAAAAAAAAAAGAAAAATAACCTTGGTTTGGCTCCATACATGGACATTTGGATAAACTGTTTCAGTAGCTCTGAACCAACATTTATCAGGTTTCCAGCTGAAACCACAACTGTTGCTATGAAAACTAAATGTGTGACGGTATTCCAGAAAACAGTGATGGAAAAGATGCTGTTAGATGTAATAAATAGGTGCCACACCACTACAGCTGGAGGTTGCATTATACCAGCTATGTCATAACTATTTCTCTCTTCCTCTTTGTGGTCAAAGAGATATGCAAGACAAGTCACTGCCTTAATAAAGCAGAGCTTAGGCAGAAGAGAGGATTCTATGCCAGTATTTATGAAAACCCTATTGCCATGGCATCTAAAAAACAACATATTTATCAATATCTCAAAATATGGAATAGCATTTTGAAGGTTTACCCTCGATATTGATCACACTAACAGCATTCAATATAGTACACAGAAGACTTCAAGTTCCAGAGGTGCTGAGAGCCTGAGGGCACTGGCCCCCTTCAGGAAACCTAAAATGCATAAAATTTTCCACATGTCCATCATCTTAGTATCTCCGCCCACAGCAAAAATAAAAAAGTCAGCATCTATGCCAAGTCCTACCAACCCAAGGACCAATATGGTTATTTGCACTGATTTCATGAGAACACAGCACCCCATGCAACCCGCACAATTTTGTCCAAGTGAACTGTAGCTTCTGAGTATTTGAAGGAAGAGTTTGAGACAGGAAATAATATTAGGCAAGATTATTCTTTAATCAAAGCAGTATCTAATAGAGTGAACAAAGTTAAAAGGATACTGTCAACATAAGCCTCAATTGTTTCATGAAGTTAAAATAGTTTTTAGTTGCATGCAAGCCTACAAATCCTTCCACCGCTTTTTGTGGGTTTTTAAAAACGTATTTTTCTCATTTCATAATGTTTTCAGTTCTTCTCACAGTAACAGAAGACAGGGTAAAATTAGAAGGAACTATATAAACCCCCCCCAACCAACAAACACTAAATATACATTTAACTTCCAGGCCAAGTACAGACAGTCAAAAAGCTCAAGGCTGAATCAATACAATCTTCACAGGTTAATCTAAACCAGGAGTGGGCAAAATGCAGCCTGCGGGCCAGATGTGGCCCACCAGGCCATTCTATCCAGCCCCTAAAAATGTAGAAAAATTAATATATAGCTGCCCCTGGCTGCCTGTAATATGACTCTCAATGGCTTGCCAAAAACTCAGTAGGTGGCTCTCCACCCAAAATTATTGCCCGCCCCGATCTAAACTATGTAGATTAAACTGAGTAGCAAGTGAACAGACATTTACTTCTGATTCTGGAAATCCAGCCACATGCTTCTGGTGACACAGGCCACATGGCAGGGAATGCTAGAGCATACCTCCCTGCTGGCTGGAGGTGACAGCTTGGGTCAAGGCTAGCTCGCCCACCCTGCAAGGCTGTTTGGCAGGGGGGGTGAAAAGCATCCTGGGATGCTGGGGGACTATGAGTTAAACTTGGATCTGGAGGTGATCTGGGACAGAAGTTCAAAAAAAACGATTTAACATAAATCAGTTAAGTCTGATACTCCATCCATCCAGGTTGATCTTGACTGGGTTTAGCCATTTGGAAAGTTTTTATGTGCGCTGAACTTGTGTTGAGTTACATATCTGAACTCAGTGTTTCCAATGACTTATACCAGCTTGTGTGCAATTTCTGTCCCTAGCCTCAGTATGTGTATAGTCATAGAAAAGCTACTGGAACTCATTCCATTCCTAGCCTTAAGCATGATTGTCAGTGATGGCAGAACTGAAGCCTACATGTTTATGATCAGAAAAAAGTGAAACTGACAAATTTACAAAACACAAAAAAGACTTTAAAACATTTTCAGTGAAAACAAAGCTTTACACATTGCTTATAAAATAAGTAAAAGAAGAAAAATTGAGGAGAGGCATGTGATTTTCATCCTGGAAGACTCTTTGGTGGCTTGTTGACATCTTTTGCACTTTTTTGTCTAATTTTAAAACACTGATAATACAGACATTTTATAAATCCAACAGATTTAAAACTAGATTTTGAAAAAGTATTTTGTTAATAGTTACAGCTGGAACAATGCAAGAAAGAAAAAAAGAAAAAAGTTCACAAAATGAAACTGTCAGCCTCCCCAAAAAGCACTCATAAATGTATTTAAAGAAAGTCAAAAATAAACAACAAACAAAAATGAAAACTTCATACTGCATCTACACTGATATAAGAATAAAACCCTTCATTCACCACTAACATCCCTCCACCAGCTCCCACCACTGCTAAAAGGATAGTGCAAGAACCAAAAGTAGAGGTAAGGTAGATACCTTATTATTCACTCAACTATAAGGCAACCTTGATTATAAGATGACCCACAATAATTAAATTCTATATATGAAAAAAAATGGAAAATTACAACAAATGTATACAGGTACAGAATTTAATTATTGGAGACCTGTCTTGTAGCAGACCACTCCTGCTAAACAGGGAAAGCAGTGGCTGGGGGGAGGGAAGGGGGGCTTGCCAAGTAGCCCCATTTCTCCCCCCTGCAGCCTTCATGCCCCCCTGAGACCTGCACCCCCTCCACTTTCAAACTCCCCCCATAACTTCCGAACCTCTGCCTTTTCCCCTCACTCCCCCCCACCCCCTTTACTGTCAGAAACTGCTTAAGGCTGCTCCATCCCAGAGCACAGTACATGGAAGCTCTTCCCTAGCTTGGCCATGCAGCCATCCCTCACAGGTCACACCTGCTGTCTCCACCCTACCTGTGGGCTGTGCCTGCTCCCCCTATGTTTCGCAGGTTGTACCTGCCCCCACACCCCACCTGTTGGTCACACCTACTCCCTCTAACCCTTATAGGTCACTCCTGCTACCCCCACCCAATACACAAAAGTCACACCTTTCCCCCTACCCCACCCACAAGTCATGTGCCCCCCATCCTCTGGCAGACCCTCAAACCCCTCCATCCTGTTGGACCCCCAACCACCCAGGTAGCCCCCCCCCATCCTGACTTACCTGATATTGGCCAGACATTTTTAATTGATTTAAACCGCCCCCCAACGCACCTGAGTATCTGTATTTAGCTAGAAGTACATACGTCTGAAATGTTGCATCATCCTGAGCGGCTGAGTAATTGTGGCAGTGGTACTTTTAAGAGAAATACATTAAACACTTAACATTTCTTCTTACACTTGCTTTAACTGGAAAGGAGAGTTAACTAAGAGTGAAAAGAGCAGACCCAGGGCTAGGGCCAGTGGCTGGATTTTCCCAGACCTGGGGCTGTGCAGGGAATGTATACAGAAGTTCCATGCACCAGTTTGATCTAAACTGAATGCATCTGATACTACATAGATCCAGGTTTATCTTAAACTTGGTTCTACAATTGTTAGACTGTTTTTTGTGCATGTAACTTCTGTTCTGTTACAGGTTTAGACTGACTGCTGATCACTAAGACCAGGTCTGTAAGTATAAGGTGAATACTGGGATGAGCTAAGTTTAAGTTGGGTGGCCATTTTGAACCCAATTTAACCTCATGAATGTCTGTACTTAGCCTTAAGATGTGTGTGTATATATATAGAGAGAGCGAGAGAGAGAGTGCATGTAATAGCTCAAGACTTGTGTGACGAATCCGCAGACAACAACAGTATGGGGGCAAATTAAGTTACGCAATTAAATAACAAACAAATGAACACCACCATTTGGATTAACTGATTACTTGAGACAAAAAAATATATTCAAGAAGAGCAAAATTGGTTATTTCTATACAAGCTAAAATGGCAAAAAAATACTATCTTAAATGGAGTGACTTGACAATCTGAAAAGAACAGCTTTAAAGGAAATGGTAGTCAAATGGAATAGAAAATAATTTAAAAGAATTTTAAAGATTTCAGAAGCCTTTTATTTATTTATTTATTTTTAAAGTACCCTTAAAAAGTACCCTTTTTTTTAAAGTACCCATGAGCATATACACTGAGGAGAAAAAAAAGTGTTAAAATATATGATAAACTGATATATCTTCATTGTAAAAGTAAATATAAAAAAAAAAAAAAAACTTCTATTCAGCAACACAAGCACAGGAAGATTCTGCCTTTGCTTTGCTTTCACTTTGTATACATACTTCTTCAAATCCTCCTTTGAGTTCTCCTTTGCCCTGATGATTACAATAAAACCTGATAATAGGTAGGTCACCAGTGGCACTGACCAACACGGTCATCTCTGTCAGTACTTAGCTGTTGTGTCTCTAAGTTCCATTATGAGTAAGAACCATCTTTTGGTTCTATATATTTATGGCACTTAAGTACAAAGAAAACTTGTCTGGAATTTAAAGGTACAGATAAGGTAATCATATTAATAATAGGAGTAGGTTGCAGTATCAGGAGAAGGAACAACAATAGCAAATGCCCCATTGATTGCAAATAAAGATTTAGTGTAATGTAATTTTTTTCCAGGAGTTAAATGTCAACCTACATTAATGCACAGCTCTGCATTATTAATGAAGGCAGAAAAAGGTGAGAACTGGTTGAGTAGTGACTTCACACCAAAAAATTTCTAAGGACTCTAAAATACTCTTTTAAAGTACATTATCTAAAAACTGATGGTGCTACCAGAGGCTGTACTAAAGGTAGTTTTACCCCTCGCTCCCTTACCCTCACCCATGGCTCTTCTCTTTACTAAATGGGCAACGCCAATGTTCCTGTAAGAGCATGTCACCTCATGTGTTCTGGGCCACATCTACACTGACAAAATAATTAAACCCTTAAATCACCATTAGCATGCATCCACTCATGCAGCTTCAGCAGCTTCTACACAGCTAAAATTGTAGTGCAAATAATGATGAGTCTCAAGATTTTTAATTTTTAATTTTTTTTGTTAAGCAATGGCATTCAGGGGTGGCCCGTCCTATCCTGCGGAACCTGCGGCTGCAGGGGGCCCTGCGGTCAAGGGCTCCCTGTGACCGTGAACATTCCAAATCAGTGCCGTAGCAAGGGGGGGTGCAACCGGTTGCCACCACTCCGTATTGCCACCGTTGCCCCCCGCCCCTCCCTCTGCCACTACTTCCAGCTTCTTTGGTCACTCGCCACCCCCCCAACCAGCCACTGCTACTGGCTTCTTCGGCTGCTCACCACCCCCACTCCAAACCCCCCCTGCCACTGACACTGCTGCCAGCCTCTTCACATCAGGGGGCCCCAAAAAATTGTGGGCTGGCCCTGACTGCATTGTAATATAAGCCTCATCTCTGACAGAGGTAAACGACATCCTGATAAAGACACCAGCAGTGCTGACAAGCATTTAGGGGGGGAAAACAGGGAACGCACTTTACCAGAAGAAGCAGTGTGTTACTCTACCCACCTCTGCAGCATCTGTATAGATCAGGCGCGTTGGTGGGGCTTTTTGGAGCTTTTATCTAAAGCGCATTCAATTGGCTATCAAATAAAAGCACCAGAAAAGCCCCATTAGAGAGCTCAATCTATTCAGACATTGGGAAAGCCAGCTGCAACTAATGTGCTGCTTCTTCTGGACATGTGCTGAGCTCAGTGCTGGAGCATGACGAGTTTAAAGTAAAGCTCCATTTTTGGGGGATGGGGGGGTTCTCCACATTTGCAAGCTGCCCAGATTTCTTTTTAGACTATAGGTTTCACTGTTGTGGCCATTTGTAATGCTTTTTGGTCAATGAATTATGGACCTCACTCTTGCCAGTTGAGAGAGGTGATTATTATGCCTACTTTATGACCCTTCTCTCCAAAGAAGATGCATCCATCTCCCTCCAGTAATAATTTAGTCTTTTCTTGCTTACCTGAAAAAGAAAGAGAATTGAATACCTCAGAACGGCAGTGAAGATTCTAAAATCCTTACACATGTGCCAGACACACAAGTTTCCTTTTAGCCAAACCAAGGTCTATTAAAAAACTCAAAAGGGCAACACAGACTGCCATAGTAACCCAAAATAAGAAGTTCCAGGGGACAGAGAAGTAAGTATGGCAATGAATGGAGAGATCCAAAAAAGGCAGTGACAAACTCCCAATTTACTTGCAGATCTAAAGGAACAAGGAGGAAAAAGAAAAGAGAAATGGTGTAAGAGGTATTCATTTAGAGATGCCACCACATCACAAACCTACTTTGCAGGAGTCACCTCTGCTTGATTCTTGACTATCATCATTTTGGAATGTCTGTTCAATCCCTTTAGCCTTTCTACTAAACCAGGGATCAGCAACCTACAGCCCAGGGGCCAGATCTAGCCTTCAAAAGCCATTTGATCTGGCCTGTGGACAATGAACTTCAGAAGTGCACAGCGGCAGGGGGACTTCAGCAGCAGTTACTTACTCTTGCCTCCACAAAGAAAAGACATCCGCTGCAGGCCCTCTCCCTGTGCTGCTGCAGGGAAGTGGCAGCAGCAGTTGGGTCCTAGACCCCATCCCTCACCTAATCCTAACTGACTCAATCTGGCCTGCAGCCTTCAAAGGCTACTGACCCCTGTCCTAAAGTACTAACAACTCCAAAGCACGCATTAATATTATACATTGTTAACAGAACAAAGAAGGCTGCCCATTAGGGTAGAAAGGCAACTGCAAGCAAGAAGATGCCTGTACTCTGTGTCCTTCTACCAAGTGCTTATAGTAAGCCTAGGAACAAAAGTTACACATAACCTGGTACAAGTGATCAGAAACTGGTTCAAATCTGCAATGCATCAGAAGGTCAGTGCATACAAACTGCTTTTAAAATGCCTGAAATTGGTTTAAGATGAACCTGGATGGATGTAGGACCACTGTAACGGGTTTGTGCATATCTATCTCCTTTCTCTCTCAGCACTGCGAACCCCTCCCTCCTCTTCCCCCTTCCCACATCCCCCCACCCCCAGCCTTAGTTGGCTAACATTGTATTGCTTGTAACCTAGTTACGTTCCCCTCCTCTCCCCATCCCTCGATTGTTAGTCCCTCGCTCGGGCGTTTTGTATTTCCATCTCAGCTTTGTCATCTTTTTTCTGGATTCCCCATCCAAAACATCTACTAATAAAAGTCAATCAGCTTAACTTAACTGATTTAGGTGAAATTGGTTTATTGAACTTTTGTCCCAGATCCCCACCAGATTCAAATTAACTCACAGTCCCTCAGCATCCCAGGATGCTTTCTACCTCCTCCACAAACACCCCTCACCCATGCAGGTTGGGCAGGCTAGCCTTGCCCAAAGCTGTCTGCTCCAGCTGAGCAGGGAGGTGTGTGCTAGTACCCTACTGCCCCTACCCCCAGCTTCTGGCCTGAACTACTGCAGGCATGTGGCTGCGTTTCCAGAATCAAAAGTGAAGGTCTGTTCATTTGCTTATCGGTTCAATCTACACAGCTTAGACCAGTGTTTCCCAACCAGCGTGCCACAGCACCAAAACGGGCCGTCAGCACTGAACAGGTATGCCGTGGAATTTTGCCATGACAACGCACTACAATAGGTATGAGGATGAAAAATACCTTAACAGGTGGACTGCGGAAAATTTTTAATCAATGTAAGTGTGCCTTGGGCTGGAAAAGGTTGGGAAACACTTGCTTAGACCAACCTGCAAAGATTGAATTGATTCAGTCTAGGGCTTTTTGACTGTCTGTACTTAGCCTAAATGGTGATCCACAGATCATAGTTTGGTAAATCAGTGGCTTACCAGCTAGCATTATATTGCTGGGAACCACAGAAAACCATAAGAAAAACGAAAGTATTTCTGTCAAATTAAGCAAGATATGAACCAAAAAAAGATGATTATAAATTCTCAGGCCTCAGAGTCTCATTAATTCTGCCCTTAATTTATATTAAAAAACAAACAAAGGAATTAAAGGCCATCTATAATTAACCCTTTTTGTTTTGCAAAACGTGCGATATGAAAGATCACTTGCAACAGGACCTTTGCTATAGATTTTATACAGCAAGCTGAAAATGACAAATTCAGAGCTCAAAGAGCGAATTTTCTTTCACTTGCCTGTTCAGTGCAAACCTGACACCAGATGAATAGTTTTTCTTTTAACTATCACTATATTTTTTCTGCCAGCTCCTGTTGACTTCTGCGCTTCATATATGGAAACAAAAACATTAAAAAAAACAAACAAACTGACTTACACTCTCAAAGTGAGGAAAAATTATCCAAAAACGTTTAAACAGTTGCTCTCTTTAAACTGACAAAGGTTTAACAATGTGTATTTGGCATGTCCCTTTTCTGCCATGAATACCTTTTTCAGACACTCGTTCATGGCAGAGAAATCTTTAAAGATACAGAGCACATAAAAGTCACTTTTACCAGACAATGGCTTGTTGGCTTTCATAAAACAAATTAGTAAGCTTCAGTTAATTTCCAGTGTACAGGTGTCTGGACCACAAAGCCTGTAACTATATCCTAATAAAACTGGAGAAGCATAAAATAGACACACATCCTTAAATTCCTCTCTTCTCAGCAGGTGTGCTTCCCCAAGAAGAAGGCCAAAGTAAACCAGCAGGACAGACTGGAAAAGCCTACATTGCTATTGCTTGTTTTGCAGATGAGCCATATAGTTCAGTCTCTTGGATTCTTAAAACTCTATTGCCTTTGATAGGCAATATATGTATAAAAAGATACAGCATGCACACAATCCTGAGAAAAGCAAAAAAAGGTTCCTAAACTATTACATACAATTTATTTCTAGAGCCCTGAAATCAAGTGTCGCAGCTGGAGAGAATAATTAGTATTTGTTGAGGACATTAGGCACAAGCAGAGCCTTATCTAAAATCATAGAACCAGAAAAGAGGTTAGTACTATGATTGGCAACCTATTTAACAGAGGGAGGTGCTGCATGTCAGCGTGTAGGTGCATCAGCATAGCTGTGGGGGAAAACTTACTACTTCTAGCTATTAACTGAATTATCAACCTCTCACTCTCACGTACACTAAATTCACCTTTAGAAATAAACCTATCCATGTTATCACATTTAAATATGAAGCCATTGCTGTTTGTGTCTCAGCATGGAAAACATGATATCATATCCTAACACTTCTAAATAGACTGGGACATTACAGCAAAGAAAATATGTGAGCTCAAAGTTTTGAAAAAAACCAAGCAGATTTCTAATGGGCAGAGTAAACAAAGAGCGGAAGGAAGGGTGGAGTGCAACAATACTGCAGTGTGCACAGAAGGGTATGATTGTAAGGAAGTGACATGTATGTAGCCCTGTTTCAGCAACAGTTATACCTCTAGGACTAGTTACTTATTCTCTAACAGTTAAGACCAAAATAAATTACAAGTTGATAACAAGGGGAGGGAAGGGAACCAAAATAAGTCACCTCTATCAATCCCATGAAGACAGTATACATCACTTAAAAGTAAGAAAACAGAACCAAGTAGATGACAACAGAAATATTTGTTTTCTTTTGTGTCAATCTACTGCCTGGTTTCTCTGCATAATGAAGTATAAAACTGCACTGCAAAAATGCAGGTACTTTCAATGATAAAATTAAAAGGCTCTAATATAAAATCAGTCCACCCAGAAACTCATCAAAATCCACTTCAATTTTATTGATATCATGATTTTTTGCATTATAATGCTTGAACAAATAAACTAGTTGCAGAAAGCCTTGATTTTTCTTCTTAGTAAAGAAACTCAGACAGCTACTCATACCTAAACTGCAACCTACAGAGAAAGCAGATTTGCAATACAGCACTACAATTCTCAGAAGTATTGAAACAAAAAAGATTAGCCCATTTAAATGCAGTCTCACTGCACAGATAAACTAATTATTAGGTATGCCTCAACACTACTTAAGTCATACCAAACAATCAAAGAGCATAGTCACTGCAGCACTTGCCAGCAAAACATGTTTGCTTAATATGGTTAATGCAGCAATATGATGTTAATCTTTAGTTTTACCCAACCAACTCTACTGGATTTTAAAACTTGCTGCAAGACAATTTAATCACACCATAAATTGTGCGTTGTCATACGTGCTTCCTTAACACTATACCACAGGGATGCTTACAAATTGCCACTACTTCTCTTTCTCCTTCGCACCCGATTATTACTCAGCCAGATTACTGGGTTAGTACTACCTCTAGAATTTAATATTTTTTTCATTCATAGAACTGGATAGTTGGGGGAAGGTAAAGGGAAAAAAAGAATACTCATGATCCTTAGAAAAATTCAATTTAGGATTAATTTTGCTTTGAGCTTCTTGTGGCAGATAATAGCAGGTATTTATCTTCATTGTGAAGAATTCAGCACAGGTACCTTAACCTGCCAGGTATACCATACAAAGAAAGGAATTGGCATGAATAGCCAATGATCTGCAATATCTAGAATCAGCACGGTTTCACATTACTGTTGATGACAGGCAGGGGGACGACAAAATGTGTAATCCAACTCCCTGACCCATATCAAGTTGGTCCTATATCAAGTAAGTTGGAAGTAAAGTATTTAATACACTCCATATTTTCTTTATGAGAAGCATTTTAATAAGGGACCATTTTTGCAGATCAAGTTCAACCAAAGAAGGGAAAATCATCTGCTTATGAATGCATTAAAAAGATATTTTGAAGTGTATCTGCAGCATAAACGCTGCAGCATGAAACATACCTTACAATGTTGTTTATCCTACAGAAATTACCACCTTGCAAATGTTTGGCATGACTGTTATCACCAGCTCTCTAGCTGGGGTTTTTTGTTCTACCTTCCTAGCCCTGGTAAGTTGTGAGGAATGCTTATATAATTGATGGTAAAATGATTTCTTCCCAAGAGTACTCACTGTTGTTTTATAAGGAACTTCTAAAATGTTGTTTATGCCATTCTCAGGGGGCAAACAAACAGTCGCA
Source organism: Crocodylus porosus (assembly GCF_001723895.1). NCBI lineage: Eukaryota > Metazoa > Chordata > Crocodylia > Crocodylidae > Crocodylus > Crocodylus porosus. The sequence continues at coordinate 88,164,041 of NW_017728886.1, forward strand.
TTAGTTCTGCAAGGAAAAAGACGTTCAAGATGAGATTTTTAATGGAAGCAGCCCTCACTAAGTGTGCGTGTGCACCTATCAATAGAGAGTTGTGCATATAATATATGTATACGTATAGGCAGGTAGGTAGAGAGCTAGATACACACATATAGAGATATACATACACATATAGGCAGGTGGCTCGGCAGATTAATTGACCGACTGACAGACAGACATATATGCAGGCAGGTAGGTAGACAGGCAGGCAAGCAGATACAAGTAGGTACAGTCAGACAGACAGGTAGGTAGATCGATCCATAGATAGGCAGGCGGATAGACAGACAGATAGATCAACTGATCGACACAGGCAGGCAGGTAGACAGACAGGTAGAGTCAGACTCTATTTTTCCTGCTAAGATTAAGGGCTCAGGCATCGTGGCTCGGCCTAATTACCACCCACCGTGGAGCACATCCATTTGATCGGAGCAGGCACCCTCCCTGCCGCCTTCAGCACGAGGCCCCCTCTACACCTTCCAGGTCTGGTGCAACGAGCTGGTTGACTCAGGCCAGCGCCTGGAGCCCAGCTCCTCCTGCAACCGACCCCTCCGGCCACAAAAAGCTCCGGCCAGCTAGCGCGGCAGCCCTCCCAAACGTGCGCTAACTTTGCAGCCGGGTGCTCTCCAGCTGGAAGCGGCCCGTGCGGCCGAGGCAGGTCCCAGCCCGGCGGCTGCTGAGCAGAAGTTGGCGGCAAACACAGCCCCCCTTCCCCCGGGCGGTCCAGAGGAGCTGCCCCGCGTTAAGAAACGCGGCGGGGCAAACCAACCCCCGCCCCGCAGGGTGCTGCTCTCATCCTTCCCACCTCTCCGCCCCGCTCATCCTCCCCCATTTCAAGCAAAAAAAAAAAAAA
>NW_017728886.1:88165641-88175508 GCF_001723895.1 Crocodylus porosus
ACAAAGTGCTTGCCACCGCCGGTGGAGGTTTCTTTCCTCTATTTTCCACCTCTTTTTTTTTTTTCTTTAAGAAGAGGAGCGGGGGGGAACCCCCCAAAACTGACTACACTATAAATAATGTAAAGAGAGAACCTGTCAGTACTTTTGTTCTAACAGTTTTTAGGCACTTCTCAGAGTCTCTGTGATGAAACAAAAACCAAATTTGGAATAGATCTATGACCACCCACCAACCTCACAGCTGTCACTGTGTTGCTCACAATTTCCACTCAAAGAAAGGGTAAACAGGATTCAGATCAGCTTGCTGTAAAGCACCAGCTTCTACTATATGAGGAAAAGGAGGAATCGCTCTGATCTTTCCCTTGGACACCTGTGAACCAAACAGATCAGCAGTGGAGACTACAGCCAGAGCAAGTCCCTAGGGTCTAGACTCACAACAGCCAGGATTTTGCAAACTGGTTAGGGAGACAGTTCTTTGGGTCAATCAGATGTCTTCTTTAGATCGGCTCAAATAGTTGGAAAAAATCTTCTTAGCAAGCTTTTGGGTTTAAATACCCTTTGTCAGGCTGAGGAAGCATCTGCAGTTGGTGTGTGCTCTTCTTCAACTATTTGAGCTGGTCTAATAAAAGATTGAGCCAAACAACCTTGTCTGCCCCTGTCCTTAGACCAATGTGGCTACAACCTATACCCCACAAACTGATTAGGCATTTTGAATGCCCGGTTTAAGAAACCTGATGTGGTCCAGTTTTCAGAGAGCACTGAGGCCCAGCTCCTGAAAGGTATTATTTAGGTGTCTGACTTCAATCTTTCAAAAACCAGCTTGCTGATAGTTTTGACTGGACTTCTCCAAACTGGTGCGCCCAAAAACTAACCCCATTTGAAAATCTTCCCCACAGCTATTTCACTGCGGTTTCACAAACCTTATCCTCAAATATCATGAGTCCTTAGCTACTCAGACCTTGCTCAAGTCCAAGGTAACACATCTGTGACTATCCAGAATTCGCAGTAGTACCAGTTAGAAGTGGTGGAGATGTAATGATTCATGTAGTACAATAACACTTATTTTTATAGTATGGGAGCTTGAAATACTTACTTGATAAATGCCAAAAATTTGCCAAATACTACTGATCTTCCAAGCACTTAGGCTGATAACTTGCTTTACTCAGGCAGAAGGCAGGGTAGGGATGTACCTTATTGGATAACTGAATTGGAGCTGCGTAAGCTTTTGTGGGCAGGAGCTCACTTAGATGCATCTGCTGTAACTAAAATATTAGTTTCATCTTGATAACAGAACCCAATTCCACAAGCTCTTTTGCATCTGATGCACCTGGTGAAGTGATCTGCCCACAAAAGCTTATGCATCTCTGATTCAGTTATCCAATAAGAAGCATCTCTACCCTGCCTTCTGTTTGACTTTAGACAAACAGGGCTGCCTCTCTTTACATTTCTCACATTGCATAAAAGCTTGCAGGATTGGGGCCTGTGATCACAAAAAAGCTGTAAAACATTGCCTAATGTGTGAGAACCTCCAGGCTCTTGAAAATACCACAACAGCATAGGTCCTCCACATCAAATAAAAATGGTGGGACTTGCCAAAGCAGGAAATAACATTTATGCTCACTGTTGATATGTAGTTCTCAGTAACAACCATGTGCTAGAGCAGATCACAAGATTCTCTGTGACTTAGTCAATCTCCCTGCTCCCCTGAACAAAGTAACCGACAGAAGAAAATGTTCACAGGACTCAGGTCACAATCTGGGACATCACTGGCCAGATCATACCTCCCAGGTCACACAGAAACTCTCTTTTACATGTAAATCTTATCCTCCTCACGTGCAAGGAAGCAGCCCTACTTTTTTCTCCTAAACTCTAAGGAAAATGTTCTCAAAGGGCAGGATTTGTTGTGTGACTAAAAGAGATGGGAATTGGGCAATTTGGGGCAGAGAATAAAAAGTTGAGCACTGGGTGAGGTCAGGAAGCCTACAACTGCGTTATCTCTCTTTTGTATGGTGGGAATTCCCCACTGTCAGTTTCCTAGTAAAGCCTTCTACATGTTCACTGGTACTTCCTTCCCCATGATGCATTTATTGAAAGTGGGAATGATCTAGCCCAATGCTACAACTTGTATGTGTATGTATCAGTACAGGTGTCAAGTAGAAATGTCATTGGTTTTGTATTCAACTTAAGCATACTGTAACTTTAAAACTATAATGCATAAAACTATATATGAAAAATACAGATGTAAAATGCTAGGCATACATGTCTGGTTTGTACTTAAGACATAATCAAAAGGAAACCAAGATAGTAGAAGGGCTGTAGAGAATAGAAAAAAGGATTATAAAGCCAATCCAAGGGCCTCTTCTTGTTATTCTCAAGTTTATTCAAGATGAGACAGTCAGCACTAGAGAAGCACAGATTCATGTTACAGTTGAACCACTTTTAGATAGATGTGTTAAGCAGGGATTTTTGTGCTTTTTAAAAATCATTTAATAGTTGTTTGAGAAGGAAAGATTACTTTCTAATTTTAAGTAAATATACTGGAATGCTGCAAATTTAAAAATAATATTTGTTTACTCATTTTACCCACACCAACTCAGTCCCCCATTTTGCAGATGTTTATATAAGTGCACAGTTTCATCATTTTTACCACTTATTTCTTTACACGTTTTCCCTATTTTGCTCAGGTTGGACAATGAAAATCAATATTTTTTCAGCTTCTTACTGCTTCAACATCTAGATTTGAAACACTGCAGGAGCATGGGTTTTTTTAACGCAAAATACATTTATTGCTGTTGACTTTTAGAAAAGGATGCCTAGAAGAACTTGTGTTGGCCATAGGTTGTGGGTCAACATTTATTTTGATCCATATTATGATGCATGGAAAATCTCAACCTAAAAAAGCCTGAGAAGCAGTCTGGGAGAGGAAGCTACTCACATCTTCAGTTTATCCACACATGATGGAGTACAGAGGAAATTTGGTCCTCTGAATTCCTAGTCAACCTTGACTTGGAATGAGCTCTCATACTGGTTTAAGAGCGCTTCCATTTTAATGTTTACTTAAATGCTAGCCCTTTTGTTGAGTCTGCTACCAAAAGTGCATTTTAATACCAGTTGCAATAGTAGATTTTGTACCCTCACATCACTCCCATTTCAGTGAAATTTGGATTAGACTCCATGAACAAAACAAACTTGCTAAATGGTCCTACAAAGTCAGAAAAGGGAGTATAAGCTACTGAGAACTGTGCAAGTTATTTTGTGTGGTTGTTATGGTGGTGGCCTTAAATATAAGGCCAAGACCTTCAAAAATGACTAATCCAGTTGTCCAGCTCCCCTGAGTTCCACAGACAGTGGGATATAGGTGCAATGCTGTATACACATAAGGCCAGTCTTGTAAATTCTTACTTCCATGAAGCCTCCATCATGCCAGTAGTGTTGTTGTCTTTGAGTAAGTAAGGATTTTCAAGATCCTGCTCACAATTTTGAAAGCACTTTGGGATGCTAGTTGCTTTATAAAATGTCAGCCTTATTATTATATTTGACTTTTTGTAAATCATGTTATCTTCTTTTAGTGCATCTGCAGCAATAGCTAGCTGTTACATTGGGTAAAGTGCCTTTGCACACAAATTGTGATAGATTTTAACAATTTGACCTAAAGTGTTTCTCACTTATGACAATCATTCTAAAAGAGGCTGCCTGTGAGGCTTGCACTTCATCCCCTGTATTGTAGCATGCTTAAAAATCTGCATATATTCTAAAACATCCCTAAACCATGGCTGTTGGTTCAGTTAGATAAATGCATGTTAAATGAAGTGCTTTTTAAATAAGAGCATCAAAGACTATAAAGGCTATTGTGACTAAAGCCATTTCAGTATTATGTCTACTGTAAATCTGCTATAGTGTTCTTACAGGTGTATAATAAATGCCATGGAAGAGATTATGGCCTTTGTAGAATGGCCAGTTTTTAAACGTATGTAATAGCTTTTTAATTAACCAAAAACAGCCTAAGTCTTCCTCTCTCTTAAGTACTTTCATACTGCCATTCTCATATTATTGAGACAGAATTGCAACACATTTCCTAAAGGAGAAAATGTTGGGTTTTTTTCAAAGAACCTTAAGGTTGCTAAGTGACATCACTGTTCATACACATCCTATCCTTCATGAAATCTAAGCACATAAAACTAAGGTAATGAATAGGTAAACAATAACTCTTACATGGAGCACATAATAAAAAACACATTATGCTTAAAAGAAAGGTACATCACTACATATTATTTTTACTGTTATACAGACATCAATGTCCCAAGGAAGAGGAAATTTTAAAGATGCTGTGTGTTACTTGCTAATTAAATAACAATATAGCTACAAGGGAAGCCTAAATTCAAGTAGATACACCCTGATTTTCACTTAAAGATTCCAAGAACTCAATCCATTTAGTTTATCAAAGAGAAGGTCCAGGGGACAATTTGATTATAGTTTGTTAGTGTTTATTTGCGGGGAGCAGAAATTTGTTAGGTGGACATTTCCATGTAGCAAAGGTCATAGGTATAAAAGGATCCGATGGTTGCGACGTAAAGTGAGACAAATTCAGAATAGAAGTAAGGCACAAATATTTAAAAACTGATAGTATTTAACCACTGGGACAGTTTACCAAGAGTTGTGGTGAATTATCCATCACTGGAATGTTTTAAAAGCAAGCCTGCACTCTCTTTGAAAATGTGTGCTCTAGTTCAATCACCAGTGCTATACTTGAAGCACAAAATAATTCAGTGAAGTCTTTTGGCCTATGTTATATAGAAGATCAGACTAATATGATCCCCATAGTCCCTTCTGGCCTAAATTTATGAATCTAAGAAAGCTGGTCCAGCTAAGAACCCAAGACTTCCTGGCATTATTTAATAGCAAGACACTTACTCAGCCTTTACCATATGGCCTTTCAGCTTGGCCAAATGACAATAAATCAAGGAAGAATTAATACCAGTAGCTACATCTATACCAGATGCAAGATGAGACCTAGCATCATAGATGGATGTCTCCTCCCTGCTGCTACCCCCTCCATAAGGGCTTAAGTTTAAAAATATACTGAAGGACATGAGAATCCTTCCAGTGACAGCAACGGCACCAGATTAGACCCCCAGGTGACCAAGGAGAGAGACTGTGTTTGTGAAGTGCAGAAGAGAAAGTTGATTATTGATCATTTTAGATTATAAATGCATGTCAGGCTGACAACTTTTCATCATGCATGCTGATGACAGCTGTGATGCTCATTCCTTTCTGAGGTGTTTAACATGGTACTTCTCCAGCATCCCTTAGATGTAGGGATTTGCTCTCTCTAATGTCTGCTAACAGTTCCTCACAGCATGAATGCAATTGATGGCAGGGAGCTTATCCTCCTCATGCTGTGTTGCCACCAGCCATTTCTGTTTATCAACTCATGTTTTGAAAAGGGTACAACAGAAAACAAAAGAAATACAATACTTCAACAGCTATAGGCCTGGCAAGACTGCAGCATACATAAACCACTGCAGAGAGAAAAGAAATCTTTAAAGCCATTCTCTTGGAAGTGATCACAATTATCTGTTATATGTTCTTTGTTGGGTCTTCCATCAAATGGTGGCATTCCACATACCTGTCATGGTACTGAAACTTCATGATAGCTTGCCACTTGTTCTCAAGGGCATTTGAACATCAGTGCACTTTTCCTTTCATTTCTGCTGTTGTCATAGCTCGTGGAAGGATGGCTGGAAGCTTATACTTTGTCATCTTCTGAGGGAGGCTCACTTAGTGAACAACATATTTGTCACTGAGTCAGATAACTTAGGCTTTGCCACTAACCTGATACATGTGACCTTGAACAAGTCGCTTCTTGTGCCTGTCTCCCTCTCATCTTCTGGCTGGCTATCACTATGTGTTTGTACCTGCTCTCCACAACGGCAACATTAATCTCAGCTGGCACTTTGAAACACTACTGTAATCAAGTTAACAGTAATAACAATCCTCTCTTGTTCAGGGGTAGATTTAATTTGGACAGATGTTTCTACTGTTTAATCCCAGTTTGTAATTTTATTTAATTTCTACTTTGTTATTTTGCTGGGGAGTGCACATTACTCTAAAAGATAGACTGCTTGCTTCTTTCCTGGCTTATAAACCTTTAAAGTGCCCCTATTTTTCAGTGGTGTAGGTTGAAGCCATGTTCGTATAAAGACACACGCAGACAAAGTTCTTTGGGTAAATCTGATATCTTTTATTAGGTTGGAAAAAAATTTCTTAGCAAGCTTTCAGGTTTAAAAACCCTTCATCAGGCTCAGGAAGCATCTACAGATGCTTCCAACTATTTAGTTTGTCTAATAAGAGATATCAGATTTACTCCTATTTTTCAGTCAAAATAATCCATCTATAGACTGTATTATGTAGTTGAGTTTCAGGATATGTAATCAGAAATGACTGTGCTTGTCCTGTTTAGCAGTAATCATTTTTATTGCTTTTAATTTATAACTCACTAGTTTATAGAAGTGTTGTCTAGTTAAAGTTGCCAGTCAGTTAGGTGACAGACAAACATGTGGTAAGTTATAGTAACTGCTTCACTGACTGACTTTCTAACAGGTGGATGGAGGGAGGACTGAACAACAGTAGCACAATACATAGCTACTCCCAGCACAGCCATCACAACACTCTGCCTAACATCCCACCTTACACAAGAGTAGAAGCATGTGCCACTAGCATTCCTGTTTCAACTCCTCAGCTCATTTGCATGATTTGCGGTTTCCTTGCTGTTGAGCACACAATTTCTTTCTGCCACTCATTTTAGCCTCTTAATAATATTAATTGTTAGGCAGTAATTGTTGCCAGCAATGCAGCATGAAGAGATCAACTCCTTATCCACAGTTATTTTGTCTTAGCACACACATAACTAGCTGATTGATTGCTAATAGTTGGTTGAGTGAATTCACATAAATAAGTGTTACCCAATTTGAGTAACAGCTGCATAATTAATATGAATGAACCTTTGAATGCACGTCTGCATTTGAACTTACCCTTTCTCCTCTCTGCATTTATTATCCTACTATTACAAAATGTCACTTTGCCTGTAAAATATTTTGTCCTTATGTCATGCTTTATTTTGTACTTTCTTAAAGGAGATAATGCTTATGGCTGAAAACTCCTGTCCATGCCAAAGAAATTTTCAAAGCTACTGAACTGGTTATAAAGGAAAATCTATTCAAATTGGCATAACCAATGCACACACATTTTTAAGATAACTTGGAAGCCTAAGTGACATTGATGCAGAATATAAAAGAAAGAAAAAACATTAGGCAAATAAGAATCAAGTTCTTTATTAAAATACCCTACTTCAATCCTGAAGAGAAGCTATTAAAAAGATTTTCAATAATAAATGCTGTCTGTTTACAGCTTTTGTTGAACTGTCTGTCGCTAGATAGTGAAGTTCAAGGTTAAGGCAAAAATAATTTTAAATTGCCTCTTTATATGTTGTGGCATGAATGTTAAATCACGGCAATTCTCTATTTCCATAATATCCAATTTTGATGTTTCTCTTCTACGACTATCCATCACTTCAGATACATTTTCTTTTGACATCTATTTTTATGCCTTTTTTCATGCTTTGCCTTGTGCCATGGATGTGTGTACCATGACTGACGTGACTCTGGAAGTTGCATTTAAAGATGTGTGTCGCCGGAGGTTACCCTTTCTTGTATTTTATTTACAACATATTGCCGCCTTTTGAATTCCAGTTTCCCATATACATTTTGGATTCACCTACTCATTAAAAGGCAGCACATGCAAACTTTCATGAGACTGCATGGAGGTAACAAGCCCTGCTTTTCAGCAAAGTAAATTAGCCTGGTTGCAGCAACACCATGGAATTTATGTGGCTTCTTATTAAGGAGTCAGAATGGGCACAGCTACCTTAGTACTGCACCAGTTTGTACCATGTAGACATAACCTTTACATTTGTTGTCCTTTATTCTCTGGCCTCCCTCTTGTTTAGAGCCATAGTTAATTGTCATAGTAGCCTTTGTGCCAGGTAGATTATTGCACTTTGAAAGCAGAATATAAGCTGTCCCCTACCCAGCACACATTAAGAGTCCACATGAGAAAGTTGTGGAGTAGCTACTAGTCCAATGAGAATTCACATCCAAGCTTTGTGTGTATTAAGTGCATCAGGGAGTCAAGAAAGAGAGAAAAATGTTTGAGGAAAAAAATCAGAGTTTTGTTCTGACAATTTTGAAATAAAATGTTTCCATATGTTCTTTTCAAAATGATATTTCAAAACTATGTGTAACTAAAGGTAACACTTTCTTGTTTAATAAAAACACCACCGCAACAGCAACAAGAGACATTTTATTTAACTCCCAAAATTAAAATATTTCAGGTTTTTGTTTCCACAACCATTTTTGTTTGGGGTCATGCTAAAATAAAAATATATTGGTTAGGCCACCAAACTGACAAATAAATTACTTGCATAGCTCTGACTAGACACTTAAATAAATGACCTATATTTTACAGGGTCTGAGCACCTGCAGCTCCTGTTAAAATCAAGCATTCAGCATTTCTGAAGTCAATAGGAGCTGGCGGTTGTGTAGCACTTGTGAAAATTAGGCCATTTGTTTATTTCAAGTACCTCAATATGGACAGAAGTGCCAAACTTTACACACATACATTTGGTGTACTGCCTTTTCTCTGTCTCAGTTTTCCCATGTGAAAAATGGGGAACCAAAAGCCTACAAGCATCCTACTTTGCAAGGAGACTAATTTTCCTGCCTCCAGAGGCAAACAGGGTCCATTGATTTTATGTTCTGAGTTGGGAGAATCAGGCCCAGTGTATTGTGAGGATTAATCAGTTAATGTTTGTAAAACACTTTGAAGGTGAATAGCATATATATACACTAGGATTTATCCTGACAGATGGTCAAAAGTACATCAGTTTTACAGAGTTTAATTTGAAGGCCTATTTTAAAAAAATGGTGTTTGGTAGAAGCATTTGTTCTCTTTACTGTCCACAAATACCAGATGATTTATTTTAAATTGCTTTGTGTAGGAGAATCATAGGATAGCAGTCACTAATCTTGCTGTGAATATTCTAAGACAGGAAATGTTAACTTTCATAGAGTTTATGAGCCAAAGGCCACTGCCTTATTGCAGTGTAAAATATGCTACCAGATCTGTACCTTCTTCACACTCATACTCATAGCAGTATCACATTATCTTTTCAAAGATGTGGAAGCTTTTATCTAATGCAAAGCTGTGGAGAACTGTGTTGATCATTAGTGAATGAAAGGCCTCTACTAAACCTTGTTTCCACATCATTCCTTATATCCTGTTGCAATTCAACCTTTATATAGATCCTTGAGTATATACTTGTTTTGCCATCCTTTGGAATATTCCACTGCAATTCATAAAGCAAGCTGTCAAGGCTTTGATAAAAGTAATAATTAATGACTAATGATTTATGATAAACTCCACCCTGTGATATTTAACTGCAAAGATTGTTCTTAATATAAGACTTACTTGGTCCTCTATTATTTGGCTTAGCCATGCTGATCTATTTTGCATTAAAAACCCAGGGTCATACTTACATGTCAATTGTGATTTATAGAGTAATTCAGATAGATAAATTAGGAGAAATACAGGAAGGATTTTCCAGCTTGAATTTGCTAAATATATTTGTGCTTAACTGCTAGAACTGCTATAACAAGAAGAATTTTAATGAAATAAAGTAAGTTTAAAGAGAATTAGGATAGCTCCCACAATCTGCAAAATATTAGATTAATTATTAAACATTAAAATAAATGTTCTCAAGGATGAATCAAGGTTTTACTTACTGATACAAAAAATGAAAATGATAAAATCTGA
>NW_017728886.1:88175608-88208576 GCF_001723895.1 Crocodylus porosus
GGTAACACTTTCTTGTTTAATAAAAACACCACCGCAACAGCAACAAGAGACATTTTATTTAACTCCCAAAATTAAAATATTTCAGGTTTTTGTTTCCACAACCATTTTTGTTTGGGGTCATGCTAAAATAAAAATATATTGGTTAGGCCACCAAACTGACAAATAAATTACTTGCATAGCTCTGACTAGACACTTAAATAAATGACCTATATTTTACAGGGTCTGAGCACCTGCAGCTCCTGTTAAAATCAAGCATTCAGCATTTCTGAAGTCAATAGGAGCTGGCGGTTGTGTAGCACTTGTGAAAATTAGGCCATTTGTTTATTTCAAGTACCTCAATATGGACAGAAGTGCCAAACTTTACACACATACATTTGGTGTACTGCCTTTTCTCTGTCTCAGTTTTCCCATGTGAAAAATGGGGAACCAAAAGCCTACAAGCATCCTACTTTGCAAGGAGACTAATTTTCCTGCCTCCAGAGGCAAACAGGGTCCATTGATTTTATGTTCTGAGTTGGGAGAATCAGGCCCAGTGTATTGTGAGGATTAATCAGTTAATGTTTGTAAAACACTTTGAAGGTGAATAGCATATATATACACTAGGATTTATCCTGACAGATGGTCAAAAGTACATCAGTTTTACAGAGTTTAATTTGAAGGCCTATTTTAAAAAAATGGTGTTTGGTAGAAGCATTTGTTCTCTTTACTGTCCACAAATACCAGATGATTTATTTTAAATTGCTTTGTGTAGGAGAATCATAGGATAGCAGTCACTAATCTTGCTGTGAATATTCTAAGACAGGAAATGTTAACTTTCATAGAGTTTATGAGCCAAAGGCCACTGCCTTATTGCAGTGTAAAATATGCTACCAGATCTGTACCTTCTTCACACTCATACTCATAGCAGTATCACATTATCTTTTCAAAGATGTGGAAGCTTTTATCTAATGCAAAGCTGTGGAGAACTGTGTTGATCATTAGTGAATGAAAGGCCTCTACTAAACCTTGTTTCCACATCATTCCTTATATCCTGTTGCAATTCAACCTTTATATAGATCCTTGAGTATATACTTGTTTTGCCATCCTTTGGAATATTCCACTGCAATTCATAAAGCAAGCTGTCAAGGCTTTGATAAAAGTAATAATTAATGACTAATGATTTATGATAAACTCCACCCTGTGATATTTAACTGCAAAGATTGTTCTTAATATAAGACTTACTTGGTCCTCTATTATTTGGCTTAGCCATGCTGATCTATTTTGCATTAAAAACCCAGGGTCATACTTACATGTCAATTGTGATTTATAGAGTAATTCAGATAGATAAATTAGGAGAAATACAGGAAGGATTTTCCAGCTTGAATTTGCTAAATATATTTGTGCTTAACTGCTAGAACTGCTATAACAAGAAGAATTTTAATGAAATAAAGTAAGTTTAAAGAGAATTAGGATAGCTCCCACAATCTGCAAAATATTAGATTAATTATTAAACATTAAAATAAATTTTCTCAAGGATGAATCAAGGTTTTACTTACTGATACAAAAAATGAAAATGATAAAATCTGATAACTGAATTAATTTTTTCTCAAGAATATCTGTTGTCAAGTATAGCCTTGGATGGAGTTATCAAAACTGGTCATTTGGGGCAATTTATCTGTTAAATGTGATTCTTTTTCTGCTTCCAAATGGGCTACAAACCAATTGTAGTGGTGGGGGCAACTTTCTTCCAAATTTGTCCTTATTTGGAAATGCTTGGTATGTACATTTCAGGAACTGCTAACTACAACTTTAGCTTTGAATGAAACCTGTGTAGAATTCAGTAGTCACTTTCTTAAACCATACAGTATGAAATATGATCTGTGCTCCCTGACTGGTTTTCCTAACCTTTGTAAAGGGAAGTGGTGCCTGAAGAAACTATTGAGGTGTTTGATTTCCCAGGAAAGCACTGTAAAAAAGAAAGAGAGACAGCAGGAGATAAACAGATCTAGGATATTGTAGGACACCAACTTTCTCTTGTATCAGTTGACAGCCACCTACTAGACAACAGTCTGGCTGCAGGACAAAATGCTTGTTGTTGTTCAGAGAGTCCCTGAATGCTGATCCCATTGCCTCAGTATCAAGTCATACTGCAGACACCATCTATTGTTTCTTGGGACTGGACTGTATTTCTTCAGACAAGACAAATTTCTATGGCATGATCACCCTCTCCACCTCACTGCTGTTATAGTGAGAGATCAGGCAAGTTGTTTTCTTGAAAAATCACTGCCTTCACAGAGAGAATATTAAATTTACTGTGATTTTATAACATGGATTCCAGCCGTAAGCTTCTCTGACCAGACTTTCATATTCATAACAAAGTGCCTTTTAATTATTCCTGTCTGCCTGTACCTTCTTAGTTCTGACTTCCGATATCTCTTTTTGCCCTAAGTGGTTAGCCAAAAACGTAGGACCATGTAGCTTTTTTTTTTCTGGTAGTAGGAAAAATAGATGACAGGGTCTAGGATCTTCAATGCAATCCCATTTATTTACAAAGAATGCACAAAGTCCCATTTCCCTGACCACAGCAGGAATCAAACAACAAGAAAGAGTGTCTTTCCTTGAACTTTGAAGACCTTTCCCAGTCAGTATTTACTCTCAAAGTGCACTTAGCTTTCCACAAGCCACATTCCCCATAATTGTTCTGATTGTCCTGGGCTTTTTTGCCCCTTCTTCTGGTGTATTTCCCTGGTCTTCTCAAGTAGAGACATGCGCACAACTTCATCAATCAATATTTCAGCCCCTGCATCCTATATTTGTCTTTGGGAAACCCTTCTGGAAGCATTGGCTTTGCTTCCAGTGGAGTAAACTAAGGCAAAACTGGACTAATACAATTGTGAATCCTTCCAATCATTGCTTAGTTTCCAAGTCTCCTTCTTCCATGTGAATTAGATGCTGTCCAATTTTTATCATTTTCTAGTGCTGTAAGTAGCTTTGTATTTCCGACTAAAAGCAAATAAAGGAGAGAACTGTGCAACAGGCAGGTTAGATGATGAAAACTGGAATTGTCTGGGAGATTCCTCAAAAAGCAGATGTAGAAAATATATTCTGAAGTTCATTTTTCTTTCAACTAAGCTAACTCCACTGATTTCAGGGGGATTACTTCTGCTCAGCACCAAAGTTAATGAAAGCAAAATCATTCCCCTCATGCTAGTCTCCCCAAATATATGGAAAGTGGGTTCTCAGTTTTTCCTGTATTTTACCAGCCCTCAAGCCATCTGCCTTTTTCTTCTCCAATACTTAGATTTGTTTGAACCCTTAAGCTTTTGGTATGATAATGAGACACTTTTTTTCCTAAAGGCAGCAGCCATGTGGCATGCTTTGTGTTTTTGCAGTCTTGTTGCTGATTGTCTCAGTTGTTTTGATAAGTACCATCTAATTTTATTTCCCATCCTTGTTTTTCCCTTTCTCCTGAGCTCTCTCCCTCCCATGACTTGTTTCCATACCGTTATATCAGCTGTTACATTCAGACACTTGTGCTCGTCAACAAATAGCAAGATGTAGGCATCAGAACATGAAATCCAACCAAGTCATGTCTTCACGGCTGATAAAATGCATCTCTCTGCTCATCCCACGCATCGGCAGAAGCATCCTGCTCAGTGGCAATGAGCTCTGAATGCTGCCATTTGGACACTTGAGTAAGTATTCTTTCATAAACCGGATTTCAGCCAGCCTCTCTGGCAGCTGCTTAGTTATCTGAATCTCTGGACCATTCTTCAACTGATAAGCATATATGACACTGTAGTTAGGTTATTTCAAACCACTTCTCTGGACACAGTCCACTTTCAAATTACAGGCCAGTTGTTGAGCTCCTCAGGTGGGCTGATGCTTCTGTTTGGAGTTTCCTTGAGATGACCTTTTTCAGATGACAGTTGAGCAGTTCCTCACATAGGTGTACAGTGCTGAAAACTTATAGCCACTAGTCATCAACTTAAATAGAACTTCACTAGTCAACATATTGGACTGAATTTTGTTCACTCAAGCAACAGTATCTCTATTGATTTCAGTAGAATTACTCTAAGTTTAGCTGGTTCTTCATGTGTCTGTTGGGTGAAATCTTGGCCCAAATTAAGTCTCCACTCTACCCTTACAGTTGTGCAAGGGGACAAAAACATTCCTATATTGTCCTCAGTGGGTGCGTCTACATGTGATGCTTTACTGTGCAGTAGAGCTAATTACTGCATAGTAACCATGACTGTCTGCACATGCTGACCCTTCCTGAACAGTAATTTCCTCTACTCGGCAGTGTGTAGACAGTCAGCTGGAAACAATTTTGCTCCCAGTCAGCCAGGCAGCAAGCAGTGGGAGATTGCTCCCTACCCCCAGGAGCTGCCTGATACCAGGGTGGGCTCTGCCACTGGAGCCTGGGTGGGGACAATGTCCCCCTGCCAGGGAGCTCCCAGCCTGTGCTCCATGATCACGGAGCGGGAACTGGGAGCTTGTTCCTGGGACTGACTGGGAACTGTCCCAGTCAGGGGCAGCTGGCAGGCCCCTGCCCCCCACTGGGCAATCAAAGGAACAGGACTTGGAAAGAGCTTTGGGGGAGGGGTAGGTCCCAGCTAGCAGTGAGTCCCCAGCTGGATAGGGATTCCTGGATTCCCCACCCAGCCAGGGACCTGTTGCTAGCTGCCCAACTGACAGATGGGGGCAGGGGGCTGGAATCTGCCCCTCCCCTGCAGCTCTTTCCAAGCCTCTTCCCCTGATTGGGGAGCCAGGTCCAGGAGCTCCCTGCTGGAAGGGGGACATTGTCCCCACCTCAGCTCCACCACTGGAGCCTGCCCTGGCAGCAGGCAGCTCCCTGGGGCAGAGAGCAATCTCCTGGCCACATGCTCCCTGCCAGACCCTAAACTAGCACCCAGTAAGAGCCTACAGCTCCCCCTGGCTGCTTCAGGGGGCCAGTGCAGGGCCGGAGGAGGTGGGAATAGACTGGTGCCAGGAGCAGCAAATCTACTCCTGTATCCCTGCACATGTAGATGCCTGCCCAGGGTGAGTTTACTCTAGAGTAATTTATTCTAGAGGAAACCCACCCCACAGCATTTGCACACGTAGACGTGCCCAGTGTACAAATTTATCAGTTAGTATAGGGCCAGTTATATTTGACTCATTTTGGATTCCCCACTATATGGGGTCATGGCACTGTGTTTTATTAGGGATTCCCCAGTCCATGTAGCCACACAAAGGGATGATGCAGAACTAGACTCCATAGTGAAGAATGTTGCACAGTTCCTTTATGTCTCCTCTGTCCAGCTACTCCCAGCATTTACTAGGTGTAACAGGATTTAGGCTATTATACTAAAATTCCCCTGAATTGTTCTTCTGGTTCGACCATTCACTCGAGCTGCTGTTATCTAGCATGGAAACTCTTTATCCTCATGCTTCAGTTTGACATCTTGCCCATGGTGTTTCTGTAGGAATCATCTGTTTTAATTAAAAAACAAAAAAACCCAGGAGCTTGTGCTGGAGCATCCTTGAAATGTCATATGCACACCCTGATAATTCTCAGCAATAAAAAAATAAATAAATAATCAATCAATCAGCTTGGTCACAGAAAGCATTAATTAGCAGTCCTCAAGGAAATCCATCTTACATGTGATTTAGAATTAGCTGCCTGACATGTGAAGGGAGGAAATAAATCCACACAAGACAACAGGAGAGTCTTTATATTTCAATCCCATTTTTTTCCAGTATATCTTTTACGCTTATCCCCACCAGAAAGAAACATGTCTTTACTTCCCAGGATCAGCAGACAATTAAGAAGTTCAACACTGGGTTCAATGCATGCAAAATGCTCCCTTTTTAGCTGTCACAGCAGAACATTACAACCTTAGACTTGAAAAAGAGAAACTTAAATATGTGTTCCTATATGTATGTGTATATGTACAGCTCCATTGAAGTTAAGGGGTCTACATCAATATGTATATAATATCTAAATAACTATATACATACTTACGCTAACATATATGTATATGGTATACATAAGTGTATAGATTTATATGTAAATATTACACACATATATTTCTTCTAGTGCTGGTTGTTCTGCTGTCATGTTAAAAGCAAAAATAGCCAACAGATTTAGTCTGTGTTCTGTGTCAAGACACAAGCAATTCAAAAAAGGTAGGAAGAGAGTGTTCATAATCATTCATATTAAGTGGTTTGATGCACTGCATATTGCAGATTGTTTGTGATCCTGAACGATGCCAGCTGTGTTGTAATTAACATGGAGTGCCTGGCACAGAAGTGTGGTGGCTTGTTCTTAGAAATTGTTGCTTTTGTCCCCTGAGATAGAATAGGCGAACAGTTACTGGACTTTTGTTCTTTTGTAAAGTCTCATTATTAGGCTGCTTTGTTACAGGTTTTCCAACCATTTCAAAGCAATCTTAATAAGGAATAAAAAGGGAGAGAGAGAACAACTGAAGGCTTTCTCTGAAACATAAAGAAGTTGAAAGATTTATTTTCCTTCTTCAAAACTATTTACAAATCAAAACTCTTGGGATTTTTTTTTAGCCAGCTGGTGAGACTGGAAATAGGAATAAGCTGTTACTTGATAAAGAATGTGATAGTGAAGTGGTTTCTGATTATTTTGTTAGGATGCAGATAACGGACTGTTCTATACAAAGAGGACTAAGAATAAATTACAAAACTGATCTAGAAAGGATGAAGATACTTAATTATTTGCAGTAATTGGTCACATCTCAAGAACAGGAGGCTTGATTCAAAGGTGATGCAATTCAGCATAGCTCTACTGTAGTTATGGGGCCTACATCAATTTATACTAGCTAAGGATCTGGCCTTTGATAACTGTAGAAGTCACAGGTCTTATAAAGACCTGACTAAAGTCAGGTAACATATACAAGAAGGAGAAAATCTATTTCCATCTGATTGGAGAATCATGTTGTTATTCCAAATCAAAACTATTCACTAAACAGTCTCCTGGGTCTTTTTCAGGATGAAAGATTTACAGAGCTCCCCTCTGACCTAAAAAGTACGATATACAGCCAAAAAGATCTCAATTTTGCAGCTGTTTATTTTTCAGCAGTGTACAATGCATTTTCCAAAAGCTGTATCCTAGGAGTACCTGCACAGCCACATCTGCTATGTGACTGCCAAGTTTCTCTTTCACATTTATTTTCAAGAACATATTTGTATATTTCCACTAAGTGAGAGCAATTCAGAACAAATTCCTTTTGAGGCTTTACATTTCAATCTGCATCTCCCTGCAAGGCAGAAAGAATGACACAAAAGTCCTGTAAAATCCTTTGGGAAAGGGACTGTTTGAGGGACAGTTTCTTAGATGTTGGGAAGGTGGGGAAATAGGAACTGGGAAAAAATGGGGACTAGAAACTAGAACAGATTAAATTATATAATATAAGCAAGGCTGCTGAGGACAGAAAAAAAAGATGGAGCGAGCTGAATTTATGCAGCCAATGAGTTTGCAGCCACAACTGGTTAGCAGAATGAGATTTACAGCACATAGGAAAAGGATTCACAATTTATTTTTACTCATTCTAAAGAAATGCAGCAGTTACACAGACTTTTCAAAGATAGTTCAAGTGTACACAAAAGTAACTCTTAAATGTAAAAACCCAAAGGTCCTCAGCCCTACCCTAACCTCATGTTCCATTCTGTGTAATTTGAAATGATACCTTAATTGACTCCAGCTCATATCATGACGGTCACAGGTGGGTGCTGTTGAAAACAATTAGTAATTAATCTACAGAACCTCAAGAGGGGGGAGTATTATACATTCAAATAAAGTGATGAGATTTTCAATCCCTGGAACCATAACTACATATTTAACAGTAGGAGACATTCACCCTGTTTCTCCTGTGGATAAATGCTCATCGCACCAACTGGAACATGTACATTCACAGCACAGGCAAGCCAAAGGATGCCATGATGTACTTGGAAAGAGAAGCTGTTTTTCAGCTCAATCAGGATTTCTACTTCTAAAAGATTTCAAAGGATAAGGCTCCCTACCAACTCGTATTTGGATTTCAGCACACGCAGAATCTCCTTAAGGAAAATTCTCCATAAAGAAAATACAGACATCAAAAGTGCAATTCTAGCTCCAAAGAAATCCGTGAGAGGATCAGGGTTAGTTCCTCAGTGCCTGCTTTGTCATTTGATATTGGAAAAAAAGAAAAAAAGTAGGGATCAGTACTTTAGGAAATGTAGGTCTCCCAATAACGTTGTTAACTAGGGGCGTGAGAAGCAGGCCCTATTCTATACAGATTCTGCCCGAATCAGGGACAGTGATTCAATTTGTTGGTTCAGATCACTGTCCTTGGTTTGATTCATAGAGATTAAAGGGTCTTCTCATCCAATTCGGATTCAGTGATTCGGCCACTGAATCGGGCTGAATCTGCTGAATTGAATCAGAGGACTGAAGCTCTGCACAGCCCTATTGTTAATATTACCAGTGATTGTAGCGGCTCAGTGTGAGACATCTGAAAAAGCTCTCATCCAGGCCCTGAAAACTATGTTGCCAGTGACAAAAATCAGAGTTCAGACTGCTATATGGATAGGCTCAAGGGGTGTCTTTACACATGCTCTGGGTGGAAAGGGAGTCACTTTAATTAGAGTGGCTCTCAGGAGTCGCTCTAATTAAAGGGCCCACAGCATCTCATATATTCAGCATCTCATGCTTCAAAATGGCAGTGGGGGCATTTTAACTAAAGTTCATTTAACAAACTTTAGTTAAAGTGCCCCCATCACCATTTTGAAGTGTGGGGGCATGGAATGCACCAGATGCCAAGACTGCTAATTAGCATAGTCCAGCAGATTGCATGAACTGAATCTGCTGTGGTGCATTGGGATTACAGTGCATCACAGCAGGTGTCCCGCACATCTATAGGCACCCTAAATGACTGTGGGCATTTATACATATACATTTGTCTGCTCTGTTGTGCCAGAAATCTGGCACGATGGCTCCCCACATGAGCTGACACTCCCGGCACTGCATCTCATGCATTTGTATAAATGGTGAAATGCGCGTCAGCACTGAGAGAACGGCAGCGGTGCACTTTTGAACCAAAACACCTTTGATGTGTTTTAGGTCAAAAGTGCACAGCCACCATTTATACAAATGCATGTACATTTCACCATTTATACAAATGCATGCTCCACTGCACTGGGTGCTTTTAAAAGCGCCCAGTGCTGCAGTGGAAACATATATACAAATGACCCACATGCCCAAGTCCTGACAGTACAGTAAACAGAAAAAAATGAAATCCGTGGGACTGAATTCTTCTCTCATTTCCACTGATATCAGTCTAGAGGACGCTTACTGAGTAAAATGGAGTTGCTCCTTAAGGCTAAATACAGAAAGTCAAAAAGCCTGAGGCTGAATCTATTCAATCTTTGCAGGTTAGTCTGAGTTGCGTAGATTGAACCAATAAGCAAGTAAACAGACATTAATTTTGATTTTGGAAATGCAGCCACATGCTTGCAGTGGCCCAGGTCACAAGCCAGGGGGCACAAGAGCACATCTCCCTGTTCAGCTGGATCAGACAGCTTAGGCCAAGGCAAGCCCACCCACCCTGTGAGGTGGGTTTTGCAGGGGAAGTGCAAAGCATCCTGAGATGTTGGGGGACTGTGAGTTAATTTGAATCTGGAGGGGACCTGGGACAGAAGTTCAATAAACCAATTTAACCTAAATCAGTTAGGTCTGATACTACGTCCATCCAGGTTTATCTTAAACTGGTTTCAGCCATCTTAAAAACAATTTATGTGCACTGATCTTTTGTTGTGTTACAGGGTTGAACCAGTTTCTGATCACTTACTGGTTTATGTGCAATTTCTATCCCTAGCCTAAGTGTGCTGTATTCACACACTTAGTCCCTACTGTTTTTACACTTCCAATTGGGGCTATAGCAAAATTTAAAATGTTGGGATTTTTTTCTGTTAAATGCTGAGGTGAGATGTACTAGCTGACATAAATGAAAGCTTTCTCTAAGGCTCTTTTATTTTGTTCCAGTAAAGCACGCTGTCTCTTATCAATTCTTGTTTTCATACTGTCTTTCAGTGTAAAACTAGTACAATAATAAAACTGTTAGCACAGTGAGTTTCTGGTCATTAAATAGGGAAAGTTAGTGTCCTTAGTGAAAGTTAGGAGGAATTTATTTGGATTGGGCACTAACCTAAAGGCATTTATTTACTCATCTGATAAACAAGAGAAACAGACCCCAGTAAAACTGAAACTCCTGGCCCAGCTGCATCATATTACCAGAAGGGATGTACACTGAGGGTATATTTCAGGTGAGAGAGAGAGAAAATCTTACCTTCAAACAGCAACATCAAAACAGGACAGTCCCTCCTGCTGTCCAGGAGAAAATGGCAATCATATTCAAATTGTGTGGATCCCCAGCTCCTGCCTTGCTTCTACACACAACCAGTGGTATACAGGAAGGCCCCGCACAAAACTTCTGTGGAGGTGGTCTGCCGTTGCAAAGCAGACAGCAAGATTTGCTTTGTAGCAACATCAGGTACAGTGAAACTTTTTACTGTGAAACTGAACATCACAAATTATTTTCCAGTAAGCATAGTAAGGAGACTATAATTCTTGTTCCAGCAAATATCTTTTTATGGTGGAGCTGCTCTGTGTGGGAATAAAGATTTCACTATAAGAGGTCATTGCTGGATAATGAAATTGTGTTTCATTGTTTTCAGATTATCTGTAGGACTAATGTGTATAGATAATATCCAGTTCAGCAATCTTCATATTTCTTACCTTTCCTCATTTTAAGTTATTGGAAAAGATGCATTCAGATACATGTGTTGCACCAAGGTCATGGAGTAATGACTTTGCTGTTACTTAATAGATATTCTGGAAAGTGAAAAAGAAAGAAAGTCACTGCCATAAAGTCTATCTCCTGGTTTCACTAGAGTAGTCTATATGAAATTCTCTTTTGGTTCCCTGTCTGACCCTGAAGAGATCAGAATGATTTCTGCTGTAGAAAAGACAGTAAAATAACAGGTTTAATTTCAAGAATAGGTGGTAGTAGCCTCTCATAGCATTCAGAGTGAGGGAGACTAGTGCATATGTATGTTTGCAAGTTAACCTATCTGTGGCATTTCTAGGGGTACATTTGCATTGAGCTCCAGGCTTGGATTACTGATAGTTAGCTGATTAAGAACTCATCTTATGTTCTTAAATTGTAAACAATTAAGATATCAGATAAATATAGTAACCCCACTGCTTGCCTAAAAGGCACTCATAAGTTACTTTTGCAGTAGCTTGTTGAAGTCTACATCTATCGCAACGGATGTCTAGTATGATTTGGAAGAATTTGGGATACCTAGCTGTTTGGAAAAGAATGAAAACAAAGCAGAGTTTTTTTCAGACTTTGATCATCTTTTGCTTGGAAAGATTCACAAGGACAGCTGGCATATTTAGCAAGGGCAGCTGGCATATTTAGCTTTCTTCTTGTCCTGTTAGTAACTCTGTACTAAATACCTGTCATCTTGTGAACATGCTATCAAAAGAACATATTACAGCTAGAGCTTTGACAAGCTAGTTTCTTTTATGCATATATTCAAATAAAGATAAGATTTCCATACTAGATAAGACTCTAGCTGGTTTCTTAGCTTTGACAGCAAACCATT
Organism: Crocodylus porosus; assembly: GCF_001723895.1. Taxonomy (NCBI): domain Eukaryota; kingdom Metazoa; phylum Chordata; order Crocodylia; family Crocodylidae; genus Crocodylus; species Crocodylus porosus. Next base: position 88,187,249 of record NW_017728886.1, read on the forward strand.
CATGATGTTCCAGAAAAAGATAAAACCCTACATAATGCCCTTGTCTAACTAGCTTCATTGCAAGGACAAAATTCTTTCCTGACTCCTTTAGTGATCAGCTGAAATACTTCTTATCTTTACCCCTGCAATCATTTGTTTTAAAAGGCCAAATCTAGCCAACCTTAATGACATTGGTCCTTAAGGATATGTTGTAGTGATAAGGCCACAGGTTTGTCAGGTTTGCAAGATTTGCCCAAAGGTTGTTCTTCCCAATTTGCTTTAAGCAGCAGCTATGCTGGGCAATTCATTCCTAAATAGATATTAATCTTAATACTGATTCCATTTGTTGGGGAAGGCAGTTTGTACTCAAAAGCTAGTCTAACATCTCCTCCAGCTATATAGTCAATCCTATAAAAGTTATTATCCTGAAAACCTTTCTTCTTTCACTTGTCAAATCATTTCTGTTCCTTTTTGTAGCATGAAGTTTCTATTAAAAATGTTGAACAGTTGCTCACCGAGCCCTTGATGTACTCCCCTAATGTAGTGGTAAGCTGCTACCAGGTCCCCTCTGTGTGTGTGTGTGTGTGTGTGTGTGTGTGTGAATATATATAAGTGCATGTGTGTATATATACACATAATACATACTCATATATAAATCTATAGATTTGCATATGTGCTCACATTTTTAATAAATTTTAGTAAGTACATGTTACATTTACTTGAATCCAAGAAAAGGTGCCCCCTGCAAAAAAAACCCCAACAACAACAGCATAGGGAATAAAAAAATCTTGTCTTGGATTCAAGTACTGGCCAGGGGCGGGTGGCAGCTCAGCTCTGGCTTTCACCATTGGCTCAGGACCAAAGTTGGAGCTCAACTACTGCCTACGCTGGGCTGGAATGGCTTGTTTGGCAGGGGAGGAAGTATGCAGCTGGAGGGGAGGAATGTGGGAGAGATTATAGAGTGGGGGGAACCTGCAGCCTGCTCCCTGACCCCCAAACCCTATGCCTGTATCTGTTCCTCCCACACTCTGCCTCCCTCACCCCCTACTCCCCACACCAGCTGTCCTCTCCCCCTACCTTCTGTTCTGACTCCAGTCTCTGTAGCCTTTACCTGACCCAGCCAAGAGCTGTCACTGCTTCTTTACCTGGCTGTGTTGACTGGGCCTGGGCCCTGGCTGCTGCTGTTAAAAAACTAGAACAGATCTGGAGCAGAAGGTAAGTGAGGGTGGGGCAGGGAGTAGGTGGGACAGCCATGGGGACATAGGTGGCAGGGGGTAGGTCAGGGGGGCAGGCATAGGCACAGAGGGACCTGTGGCTGGGGAATGCATGGCAGAGGGCAGGTACAGGGGGAATAAGGACTGGGTTGGGGCAAGAGATGAGGACAAAGGGAAGGAGATCCAGGGGTGGGGGTTGGGCCCCTCATCCTCCCCGCCCCCTGCACACTGCTCTTTCCTTGCCTTAGCAATGAGGGTGGGGGTGGGGGTGGATGGGACAAATTTAATACATTTTCCAGTAATTAGATTCAATACACAGAAAATTGTAACAAAATTATTAATTTCCATATATAGAATCTAATTATTCGGGGGTCATCTTAACTTTGAAGTAGTCTTGGATTTAGGAAGATATGGTAGATCTAGAACAGGCATGACAGGCAGCTCAGGGCAGATTAATATTAATTTTCTAAATTTTTTAGGGGCCCTGAAAGCCAGATAGAATGGCCTGGTGGGCTGCATCTGGCCCCCAGGCCGCCTTTTACCCACCCTTGATATAGAATAATAGAGAATTAGGGGTGAAAGGGACCTCAGGAAGACATCTAGTACAACCCCCTGCTTAAAGCAGGACCATCCCCAACTAGATCATCCCAGCCAAGGCTTTGTCTAGCTGGGTCTTAAAAATCTGCCAGGACAGAGAGTCCATAACCTCTCTGGGAAGCCTTTTCCAGTGCTTTACTACCCTCCTGGTGAGAGTTTTTCCTAATATTTAACCTAAACCTCCCTTGCTGCAATTTGAGACCATTGCTCCTTGTTCTGCCATCTGTCGCTATTGAGAACAATCTAGCTCCATCCTCCTTATAAGCACCTTTCAGATAGTTGATGGTTGTTATTAAATCCCCTCTCAGTCTTTTCTTCTTTAAACTAAATAAGCCCACTTCCCTTAGCCTCTCCTCATAAGTCATGCACCCCAGCACCCTAACAATTTTTGGTGCCCTCCACTGGACTCTCTCCAGTGTCAACATCCCTTCTGTATACATATACTAAAATAAAAAGCCTACCAATGCAATACTTCAGGTGCCCTGCAATACAAAAACAGGACTAACAAGAAACAACAGTTGCTACAATATACATACATACATATTCAGAAATACTTTATGGAAATGTCTTGCTGTTCTAACTCATGAACAATCCCAGTCACTTCAGTAGAATAAGGAAGGAGCCAGTCCTGAACACCCAAGAACACAGACCTTTCACCTGGACTTTGCTTCACACAGACAAATCCTTTACCAGCCCAGACGTGTCTGTAGGATTAGTGCTTGAATTAGAATATACGGTACTGAGATCTTTTATGAAGTTGTTGTTAATGCATATATTTCATTTGTATTTTATGTTGTGACTTTATCATTACCATTGTCATTTATTTACTAAAATCTGTCATCTGTCAGAGAAGTGTTTGGTTGATCTCCTAGTTTATTCGTTCTAATGTGTCTTGAGGGTGCTACAGGTAAAAGAATATTTCTTTTCAGGCATTTATAATTTAATTTTGTTAATCTTCCCCCTAGGCTGAATGTATTGGTTGTATTTATATATTAAATAGGAGGCAAATAATAAAAGAAGAAGAAGAATGAGTATTTTCAGATCTTACCCCTAATAGGATCCTGTAGTGCAGAACTCCCGGCATCCTCAGTGTACATTGGAATGGGGCTTCAGTCACAGAAGTAAGGTTTTGGTCTATATAGACCAGTGGTCCCCAACCTATTGGCCCTACAGACTGGAAGAGTGAGTTAGAGTCAGTACATGGGCCAGATGGGGTCCATGGACCCCATCTGGCATGTACAGAGCTAGGGCTGGCTCCAACACATGCCCATTTAGCATATCATGCCCATAGCCCTGGGCCGGCATGGATTGGGCCTGCCACCCCAGCCCTGGCTCTGACCCCAGTCATGTGCACACTGAATCAGGCCCATTGCCCTGGCCCCATCTGCTGTGGTCAGATCCTGTGATGAAACCATGTTATCTGGCCCATGAGTCTTGGAAATTTGGTGGGGGGCAGGAGGGAGGGAGGATCAATGGCAACTCCCTTGGGAACCCTGTAGGCTGGATCACACATCTTGGCCTGTGGGCCAGGAGTTGAGGACCCCGATTTAGAATCTCTGCACTTTCATTAATAGAAATTCCTATTGCTTTGGTTCATCAAAGTATCTGTGAGAATTTCCCTCTGCTTTCAGATAAAAAAGAAAAAATAATCCAGTATGTGTTCTATTCTGATAGAAGCTACAGAATTATCCATTTTTTTATCCCCGAGGTATGCAGAGGTCTTTTACAGTAAGTTATTAAATGAGAGCAGCAAGGGCATAGGATACATAGCTATATCCCAAAGCTATAGTGAAATTAGGCAACCTTTTCTTCTATTTATCAAAGAACTTGCTGTTCCCTGTTTTGAAGCAGATGAAACATTAATAAATATTCAATACTAGAATCATCTTTGATGAATAACCAAACGGTTAATCTGTATCTGGAGCATATTAATAAATAAGTGGCTAAACAAAATCTTTGAAGGCCATGATCTTTTTAAAAACAGCTTATTGCATTGAGAAAACCAGAAGAGAGAATAGAGAAGGGAATAAAGCATGTTGCAGACTGATGAGGAAACAAAGAGCAGTTCATGCAGAGGTAAAACAGGAGCACAATTAAATCTTTTTAAAAGTGGCTTTAAGCGGAAAAAAAATAACTGTTGCATGAAGCATTTTTCTCATCTCCAAAGAAAACAAAAACCCTGATGTTTAAGATACCAGATTTCCCAGGCACTGAGGATTCTTTTTCAATCTATGCTATTGCTCTGGGTAATCCAGCTATAATGGACCAAATGCTACTTGACGTGCTCCAGCACACAGTTTCAGTAAATGAAGGGAATCAGCCAGATTTTATGCTGAAGCAAAAAACATGTTACTCTACTTGAAGGCTAACTACTATTTAATAACATTTTTGACATTCACTTTCTTGTACAATAACTACTGCTTCTTCAGAGAAATCAATGTAAATGCATTAGTTACTGTATCCCATTGATTTTTGTGGGACTGCATTAGATGCTGGATCCAATTCACTGTAACAGGGAAACAGAATAAAGAAATCACAGTGTAATGAACTATTTGTATTTCCGCAGCAGCCTTCATCCAAAGAACTCAAAGGGTTCTAAATCTACAATTGTTTATGGCCAGATCCTGCAACCCTAATTTACACTGGCATAGCACATTATACAGTGCTAGTATAACCAGTTCCCACTCAGGGATTTCTGATGAATAAGCTACTTCTCAGTGTATGAGTAGCAGATCTTACTGCTAATCATGAGCATCACATACAGCTGCTACAAAGCCAATCTTATTATCCCATTTCATAGATAGAGAACCTGAGACAGAATGCCCCAAGTCCTGCAGTGAATCATTGGCAGAGTTGAAATAAGAACCCGTGTCTCCAAGCTCCCATCCAGAAGTCCTTGCTTCTTCCCTATTTGCAAATACAGATACAGTAGTATTTTCAGATAGGGAAAATACTAGTTAAGTCAAAATAGGGAAATATACTGATGGGGGGGGGAAAGAGTCGCAGAGTAAAAAGGTGGCAATATTCACATCAAAACCTACCTTTAAACATTATAAATTCAAAATTCATAAAAAATAAGGGCATTCTCTGGGGTCCCAATTAAGGAAATCACTGAAGCACATGCATAAATGCATTGCTTTCAACAAGCTGCTTAAGAGCTTTGCCAAATAATAAGACTTTACAGAGTGGGGGGAAGGGGCTTAAAACAGAAATTCCCTGTCGCAACTGGGCTTGTCCCATTTATGCCAGCATACTGGCTTGAGATATTTATGCCATTCGGCCTGTTTTAGTGTGTCTTTTGCTAAGCCTTCAATGTTACTAGAATATACAATTATTTTAATTCCATTTAAGGGTTGGTGTTTCTTTTCTTGCCTGCCAGGGGCACGGAGTCAGACGAGTTGGCCCAGTGAGATCCCTTCCAACTCTAGGAATCTATGAATCTATCTATGAATCTAAACATTTTATGCCAAACTACAATGGAGATGAAGATGGAATAAGATCCAAACTTCTGAAATGACAATTCTTATGTTCTTAATTGCTATTTACTGGGTCAGACCATAGGTCCATCTTGCTCAGTATCCTTGGCACACACTGACAGAGAATAGATGCTGAAAGGGAGACTGAGCTGGATATGACCAGGGTGTTTTTCCTCTGTTCCTCTCTCACTTGCAGCCTCCAGCATTTTAAGGTCTAGGAAGTTCTAATTCAGCGGCTGTATCCCTAACTCCCATGTTCAGTAGCTACTGATATGAAATTGTAGGTCATTTTTTCACCACATGATTTCATATGTGGCCCTACAGCCACTCAATTCAATAACTTATTAAGACCTGTGAAATTATGGCTATTATGTAACTATACCATAGAGAAATCTTCTACTAAACATCAGTAAGGGCTCTCTATTGACCACAACTGCATATTACACCAGCCAGTTCTCCTGTCTCTCAAGAGTTCCATACCTGTTTATCTGCATAATATTTAACCTCATCCAAAGTCAAACCACCAGAAGGAGAAAGAACTCACTGAGTAGGATAGAGTGATCGAGAATCACTGTTGTTGCCATGGGGAGGTGCAGGAGGCCAGATTCATGGAAAGCAAGGCAAGTTGAGTGAAGACACTACTGCCTTTACTATTCTGTCCCCAAAAAGCAAAAGCATTGGTGTATAATTGAGGTATCAGGGGATGGCCAAGAGCAAAGACTACTATGGGAATTCACAGATTCATTGCATCTACACCCAACTCAATCAAGTTTATTCTCCTGCTGTGGCCATCTACAAACCAGGTCAGTAGGTTTTATTTAAGTGTTAAGAGTTTGATTCAAAAGTTAAGATTCATGTAGAATTTGCCCACCAGGCATTCTCTCAGTATGTGTATTCAATTAAAAAATTAGACAAGAAAAATAGGACCTCCCAAAGTCAAACTGAATACATTTCCGCAATCATAGCAAAGGCATACGAAGGGAAGAAACTTTGTAGCATACCATAACAGTGTGCTTGTCAGATCATGGGGAAGAAATTTAGAAACAGTCTGCAACAGATCTCTGTTTTTCTCAGGAGAAGGTTGTTGGTGGTGCTACAAGTGATACTGACCTGTACTTTGCATGCAGAGAGGGAAACAAGTCAGAGCTGAGTCTCATTTCTTTGCGGGTCTGGAGAAAAACACAATGCTTACGGTTACTGTGGTTCTGAATATATACAAGGATGACTCACCAATAGTGGTCATCTACAATAATTCCTCAGAGCTTTTTGTTGAATAGCTCAAGCAGAAAAGCACACCTAAAAAAAACGTCAGACACAATGCTTATTTTCAAGACCCAAAAAATTAAAGACCTGAAGAAAGCTTTAGGTTAGAACATTCACTCTGTGATTTGATGCAGATCAATGTTATGAATATATCAAAACATGTTTTTCCAGAGCTGCACTCTTTTTAACCATTGTACATTTCTGTTATGTATTGGCTTGGAAGCTCACCTGTACAGGGAATCTGGGCTCTTCTATTGCAGGGGTTGGCAATGTGCCAAAAACACCTGCAACCTTGACTTATAAGATGTTGGTGTGCTGGGGCAGATGGTGGAGGAACCACAAGGGTGCCCAGTCCTGGCTGTGGCAATGCAGCCATGGCCTCCTCCCCACCATCTGCCCCAAGGTATGCATGCACCTGCCACCAGCAACAAGCCAGACCAGGGCTCTGTGAACCCTGGTACAGCTGTCTGCAGCCTCCTGGCTGCCTGCTACAGCCAGCCCAGACTCTAGGCAGGCCCCTGCTATCTGCTGTGCAGCCTGGGCTGCTTGCAGCAGACAGCAAGGAAGCTGCATTAGGGTCTGTGGAGCCCTGGCTCAGCTTGTTGCCAGTGGCAGGTGCACATACACCTCGAGGTGAACAGTGGGGAAGGAGCCAGGGCTGCACTGCAACAACAGGGATCGGGCCCCATATGGATCTCCCATCATCTGTACCAAGGCATGCATGCCAAACAACATGCCTTTGCATACCACCCTCTGGCAAGCATGCTGGGCTTTGCCTATCCCTGATCTATTATGTTACACTGTCTCTAAATGCATCATATATTTTAGAACTCTGCAATTACTATATGTTTCTTTTGGGCAGGAAAGTTCAGTCCTTAACAGGTAGTACCAGTATTGCTTTAGTGTATTGTGTGTGTGTGTCTGTCTGTCTGTCTGTCTGGGTGGGGGGGGGGAGGGGGTTGTATGCATACATATACAGTCAGCTACCCAAAAATAAAATGCTAAGAACAGCATGTTATTCTTTATTACCAGGGAGATAGAATATATAACTTAGTTCTATCCAGGCCCTAGTAATCCAGATTGAGGGAAATGTGAGTCCAAAGATACATAAAAAATAAAGACCTAATTATTTTGTTAAGATGAAAGCTAGAAACCTGTAAAGAGGCCGCTCTTCCAGCAAGTGTGAAGGAGTAAAAGAGCAGGTGAGCTCAGATGAGCTGACAAAAGATGGATAGTTAAACCTATTTATAGTATTCTTGTACAGTGCAAACTTTATAAATACTAATTTCTTAAACAGATTATGGGTTAAAAATAGTTCTGTTTCAGAAATTTCTCTTAAGTCCAGATGGTGTCACATTACTCTAAATTCAGGGGCATGGGGGGTTTCAGTGGTTTATGGAAGTGTGAATTGCCTGAACACAACACTTCCCCATGAGGGAAATTCCTTGAAGAATTAGGGGGAAAAACAGCACTGGCTGTAGCAATATGCACTTGCAGCCAGAAAGAAGCAATCTGGCTCTTTCAGACCAACTGTGCTGATGGTCCAGAAGGAAAAGATGCCAAGCATTAGGTGGGAAAGAAAGCAGATGTGGGAGAGGAGGCCTAGCATATGTATTATCTGAGCCAAAGCCAGATAATTCCCCAGATACCTAACTACATATAACTTCCCTTCCCTGAGTGAAACTAAAATGTTCTGTGAGTCTGTTAGGGAATAAAAGGCTGATAAAGAGGCAGTTTATTTTGGTTCACTTCCTATTACTAACTCTGTAACCTTTAGAGCTTGTCTGTGTGCAGTTTGAGTGACAGGCTATCAGTGTAGGTGCCTATCATGGAAACATGTAAGAAACTCGTTGGTTTCAGAAAAAGAACATTTAGCCCATGTATTTATCTGACCATGGATCATTAAAATCAGTGCCATTTGGAGTTGCTAATCTAAGCCCTTCATGCATTATGCTAAAAATGTATTTCATGGTCCCTTTGAGCCCAATTTTGAAAGCACAAGTACTGCTTGCTTACCTTTGTGATGCAACACATTAGGGCCAGACAAAGGAGTCTTAAGTTTCAAGACAAATTAAAGGGCCAGGGCACCAATGCCACCAGCTCATGGGTGGGTAATGCATCTTGCAGTGGGACTAAGTAGTGATGTTGCTTGTTTTTATCAATCAATTTACACATCAATCCATACTATATATGGAAATCTTTGCTACACCACTGTTTGCAAAACTTGTCTCTCTTCCACTGTCCTGTGGAGGCAGGCATAATGGCAATGCCTATGTGGTGACAAGATATGCTGAGGTTACCTTGCTGGGACTCTCTGCTAATCCTCTCCAACACAATGGAAATGATCTGGGCCAGATCTGCCTTGCTTATGTCTATACCTACCAGGAAGAAGATTCTGTTTCCTTTGGTCCTGGGCCTTATACACCTGTGTAACAACCACATGATTTGTTCACCTGCATTGTGAAGGGCAATGAGAGCGAGTTTGGCCATCCCTGGTCATAAGATTGTCTAGAATTTGATCTGTTGTCTAGGATTTGACCTGTCATTGCACAGAGCAATGGCTCAGGGCAGGTACCCCCTTGTCTGTTGAATTACCTCCTTATTTCTAGTGAAGACCAGCAGTATGGAGGAAACATTGATTTAATTCTTGCAGCCCAGCTGTATTCTGCATTCCTTTCTTTAAAGGAACCTTTAAAAGGCTGACATTTTCTGGGAATTAATGAGTACCATTTGCATTATGTCCTATGCAGCCCTCCAAGAAGGTGAGTAATAATTTCTGCTTGGCATATTGTGAGGATTTGCTCAGGAATTATAAAGCAGTTCTTTCAAATCCACGCATATAAAGGACTATAAGACTAAGCCTTAAAAGACATGTGCAACATAACCTTGATTCTTTAAAACTCCCAATTTCAGGCAGGCTTTGGATGTCAAATGGTATTTTAATAGAAGCATGATTCCCCCATACTGTCTTCAACCTCACTGATGTCAATGGGTGTCTTGCACATGAAATGAGGTGGAATTAAAACTTCAGGGAACAGCCACCTGTGGTTCCAGGACTTGCTGCACTTCCATCGTTTTACCAAGCACGATGTTGGAAAAGTACAGGTAGTGTTTCATCAGTCCCAAAGGATATCAGAACTTTGGCTATCCCAGATAATTATAATGCATTTGTATTTTCCTGAGTCTACTTGTCACAGAGTTACAAGGCTTTTCTGCTCCAAGTCCTTGCCTTTTTCCCCTCTAAGTGGCCTGCATGAATTAATCGGGAGAGCCGCTAACTCTGAGACTGGGCCTCATGGCTCCTGTTTGTCTACATAGATCAGCAGTGAATCAGAATTAGCCCTAGTCCTGATAGGCCCTTAGGTTTATAGTGAAATTTTGCAATCATAAATAATTGTAGCACTGCAGGCAGCCTTTCCAAAACAAACCAGTCCAAGGGATTACAGCATACAGCACCTTTAGGTTACTGTGGCCAAGACAAACTTAAATAGCAACCAGATCAACAAGCCCTACATGCCCCCTTCTCCTAAAATTCAATCTGTCTCTCTCTATCTGTGTGTGATGTTTTTTCAGTTCCAGCATCAACATCTTGTCCATTTGTTCTCTTCTTTGTTCATTTCTTTTTCAAAAAGTTCAGTGAACTCTTTTCTCCCGTTTCTAGTCAATCCATTGTTTCCACCTGAATAGGTGTTGCTTAATTCATATCTACAGTCCTTGATGATTCCCACTAACATATTCTTACCATGACGCCACCATCCAATCCCTTGTTCCTGGAGGGGAGCTGACCACTGTAAACCCAGAAGGCAAGGAACTCCTGGGTAGGCACAAACCAAGTCATGCATTTTGTTCATAACAGTATTACAGAATCTTTCCACATTCTCCACTATTTTAGACAGACTACAGCAGTGAATCTATTTTCTTTTCCCTCTGTGGAAAATACAGGGAACATTTCCTAATAGTAATGGATAAACTGTGCACTGGTACTTCAAGAGAAGAGGTGGAAACTCCGTCAATTATTAAGTCATTTAAAATGAGGTTAGCTATAGCACTAGAAAGGACACTATCAAGAGCAACTCTGGACTGGAAGTAAGTGGAGGAGATAGTTCAATAGGCTTTTCCCTTTTACTTTAAAGATCAGATAGCTAGTAGCCCCAGACAAGTTGTGCTGTGGTAGAATGGTGATCCCTGATATCAAACCACTTGACTACTACAACCTGCTGTTGAAAAAGCCACCAACTCTCTGGCTGTAACCACAACCTGACCCTAGAGCAGAAACAGATCCTGAAAGAAATCTGACTTAGAGAGTCATTTTCCACCAGTGTGTACATGGGGATTTGGGAGGAAGCAGTGTCAAATACATAACTCACATTAGTATTAAACCAACAGACTATCAATAGCAGGTGAGTCTCGACATTGGGAAGAGCGGGTCTCTGCCAACTTAATTTGTTACTAAATACAAATGTTATATATCTGCCATTCGAAAAAAAAATAAATTAGAATGACTAGGAATGGATGCCTTGCGGTTAAAAAAAGATATTGATTCATATTTATAATTCAAGAGCTTAGAAATTCCTTCGGCTTTTCAGGGTTTTTTTTTCTTTCTTTAAGAAAGAATTTGTAATATGGGCTAGATCTCATTTATAGCTATGTTTTAAGACGTTGCAATCCCTTTCATATTTGCAAAATCATTCTAAATCATTCATAATTTTTTTCCATGTCCATTTTTCTCTTTCTCCCCCTGCTTCTGATTCCTGCAGACTTGCATCATTACCCTTCCCTCTCTAACTTTAGCTTTCATGATTTTTCCAGTTAAAATCAGGAATGTAGTGGATCCCGATTGTTGCCTTTCTATCCAAGCTGCCTTATCCAGGGTTCCTCTCCCTCCCTATCTTCCCTCATAACTGTGACTTTTTGGCAGCAATGGTTGTTTGAAAATGAGATAATTTGTGAAGGAAGGAATTAACTTTGCCACTTGCAGTCCTGATAGAATTTCAAAGAGTTTTCTGATCTCTAAATGATTTCAGGTAAGTGCTGCAGTGTGCAAGATAACCCTGGAAGAAAATTAAGTGTGCCTGCCAGATGTTATTCAGCAGTGTCGAACCATTCAATCAAGTGTCCTTGGAGCCAGATGTGAGCCACAAAAATGAAGTGAATGTTCAGAATGAAAGAACCATGTGTTGGTGGACTTGTCCAAGTCAGGCCAGGCTAGAAGAGACAAACATTAAGTCTAGACAAGTGCAACGTCTGAGCTGAATTTTCGTAGGGAAGAGTTGACAGCCTCCACTTAATGTAAATGTTGTACACTTCAAACTGCTGCTTGACACAATTGCAATAGGATTTTTGACTTTGTGGATTTAGTTCTTCCTTGTTGCTTGAATCTGAAACTGGAATGCAAGGATATGGTGAGTAAAAGGTACCTCACAGCCCATAGCCAGGTTAGAGCATACAGATGAGCATGGGCAGTATATGAGAAAAAGCCTCTGTTCCTGCTATCCTGCACTTAAATAGCATCTCTCATCAAGGGGCTTCAACCATTTTCAGTCTATAAGTTGTTCACATTTTGACTGCTGAGATTGTGCAATTGCTTACTTAAGGGATTTCAATTTTTTTTCCGTTCCCTAGCTAAATGACTGTAAGATTTTAAATGTAGGAGGAAGAATGCCATATAGCACATAATGCACTTCCAGTATTAACTTTTGGATAAAATAATTTCTCTAATAAGAAGAAAATCTTCCTTTATACTCATTTCCCCAAATAAAAAGGCCAAGATTTTCAAAATTGACTAGTGATTTTAGTTATTTCTATCCTTGAGTAACCTATTAGGGCCCTCATTTTAGAAAGTAATGATCTTCCACCCAAATTCAGTTCCTTCACAATTTTTTCAAGTTGAGTGGCTAAATATTGAGGCTTTCAACCCCATCAATCACCACTTCTTGGCTTTTATGCTCATCTGATGTTTGTGAATAACAAGGAATTTGACTCCCATGAAATGCTGCAATCCACACTTGAGGTTTCACAGAAACTGGAACAACATGGGTGCTTCTGAGATGTCTATATGGCTATAGGGAAAACACCTGGTATTACCAAAATAAATAGAAGTGGGGGGGTAATAGATACACTGAAGGATAGGGCTAGGATTCAGAGAGACCTACACAAATTAGAGGATTGGATCAAAAGAAATCTCATGAGGTTCAATAAGGAGAAGTGCAGAGCCCTGTGCTTAGGATGGAACAATCCCACGCATCAGTACAGACTGGGAACTGACTGGCTGGGCAGCAGCTCTGCAGAAAAGGACCTGGGAGTTTCAGTGGACAATAAGCTGAATATGAGCCAACAATGTGCCCTTGTTGCCAAGAGGGCTAACAGCATACTGGCTGCATTGGTAGGTGTGTTGCCAGCAGATCAAGGGAAGTGATTATTCCCCTCTATTTAGCACTGGTGCGGCTACATCTGGGAGTACTGTGTCCAGTTTTGGGCACCCCAATACAGAAAGGATGTGGACAAATTAGAGAGAGCTCAGTGGAGGACAACAAACATGGTGAGGGGGTTGGGGCACATAATTTATGAAGAGAGGCTGAGGGAACTGGTCTTATTTAGTCTAGAGAAGAGAAGACTGAGTGGATTTAATAGCAGCCTTCAACTATCTGAAGGGAAGTTCTAGAGAGGATGGAGCTGGACTATTCTCAGTGGTGGCAGATGACAGAACAAGGAGCAACAGTGTCAAGTCACATGGAAGGGAAGGGAAGGGAAGGGAAGAGAAATTTAGTTCAACTATTAGGAAGAACTTTCTCACTAGGAAGGTAGTAAAACACTGAAACAGGTTACCCAGAGGGGTTATGGAGTCTCCATACTTGGTGGTTTTTAAGACCTGGCTAGACAAAACTTTGGCTGGGATGATCTAGTTTGGGAGGGTCCTGCTTTGAGCAGGGGGTTGGATTAGATGACTTGCTGAGGTCCCTTCCAACCCTAATTTTCTATGATTCTAAGCTTTGCTGCTGACTCAGGTAGGGACCAAAATTTAAGTAGCCTCCACATCACAGGTATTCAGCGTTCCCATGTTTCAGGACAGCAGTGGAGGTGCTTTAACTAAAGCTCTTAGAATGAGCTTTAGTTAAAGTGCCCCTGCTGCCACTTTGAAGAGCAGTACACTGAATACATGTGACTCTGCAGGTGCTTTAAATTAGAGCATCTCCAAGAGCCACTCTAATTAACGTCCCTTCCCCACTCCCCCTTCACTCCAGAGCACGTGTATAGATGCCCATAGAGTTGACAACCTAATTTATATTTTCCTCTACCAAGAGGGGGCTTGTGTTTCTATTCAAATAGAACTTATGGAAATTTAAAAAGAAAAATTATTGAAATTGAAACACTTTGATTCCCCTTTTATAGGATCAAGGACAGATCCATTTTATTCCTATCTCAGAAATGTTATTCATAAATTTGTTTTATAGCTTTTTATTTTATATTTGCAAATGCTAGATTAGTAATATTTTTAATTTTGTAAAAATTCAATAACAATAATGCATGTCGTGAATATTTTCATTAAACATTTTTTTTATTTTAATAATTGGCAGGGCTTTTTTGCAACAGAGTCATTTTTGGACAAAAATATTCTTTTAAAAAATGTCAGTTAGTTCTAGTTTAAAACACATGGAAATGTCAAGTGACATGTCAAAATACCACTCGTAGTCTTCTCAAAGAGAAATTGGTTTTGCTTTTAATTTCCTTATGCCTTAGCCTTTCATGATATGTTTTCCTATGTCTAGTTCATCTACAATTTAAAGAAAGCTGACTGCTCCTTTGAATGTTTACATTCAATAGAAAATATAGAAGGATCAAGTCACTGTTTGCTGTGTGTTCGTTTGGCTCTATGCTGCTTCCTCATTCAAATATAGAATAACTAAACATCTATAAACCACAAGTGCTACATTTTTAAAACAATTTCCAGAAATGTCAGTGACAGCACACAGCTGGCTGTAATTTAATGACTACAACATATTAAAAATAGAAATATTTTTAGATAGGGAAAAAAATAGCTAGAAATTTACAACTCTTGGCTGATTTGACACCCAACATCGTCTGTATGAGAGGGATGAATAAAACAGCTTATAAGAGTCTTTCATTCTAACAATTGGCAACCCTACTTTAACCTCCTGATACAAAGTCCTCTTGGCTGTGCCTTTATCCTGGTTTTTAAAGTGGATCTAACCAAGACCTGGTTTGCATATGCTATACTTTGAGCCTATTTCCTGGAGACTTCTATGACTGTCAGTTGCTGCTGCTGGAGACAATTGGAGACAATTTCAGATATTAAACACATTTGACTTAGGCTTTGAAGTTGAAACAACTATCTACAGATGTTCAACAGGAAACAAGCCTTCAATTCCTAAAATTTTCAGGAATCAATTTCTGATGACTACAAAGCATTATGCACAAGCAAAAACTGTACCAATGGACTAGATAAGGCACTGCAAGTCACATGACTTCCATGTTAGTCTTCAAGATTTACAATGTCTCTTTTTTCTGTAATAATCTCTTTTTGGTTTCAAGTCCTTTAATCTATAAATTCACTGAATTATGAAAAAAGGAAGAGAAATCTTCCAACTGTTAGACTTATCACTCTGATGCTCAGTTTCTTTCTTCACCCCCTCTTCCTCCCCACCTTATTGTTTACCAGGCTGTTTTAGAAATAAAGAGCTGAGTGTAGGGACTTTCAAGCATTGATTTTTCTGAGCCTCAGAGTCCTTAGGAACATACAGAGATGCTAGCACAATAGCATAGTACTTCAGCCCCAAGCATGGGGCAGAGCAGCCCTACTCCAGCAGCTGCTGCAGGAAGGAACTGGGATGCATAGTAGTGATGGCTTTGTTTTTCCACTCCCCAGACATGTCTCAGAAAAATCCTTTTTGTGGATGCAGCCTTCTCCCCTTTTTTTTGGCTAGCTGCTGGGAGTGGATGCTTTTTTCTTCTCTTCTCCTAGGCCCTCTCTATCCCCTCACTTTCAGAGTAAACAACAGCCATGCTATTGCTCTTACCTCCCATGATCACAGTAGTCCCATATGGGACAGCAAGGAAAATAAAAGAAGCCTTGTTTTACCTTATTCCCTCTGTGGGTCTATAGGACTAAAGCATACTTCCACCTAAGTGCTAATGCAATAGCAACTGGATTTTAAACATGCATTTTAGATAGTCATTGAGATGCACAACTGATTTTATAAAGATGCATATGCGCATGTGCTGACTAGCATTGGAGCTGTACAACATGATCATGTGACAGTGCAGAGCAAAGTTTTTCATGCAGTGGTTTGCTTTTTCCGGTTTTTCAGCCTCAGGTCCTCATTCCAGGAAGTTGGTTTTTTTTATTTGAAGACTTGTTTGTACATTCAGCTGAGTGGCTTTTTTTCAAGAATCTACCCTGCACTTCTTATTACAGTAATCGGAGAAGAAACATTGGCAAATATGGCCCTGATGAGCTAACCTACTTGTCTCCATACTTCCAGGAAGCTGGGTAGATGGAATCCTTTGGGCCAGCAGATTATCTAACCCAGTAATTCTCAACCTTTTCCACCTTATGTCCCACCAACAATTGGTCCCCAAAACCCTGGTCCCACCATGATAAATGACAAATGGGGAAGGGGGCCGGCAGCCGGTCAACGAGCAAACCCAGAAGTGCTGGTGGCACATGGTGGTGGACACACTGGTGATGAACCTGGAAGTGCCAGCAGCACATGGCGGCACGAGTGCTGGCGGTAAACCCTGAAGTGCTGGCGGTGAGCCCTTTGCTTGTCCACATCCCACTAGCTAGCCTTCATGTCCCACTGGGAGGTGTCCCACCAGCTGAGAAATACTGATCTAACCTACGGACCATGCAGAGCAGCACCTTTGAGGGTCCTTGCCACAGTACCGAGGGACTGATGGAAGAGAGAATATTACCACAAAGACTTCCAGTTGTTTTTGTTATGACCTCAGAGCCCCAGTGGAAATTTCCTGTGGAAGATGATGGAAAATCAGATGTATTATTATATTACTAACTGTGTTTATTAAAGTGAAAAATGAGGCACCTTTGTGAAGCTGAAGTGAAGAGAGCACAAGGAGAGGGAGGGGAGAGTTAGAGCAAGCAGTTAACCAATATAGGGCTGAGAAAGTCAGGTCAAAACTGTAGGAAGGTCTCTGAATGTACAAGAGTCCCTGCTGTGATGCCTGGGCAATGTATGTACTAAGGAGATTCCATTCTCTATTAAAATCCTAGGGCTGTTTAAACTAATGCCTATAGATAGAACATTATTAAATGCTGCTACTCTTATTAGTCTTGTGCCTGTTAATTTCTATAAAACTTTTTCCCAAGGGAGAGAAAAGCAGGGAGTGAATTATGTACCCTTGATCCATATGGAGTCTTTCCTGTACCTGGCCTTTTTTTTTTTTTAAATCAGCCTTCTCCCTCCTCTGTGATGTGCTGTTAGCAACAAGGCATTAAGCTGAGAATCTCAGAATCACATTTCATTCATAGCATTGCCAAGTGAGTTCTGCAAATGTTTTATGGAGCGGTTCTAAGCTGTAACACTTATATATCGGTCACTTTTAGGTAGAGCAATAATTAGTGAAATGTCTTATTTGTTTTGATGTGCTAGCATGTTACTTATTGACTGGGAAAATATACTCGATCAGTTTAATATCTCCAAGGTCTGTTGTGTTCATTGTTATATATTAGTTTGTTTCTACATAATTTCAGTGGGGAAAACATTGCAAAAGTGCCTAAATCCCGTTTTGAAAATATTACCCATTGAAATTAAACAGCAGTAAACAAATTGATTTTTAGTGAGATTTGTACTCCTAATTCACTTAGGGGCTTTTTAATGTTACATCCAGGATCAGCAGTTACGTATAATTTACTAGCTGGGATGGTTTCCAGCACACTTCTTACAAGCTAGGCAGTCTCATTTTTATAGTGCAAGCTTATGAACAGAGTGTGCTTCAAAGAGAAGCTGAGCATTTCTAGCTCCCATACTTCTAAAGAAATGACATTTTTCTAATTCTCTCCTTGATAGCAGGTATTACTTTTAGGTAAATTTTTAAAAGAGCCTTAGAGAGTTATAGGCATCACATTCATTGAGTTAGAATCCTTTGACAATACCAGTTTATCCTATAATACTTTGACATTTAAAATAATAGAACTGTTACATAGTTACTATGTAAAATTCCTGTCCAAAGACTGCAAATAAGATCAGGTCCCCCATGCTATTGGGTACTGCACAAATGTATAAGAAGGGTATGAGACCTGCTCTAAAATTATTACAGACTTCATAAGGCAGACTGCAAATAGCCATAGCCTGTTTTCAGTTTAGATTCTCTTTTTCCCTAAGGGCACAACAACCCGTACCAATGAAATCCCAGGGCAACAGTGAAAGCAAAGATTATACAACATCTTTATGTCAGATTTCTTTCTCTGACATGGTATTGCTACTTCTAATAGAATCAAAGATCTTGTAGACTCAAAAAATGTTTTACAAAGAGTAAAAGTAGTACCTGGAATGATCTCCTGGGAGGTTTGAAGAAACTAATTCAGTTGAAATGGTAGAGCTAATTATCATGGGGAAGTGAGTGGGTGGATACTTTTCTCTCTAAAAGTCCTTTTGGAGCTGGCCGTATTGGATTAGATGTAGGAGGGAAATTATGTAGGCTAATTTTGAATCACAGAGGGCAGCACACGGACAAGAGACGTTGAGCCTAATACATCAATGTCGACCTTTATGAAGAAACACAGGAATGAAAAGGGCCTTCTGGGCCATCTAGTCAGTCCAACCCTCTGTGTTCACAGGCAACAATTTGTCCAAAGGAGTCCACAGGAATATCTATTCCTATCCCTTTCACACAGCCACAAAGCACCCTATTGAACAGAAAACACAGAACTAGAACATGCCACAGATCAAGCACAGCAGAGAGAAGATTACTGGCAATGCCTGGCCAGTGACGTAGCAGAAAATTAGTTAAGAAAGTTGCTTATGTTTTACAAAAAATGTTGTGACTCTGTAAGGTAGCTCTTTTTGTAATGAGGTCAGATAACATGGTGATAGACAGAGGACAGATTAATTGGCTTGGATAGCTCCAATGTCATCAATGTCCCATAAAGCAATGAGTTTGCCAGTCCAGAATCACTTCCAGGGCAATACAATTCTTCTTTAAGAAAGTAAGACTGAATTTAGTTTACAATGGAATTAAGAGATCTGCTTACCACTGACAAACTATAGCACTAATGATCATTAAAGGAAGTTTTTGTCAGCCACCACCTTATCTGGATGCGATTAGCTACAGTCTGTGGATAAGGGAGGGCAAAACAGTAATAGCAAATCTCAGGGCATATGCTGATCTTCCTAGCTTACCAAGGTGTAATTTTCTTGTATCAGCAAGTCCTTAAAGAGATATCTAATTGTCAAACTGAAAAGAATGTGAGGCTGGTAATTTCATTTTACCTCTTTTTAAAAATTGAGAATATTCCCTCTTGTTTTCCTTAGTGAAATTGGAATAATGCAGCCCTGTTTGACTTTGTTTTGATAACTTCCTTGTTGATACACTAGGATCTGCACTGATGCCAGCACAGCTGTGGGAATACATATAATCTCTCTCTCTCTGCTGATTGGTTCCCTCTCCAGAAGCAGACCACAAAACAATGTAGGCCCTATATTAATGATGCTATTGTGTGTGTGGCACAGAGTGGGAGGGAAAGAGTTGTCTGTTGCATAGCAATAACAATGTGGTAAGCTGTGAGTAGTTTAATGCTGAAATAAATTCTGTCAATTTATTTTAATTTTTTTAAGTAGCCAAAATAAGATGTCTGAAGACAAAAAGAAGTCAGCCAGCCAACAAATACAATTGGCTGTATTATTTATGAAGAAAAATGCAGCTCTATGTATTTCCCCCATCTGTTCTCTTATAGAGAGCTAAATTGGAGTTAAATGGGCTTTTAGAAAAATCATTATGGCCTAAATTGAACATGATTCACAGGGAAAATAAAGCCATATGTGTTACATTAATTTCTCATTTTTGCTTTGTCCCACTTTTGCTTGATTGGATACATGTCATACTCGGTGCTTAAATGGTGTCACCAGTGCTGAAAGCACAAAATGACTCTTCATTTTCAAAGTGGTGCTTCGGGTTTCAGCTGTGACTCATTAAAAATCAATGAGAGTTCCAGAGCTAAAACTCTATGTGCTGTTTAGATGTTACAGGCTTGATCTGCTCTCTCTTCCACTGATGCAAATTAGAAGCAATCCCAATTAATACAGGCAAGGTATGCCAGTGCTACATCTATATAAGTGACAGGAGAATTAGAACACTAATTCCTTTGGTACTTTGTTCACTCATTGTGTACTGGCCAAGGTGGACTACTAAATCAGAACGGTAGGGGCTGATACTGAGTTCATACTGAAGTACAGAACTGAGCAAATTCAAAGCAGGGTCCATTTTTTGTTCCCTTTAAGACAAGATACGTCTTTGCATTTAACCTGATTTTCCTATACCACATTTTTTTTTGTTGGTCTATTTCTGGCTTTTTTTAATTGCATAGGGGGATTCCATTTCTCTAGGCTGTCTCAGGGCAGCTTTCAAACCCACAGCAGTAAGGAAGTACACTGAAGTGGCCTCTACATCTTCAAATCATACTTTCAGATTAAGCTGTAAGTGCTGTGATCTGGAAACTGTATCTCTAAGGCTAGGGACAGAAGTTACACATACACCAGTTTAAGTGATCAGAAACTGGTTTAAACCTGTAACAAAACAGAAGTTCAGCACACAAAAACCAGTTTCAAAATGGCTGAACCATTTTAAAATAAATGTGGTTGAATGTAGTATCAGACTTAACTGATTTAGGTCAAACCAGGTTATGAAACCTCTGTCCCAGACCCCTTCAAGTTAAATCACAGTCCCCCAACATCCCAGAATGCTTTGCAGTCCTGGCCTGGGCTGGGCTGTCTGCTCCAGAGAGCAGGGCTGGCCCTGTCTCTCTGCTCCCTAGCTGGAGCAGTGAGGGCTGGTTCACTGCCCCCCACTCCCCAGGCAAACCCTGGCTGGGGTCTGGGACCAAGGAGTGGAGTTAAACTCATCTTCCCCCAAGTATGGAGCTGCCCTGCTGGCTTACTTAGTGATGGCTGTGACTGTGGACTACAAATCCCAGAGGCACCTGGAAGCAGGAAGAGGAAGTGATGAGCAACCCTGGAGAGTCCTGCTGCTCTGATTTTGGACCGCAAAAAACAGAGACTTCAGGGGCAGCAGGAAGAGGAAATAAACACACAGCCTATCCTGTGTTTATAGTTCTTCAGTTTATACATTTTCAGAGACAGAACTATTCTTGTTCAAGCTTTTATGAATTCAGTTGCCATTGCTTTCCTCCCCTCTCCCCCCTGCCCAGGCAGAGCACAGGCTGGGACCTGGCCATGCCCCCTCTGCTCCAACAGAGAATGGGGAAAAGTCTTGGAGAGCTTTCTGTCTTCCCTCTCCTTTGACAGTGGCTAGCAGGCATGCTCTAGTACCTCCCAGCTTTGAACCACTGCAGGCATGTGGCTGCATTTCCTGACGTAAAACTGAATGTCTGCTCATTTATTTATTGGTTCAATCTCTGAAGTTTAGACTGGCCTGCAAAGACTGAATCAATTCAGCCTTGGGCTTTCTGACTGTCTATACCTAGCCCATATGGCTTACGTTAGAGACAGGAAGTCAAAAGAGGCTACACATGACATGTCCTTTTATGCAGTTACATAACTATATTGGGGGGGTAGAGGGAGGGAAGAGGACTAGGGTACCAGCCCA
>NW_017728886.1:88209266-88213094 GCF_001723895.1 Crocodylus porosus
TCAGCCTTCTCTTGTGGAGGCTGAACAGGTTCAGACCTTTTAGCCTCTCCTCATAGGGCCTGCCCTGCTGCCCCTTGACCATGCAAGTGGCCCTCCTCTGGACCCTCTCAATGCTAGCCACATCCCTCTTGAAGTGTGGTGCCCAGAACTGGACACAGTACTCCAACTGTGGCCTAACCAATGCTGCATAGAGGGGAAGAATCACCTCCCTGGACTTGCTTGTGATGCATCTGTAGATGCACAACAAGGTGCGGTTAGCCTGACTGACCACTTCCTCGCATTGGCGGCTCATGTTCATTCTGGAGTCAACAATGACTCCAAGATCCCTTTCTGCCACTGCGTCAATAAGCAGGGTGTTTCCCATCCTGTAGGTGTATTGCTGCTTCCTTCTCCCTAGATGCAGTACCTTGCTGTCTTCTGCATTGAATGCCATCCTATTCTCATCCACCCACCCCTGCAAACTCTCTAGATCTAGCTGGATTCTGTCCCTCCAGTGTGCCCACCTCACCACACAACTTGGTGTCGTCAGTGAATTTGTACAGCGTGCATTCCACACCCACATCTAGATTGCTGATAAAGATGTTGAACAATACAGGCCCCAAGACCAAGCCCTGGGGGACTCCACTGCCTATGTCCCTCCAGGTCAAAAATGACCCATCCACCACCACTGTCTGGGTGCAACCATCTACACTGTGACAGCAATGGATCTTGGGAAGCACAGGACTGAGCATTTCCCATCCTTGTCAGTTTGCTAAGCCAGAAGTTTACCCATAAGGCTGGTCCAAACACATTACCAATGTCCACCTTCAGAACCACCAGAAGCCAAAGGCTTCAGAGCATTTGCTGGGAACACATTGGAAACAGCTTCGTGATTGACCTTCCAGATCTTGAGTGATTCAGTGGACTTGGATGGGGCAAATGTGGATGGCATTTGCTCAGTCTAAACAAGTCCATAATAAATCCAGCAGAGAAACTAAGACAGGAAGAGAAAAAAATGCTTGGGAATCTGCTATCACAAAGGACAGCAACATTTTTGGACAGAGTGCCAAAAACACTCACAAACTCAGCTTGTAAGATGTTGTCATGCCAGGGGAGCTGCAAGGTGCCTGATCCTTGTTGTGGCAGTGCAGACCTGGCCCCTTTCCTGCCATCTGCACTGAGGTGCACATGCAAAGCAAAATGCCTTCACATGCCATACTCTGGCACCCATGCCAGAGGTTGTCTACCCCTGTGCTATTATATATATATGGACAAGTTGCAGCTGATTTATAAGTAGGGTCAATAAACCCTTTTAAGCATCTTCTGTTTAAAGCACACAGGCAAAAATAAATCCATGGCATGTTCAGAAGCAATCAGGCTAAGTGGCTTAGTATTTTTCCTACTTTGTGGAATGTGGGTGGTGAAGGTGAATAATTTTGTCAAGCTACTTGGAAAAATATTTTAAAACTAAGGTCATCTATTGCCTTAACAATGATATATTACAATTTCATTTATGTTTAATTCCATGGAACAAAAATACTCCCAGTTCTTCTTAAGATCTTTCCTTAAAATTACCTTTGCTGAGAAGCCTCTAAAAAGTTTACAGCAGTTAGGCTTTTGGGCAGCTGACACCACTGTCTATGTGGTGACCAATATTATCTCATTATTTCCTTTCACTCTCCATCCCATCAGCATTTCTCCATTGTTTTAGATTGTAAGGTTCTCTAGCACTGCCTTGGGTTGTGAAGCAATGTATTTTATGTTCTGTATTGATACAATACCTGATACAATGATGCCCAAATCCATGACTAAGGCTCCTAGATACTGCATTAATACAAAGACAAATAATTATTATATGTGCTGTTGAATCATTTGAGCCCCACAACAACACTTAGAGAAGAGGCTAGAGAAGTCAACATGCAGTATGTTTGTCATGACAAGGAAGCAAGGGAACAAGAATAAATGCCACAGTGCATTAGTCCTTAGCACTATGAGACAGGATAGTACCATCCTTAACTGTTTTCTTTCTCTCATTTCCAAATGTGTTCTTATATATAACCAGGAGGAAAAACTAGAAGAGCTGGGAAAGCTGTTTGAAGGGTCTTGGAACTCGGGAGTGATCCTGAATAACTGGAAGAGGGCTAACGTGGTATCCATTTTTAAGAATGGGAAGAGGGAGAACCCTGAAAACTGTAGACTGGTCAGTCTGACTTCGGTCCTGGGAAAAATCTTTGAAAAAATTGTCCATCAGCCACAAACACAATCTCATAACTGGTGGGGTATTAAGAAGCAACCAGCATGGCTTTGTCAAGGATAGGTCATGCCTAACAAACCTAGTGTCCTTTTACAACCTTTTATTAACCAGCTGGGCAAGGGACATGAGGTTGACATAATATACCTAGACTTCAGCACATGGGTAACTGGTACCTCCTGAGCCGGGGGGTGGGCACTTGCCCCCTGCATCTGCCAGTCAATGTCTGGGGGATGGGGGATCCCTCCATGGCCAGTCACATGTGCCAACCCGGAAGAAGTGTTCCCTCTAAGCTGGCTTTAACAGGGAACACTGCCTGGAAGGGCCAGGGATGCACCTGGAAGTGCCAGCTGCACTTCTCCTGGTGCCCCCACTCCCTGGCCAGCACTCTTGGGTGGGGCACCAGCACCCCCTCCTGCCCTTCCTAAGCAGGGAATGCTGGTGTGAGGTGGTGCACCAGCACTCCTGGGGGTGCACATGCATCACCATGCACCCCCTACCCATCACCACTGCTTTAGCAAGGTCTTTGATATTGTTTCCCATGAGATTCTTTCAAGCTGGAAGGCAGTGGACTAGACCAGTCTACAGTGAGGTGGGTTAGCAACTGGCTCAGAGGCCAATCCCAGACAGTTGTAATCAATGGGATGGCCTCATCCTGGAGGGCCATCTCCAGTGGTGTCTCCCAGGGATCAGTGCTTGGTCCTGTGCTCTTTAACATCTTTATCAATTACTTGGATGAGTGGGTGGAAAGCACAGTGATTATGTTTATGAACAATGCCAGGCTGTGGGGAAATGTGGGCACATCTGAGGATAGGGTAAGGATCCAGGTTTACCTTGACAGACTGGTTCTATGGGATGAACACTATCAGATAAGGTTCAATAAGGACAAGTGCCAGGTACTTCATTTGGGTAGGAAGAACCTTCAACATAACTATATGATAGGTGGTGGTCCACTGGCTGGCACTGCATCTGAAAGGGACTTGGGGGTAACAGGACCTGGGGGTGACAATCAACCAGAAGATGAACACGAGCCAACAGTGCGATGAAGCTGCCAGCAGGGCAAATAAAATTCTGGTGTGTATCAGCTGATGTGTTGAGAATAGATCCAGAGAGGTGCTCTTCTCCAGCTATTCAGCATTGGTGAGGCCACGCTGGAGTACTGTGTCCAGTTCTGGGCACCACACTTCAGGAAGGATGTGGCTAAGCCTGAAAGGGTATACAGAGAAGGAACACCCACATGATTAGGGGCCTAGGATAGACCCTATGAGGAGAGACTCCAGGAACTGGGTTTGTTCAGTCTGAGTAAGAGAAGACTGAGAGGTGACTTGATAGCTGCCTACAAGTATGTCAGGGGTGAACACCAAGATCTAGGGGAGCAACTCCTCAGAAAGGCACCTCTTGAGAGGACAAGGACCAATGAGCACAAGCTAATTGAGTAAAAATGTAGGCTGGACATAAGGAAAAAGTTATTTTCCATAAAGGTATGTGGAAGCTGGGACACACTCCCAGCAGAGGTGGTGCAGCTGCCATCCTTGGAGGTGTCCAAGAAAAGGCTAGACAAGCACCTCATTGAGCTCATTTGAGCCCAATAACCTCCT
>NW_017728886.1:88213600-88219532 GCF_001723895.1 Crocodylus porosus
CAGATTTTCGAGGCCTTGGTTTTCGCTGGGATACGCCCAGGCGGGGAGGCTGAGGACTGGCTACAGGGTGATCAAGCCTGAAGGGTTGTTCAGTCATCGTCTCTGCTAGTTCTTGCCTCTATGCCTCTTTATAGATGTTGGTTGGACTGCCTCTGTGACACTAACTATGAAATAAGCTAAGCATACAGAGATAGGATAGGTTTTTTTTACATAATAGTTACTAGGTAGATTTTCTACATAAGTTTCGTTTCTGCAGGAATGACACTTATAGATAAGAAATGAAACTTACAAAATATGCATGTGCAGCTTAATACAAGCGTGGGAAAATATAAAGCTTTCATTTTGATTATAAGCCAAAACTACAAGGTTACATAAATGTGAGAGTGCTGCGCGGCAGTTATACAGAAATAAAATAAGACATTTACAAACAGGACAAGCATTTCCAGCCCTACTGAGTAGCTCCTATGAAAAAAGTACTGCATTGTATATAGTTTTCTTTTGCTATTGTGGATCAGGTATTTAACAGCAGTTGGCAGCATATTTGCTGGTAAATAAACGTTGGTGCTCAGCATTTGTTTCTTCACTAAAATTTCACTGAGTAGAATTTAATTAACCTTGAGAAAACACCAATGTATACCCCAATGAACACAGGTGCTCTTCACCATTTGATATTTCCTAATATCAAATTTCTAAGCCAAAAATTACATAAATACTCAAAATGATGCAGATCAGCACATAAGGTCAAAGTAATCAGGAACAAAGAGAACAATATTAAGTAATAACAGCATAACAGCAAGTAAGAACATTTAAGACTGCAGGCTTCAGGCCTTTCCATCACCCTTCACTAGCAAATCAAGTGCACAAGCTGTCTGATTAGGTTCATGCACCTGGCATTTCCAGTATTAACAACACTGAACTGAACTGGCTGTCTGGCTGGGTTTGAATAATTTGCAGCAATACCTGTGGCCTCTTAACTCCACAGATTATTAAACTCCTTGCTTTGACTTCAACAGATGTGGTGCAGAATACAACAGGCAGATAAGAGGGTTCTTACTTTGCTGCCTGCACATGCCTTATAGGTTGGCAGATACCTCCACCTGGATTTGAGCCTTTCAGTTGCCACCATCCTGCAACTGATAATCCATATTTATTATCTGCTTACACAGATTGACATATGTATGCAATATATGGAGTGTGTGCATGTGTGTGTGTGTGTTATAAATGCCTTTCCGTGCTAATCCACCAAGGATGTAACTCTTCTTACTAGCTCAAGCTGATACAGCTCATGATTATGGCTCAAGAAGATCCCGAGTCCTGTCCCAGGTATATCAGACATACAAGGTTTCTAAGCACTCCCTTGACACATTAGAAATACAAGCAGCAACAGAGACAAACCCACTTCTCAATAATTAACATATATGCTTACTATAGAATCGTGGCTGCAGCTATACCCTCT
This sequence comes from Crocodylus porosus, assembly GCF_001723895.1. NCBI lineage: Eukaryota > Metazoa > Chordata > Crocodylia > Crocodylidae > Crocodylus > Crocodylus porosus. The sequence continues at coordinate 88,215,057 of NW_017728886.1, forward strand.
ATTGGGATTGTAATAGCACCAAGAGTAGAAATTCAGTAAAGACTGTTTTAAATATGGATGTAGTCATGCTTACCCTCTTCTTGAAGATAAATAAGCTCTCTCTGTGCCAGTAGATTGAAAAATATAGTATTAATACTTAAGAAGCATTTACAGGAAAGTCAGTGAGTTCCAGCGCATACAACACAGGACTACAAGTCAGGAGACCTATTGTTAGCGCTTTCGCTGATGTCCTGTATAATCTTAACTAAGTCATTCAAGCCAAGATATTCCAACCTTTGTTACCTGACATTACTACCTAAATAACAAATGGCCTTATTTTTCAGTGATGTTGAGTACTCGCAGCTCCCAATGGAATAGTATATGATTGGCCTCTTTTGAAAAATCAGGCCTCCCTTATTTAGGGAGCTATACATGGATGTATCTGCCTAATTAGGGCACAGAAAATGAAATCTTTCCCATTCTTCCCCAACCCTACCAGAAACTGCAGAAGGTGTTCACCTTTAGTTTTCAAAATGTTAGTCTAAACCTCTGTATTTCAGCTATTTCATTTATAAAATGGGACTTTAATAACGTCAATAAAGTACTTTGTGTTCTATGGATTAAAATCAATGTCTGAATGCAGCCACCATGGTCAGATTGGTACAGACTGCAGGCGGTTTTTTGCCTTTCTTTGTAGTGGGGGTGTGGACCTCTTCCTTGGATCTGTCCTTTGTAGCAGCAGCACATTGCCCACCATTGTCCCCCTGCTTTACCTGTGGCAGATCAAGGTATTACGTCTTATGACTGTGTCAGGGTTGACTGTGTTGTTTTGATAATATCTTAGACCAGGGATCGGCAATGTTTTTGGGCAGAAAAATCTGCAACCTCGACTTGTAAGAAGTTGGCATGCTAGGGGCAGATGGGAGGAGCCGCAGGGGGCCCAATCCTTGTTGTGGCAGCAGAGGTCTGTCCCTTTCCCCGCTATCTGCTCTGAGGTGTGCATTCACCCATTGCTGGCAATAAGCCTCACTGGGGCTCCACAGACCACAGTGCAGCTGTTTGCAGCCTCCTTGCCATCTGAATATAAGCTGGGCAGAACGAAGCTAGTGGCTGATTTTTTATCAAGATATCACCAAGACCAAAAGTTCCTGTTCGAGGAGCATCCACACGGTGGTGAGTGGCTGTCTTCCAGACAGGAGATGCCAGAGATGAGAGATAAGTCACTTAGTGGCACCATAAAGGGGAAGATGTGCAAAGAGGCTTCCTTAGCTTCTTCAGAGAAAAAGAAGGGAAACTTATCGGATCCTCAGGAAGCGATGTCTATGCAGAGAACATTGCAGTCACCAGAATGTTCTTTTATCAGTTGCCAGTCCTTCCAGATTGGTGTTCGTTGCACCCAATGCCCTATTTCCAGTGGAGGACCTACATCAAATGAGAGAAGATGGACTGGCAAAACAGACAAGTTCCCCTACCTCAGCCTGAACCCCAGCTGTGTGAACCCTGGGGACAGAGAGTGGACCAGATTTCAGTCTCAGAGCTCAGAGGAGCTCTAACTGCTGAGAGTATATGCTGAAGCATTCTTTAACCATGGATACTGGAGTGTCAGGATGGATAGAGCAGCCACAACCTGCTCAGCGTGAAAGAAGGTTGTTTTTTTCTTTGCTTTTCCTTGCATTTGAGTTACTATTATATAATATTGTGATAGGGCAAACTCCCGGGCCCAGTTCTAGTGCTGGCCTGCCACCCATCTATGGGCACACTGGCCACCTTACTCTCCTGCCATGCCTTGTTGTTCAATAATTAAGATGTTAATTAGGTGGGAAACTTCCCTTTGAGCACTCTGATGTCAATGGGCAGTACATACATGCTTTGGCCTTCCCTTTACATGTCCCATGCCTCGCAGATGTCATCCAGTAGGTTAATACTTCTCTGGCCCTCCTTGGTAGGTCCCTTCCTTGGGCCTCATCTGAGTGGTGACTGTTTGATTAACCAAAATCTGGGTTGACTCTGTCCCTAGCCTCTTACCGGGCAACTCATCAGTCTCACCCCCTCCTTGGGGCCAACACTCTTCCCTTTATGCTAGGATACCCCTCTAAAGGCTCAGGTACCTCTACATGGCATACCTGGACCACCTCTCCAGGGTCCAACACCCCTATGGGGTTCAGGTGCTTCTGTAAGCGTGCTTTCCCCCACACTCCCTGCTCACACAATGGCCCATCAGATGGTGGGGGATGAGGTTATTAAGGTGCTCCTACCTGACTTTCACTGGGGAGGTTAGTGGTCTTGGCATTTCAATGACACTGCCCTGCCACAGGCAATTCCTCCAGGCCTCCCTACCCCAGCAGGATGCAGGTTTAGGTTATGCCCAGGCCCATCCAGTCTTCTCCTTCCCTACAGCTCCTGCTCTTACCTCCAAAATGTTCCTGGAGCAGTATTTTGGCTGGGTGATGTCAAACTGCTGTCTCAGCTCTGAGAGCAGGGCTCTAAAATGGCCACCGTAATTCAGCACTTACTGGCTGCCTGCTCCAGCCCTTAAAGTGATGAAGCAGTGAAGCTGCTCCATCACAAATATACAGAGAGTTGACTGATTGATTTTGAGCCCTATCAGGTATGGGGAAGGAACCCCAAACCATACAAGTGATATTGAGGTGCTGCAGGGCAATGACACTGCCTTTCCATGGCAAGGTTTTTTGTTTTTGTTTTTTCCTTTGATTTAAGTTCTTATCTGTGGAGCTGTGTCTCACCAAGGATCATTCCTGAGCCCACAGGGAAAGGAATCTGTACCTGTAAAAAAAGAGAAAAAAAGAACACAGAAAGCGCATAGCGTTCTGGGACTTTGGGAGTGTTAAGCACTTACCTGAGCTGTGCTGTTTTATAGCAGCTGCAATTCCCTTTTTGTTACAGTGATGATCCGATACTCTTTGGGTCCACCCAACCCTTTCGTCTGGAGATAGCACTGAAGGAGATCCTGAGCCTGGGAAAAGAAAAAACAGTGAAGCTATAGAACATCTGTTAGTGACAATAGTTTTCTTGCAATATCATAACATCCGGTTGGTCTTTAACTGGAGTGTAAGGGGAGGTTGGACCACCAGGAGAGACAGGCCTAATTGTCCTTGAAGTGAATTCTCATCAAGAGAACACCTCTTGATACCCATAGATTACATCAAAACGTGGCAGGAAAGAACTGGGTGACTACTGCTGCCTGATTCTGCAAGGATAATGAGGCTTTTCCCTTGTGGCCCAGACCCGCCAGGTGCAAGGTCAACAGGGACTTTGGCCTTATCCTGTGCTCTGTGGACAGAATGATCCTGCCTCAGGCAGGGGGTTGGACTAGATGACCCCTGGAGGTCCCTTCCAGCCCTACTTTTCTATGATTAGCAACAAACAAAGGAGTATATGGTACGCAGAGCAGGCTTGTGCTTACAGGATCCCTGTAATTTGTGCCAGAGATGTGAGCTTTCCCCATAAAGCCGAGTTGCATTTCTGTATCTAAATTTTGTGGCATATCTGTTATGTCACTAGTAATGAAAATGAAAGGTTCTTGTAACTTTTATTTCCCAGAAATTCATTTATGCCTGTATTACTGCATTGGATCTGTCTGCGACATAAAGTAACCAATAGCAGGGGTGAATAAAATAGGATTACATGGGTTGCTTGCCACTCATCTATATGCACATTTTATTTTCTCCAGTTTCATTAATCATTTAAGATACATCTAAGAGTTTGAGCAGGTTTGAAGTGGGAGACAGAAGAATTTTATCAGTAAACTGTCATTTAATATATAATACCTTGAATGATAGAACATAAGATTGACTGGATTGGCACTAGATACTGTACTCTATCTTGTTTTTATGGTTATTCATTACTTTCTCTAGGAACCTCTAGGGGGAACACTTTGTTAAGCCATATTGTGTGTTACTTATGCTTTCCAAAAGTGCTTCTGAATTTAGCATATGGAAAATGTTTTACTGGAGAGCTTGAGAGTGTCAAAAGAAACGTGTTTGTGATGTTGTCACCTGTCACAGCAGCTGATTGAAAATCTCTTCTATTTGGCTCTGGTACATAGCTATGCTGTTGAGATTTGGACTCATACGTCTCCATTTGTGCCACTCTACTGAGGCAAGCTATTGTATAGAAAGGCATCAAGCATTCTTAACATCATGTCATCTACCCTGAAGAGGTTTTCAGTAGGTTTAGAGGACACATGTTAAAAGTATCCAAGTACTTTCTCTCATCTTGTTACCTGGCAACTCCAGTGGAGGTTTCTGTTTGATTTTTCATACTGTAGACAAGGCCTAGGAAAATGGTAATAGAGGACCCTGCATCAAAAATGTTGACTTGAGTGCATCTTTAGAGCCACCACTCAAATAACTGCACCAAATTAATTCTTATAAAATTACACATTTTCATAGATTCATAGATTCATAGATGCTAGGGTCGGAAGGGACCTCAATAGATCATCGAGTCCGACCCCCTGCATAAGCAGGAAAGAGTGCT
>NW_017728886.1:88219543-88246483 GCF_001723895.1 Crocodylus porosus
ATAGATGCTAGGGTCGGAAGGGACCTCAATAGATCATCGAGTCCGACCCCCTGCATAAGCAGGAAAGAGTGCTGGGCCTACATTACCCCAGCTGGGGTAGGGAGGCCTGGAGGAATTGCCTGTGGCAGGGCAGTGTCATTGTATCATAATATGGGATGCTCACTCTTATGCTTTATTATATAAACTTACTGTAACTGAATTACAGTTCATGGGGGGAACTGTAACCTTGATTTATCTCGATTTATATAAGTATACCAGACTCCAAACAGTGTCACTAGAGAACTGATTTTCTCACATTTAGTAATGAGAGAACAAAAAAAAAATCTGTTTGCACTTCCACTATAGAGTCATCTAATGAGAAAAAGGGGAAATTAGATTAAATTCTAGTTATTTCACTTGTATTAGGCATCATACTGTTGTTTTTATTATCTTAAATGTCAGTATTCTATTACTTAAATTATATGTTCTGATTACATTGTTGATTGTATATACAGTAATGGAAATAGTTTAAATAGAGCCCAACTGTCCAGCATACACAGGCTATCAAAAAGGGGCTGTTCAAGGAATAAACTAAAATTCAATTCTACTTAGGCAGAGCAGCCACCTGCACAATGCTTTGTCCACATCAAGATCAGGTTCTGTAGGTTTCAGGGATGGGGACAAGAATAACTAAATATCATCTGGTTTCAGTGGAATTGTCCATGATTATTCCTATAGAAACTACACTGGGAGATTTTCATTGATATCAGTATTTTCATCAGTGGAGTTTTTTCCATGGCTACTACCGCACAGTGGGTGCATCTACATGTGTGCATTAACCTATTTTAAGGCACATTAAGGTGTCAAAAAACCCACACTCTTGAATGAATGCGTATTAAAATAGACCAACGATCATTTTTCTAGTACCTCTCAATGGAGGTACTAGATTTAATATGCGTTACCTAAAGTGTGTTAATGAACTTGTAGATGCACCCAGTAAGACAGAGATCATTTGATGGTGATAAGCCATCCACAGCATAAGCCACCCCACAAGAACCCCTGGGTTCCTAACGCAATATGTCAGGATGAAAAGGAAACCCCAGTGGCAGCCTGAAGAGACAGCGTCTACGAGAAGTAAGCTGCCTCTGTGAATTTCTTCATCTCACAGAATTGGGAGGACAGATTCCCAGTTTACTCTGCTGAAGCCCCTGCTACCCTAGAGAAAATTTGGGAAAACCTTCAAGATTAACCACATGGTCTTTCTGGGACTCTCTGCTAACTTCCTAGAGGTTCTTAGCTGCAGTGGAAGAGCTAGTCTACTTGCAACAAACAAAGGAACACTTAAAAGACAAATGTTATACATGCACCCAGAAACAATCCACACTCAAGAAGCCTATTTTGTAAAGGGCAAATGATATACTGAAGAAACCATGTTTTACTTTTGTTTTATCTCTCTGCTTTGAAGGCTCTCTAATTTCCATGGGTTGCTAACTGGCATATTTCTGCTAAAGGCTTACAGTTTCCCATTTGCAAAAAAACTACATGAGCTTTCAAGAAAGGACAGAATACTATAGAAACTAAGTCTGTGCTTATGTGGGTGGTTGAATGTGTCACATGCTGTGACTCCCGGACAAAGATCAGGAACTAGAGTTTTAAAGCAGCTTCTCCCCGTCCTCCTTTTAAATGGGAAATTCATTAATTCCATAAATACGTAATGTTTATGTTTTCTGTTTTGGGTACAAACATAACAAAAGCTGATGCACACATTTGGCAAGTATATCATTTCAGAGAGCTGAATTCATTTAATCAAATTAAGACTGGAGGTTTTTAAAAATTGAAATGGCTTTAACATATTTTTAATGGGAACCTAAGAGGAAACATTAACTTTTATAACAGGTCTCTAAAAAACTTAATTACATAAGAGCAGGAGTTCCCTAGTTATACAAGTCAGCCACCTTCTATGCTATGCCATGCCATGTTCTTCAGTGTTCTATACCGGGAAATCCTAAAATATACCCAAATCTCTCAACTGATTAATCATCTATATTCATGTATCAGTTATCTCCATTGACTCATTTTGCCAATCAGAGTGTGTATTACTAGAATGAGATAAGTACATATGTGAAAAGCAGATATTCTGAATATTTCATAGTTTCATAGCTGGTAGGGTTGGAAGGGACCTGAGCAGATCATCAGGTCCGACCCCCTGCCATGGCAGGAAAGAATGCTGGAGTCAAACGACCCCGGCAAGGTGTCTATCTAGCCTCCTTTTGAAGACCCCCAAAATAGAAGCGAGCACCACTTCACTTGGAAGTTGGTTCTGGATCCTAGACACCATGACTATGAAGTAGGGCCTCCTGATATCTAGTCTAAATCTACTCTCAGTCAACTTATGGCCATTATTCTTTGTTACTCCTGGTAGTGCTCAGGGGAACAGGGACTTTCCCATTGCCTGCTGGTCCCCCTTGGTCAGTTTATAGACGGCCACCAGATTCCCTCTCAGCCTTCTCTTGTGGAGGCTGAACAGGTTCAGGCCCCATAGCCTCCTCTCACAGGGTCTGCCTTGCTGCACCCTGATCATGAGAGTGGTCTGGACCCTCTCGATGCTGTCCACATTCCTCTTGAAGTGTGACACCCAGAACTGAATGCAGTACTCTAACTATGGCGAGACCAATGTCGCATAGGGGGAGGATCACCTCCTTGGACCTGCTTGTGATGCATCTGTGAATGCATGACAAGGTGCGGTTAACCTCCCTGACCGTGTCGCCACATTGGTGGCCCATGTTCATCTTGGAGTCAGTAATGGCTCCAAGATCCTTTTCTGCCTCTGTGCTGATGAGAAGGGAGTTCCCCAGCCTGTAGGTATGCTGCTGGTTCTTCCTCCCCAGGTGCAATACCTTGCACTTGTCAGTATTGAAACCCATCCTGTTCTCATCCACCCACCCCTGTAACCTGTCCAGATCTAATTGCAGCCTGTCCCTGTCCTCTAGCATGCTCACTTCTTCCCTCATCTTAGCTGTAAGGGAGAGAAGAAGTTGGCAGGCTCTGGAGAACCCCACCCAGGCGCAATCGCGCATCCTGCGTGCTCCGGCCCAAAACGTGGGGCTGGAACTTCCCCCTTTCAGGTGTCGGGAAGAGGGAGGAGCCGGAACAACCAGGACCAGCATAAAGGAGGCGCTGGAGCTGTCCAAGAAGGTGGAACCAGAAGGAGCAGGCAGAGGAGCTGACGCCGGCGGGAGCACCCTTAGGCAGATACGGGCCGCTTGGAGACGCGGCCGAATCTTTTGGGGTAAGAACAGTCCCCAGCAGGGCTTGTAAGCCTGGGCAGCCAGCCTGGCAGGACTGAGGACTGTTAGACGCCGCTGGGAGCGGCTGGGACCCGGCAGGGGCCGGAGACTACAGAGACTACAGTAGGGGTGTACTTACCAAGAACAGGGGTCATCGCCCCTTGTAGTGCGGGCAGAGGAGCTCATTGATAGGTGGATGGGGATTCCCCACCCTATGGCATACAGGGGAACACCGGAGAAAGTCTGCTGAGGGTCAAAGCAGATGCCCCACTCCAGGGAGCCCTGGCCGTGGTCTTTTCTGTTGACTTTACCTTGTTGTGTTACAGACTATCCGGGGATACACCCCGACGAGTGACCTGTCCAGCTGGGTGGTCACCCACCGGTGGACCGGGCAAGGGTGTAGGGGTGGCAGAGCCCTCATTAACACGGGACCCCGGGAGTATAGGAGTCTCACTTTTGGACGATACGTGCTGAACCAACTGGACCAATCAGAACTATCATCAAAGTCATGGCAGGCGAGGCAGGCGCGTACAGACACCCAACCAGTGGTGAGTCACTCCTTGACAACTGGCAGGCGGTCCCGATGAGGGGAGGTAGTGGTGACTGCAGTCAAAGACTAATACCCCGACATTAGTGTCATCTGTGAATTTGAACAAGGTGCTTTCCACTCCCTCGTCCAAGTCACTGATGAAGATGTTGAACAGTGCGGGTCTGAGCACTGAGCCCTGGGGAACCCCACTGCCCACATCTCTCCAGGTTGAAAATGACCCATCCACCATGACAATCTGGATGCGGTCCTCCAGTCAATTAGCAACCTATCTAACTGTGTAGGCATTGACACCACAGTCACCTAATTTTTTAATGAGAATGGGGTGAGAGACAGTGTTGAAGGCCTTCCTAAAGTCCAGAAAGACTACATCCACCAAGACACCTGCATCTAAGGATTTTGTGACCTGGTTATAGAAGACCACCAGGTTGGTCTGACAGGACCTGCCTCTAATGAACCCATGTTGATTGCCTCTAAGCATAATCTCCCCTGCTTGGCCCTTACAGATGTGCACCTGGATAATTTTCTCAAAGAACTTCCCCAGGACCGAGGACCCTATAGTTTCCTGGGTCCTGCTTCCTCCCTTTTTTGAAAATGGAGACCACATTGGACCTTTTCCAGTCCTCTGGCACCTCGCCAGAGCACCATAAGTACTCATAAAGCCATGCCAGGGGTCTCACAATGACCTCTGCTAATTCCTTCAGCACTCTGGGGTGGAGATTGTCAGAACCTACTGATTTGAACATGTCTAGTCTCACCAGAAGTACGCTGACTAGGTCCTCAATGACCCTGGGCCCGGCTGTGCCTCCCCTGAGACTGTCAGGGATCCCAGTGGAGCGGGGGCATGACCTGGTCCCTGCTCAGAAAAATGGAGGCAAAGAAATTGTTAAAGAAATTAGCTTTGTCATCCGGTGCAACCACTAAATTTCCTAGTGTGTCCTGCAGAGGTCCCACGTTACCCAGTACCTTCTTTTTACCCCCTATATATTTAAAAAAGGACTTCTTATTATCCTTGATCCAGGTTGCTAGTCCCAGTTCCATCTCTGCCTTGGTCTTCCTAACAGCCCCCCTACAATATCAAGCCAAGGAGGTATAATCCTTCTTGGTAACGGCCCCTTCCTTCCATTGGGTGTACGTCTCCTTTTTAGCTTTGAGACATTCCTGGATGCTTTTGGTGAGCCATGAGGGCTTTTGAGCACTCTTGTCCCCTTTGATCCGTGTTGGGATTGTCATCCTTTGGGCTTGGAGGATCATCTCCTTAAGGAATGACCACTCTTTTTGGACTCCCAACTCCCCTCCCTTCCGGGACCTCAGTGCCTCCCCAACTAGTCTCCTTATCTAATTGAAATTTGTTCTCCTGAAGTCCAGGGCTGCTGCCTTGCTGCAGGCCTTGGACACCCTGTGCTGGATAGTAAATTCCAGTAGGCAATGATCGCTATCACGCAGGTGGTCAAGCACCCACAGTCCCCTCACCAGGTCGTCACCAGTGGCCAGGACCAGGTCCAACAAGGCATTTCCCTTGGTGGGACTATGCACCTCCTGGGTTAGTTGGAGGTCCTGTAACTTGGCTAGGAACCTTCATGAGTGGTCAGACCTGGCTGACTGCTCTTCCCAGCAGATGTCTGGATAGTTTAGGTCACCCATGATCACCTCGTCCTTTGACATTACTGCCTCCACAAGCTGATCGGAGAATTTCTGGTCCAGCTCTTCTCCCTGGTTGGGTGGCCTGTAGTAGACACCCACCGTTAAGTTCCTTTCCCCCTGACGCTCTTGTATTCCGACTCAGAGCACTTCAGTCAGCCCCTCCTCTGACAAAAAGTGTTGTTTGTTAAGGATGTGTATTGCTCTTTGATGTAGAGCACCACACCCCCACCTTTTCTCCCCATTCTATCCCTCCTGTACAGGTTATAACCCTTGATGTTCACTGCCTGGTCATGCGTTGGATCCCACCAAGTTTCAGTGAGCCCCACTATGTCTGGGTTTGTGTTAGCTAGCAGGAGGGCAAGTTCCTCCTTCTTGTTCCCTACACTACGAGCATTAGTATAGAGGCATTTAAGGCCCCCTGTAGGTGCATGCCCCGCCCCCTAATCCCAGGACTACCTGGGCCCTTGTCTCTTACCTGGGTTCTTGTGCTCGTAGCCTGTCTTGGCTGGGTTGTTCTTGTGAGTGACTCTTGGTTTGGTGTTCTGTGGCTCCCTCCACTCTCATCCTCCCCTTCCCCTGACGAGCCTAGTTTAAAGCCCGTCAGAGGAGATCAGCCAACCTGAAAGAGGACACACGCTTACCTTTGGGGGAGAGGTGAAGCCCATCCCACCTGAGCATGTCTCTTGTCCTGAAGTATGGTTTGTAGTCCAAAAAGCCGAAGCCCGCCTTGAGACACCATTTCGGAAGCTTCAAGTTGAGCTCTCTGATGCAGGTCTTATGGCGTCATCCATGACATTACCTATGAACACTAGATTACAGTCTCTGCTTTATACCAAAACAGCAGTTTATTGTAAATCAGTAATGTAATAAGCAGCTTCATTCAATAAGCCAAACTGAACTCTATTATTCAGCACTTATGAGGCCTCGCCTGCAGTACTGTGCCCAGTTTTAATCCCCCAATATGTGAAAGTCAGTTATAGAGAGGATAGTGATACACATTCTGATTGGCTCCAATCCACCTGCCCCACCCTGCAGTGCAGGCTGGGCAAACCCCAGACCAAGCTCCCTCCCCTCTTTTCCTTCCCTCTCATTCTGAAGACATCACTGGAGCTGGGAAAGAGGGGTGGGGAGGTGGGGAGTGGTTTCAGACATGCAGCTGCTCCAAACTGGACCATGAACCCTCCCAGTGAATGTTGGGTTGTGAGGAACACTAACTCATGGTGCTTCCTGCAAAATGCCATGGGTTACTGTGGGGAGCTGCACATCTGTCAGTGCCAACAGGGCCAAACCAAGATTCTGAGTAGGGCAATCAAAATAACTGTGACCCCAAAGTTTGAGATCTGGCTCCAAATCCAAGTAAAAATGTTAAAATGAAGGTAAAAGTTAGAGTAAGCCTGCCTTTATAGAAAGAAGAAGATTTTACCAAATTTAGATAAATTATGTATTTAAAGATAGTATGTATTCATTAACTTCCAGGATATAATTAAGCATAGCTAGTGTATACTCTAATTAGGAAATGAAAACAGCACTATGCTGCTGTTTCTTTATTTCAGAAATTTATACTAAGGCAAATCCTATCTCCATTACATGTTTTTTTTCATCATTAGACTTTTATTGAAGAGCAATTATTTTCATTTCCTTGTTTTTTCACATATTTACTTTTCCTTTGAATCTGTAGTATTTCGAAGCAGGCCTGTACCTAAATCCTCAAGCTAAATGCACCTGAAAGTTGAAAAACAATTCTACCTAGAACCAAATGCTATACCTGGCCCTTATCTCTTATGAACCACAACTCCAAGCTCTCAGAAATATCGCTTCTAATCCTTACATTTTGGGACAATTTCTAGCTATATTAAAAACACAAGAGCAGAGCGGCATTGCAATAAGTGTCAGAATGTGTAAAATGTCTTCTATCCCTCTTTCATCTTTATGTGCCACTGTTTATGAAGAATTATTTAAATTAAAACTCATTTAACTTTTCAGAGAATGGTATCTGTCCACCAGCACTCATATTTTCAATTGCTTTTGCTCATTAAAATTCAGAAATACTCCAGATCCTTTCTGTATACTGTTCAGTTATGGAGATAGGATTCACCCTACATTTCTGATCATTTCAGATTTTACATTAAGATGAAAAGCTTTGATTTAAAGAAGTAGAAGATTTCTTAATTGTGTATTCTGACAATACTTGAAACTGTATGAGAGAAGTGCTTTCTATCTCGCTGTCTCTCTAAGCCAATAGGTTTTCAATAATAACACGTATTAAAAGAACACACTTATAGAAAAATAAAAAAGCTATGTAAGGAGTCAAATGCAATAATGTAGAGTAGGACAGGGGAGATTTCAAGTGCAGTCAGATATCTAAGGGGTAAATTTTCCTCTGCTATAGTGCCTCAGATACCAGAGGAAGAGAGAGTTTGAACATCTTTATTTAGTGGCTGCTGGGGACCAATTTTTCCCCAAAAGTATCACTAGCCCCAGGAACCAACTCAGCTGTCCCCCATTTCACTTTCAATACATACTCAGATTGCTCCTGTTCTGGTACCCAGGTATGGGTATGCTGTTTCAACAGTGAGAATATTATCTATGGAGGCCATTATCTTCTCTTTGCACCTGCTTAATTGGCACAAAGGGGTCCCAAGAGAGGAACAAATTCTTTTGTAACTGCCTCGACAGACAACTAAGCTACTATTATTCCTAGAGGCAACCATCATGCCTTTCCTTAATGATATAATATCCCCAGTACATATGATTATCTTTGTGTAGTGGGTGCTTTGCCTTTATTTGAGCCTCCTCTGAGGCTTCAATTATATATTTACACTGAAACAGGCAGTACCACCATTGGAGTACAATTACTTTTAGTATAACCCTGCTTATTTACAAATATCCAATAACATATAAATTGTGAGCATACATCAAGTCATAATAATCTGGGTTTGAAAGTCAGATCCTAAACTGATACATACCATATCATTGCTCCACCCAGATGGAGATTAAACTGAGGATCTAGACCCTGAGGATCTAGACCCTGAATTTTAAGAGTCTATGGGGTCTGGCTGTATGCAAGTTTCTAACAAGTGGCAATTTTGCTGTGTTGCTATAACTCTTCTTCTGTCAAGCCAGAACAGTCAGGACCTAGACTGCTTTGTCTCAAATCTTCCCTGCAGGGCATCTCAGGTAGGGCTAATTCTCCCTTAGCCTCTACTAACATCAATTAGAAGTAAGCCCTCTGAGGCCAATGTAGTTGCGTAGCTGTAGAACTTTTGAGAGAGAGGAGAATCATGTGCCTTATAAACTATTTTCACTTAATATATAATGATTGATCCACTTGGTATCTGGATAAGGAATTCTATTACCCTGATTTTCCATTTCATCAGCATGACCCCTCACACTCCCAACCCTGTGACGCTATCTGCTGATGTTGTGACCTCATCGGGGTTATGGCCCATAGTTTGGGAACCACTGCCCTATGCACTACTGGAGCATAAGTGTTACTTGTTCACAAGTGGTCTGCATAGCATAGTGTAACAGGTACCCTTCCCAGACCCTGGTGGACTTGAAACCATCCAGGAACTGACTGGGAGCAAGGGGCATTGGAACCTCTATGAGTGAGCCTTGGTGATACATCCCCATGTGGCCACCAGAAGTGGAAGAGGCCAGCCAAAGTAGGACCCACCCGTGGGTGGTAGGAGCCACTTTCCATTAGCCCCAAGTGTTCTGCTGGAATTTAAAGGAGATGATCAGCAGATTAGAATCCCCTGGTGAAGGGAATGCACTGGGAGCAGCATAATCCATGCAAGCCACATGGAGACATGGCACTGAGGCCAGAACTGGCACAGAACCCAGAATCAGGGCTCGGTTAGTGCCTTGGGGCACAAGAGTCTGACAAATTAAAGAGAGTGACTGGAGATCCCTGACCAGGAGAACTGAAGCAGGCCTGGACTGCAGGTAATACAAATCCATTGACTGCTGGGAAAGGAAAAGAAAGCCAGTGGGGGAAGAAGTGGAGGGGAGAGAGAGAGAAAGAAGGCCAGTCCCAGGCACAATCTGAAAGTGATGGTGCACAGGGACAGCAATTGATTAAGACAGATTTACATAGATGGGCAGGAATGACCTGAAGTAAAAGGAAGGAAACAAGGGAAGCAACCCAAGTACCACACCTGGGGTACCTAAGCTGACTTTAATTAGTGTGGGTGACCACAACCAACCAGACTGGGAAACCAGATGTAGGCAGATAAAGTAGATTCTGCCCTGGTTAGGCAACATGAACTGACCTAAATAGGGAAGATCCCAAGGTTAACATAAAGCATTGGGGTTTATGTCCCCACTGAGAGCAAGGCCAGACATTTAAGGCTCATGGGCCAGGAGAGGGCTGGATCTAACCCTGAAGTGGGAATGCTGGGGGTTTGGCTATCAGCTGAAATACCACTGAGGTGTGCAACAGGACAGGGTGTAGGGGATGGAGGAGCCCTGTGAAGAGCATCAGTGACCCCAAGTGATACCACTGATTATTGGTAGCATCATACCTCCCTCCTTTCATATTATTACAACATCAAGGCATGGTGGGCAAGAGAAGAAGGGACTGACAGTCATTGCACAAGAAGGTGAAATATCATTGGGAGATGTTCCACTTACACATGGAAGTAAGTAGATTTTTTTTTCTCTGGTTAACTTTAGAGTCTATGCAATTCACTTCTGACTCAGGAGCCTAGAAGGCTCTAAAGCTGGCCTTTTTCAGTAGCAAGTATTCAGTCCACTGTTTTCACCTCAGGAAATTTTGTCTCACACAAAAAATGTCTTGATTGTGTATGTTTTGTTTGTGTAGTTTTGGAGAGCATATAAGACCCACTTCTTATGTATGCACTAATGACATGATACGCTTGAATGATCTCAGAAAAGCTAGGCAAGTGGAACTGGAATTCATGATCTTATCTGAACCATGTCAAAACTACAAGAGCCGCCTTCCTCAGATTACTTCTTTTTGTCGGATTATTGAGAAAATGCTTGTGATTTCCCCACAGCGTAAATGTAGTATACAAAAAGTCAGAGCACTACAGAGTGCCTTCCTTTCAAGGCAAATGAAATGGAGCTCAAAGCAACACAATAAAATACTGAGTCTAATGCACATCATGGGCTTTCAAGAGAAATAACTTCTGTCAGCTCTGTTTTACATTCAGGGTTAGCACCCCATCCTGACAACACTTTTAGATCTATACCATATCACAGATGTAGACTGGTCCTCGCATTGTAAGCTTCCAGTAATTGAAATTTAAGTTAATGCTCTGAACATATTCAAGGCCTATCACAAACAGGACTATCAAAAACAAAATAAAGAAAAACCAACCATAAACAAACAGCTTTTAGTATACACACTCAGGGGCCTGATTTAAAGGATGTCAGATTGTGGGACCCTAATAGGAGTGGCAGGATATCCTAACAAGTCATAGTAGTTTAGGATGAAAGCCAGGCCATGTACTAGGTATTGGCTAATAACAAGAAAGGACGGCATGCTTATAAAACAGAGACTCTTATAAAACATGCCTGCCTTTACTAAGGATACTACAGAAAGAGAGGATGCACGAATAGGCAGAGTCCTCTTTCAGCCTCTCTAAACAGTCCTGTGGCAACAATGACTCACTCACTCCTGATCCCTTCCATTTCCCATGAGACAGTAAAAAGCTTTACCCATACTTTCTCATCTTTCTCTGATCAGATTTATATACCCTTTTTTCTAGTGGTCTGAATCCCACTATTTTGTCTATCTGCTTTGTTCCTATAAGCTGGTTGTTTGTGTATTAGTCATACCCTGTGGGTTTTCTTCTTTGCTGTGTCTCACTGTGTTGACCATTGCTACTATGTCTCATGTACCACATTGTCGAGTAGCAGCACAAGAGGTTTCCAGGTTTCTAAAACTAAATCAGCTTCCTATTAAGAAGATAATTTTCAGAAATTCTGAAATGCAACTAACATGCTAATCGTGCACACAGATTGGCTTCCTGATGCTACCTTCACACTAATGCCTTCTGCAGGGTGTGCTTTTCCCTCCATATTCGATAAAGGTTGCTGCAGCACTTATGGCTGGCTCTATTCAGTGGTGTAAAAATAGGGTTAGCAAGCCTTTACAGGGGACAGAAAGGTAATTAGGAGGAGGTTCACATGAATAAATCTTATTGCTCATGTGAAAGTTTAAAGCAAGATTTGTCCTTTATGTAAACAATAAAAGCAAGTTTCAAAACCAGGTTGAATGGTGGTTGGGAAGGCCAGGGAGGGAACTCTGTCTACTTAATCATCCCTTTCACCTTTCTTACTATTGTTAATAAAGGTCTGTGGGCCAATATTTTTTGTACTTGCCCATACCCATTCCAATTTTGAGCTAATCTTCAAACAAGTGTATATACACACACATCATTTGCAACCATTTAGGAGCCACCTATAACTACATGATTTGAAAATATGGTTCTGTGATCACAGTACAAAAGTATTTCTGCAATATCAAGCCCTGATGAAAACTAAGGCCCTACCAGTACCTGCATGGTTTACAAATAATTTCACAAAGTGGAAGAGCCAATTGATGTTGTGCCACAATAATTACTGCTAGCGTCACTCTAAGAAACTCTTAATATTTTGTTGCCAGCCTTGTTCCACCCAGTCTCTGCCACTGTGGATTTCTGGAAAACTACTGCAGCAAAACAACGTACAGTATGCAGATCACTTTGATTTCTTCAATAACTTGCTGCAATGCAGAGGCATTCTCAGCAGCTTTCAGTGTATATATGAGAAAATTTCAGTTTTGTCCAAATAAGAATAATTTCAGGATACATCCAGCTTCAGGATTCAGCTTACTGGGAAAGAGAAGTAGAACTTTTTGAAGAGTTTGTCTGTGATAAAGTTCAATTGGCAAGGTGACCTTGACATATTGGTGAGATTTGCAATATGCTACCAATATGTGATCAATACTATAAAAACAGTTAATGTAATATAATGGGCCTGAGCCCAGTCATTTAAAATCAATAAGAACTTTTTCAGAGAAGTAATGGGCCAAACTATTTAATAATCATAAGCCCATTAAAATGTTAAAATGAAGCCCTGATCTCATCTGGTCCATTAAGTGAGAGGTGAGAGAGAAATACTGAAATAAATGGAATACTGCATCCATGGCAACTTGAAGTTAATTTACTGGTTTATCAAACTAAATGCAGAAATGAGCTTATTTGTTTAAGCTTATGAAACAATTGAGCTGGTGACAGCAGCATCAGCAAAACCAATGGCATAAAAGACATCTGCTACATGCAACTCCTTTTTTACAATCCTGGACTTTTGTTAGATCCTCAGCTACTCTTGGAGGCCAAATTAGCAATACTCCATCTGCAGCTGGCAAGTAAGATGAGCCCTTCTGTCATCCATGCCTTTACCACATCAAAGCCAAACTACTGTCCTATGCTCAAAATGTCACATCATTCAAGGTGGAAAAATAGGTTCCACCACAGCCCCACCAGAAAATTTTGACTAATAGACTTTAGCTTTTCAAAAATATATATGTATGCGTGTGTATATACACACACATGCAGACAAATATACAAAGAAAAAGTGCATATTTAGCAATCATTCAGAACAGATGTGTTTTCAGTTGGATATGTTATTGACGTGAGTCACTGAAGTTTCAGTTCAGGTTCCTCATTTTTCCCATTTTCTCCTACACACAAGGTTTCCTGCCTGGACTTCAAGATATACTGTGGTCTCTCCCTTCAGTGAGGAAAGACAGTGCATCATAAGAGAAGTAGTCAAGCAGGGTCCAGAGAAGAAAATGGGGATGTGAGGCAACTCTGAGAAAGCACAGCAGCATCCCCTGAACTGAAATACTTCCATTGCCAGCTAAAATGTTTTGATTTCCAGACATTTGTTTTTTCAATGAAAAATTGAAGCAGACACTATTAGGAGAAAGTTGTCTAGTCAAAAACCTACTTTTTTTGTTGTAACACAATTTTAGTGAAAAAAATATTGAGAAGCGTCAGGCTGCATATTGGGACTCCTTACCTTATTTTTTGTGCTTACGCTGAAGATAAAGGAGAACATAACTGGCTGCTTTCTGAGCAAGGTGCATGCAACACTGAAATTTTAAAGTTTGCACTGACCACCAGAAAGCTTCTAGGTGCAGTTCAAAGTGTTAAAACTAGCTTGTAAACCCTTACTTGTTTTTGGAACAGGCCACCTCAGACACTGACCCCCACAGGCTGTGGTCATACTGGAGTTGTATTTTGGGGGAGTGCTTACAGCAGTGCTTTGTCAATTTGAGGCAGAAGATGCTGTATGTATATGTGCATAAATATAGGACACCCACATCCAGTTGCAATTACCTTTCTACCCTGCAGCTATACATACCACTCTGTGCAAGTGTTGTATTAGCAAGGCATTGTAGGCATCAATCCTCCTCTCTGCTGCTCAAACTCCCAACCCTGTGGGAGGGTCACGGACTGGCTCCAATCTACCATGCGGGGCTTTTGTCAGTGCAAAGGGGTGGTGGTATGAACTGGCACAACTTCCTGACCTGTGGGGAGCCCCATGGGCCAGATTCCAAGGCTCTGTGGGCCGCATTTGTCCTATGGGCTGGAGGTTGAGTGCCCCTACTCTAGTACAATATGTATGAGTGACATAGGACAAAGTTACATTGGTTTAGCTTTCACTTACTGCAGGGTAAAAGCAGGCAAATGGAGAGTTAGCACATCAGCTGCTCTGTGGGAAGTCTTTACTCCATATTAGCTCAATGCACCATCATCATTTGTACATATCCTTATAGTCTAAGAGCAAAAGACAGAAAAAGGAAGTATTATCCTAATTTTAGAGATGGACACACATTTAGACCTGGAGTCTAAAGACTTGCCAAAAGTAACACAGGGCAGAGATGGGACCTACATCTCCCATGTCTCAGTCCAGTGCCTTAACCACAAAGCACCTTCCCTTCCCAAAAATATTCTTAATGGTTACATTTAACTAGTAGAAAATTGTGTCATATTTTAGGGAGTTAAAAATACTGCAGTGCATTAAATATTGATTTTAAATATTGCTTATCATATTGTTTCCATCTGTATACACAATAAAGGGTAATCCTAATGGTTTACTTGAGGCATTCATTTTCCTCACACCCTTGTTCTAGTATTCCTTGCCTCCAAAACTGGAAAAAAAAAAACGTTTCTAACATGGGACCATATTCTCCCTTACCAAACATGGATGCCATATTTTCTTTCTAAGCTGTTAACCTAGACAGTTTTATAAAAGAAAAAATTAAATTTAAAATAAAAATCCCCTCACCATATGTTGGTGCACATATTTTAGTAAAGTTTGCTCATCTGGAGAAATCAGCTAGAATTAAAAATCCTTTTATCAAGAACATCAGGGGTTTTTTTTAAAGATACTACCACATCTGGTTCTTTATACACCTTAGGTTTCTTTGTAAGGAAAAAAACACAGCCACCTTCTCACAGAAAAAAACATGATGTTTGATTCCAATAGAGATTTGGGGCAAACAAGTAATTCATTAATTCAGATTGTACTGAATTAAGCAAAAACCCTTGTGTCCACAGATGTGTAATGTAGAAATTGAGCATACTCATTAATTTTATCTTCAGTAGAGAATGGAATCATTATATCATGAAATGCTGCATGTATATGTGCATAAATATAGGACACCCACATCCAGTTGCAATTACCTTACTACCCTGCAGCTATACATACCACTCTGTGCAAGTGTTGTATTAGCAAGGCATTGTAGGCATCAATCCTCCTCTGTGCAGCTAACTTACAACAGATGCATACCTGGCCTGCGCTACAAAGGCTGTCTTGTAATAAGTGCCACCTTCAGTTGTATGTGTAAGTGGAAGCTGTGCTGTAGGTCAGGGAAGGGGAGGAGGTAGCTGGCATTATCTTGCTTGAGGGTTTGGTCAAAAGGAGTAGCACAATTAACTTCACGTGGCGATTCAGTAGAAGCCAATGCAGATGGCATTGTGTAGCTAGAATATGTTAGTCATCTTGCCCTGTTGAGGAGGCAAGGAGGAACACTGTTCACTAGTTTTTATAGTTAGTTGCAGGTTAAGTGGCTTACAGCTGTCCAGCCTGGAAGCTGGAATGGATGAAATGGATGAATGTTTTCTTCAGAGGAAAAAGAGTATTGTTTTTTGGTCAGTCAGGGGAGGAAAAAGATATTTCTAGTCATCATTGGTATAGTATAGGAGCCGAGAGATACATCTGTTAGGAACCTATGTGAGAAAGCCAATGTGGTAGATAGCTGATGGGGTCACCACTACTGCCAACTCCTCAGAACTATTTCTTCTGTCATTCAGTATCATCTCAGGATATGACATTACCTCAGGCTCTGTCAATCTGACTTCTGTCGAGCTTAAACCAATTGAAGGATAACAACAAGCCTGAGACCAAATAACAATTTCTGAAACTATTTATACATGCAATTATACAGCTGTAACTAATCATGAACATTTCTTTAGCCCAGAGGATTTGGAAACTAAGAGTGAACTGACCTGGCGGTGGTTCAGGATGAAGGGAAACAAGTAGTATAGTATCCCAAAGATCATCCTTAGGACCAATTTAATTCACTGTATGTCATCATTTAGTAGAATGAATATGCATTAAGGTAAAGAATT
This sequence comes from Crocodylus porosus, assembly GCF_001723895.1. NCBI lineage: Eukaryota > Metazoa > Chordata > Crocodylia > Crocodylidae > Crocodylus > Crocodylus porosus. The sequence goes on from NW_017728886.1 coordinate 88,235,653, forward strand.
TTTCTGACAAGATGGATGCAGAGCTGCTGGTCCAGACAAATGATATTCAGAATGATGCAGATGTATGAGGAGTGTAGGCAAAAAGATGCTTACTCATCAGTTCAGTGTAAGGAAATATATGGTAACGAACCAAAGGAGGAAACAAAACAGAAGAGGAACGTGCTCAGTGGCCATATGCTTAAGGGCACTGAATATGGAAAGAGCCAGATGGTATAGCTCAGACTTTAAAGTGTATTTTTTTTTAGATTGATCGGATTATGCTAACACATAAAATGTGGCAGGAAACAATAGGCAAGTTTTGTTTGTTACATGGCAAATACTATTTCCATCTCCTTTTTCTGCACCCAGAGTCTTGTCTCCGCATTGGCCATGTTTTGAAATAGGTTATGAACCTTATCCCAAAGCCATCCTCTTGTTTAACAAATTATCAAAGGTGGCTTAAAGAGCTTAAGCTGTTGCTCTGTCTGATCTCTTGAAAATAAACCCAATAAAACTCTTGAGAGAAATATCTGTGTGGGTACTTATTCTCTGAGCCCTTTGAAATGCAAATCACTTGTATTAACTCCCACAGCCTTGAGTCTCTCTCAGATAATTTGGATTATCTGCAAATGCTTGGACATGTAGTCTTCTCTAATCATTTAAATTGTCAAAGAAGAAATTTACTGTGCATCTTTAAGGCTAGTCACCTCAATCTACTCTTTTGAAATATATGAGTCTCCTAGTCTGCTGGTATAGCTATCAAATTTGTGTAGGTCCTGGAATCAAACAACATTCATTCTCCCAGGAAAAGAAATCATATGGAACAAAAACTTTCTTAATATCAAATACCTTTGCCTAGCCATATCTGGAATGAGGTAAAACTGTAAATTATCCTTAGACTAACTGGATTCAATACTGTCTTGCTCACTTACACCACTCTTAAAATGAAAGCTTTATTGGCGATTGGGTGCAGTCATGACAGTGGTAAAAAACCTCTAAAGCCACTCTCTAGAGCAGTGGTTTCCAGTCCTTCTTGGGCTGCAACTTCACTTCCAGGCTCACAATCCAGCTTCCAGTCAGCTTGCTACCAAACAAAACCTCACTTACTAGTGCAGCTCTGGAGCTCTGACCTAGGTAGTACAACCTCTTCCAATGCCCTAGTATATTAGACATACAAAAAAACTAGAACTCTTGGTTCCAAAATGATACCTTTTATTAGACCAACTGGAAAATGGTCCAAAATGATACCTATTATTATACCTAGTATATTAGAGCACTCAGGCCTGGCTTCAACAAAAGACCCTTGCCCCTGTCTTTTCTTCTCTGGTTCATAGGATATTGCCACCCTCTGGCCTCAAACCCTTCTCCTCCATGTTCACTGCCATTCTGGAGGTTTCTTTCCTTAGTATGCATATATACAGGGGAGCAATTTACGGTCACTTTTCTGACTCTGAGGTTCTGGCTACAACTTCTCTCTACAACTTGTTACATATGCACACCTTCTCCATGGTCCCACCAAGCCTCCGTTTTACCCTCTTCATAGTCCTGGCCAAGACAACCTTTCAGCAATCAAGGAGGGAGGGAGGGAGGGGATTGAATAATAGGGGGGACATTTGTAACTATGGGGTCTATTTCTACTCATTTTTTAATAACATTGTGTCTTGACCGAACCAGAATTCAGAGCCTTGGTAGGTTGCTTCCATTTGGAGGAGAAAGGGAATCAAACATTCCTTTGGTGCTGTCCTGTTTACACAGCACTTTTTTCCCAAAACGCAGGACGAACAGACAATGGGATGAAGTCTCCCAGATCATAGATAGTGTGCCTGCTTCACCAGACACTGCTCTGCCTCAGAGCAGCCTTCCCTTTCAGCAGTGTGACACTCACCTTGTTTCATAGTCTGCTTGTTTTCTGGGACCTTTCTGCATCTGACTCACAGCTCCACTATTCAATGTCCAAGCACCTGTGTCTGCAATCAGCATCAATAATGCCCTTTCATCCTTCTTCACTACATTCTGGCTGAAAACTTCCTATGCAGGTAAGCAGGTTGGGTGATGGCTTCTCCTCTTTTAGCTAACTGCAAAAAAGGAGTACTAACAAACCACACAGGCTCCCTCTACTCCATGTTCACGGGGATGCTGTGTTGGGTTTCAGTCTCTAATGACAATATTCTCAAGCCTGCTGAGCTGCTCTGAAGGATGCCTCCAAAAACAGAAACCACAGGCATAAAACAGTAGCCACAGGCATATGGGTGAGCTAATTAGCTTGAGAGCAAGTTAAGTGGCCGTCACTCAGCAATGCCAAATAGCCTGCTCCAAACCCAGAACCAGTGCATTGTGGATGAGGGCAGATTTAAATAAAATCACATGTGAATTTCCCTGCTTCAGTTTCCTTCCCTCTCTGGTCTTTAGGGCAGTATCCTTTGGAAGAGCCTAGGCCTCCTCTTGTCTCGTACTTTGAACCACGGAACCTTTCTTCCTGCCCCAAGTAGGTTTTTTCGGACCTTGTGTAGTCATTGGATTAAACAAGACCCCTGCTACAAACGCATGTTCTTCTGATCCTTTCTCCTGCCCAAAAAGCTTTCTCTGTGTCTTTGAGAGTCTGCCTAATCCATCCAAACTCTGGTTTTAAGCTTGCATCAACATCTTGGTTTCTTTGCTCTGAGTTTGGGGATTTTCTACTCTCCAGCCCTCGTATCTGCAGGCAGACTTGGTTGATCTGGTTTCCAAAGTCAGTTTGATGGTTGAAGTATAGTCATAAAAGCCATACTTCAACTCCTTAGTGTCTGTGGTCTAGAGATAAGAATCACAGCACTGCCAGCACATGATAGAGTTCACTTATACGGAGACTGTCCATAATACAACATCAACCAATACTTATAATGTTTCACACTGATTCTTCAAATCATCCCAGGATCACTACTGCTTCTTCTACCTTACCTGAATAACAGCTGGCCAGCAGGCTTATTGCTGGCCACCTGCAAGTTACCATATTTACTTGAATGTAAGTCAGCCCTGAATTTAAGATAACCCTACCACAATAACTAGATTCTATATGTAGAAAATTTATAATTTTATAACTCTAATTATTGGAGTATTGTCCTGCTTCTGTGTCCCCCCCCCCCCACTGCTACAGCAGAAGAAATAGTTGCTGGGGGGTCAGGTGACTAGGAGGTCAGGCAGACCTCTTGACATCTGTCTCTTTCTTCTTCCCCCTGTAGCCTTCTGCCTGGCCCCCTCCCCCCGCCCAGCACCTGCCAGCTGCATCTTCCCCATCTCCCCACAGCCTCTGCCTCTTCCTACCCTCTTAGTGTTGGATACTGCTCAGTAGGGCTGTGCAAGGCTTCAGACCATTCTTCAGATCCGAAGAAGCTTCAGACACTTTGGTGTCCAAAGCAGCATGTCCGGACTGAAGCACTGGCTTCTTTAGGCTTTCCAAACTGGTTCAGAGCTTCTGAAGTGCTTCAGAGCCACCTCGGAGCTGCTTCAAAGATCCGGCCATAGGGTATACTGGGGAAACAATAAAATACCTATAACTTTTTTGTCTGATTTGGATGAAACTTGTAGGGGTGGTACATGCTGAGAAAATGACGCCTGCCACATTTCAAGTAGATCAGTCCAGGGGTTCGAGGGAAACTGCACCTTTAACTGCTGACAGGCAAAACTCATGACATGGGTGCTTGTGCAACTGACTGTCTCTGTCTTGAGGCAGTTGATTGTCTGTATTATTTCCTCTTCTTAGTCTTTGGTTTTGTAAGTGTTAATCATTGCTAATTAAGTAATTGTCCACCAGCTACTATCAACTAGCTACTGTGTATTGAGCTGGTCCCTGAGTGAATCATGATTGATTGGTAACTGGTAACACAGTAGCTTAGCAGCAAAGCGGGCAGTAGTCCCCCCCCACCCTCCCCATGCTCCAAGACAGACACGATGCACAAGCACCCATGTCACAAGTTTTGCTTGTCAGCAGCTAGAGATGCAGTGTCCCAGACCCCAGAAGCCCCTGTACCTATCTCCTCAACAGCTGGCAGGCTTTGTGGCCACAGCAGGGGCTACCATCCCTGCAGTTTTCAGCCCACTGTGCCTTAACACACACAGGGCCATCTATGTCACAAGTTTTGCCTGTCAGTAGCTTGAGGTACAGTTCCTCCCAAACCCCTATACCTATCTCCTTGAAACTTGGCAGGCTTTGTGGCCTCAGCAGGGGCTACCACCCATGCAGTTTTCAGCCTACTGCCCCTTAACACAAACACGTGACTTGAGTTTTGCTTTCAAGAATTTGGGGTGCAGTTCCCCCTGAATCCCTGTACCAATCTTCTTTAAACCTGGCAGACATCATGCTCTCAGCAGAGGCTACCCTCCCTACAAGTTTCATCCAAATCAGACAAAAAACACCAAGTTATAGATATTTCATTGTTTCCCCCATTATACCCTATGGCCGGATCTCTAAGGCAGCTCCAAAGCTTCAGAGCCACTTTGGCCGGATCAAAGCAGAACCTGGTCTGGAGCTCCAGATCAGATCACTGGCATCTGAAGCACCTGGATTCGAAGCCGGATCAAATAGCTGCCTACTCACACAGGCCTACTGCTCGGGCTCTGTTCTCTCCCAGAGCATAGCACATGGAAGCTCAGTCCTTGCTGGGCCATGGAGCAGTGTCAATACTACTGATGGCCAAGTGGGGGATAAAGTTTCCATGTGCTCAATACCTGGGAAAGGATCCAGCCTGAGCTGGAGCTGAGATGCACCTGAAAGTAAGGGGAGGGAAGGGGACAGGAGTGGGGGGAGCAGAAGTAGAAAGGGAAGTGGAGGAGATCTGACACTAGCCCCAACCTGGGCTCAGGGACAAAGGTAAAGCTATAGCAGCTGCCTGCATCTGTTTTGTATGCAAATCTAAGATGAGAGGCTTTTTTCCCTCATGCTGATTGGGGGAGGGTAACCCTCATCTTAGATTTTAGTAAATATGATAGTAAAGCCTTTAGTAAAGTCTCCAATTGTCTATAGCTCACAGATATCCCATCCCCACTGGCAGATGACAACATCCTCCAGCAGAACCATCTGCATCTTAAATCTGCCAATATCATAATCCAGTACACGGAAAATCAAAATGCATAACCATAAAAGAAAATGTAATGTCACAGTCTTGGATTACTGGTGTCAGTGAGCAGCTCAGGCATGAATAGGATGCAAAGTGGTTTACAGCTTCTCTAGCAATGCTACAGTTTAAGAATGGGATAGTACTTGTGTTATAAAGCCCTTATTTCCAAGATTAATTTTTCCAAAATGCTATCTTTAAGCTGAAAGGTAACAGAGATTCCTCTCAATTTATATTCTTAAACTGCATTGCCTTGTGATCACATATGAAACTTCTATATCTTAATGAAGATACACTGTTGATTAGTGTAATGCATTTATGCAAAAAGGACAATTTCCATGACTTGTTGGATCAAAATCTCAAACTTTAAAGCTATCTACTGCTGATGACAAACAGCTTCTCTTCAAGAACAGTTTTTTTTTTCCTGCTGGTTTTTTTCATTAAAACCATCAGGAAATAATTTCAGTCTTGACAGAATAGGTTGGGGAAAAAAGGAAAGCTTTTTATCAACATAGTCTGCAAAAAGCTTTCCCTTGATGCATCCGCCCTCCCCCCCATCCCTATCCAGTCAAAAAAAAAATTGAAATTATTTTCTCATTTTGACTTCTCTTGTCCTCAAGAACTTTAGCAATATTCTGGACAATCACTGCATAACCCCTCCCCAACAAACCCCTCCCACAAATGCAGCGTTCTTAGTAAAGTCCAAAAAATTAGAAGAACTGGTGAATATTTGGTAGTAACAAATTCCTAATATATAATAAAAACGTAAAAAGCAGATAAAAACCTTTTGATGCCTTCAGGAGAATTCACAGAGAAGAAATAACGGGCATATACACATTTATGCTTGTTTTGAAATTTACCTTTAATCAAAAGAACCAGGTGCCTGAATGTACAGAGGCAAGAAGGTGAACCAAGAACAAATCCTAGGAAAAACCCGTTAGAAAAATTATAAAGAGAAGACAGAATAGAGCCAAAAGCCACCTAGAACAGCTGAATTACAGGAGTGCACTGGGCATATAGTATAGGATTTCATGGAGTTCACAGTAAAACTCCTATTAACTTCTGTGGAAGCAGAGTTACATCAATCTTGAGCATTTTTAAAAATCCCACTCTATCGACAAAAGATAAAATTATAGTACTCGGTGATCTGGACCTGAACCCTGCTGACAGATCTAGTAAATCAAGACGGATGAGAAAGAACTAGAATTAGCTTCAGCAAAGTTGTCAATCGAGTAGTACCTGTCAAACAACCTGCTCTAACTGAAAAATGAGAAGTGTAATAAAACTCAATCCAGGACAATGCATACCAACAATTTGCAAATGAAAGGTGGCAAGGTACTTGTGAAAGCTATGAAAAGTCAAAAATTGAGTATCTATCTATCTATCTATCTAATTTAAAAAAAAAAACCCATTACTAATGACCATTTGAATTGGTTGGAAAATAAAACACATAATGAAAAAGGTATATCACTTGCACAAAGAGCAGTAATGTAAACCAAAAGGATATCTTGGGGTGGGTAAAGCCAGTGACAGTAGTTCCTCACAATAGTTCTTCGCCAAGATGAAGATGCTATAGATCCTTTTAATTTTTAAAAAGTAAAAATAAAAATTGCTTGAGTCAATATGTCTGAATTTATGAATAACATTCAAGATATTTAGGAAAAAGAAGGTGGTAAGTAGTTCATCATTTCCTTTTGAGCTTGCCCACTCATCTCACTTTGACAGGCCCAACCCAGCAGCATCAGACTGATAACCCAAATGCCAGCCACACAGCTTTTCATTCAGCACAGAGGCTAAAGGAAGTTGAACCAGAAAAGGGACCTCTCTGCTTGCTAGCTAGGGAGGAGAGAGGCAATTTTCATTATGGTTTTAGTGACATTCGCTAAGAAGGCAGAGAAGCTCTATGTTTATTAGGGTTGTGTGAAGCTTCGGTCGCTGATTCAATATGGAAGAGATTTGGCCCAATTCAGTGGCTGAATCTCCAAACCCAATCTTTGAATCTCTCTGAATTAAATCAGAGCCCTCCAAATTGATTCGGAGAGATTCGGGAAGATTCAACGCTTTGGACATAGACACAGTTTTAAATGTTTTTTCCTACATACCTCAAGGTACCAGGCAGCTCATGAACACTGGGATAGTGGGGCAGATGGAGGATCCCACAGGAGCATGGGGGGTCCCCAACAAGCTTGGCAGCAGACCAGTGGACCAGAAGCACTTCCAGTCCACTTCCAGATCTACTGGGGAACGCAGTGGGCCCACCCCCATGCCTCCCGGCCCAGCAACTGGTGCCTCCTGAGTGTGGGGAGGCACCTGGGGTTCCCCCATGGGTGATCACCAAGCCAGTGAGGGAGGCCCAGTGCACTCAGTGGTGGACTTGGAAGTGGACGGGAAGTACTTCCCGTCCACTTCCAGGTTCACTGCTGAGCACATGGGGGCCCCCCCTGCACTCCCATGGGATGCTCTATCTACTCCACCCTTGCAACACTCATGAGCCATACCTGGTACCTTGAGGTATGTGGAAAAACATTTAAAGCTGTCTATGGCCAAATCACTGATTCTCTGAATCACCATTGAATCTTCAGATTCAGATTCAGCCAAATTGAATCGGGGACAGTGATCTGAATCAACAAATCAAATCACTGTTCCTGATTCAGGCCAAATCTGAATCCTAATCAAATATGGCCCATTTCGCACACCCCTAATGTTTATACTAGGGGCTTGCATAGCCCTGTGATTCCCATCTCCATTTAACCCTTTCACTCTACCCATCACCATTAGATTTCCTTTCCAACAATTATAGTTACACTATTTTCCTGTCATCCATATGGGTTTTAATTAGACCAGTGATTCTCAATCAGGGCACTGCAAGATCCTTTTAAAGGTATTGCAGGGTGTTACACAATATTAGTACTGTTAGGTAAACACACAATTGACAAGGTAAACCCAGATATTGCAAACAGGAATCCACAGTGTCAAAAATTTTCAGACCCATTGTAGTCGCATGAGTTCTTTGCAACAGAAAAATTACTCCATTATTTTTCCTTAGTCAAGAAACAAATGAAAGCTAAAAGATACAATTTTCTGAAGGGAGTCTTGAGTCTTAAAAGGTTGAAAAATGCTTCAATAAAATGTCATTGTATGTAATGCTGTACTTAAAGCCTCATGACCTATATTCCTTGGTGCTCATTTATGCAGTAATTACTGTATCCGGTCCAATACTGTAAGTATATTCTTAACTAAGTGCTGTTTATTGTCTTCCAAAAGTACCCAGCATCCCTCTAAATTGGTCAGAGAACCCACTTCCAAATATAGTCTCAGACCACAGAAATCCCAAGCTGCACTGTTCACACATAGTGTACCATTTATTAAAAACAACAACACCTCTGATATGTAGGAAAATAAGTTGCGATAGGAAACTCACTATACAATAAACATGAGAATTTTGTGCGTGTTCTCATACCAACTGACCAACAGATAAGGCTTGCCAAAAACTTTCAGCATGTTTTTCACACATAATGATACCCTGTAATGGCTTCTTTTAATATTTTGCTTTATAATAATGTATTTCAGCCTCTCTTCCCAACTAAATAACTTCTGTGAATTTTCTGGTTTCAAACAAGTTCTATATGTTATTGCTGCTTCAGACAACATTGCTTTATTAACATTCTGATTTAAATGTATTTTCTCTCTATCACAAACATGTTCAATATGTTGTCTTTTTAGATCTTATGCTTTTGGGAGTTTCAGCCCTATTTCTCTTCCAATTTCTATTCTTTACATTTTTTGCATTGGATCCCTTCAATGAAATTTTTGGTCACAGCGCAAGCTAACTACCAGTACATTGGATAGAGATTTCATCAGACAGCAGATTTCACATTATTTTCCATCTATGAAAGAGGAAGAAAGAGTTTGGAGCAAGAGGTACCTTGAGAAACATGAAATTAAGCTCATTTTATGAAGTTGCAGAATCTGGACACCATGGTTTGGCCTTCCTGACTTCAATTCCTATAATTTTCCTATATAAAGTCAGTGTGAATGAATGACACCAAAAGGAAAGGTTCTGTGGGCACATCCACACATGCAAGCACGAGCACTTGTAGCAACTCAAACAGAAGCAGTGCAAATTTGAGCCAAGGCTTTTTGCCTTAGCGCACATGCTCAGACATGCACTTTGTTGTGGAGCAAATTGTGCCACTTGGGAAAAAATAACCCTGCCTCACTCCTCCCAGATCTTCTGCCAGGGGGAGCTGGAGCCTGGGGCCAACACCTGTGCTGTCCCCAGCAATATAAAAAGCTGCCCTGACAAGTAGCTTAGGGCTACTAGCTGTCAGGAGCTTCTGGGGCCCAGCCAGTTGGTACCTGGGGACACTACCCCTTGTGCCAGACGGACTGCTGAAGCAGCCCTGAGAGTTCCCTGCACACTTTACCCACTGTAGCAGTCTGGCAGTGGGGGCTGCTGCCTGGCTGTGACCTGCTGCTCACCCGCCAGACTCAGATGGAGACTGCATAGCCAGTAGAGGCATCTGCCCCTCTTGGCCAGCTGCCAGTGGACTATGATTGCAGGGTTGGCCTTTTTGCGGCACTACTGCCATTTGTGCCCCCTGCCCAGCCATTTGGGCAGCTATCACCCAGAAGATGTTCCGGGTGTGGTGGCCTGCTTTGAATTGTCAAAGCATGTCCTCCTGGCCCCATTTGGCCATGAGGTCAGCCACAGCCGGATGGGTCCAAGGTACCAGCTCTGAGCAGGCAGGGTCCTGCCACTGGCCTCCCTAGCAGCAATTCTAGTGTTCCCTGGATTGGAAAACTGAAAAATCCCTGATAAAAAAAAAATCTCAAAATCACTCTCTAAAATACCTGTAAATCCATTTTCCTCCACAAGTAAAACAAAAAAACATTATAAAGAGAGAGAGAGAGAGAGACAGAGACAGAGACAGCAATCAGTTGGACAGTGTTTTATTGATATACCTACAGTGTTAAACCAAGTCGCTTGTCATAATAATAAAGTGAACTCTAAATACAGGTTTCATAAATTCATAAATACATATTATGCTGCTCCCACAAGGCAATGGCCCCTACACAAGGGGTTGGTCCCCCACACAAGAGGGATTCAGCCCCTACACAAGAGGGATTCAGCCCTCCAATAGGAGATTCATCCCATACACAAAGGATTCATCCCCCCAAAAGGGGGTCAGCCCCCAAAAAGGGGTTCAGACCCCCAACAGGGGATTCAGCACTCTCACAAGGGGTACGGTCCCCCAACAGGGGGGTCATCCCCCACACAAGAGTTACAGCCCCCCAATGGGGGCCAAATGGCCCCCACAGGGGCTTTCACCCCCCTTCAAGACCCATATGCCCCACCCCAGCCCCCTGATTACTATCCTACCTGGCCCCATCCCCCACCAGCTGCTGCAGCTCCCCCCAATGGCTTCCCCACCCAGCCCCACACCCAACGTGCACCCCCAGGCCCCCAAGGCTACCCCCACAACCCCAGACACCATCACTTAAAAAAGAAAACCTAGAAAAAGAACAGAAAAAAATAGGGAGAAAAGGCCTCTATTTACCTGAGAAGGAGGGGTAGGGGGGCTCTGGGACCTCCTGTAAGAGCCCCCCAGGCAGCACAGGACAGCGGAGGGGCAAGAGGGCCCAGGCTGGGGCCACTGGAGCTGTCAGCCTGCCCTGCACTACGCAGGCAGTGCCCTAGTCAGTCACCTCCAACTGCCTGCAAGTGCTGGTTTTTTTTTTTAAAGTATGGGGTGGGGGAG
>NW_017728886.1:88246828-88284883 GCF_001723895.1 Crocodylus porosus
CCGACCCCTTACTCACCGGCACTGGAGCCCTGGTGCTCAAATTTGCAGCTGGTTTCAGCACCAGGGCAAGGGGCATCCATAGAAATGCTCTGGCAGCCAGAATGTGCCCCGAGGCAGCCAGAGGCTGGGTCCTCCATAGAGACAGTCAGGGACTTCGGTTTTTTTACACCCCTGTATATCCAGGGGTCTAATTTTCTCCCTGCACTGCAAACTTGCAGCGCGGGGAACATTTTTTTGTTCCCGCACCTTCCTGTTGACCCGCCTCAAAGGGATTTGAGGTGGGGCAAGAGGCATGTGCACGACTGTGTGGACACGCTCATGTGAACAGCAGTCACCCTTAATCTATTTACTGTGGGGTTCCCCAGGGAACTGTGCTTGGACTAGCGCTGTTTTACATTATCATAAATGACCAGGGACAGAGGGTGAGTACCAAGGTGGCCAAATTTGCAGATGACACAAAATTTTTCAAAGCAGTAAAGACAAAGGTGGACTGTGAGGAACTACAGAAAGATCTGGCATGACTAAATGTCAGGTGAAATTCAATGCAGGTAAGTGTAAATTGACACACCTGAGCAAAAATAACATGAACTCTGCTTGCAGTTTGATGGTCTCTACATTAGCCATTACAAAGAGATCTGGTAGTCACTGTGGACAATCAGCTCAGGACTGAGCAGCCATCAGAAAGGCATACAAAATGCTAAGGATTATTAAGAAGGGAATTTTAAACAAAAGTGAAGGTATCATTATGCTCCTCAATAAATCCATGTGGTGTGTCCACACCTTGAATACTGTACCCAGTTATGGTCCCCACACCTGAAAAAGGATATAAAAAAACTAGAGAAGGTCCAGACAAGGGCAACAAGGATGAGTATTGTGGTGGGGGGGGGGGTTTAAGAAGAGAGACTAAAGAAGCTAGGCCTATTAAGTTTAGAAAAGAGCTACTTGAGAGGGGACATAAGGGTTTACAAAATACTAAATGGTGAAGAAAAAGTAAATAGGGATTAACTCCCTCTCTCATAATATAAGAACTAGGGGTTAAAACACGAAACTAGTAGGTGGTAAGTTTAAAACTAACAAAAGGATGCTCTATTTCACACAGTATGTGATTAAATTGTGGAACCCATTGTCAGCAACTGTGGAAGGTGATGGTTTAGCCAGATTCAAAAAGGGATTGGACAAATTCTTGGATGTAAAAGGTGCATCAGTAGTCTTTGAGCATTGGGAGTTAAGGAGACAGCCTCTGAATTAGAACTTCTTATATCTTAAATGCTGGAGGCTGCAAGGCAGAGAGGAACAGTGGAAAAAAAACCCCCTTGTCATACCCAGTTCACTCTGCCTTTCAGTAGCTACTCTCTGCCCTGTGTGACACAAGATACTGGGCAAGACAGACCTATGGTCTGACCCAATAAATGGCAGTTCTTATGTAACTGAAACAGTCCTTCTCCTTTCATTCAGGGGATAGGGAGTGAAAATTTAATATAAGGATACATCTAATGGACCCAGGATTCTGGTCTTGACCTAGCCTATTAGCTGGTGGTGGCTCCCAACAGGTGTTTTTATTATTTATTCCTGGTAACTGTTGCAGAGCACCTCAGTGCTTTGCTCCTATAAAGAGGTACAGGTGCTGGTTGCCGGGGCAACAACAGTTGGTCAGCTGACTGGAAGGGGGCAGGGCCTGACTTATATATACATCCAGGCTGAGGCCAGGGAGGAAGTTCCCTGCCAGTAGCCATAGGGGTGGGAACTCTGCCGGAGCAAGGAGAAGGAAGAGACCAGGAAACATGAGCAGTTGCTATGGGTGAGAGAGGGAGAAACCCTGTCGCGGACTTGAATCGTGTTATAGCCGGATGGTTTGAATTTATGTTGTAGCCAAGAGGCTAGAGTTTCTGTTTACTGGTTAAAACCAGAGGATCGGGTGAGGCTATTAGGGCTTGGAGGAGGCCTCATAGGGGCTCCACGGTAGTGTGGGGACCCTGGTGCCAGAGAGGGCACAACATTCAGGGGTGCACTGACCCCAGTCCTGAAAAAGAGAGCTGAGGATTGGAAGGGGGCCAGGTAAGACCAAGGCTGCCTGAGCCCTAATGCGAGAAGCCCCAGAGCAGGCAATGGAAGACAAGCCAGAGGGTGCCAGTAGGGGCGCAGGCTGCGAGACAAGCCAGAGAGTGCCCGTGGGGCACGGAAAGGGAAACTGACAAACAAAGTCTGGTACATCTGTGAGGCTTGGGGCTCGAGCCACACATAGCCCATAAGGCTGGGGTGCACCAAGTCAAACAATACAGAACAGGGGCCAGGATAAACCAGAGCACCATGTCCAAGGGGACAAAAGGCAGCCTCCCTTATAAAATATTTAACAGCAAAAACGCGGCGGGCGAGAACGAGGTTCTTTATCGCGAACTTGGCACGGTAGGGGGCATTAGGAGAAATCACAGCTGCCCCTAGGACCCCGTGCCGTGACAATAACTAGGGACCTACTTAAATTGCAGTGAGACTAAACTATTTTTGTAGGTTGGTCATGGCATAAAGAAAAAATTCCATTAATATTTCCCAGATGTGCTCTGCTGCCCCCATGAGTTGGTGCTGATTGGCAGCAAGGTCCCAGCAGAGGGAGGAGGGACAAGGGGTTGACTGCCATCTTGTTTGCTGCCCTTCATCTGACAACCTGCCAGCACCTTCCCCACTTGGGCAGACTGTGAGACTGGGCCATTGCAGCAAGGACTGCTGGCTCCCACCAGGGAGCCAGTATTTTATTTTTATTCATTTTGTGTAAGTTGATTTCAAGACAATCGCCAATTTTGGGGTTTCTGTGAAGTCCACAAAATCGCGAATTGAATAGACTCCTACTGAGAACATCCACAGGAGCTTTCCAAAACACAGAAGTAGGCAGGGTCCAATGTCATGAAGAGCGCACAGTTAAGATTCAGACAACCAACCCAAACAGACTTCAATCAATGGGAAGTACAACTACCGTGTAGTTATATTAACAAATTGAGGTAAATAGGACACAACTTATACCTTATGTTCTCCTCCAGGAAGATATTACCCATTTGCAAGTTTTCCACAGGAATTAATATGAAATGGGGGTTTCTGTAGTGACCTGAATTCAGAAACAGTCAGGAAGGACATTGTATTCATAAAGGGGGAACCTGGAAGAAATCACAAAATAGATGTGAAAACTAGGTAGCTCATTACTCCAAACTTGAAAGAAGGTGGTAGGAGTGGCTCTTAAAGAAAAATGAAGTAGGACATAGGAAATACTTGAGAAAAGCCTTAAAGACAGAGAAAAAATATATCAGAAAAGAAAACTGAACTGTGGTTTGTTGTTTTTTAAACTTTTAAGTATGGCAAACCACAGAATATGTGCAAGATAGTTTAGTGACCATGGCGTGAGGGTGGGGTGCAGCAACTGCAGTTTTCTGTGAAGCAGTCCACAGGAACTTCTATCTTTATTCTTGGAGTGACATGCATCACACTTCTAAAGTCTGAAAAAATACATTTGCTGGGGCAGAGATCAGCTATTTTAAATTGTTATTGCTCCACTGATTTAAAGCCATGACAATTTAGTGTTTGTCCCTAATTTTTCAGATATCAGTAGAAATGCACCTGAACCAAACTCCTTATGTTTTCTTTGCTGTTTGGAATTTAGCAATACAACTCATTTCTATAATCCAGATTCACCTCTAATCATAGAAAAGAACTGGAGGGAAAAAGACTATGACATCAGGGAAAAAGACTATGACATCAAGGAAGAAGTTAAGTTAATCTCAGCAGAAAATTATATCGTAACAAACTCATGGTGTTGATGGAAGCTTTATTTTTTTAGTTAATTATTTCAGGTGCTGCTTTTCCCAGAAGCATTTTAGTAGAACAGTGTTGTCGCGATCCATGCCATTATTTCAAATCTTCTGTGTCAGTGCGGTCGAAGGTGACCAGTGTAGTTGTGGCGGTGGTACCCTTTCAGTAACGGGCATACCAAAGTAGTAGGAAAGAAATGTCTATGCAATATAATCAGTGTGAGAAGAATAGTTAGGCACAATAAGACTTGGACAAACCGCTCCCATGGGTTCCTGCAGTAAGAGAGATGCACACAAATTGACAAGACAAGTAAAGACCAGGAAAAAGTGATTATTATTCCCATTTTATAGACGGGGAACTGAGATTCAGCAAGATTAAGTAATATGCCAAATTTCCATGCAACTTGAGGCAGATATAGGAATTGAGACCACTTCTCCTGTGTGCGTTAACCACTTTCCTATCTCCTATTGCTTTGTCCAGTAAAGTTCACATTCCCTTTTTTGAAGGTACAGTAAAACTAGTCTATCGTGCAGGGGATTGGACTAGATGGCCCTGGAGGTGACTTTCCAGCCCTCTTAGGTCACTTTCCAGCCCTTCTAAGATTTCCATCAATTCCATTTGGGAGACTCTCTCACAGTGAACAAGTTTGTTTGTGACGAAAGATTTCTTGATATTGAGCTCCAATATTCCTATGCTCAGTGAGCTCTACAAACAGAACGAGTAAGAAACACCAGCTCATTTGAGTCAGTCTGTGACACTCAAACCCTCAGCAATTTGCCTGCTTCCTTGGAGCCTAACAGAGTATGGGACTTTAATGGCATGCTCTGAAGAATAACAAGTGTGACCTATTTTGGACTTTGGGTGAAGAAAAGGTATTAAATGGCAAAGCCCTCTCAAGGAGAATGGCCTTTCTTCCTGGAATGTTTTGTTGCAAGTCCATACTGCAAAGGAGGACCGAGCCATCAACGTGGGTGTATGGACAGTGGCAGCAGCTTTGGGGGTTAGCATAGGAACAGGCAACAGGCAAGGTAAGTGTGGACAGTCTATATTTTTCCAATGAGTAACCGAAGCCTAGAAATGTTAAACAACTTTCTTAAGGTCATGTAGCAAACCTAGTGAAAGATCTGGGATGAGAACCCAGAGATCCCATGTCCCACACCAATATTATCTCTATCCTTTGTTTCTCTAGTACATGTAGATAAAATTCTCCCTCCTCTAGCTACCAGCTCATGAGCACTGGAGCCGTTCTGGAGAGGGGACCAAAACTTCCTTTCCAAACAAAAGCTAATCAGATCTGTAAACTTTCAAAACATTTTACCCACCTGAACCAGGAAAGGGTTTTCTTTAAATACCTATTCATTAACTTCTGGCTCTACAAACACAGAAAAGGGGAAAGAACTGTAAATTGGTTTGAAATGTTTTTTCTTTCTTTCTAGAGAAAACAAACAATGAAGAATTAAAGGTCTCAGCCACTCCCTAAGGACTAACAAGGCAGGTAGGTCAGTTGCTGTGATTCCATCATAAGGGTTGAGGTGGTATCATGACCCTCAAGGGTTAAAAAATGCAAGTCAAGTCTAACAGGAGAAAGTAGCTTGGTTTGCATCCTGTAGCACAAGAATAGATAGGGAAAGGAGTTGAGGCAGTGGCATAACTCAGGGTGGGTGCGTGGGGTACCAAGCCTGGGGAGCTGACTTAGAGGAGAAGCAAGAATGGCAGCTGCTGCCACCACGGCCACAGCTGCTTCTGCTGCCACCACTGGCCCAGCTGCTGCCCTGGTGGCCACTGGTGGCCTGGTGGTCAACTTCCTAGTTATGCCTCTGCATGGAGGAACAGGGAGAAGAACACTGCAGATTCTTACCAGGTTTCCTTTGGTCCTCTCATGCATCAGTGGCTCTGAGCAGCCTTCCTTCTGCATTGCTGGCTGGCTGTGGAAAAAAACACCAAAACAGAATCTACCTGACTCTTCTACAGCTGCACCATCTCAGCTTAGCTCATCAGTGCTAACAAAAATTTGCTTCAGCAAAGAAAGAAGCTGTGACCTAGCAGATAACTGGATAGTGGAAGGGTTTGCATTTTTGCATAATTGCTTTTCAAACTCACTGTGCCATTTTTGGCAAAACAATAAAAGGGAGAAAGGGGAGCTGAGGGTGAAGCTAGCAACATCAGAATCCTTCTTACTAGAGAATGTCATATGCAATACTTTATTTTTTATTTTTTATTTTTTCTCTCTTCTTGAATCTTGAGTTTCTGGGTTTGAGTTTGTTTTCAACCTCTACTTCTTCTCCCTAGTAGGCCTAGACATAAAATGCCTTTTCAGAAAACACCCTGTCTGAGGAACTACACCCCAAGTGCATTTCCCTTCCATGGTTGTGAGGAAGCAGACAGAGGCTTCCAGGTCAAGGCCAACCCCTGGGAACCCCAGTGCGGAAAGCAGTGCTACCTTCAGGAACACTAATAAAGTCAGTCAGCTGGATGCTCTTTTCTGTCTGCTGAAGGATTATTTGCTCCAAACTCCTCCTTCCCCTACCTTCATTGCAAACTGCATCCCCCCTTATGTACTCCTTGCTGTATTGCTCATTATCCTCTTTTTCTATTTCCTCCCTTCTTTCCTTTACTCATACTCTTATGTCTCCTTTGAAGTTGTGAGAGTCCCCTTAACATCACTTCTACCCTATATTTAAATTGAAAAGAACACCAAGGATTTGCAAACATCAAGCTGTGCCGAAGGAGAGTCTGTCTAACTGCCTGACTTTATAAGTGTTGCCCTTTGTACTCATACTTCTTTCTGCTTGTTATACTTGCTGTTTTGATTAAATCATACTGAAAATTATTTTGGCCAGAAATCTTGTCTTCTTTGTACATCCCTTGGTACCACTGGGTTCTGATTCCAACTGGGGTCTTTGAGTCCAAATGCAATACGATAGATTGTTCCAAAACACATTTTTATCACAACATTGTATTATACGAACTAATTGTAGTTGCATATTATCATCAGAATTGCTCCATGGAACAGAGCAATTAATGAGTTCTGTTAGTTTTGGATTGTGAACAATGCTGGGTGCTTCCTTTAAGTCAATGCAACTCTATTCCAACTGGGCAGTGATAAGAGATTTAGATTATCCCCCTCCATGACTCTGGTGACAAGAGTCTCGATTTGGATATTTCACACTGGTATGGCATGGTAGCAACAGCAACTGGTATGGCATGGTAGCAACAGCACAAGCACTAATGTAAAAAACATGCTGGCATTTTTACTTCCTTTCATCCCAGCTGTGCAGGTATCGCGATAATAACAATGGTTTCTGGACCATTTCTACCATGATAGCCTATTATAAGAGAGCTGAAATAGAGGTAAATTTACCCCAAATCCACCTGGGGACCTCAGAGTCTAACCCATTCGATCTCCTCAAGTCTGGTCTTTTGCTAGATGTTAGAATTTTGGGATTTTGCTGTCTATAACATGTTGCTGCACAAACTGTTCTTGCTGTTCTTATTAAAATATGAGTGTACAAAAGTGAATATTCAGTCTACCAGTAATGGTGTTACTGGGGGGAAAAACTGAAAGGGAAACCTCAGGAGGGTCTAATCATATTACCAACATACTTTGATGTAGGTAATTGTTCTTTATCTAAAAGTACTTGAGCAAGAACGTAAGTGAGTAAGTGCTAACAGGCAACATTTAGGGAACTTCCCATATTGCAGAACAGAGGTGTCAAAGATAGGTGGAGTGCTAAATCTAGTGCTTGGAAGTGCACAGTCTGAATATGAGACACAACCAGGCGGATGTGAGAAAGCACTGGTTAAATGAGGACAGAGCTGCTGAGCTGGAGTTCTGCAAGTGGCACTACGCTTTACTACTGCTTTTGCTATTTTTAATCCTTCATCTGACAAAGTAATAATAAGAATTTGGTACACACTGAACAGGAAAAATACCAAAAAAGGAGATCCTGAGCCTGTCCCACAGATTTCTCTTCTGAAAAGGAGATAATCCACCTTCCAGATCACAATCTGTCCTGACACTCATTGGCTGAGATACTCCAAATATAAACTTCAGTTGTGTTAGCTTCTAAGCTTTATGGGGGAGGAGGGAAGCAACTATTCTATACAGAGGCCAGGTATCTGCTTGATGCTATGTAAAGACAACAACAAATTGTATCTAACTATATATGAATTGCATGTAAATACTTTGGGTACTATTTTTAACCCAAATATAATTGTTGCTAATACTTACAAAGCAGCTACTTCTGAGGTTTTGAGCTCCTCTTGTAGGTGGTTTATTTTTATCTGAAGGTTCTAAAAAATCAGAAAAAACCCATACATAAAATTAACCATTTCACATTTGTAAGTCCACCAAGCTTACTACTTACGAAGTCAAGTCTGTGAGCATTAGCAAAATATAATCATCAGTACTATCCTTACAATTATCAATCACGTGTCTCCACCTATGATAAATGAATATATAGGTGTGTCCCACCCTATTATTTATTTGTATCACAGTAGGAGCTTTGGCCTCAGGATCACTATATTAAAATGCACTTCTAGTGCCACCCATTTTAAAGGTATAATAATTGTTTTCCACCTGTTGATGGATAAAACATTTTATGTCTTTTCATTTTATGCCCCAAAGAGGTCATTGCTAAGCTGATTCTATTACAATCAAATCTATGGGAGGAGCAGTCAGCCAGGTCTGACCGTTCGCATAGGTTCCTAGCTGAAATACAGGACCTCCACCTTATCCAGGAGATGCATAGCCCCACTAGGGGAGATGGCTTGCTGGACCTGGTCTTGGCCACTGGGGATGACCTGGTAAGGGGACTGCAGGTCCTTGACCATCTGGGTGACAGTGGTCATCACCTGCTGGAATTCATCATCCAGCGCAGGGTGTTGAGGGCTTATACCAAGACTAAAGCCCCTGGCTTCAGAAGGGCCAACTTCAACAAATTTAGGAGATTAGTGGGAGAGGCACTGAGGGCCCAAAAGGTAGAGGATATGGAAGTCCATGAGGGATGGCTGGTTGTACCTTAAGGGGACGATCTCCCAGGCTCAGAGTGTGACAGTCCCTGAGAGAAAGAAGGGGAGTAAGAGTGCTCTGAAACCCACATGGCTCAGCAAAGGCATTCGAGAATGCCTGAGGGCCAAAAGGGAGGTGTACACACGGTGAAAGGGAGAGGCTATCACCAAGGAGGAATACTCCTCCTTGGCCCGAGAGTGTAGGAGGGCCATTAGGAAGGCCAAGGCGGGGGTGGAGCTCAGGCTAGCGACCAGGATTAAGGACAACAAAAAGTCCTCCTTCAAATACATTGGGAGTAAGAAGAGGGCACTGGGTAATGTAGGGCCCCTGCTAGACTCAAATGGTAATCTTGTGGCTATGCCAGATGAAAAAACCAAAATTTTTTGACAAGTTCTTTGCCTCTGTTTTCTTGGACAAGGACCAGGACAGCTGTCCTACCACAGGTAGGGGCAATCTTGGGGATAGCACTGCCAGGCCTCAGGTCTGTGCAGATGTAGTTAGGGATCTTCTGGAAGGGCTGGATGTTTTTAAATATGCGGCCCCTGATGCCCTCCACCCACGGGTGTTGAGAGAGCTGGCGGGGGTCATTGCTGTGCACTTGGCCCAGCTGTACGAGCGATTGTGGTCCATGGGCCAGGTGCCCAGAGATTGGAAACTAGCTAATGTAGTCCCCATTTTTGAGAAAGGAGGACCCAGGAAACTATAGGCCCATAAGCCTCACATCAGTCTTGCGGAAAATCCTTGAAAAAGTTATCAAGGATCACATCTGTGAGGGGCCAGCAGGGGAGATCATGCCCACGGGAAATCAACATGGGTTCATCAAAGGCAGGTCCTGCCCAACCAACCTGATGGCCTTTTATGACCAGGTAACTAAATCCCTGGATGATGGTGTTGCTGTGGATATAGTCTTTCTGGACTTTAAGAAGGCCTTTGACACTGTCTCTCACCCCCTTCTCATTAATAAATTGAGCAACTATGGCATTGATGCTCACAGTTTGATGGGTCAAAAATTGGCTGATGGGGTGCACCCAGAGAGTGGTGGTGGATGGGTCATACTCGACCTGGCGGGATGTGGACAGTGGGGTCTCCCAGGGATCGGTCCTGGGGCCTACATGGTTCAATATCTTCATCAGCGACTTGGATGAGGGGGTGGAAAATACGTTGTCCAAGTTTGCCGATGACACCAAGATGTGGGGACAGGTAGGCACGCTCAAAGGGAGAGAGGCTGCAATTAGATTTAGACTGTCTACAGAAGTGGGTGGATGGTAACAGGATGGGGAGAAGGAATCCACAGCATACATACAAGCTAGGGAGCTCCCCCTTTGTGAGCACAGAGGCGGAAAGGGATCTTGGCATCGTTATTGACTCCTAGATGAACATGAGCCGCGAATGCAAGACCACAGCCAGCAAAGCCAGCCGCCCCTTGTCGTGCATCCAAAGATGCATCTCAAGCCAGTCCAGAGACGAGATACTTCCCCTCTACGTGACATTGATCAGGCCACAATTGGAGTACTGCGTCCAGTTTTGGGCAGCACACTTTAAGAAGGATGTGGCCTGCCTTGAGAGGGTTCAGAGGAGGGCCACTCGCTTGGTTGGAGAGCAACAGGGCAGACCTTATGGGGAGAGGCTGAGGGACCTGAACCTGTTCAGCCTCAGCAACTGGAGGCTGAGGGAGGATTTGGTGGCTGCCTACAAACTCATCAGGGGAGATCATCAGCAAATAGGAAGGGTCCTATTCCCCACAGCAGCACCTGGGGTGATGAGGAACAATGGCCAGAAGCTGCTGGAGAATAGGTTCAGGTTAGAGATTAGGAGGCACTATTTCACTGTTAGGGTGGCTAGGATCTGGAACCAACTTCCTAGGGAAGTGGTCCTTGCTTCCACCTTGGGTGAATTCAAAAAGAGGTTGGATGAACACCTGTCTGGGGTCGTGTAATCCCAGCGTGTGCTCCTACCAGTGGCGGGGGGTCAGACTAGATGATCTGTTCAGGTCCCTTCTGACCCCAAACTACTATGAAACTGTTATATTTTACCCAGTTGCTTCATATTTCTTGTTGTTAATTTTGAGAAGGGCTGAAAGACTACAGCAACGACAGTCACATTAACTATGTAAAACAGAGAAAGATTGAATATTTTGACTTCTAATATAAGATTATACCTCTATGATTTTACCCTGTTCTGCCACTTGTCCTTGTATTTCAAATATTTCATGCTTTTCCTGAAAATACACAAAAACAAATACATTTTATTGGGGGAAGCAGGAATATCAACTACTTGTATTTTATATTTCTTTAAAAAATGATTATTAATACAGTTAAACTGTAGTGAGATTCCTCCCTATCAGCAATTCTTTTCTATTTCAGTGGCAGTTATCATGATTAGCATGATGAACTTAAAGATCTCTCAGCTGAATAAGTTTTCCAAAGTTACAGGGTACCAACAGGGTAGCCTGTTTCTGATCTCTGTCTGCCTTTGGTGTTATTTGACTCATTAAAGAAATTCTGTTATAGTCTTCACTACCCATTCAGTAAATGTTATATACTGACATAGTACTGACAAGTATTCAATGTACTTAAAGATCAATATACTTCCCAATTCCATCAGGAGGTGAGTAAGTATTAAATCCATTCTACCTGGGTAAATGGAGACAGGTTAGGTCAGTTGCCTAAGTTCACATGCAGTTGCTAAGGTCACATGTGACATCCAAGTCAGGCAACAGAATGCAGGGTCCTGGTTCCAGAACCCTTCTCTTAGACAACACATACATTCAGGCTAAGGCAAAACAGACTACGTCACCCAAAGGTCATAGCACCCTCTCCGAAAACACAAGAAGCAGTTGCGGGACTGAAGGTCACCTTGTGGATCCAGGCCTCAGTTAAGGTTAAAACATTTCTAGCAGTACTATATATCCTACAGCAGGGGGTACACTAGATCTAGTTCCCAGATCTGGAGGAGGTTTGCTTCTGCTTATGCCTCCACCAGGGTCAAGCTTCATTGTGGCTTCCCTCAGTTCCCTACTCCCTGGCCACAGCTTCTAGTTGGAAGGGGGTAGGTGTGGGGGGACAGTGGTAAGAAGCAGTGGTGGTAAGGACTCGGTTTTTAGCTGCCCAACCCCAGTGCAACTCCCCACTGGCATGCAGCTGGGAAGCAAGGGGCTGGGGGAAGTGGAGGTGGCACAGGCAAAGCCCCCTACTGCTGATGCATTGCCAAAGCCACCTGGTCTGTGCTGAACCACAGCCAAGTTGTTCCAGCCTGCAGCTTGTGAAAGATTGTCAGGTGGTGCCCTACAGAGCATTCAAATGGGTTCATGGAAATGAGACAAATCAGTTTTTCTCTCTGAAAGAAAGAGCTATCTCTCTGCACTACTGCTTTAAAACCACAGCTATAAACTTGTCTGAGACTATGCTTTGACAAAGATTTAGTTTTTATGGTTTTGATGAAAAATGAAAAAGCAGCCTTCCCTCTTCTCCCTAAAACTGAGAACACTAACAAAAATCCCCACACACAAACCCTGTACCAAGAATAAGGAACCTAACTAAACAAAGGAAGGAAACCCATCAGATCAAAACACTCTACCCTTGCTGACTATTTAAAGTACAGTGCCTTAGAAGGACACATGGTGACTTAAGGGGGCAGGTAATGGAATATGGAGTTTGACTTTTAAGTGGCTGGGTAAAATCCTCTCCATATGTTAAGGCCCACATGTTCTGCACAAGGCAAAACAGCAAGTAGCTGTAATACCTGCCTGTTGGTAAATCAAAGGAGAAAATATAGATTCAGTGGGCCATGGAGACTAAACTACCCCGTGTCCCTAAGATCTTACCCATTCTCACTTTATCCTTATAATTTTCAAGCATTGCACTACAGTTAGTCCAGTTGTACCAGTGGTAGCAATGACGCAAGAACTACTATTGTTAGGCCCATAACAGACACTGGTGTTTTGCTTTCTGTGTTGTCTACACTAGTGCAAAACACTAGTATTAAACACCCCAGTGTTCTAGAAGCTAATCTACAATAGCGCTCCCATTGTTACGACTGACAAAGCATTTTGGTGCCACAGCAATGGTGGGAAAATTGCTTCTTGGGGGACGGTTTCTCCAGTTCAGGGGGAGGTCAGACTGCAGAAACAAGTGGGAGGATTATGGCACTTCCACTTATGCCATAGCAGGTCTGTGGGTAGAGACCATCAGTTGCTACAGAAATCAACACTGGTTCTTATGTCAGTACCAAACCTGCAATATAAGATTATTTTAACAATCTTATTGCAAATTATCATACCCTGATATGTCTGCCACAGGAATTAATTTCTTTCTTCATAAGTAAGGACATGTTGTTACCTTTATCATGTCCCCCTTCTTGTCTTCCAGCTCCCTCTCACATTGCAGCAGATTCATCTGACAATGGTAAGAGGTTAGACAGTGTGAGGGCAACCATGGTCAAGGGGTGAGAGAGAAATCATTGATTTGCTATGATGTTTGAGCTTGGGAGACACAAACTGGTCTTAAATGTCATTTTAAAATGTTGCATATAATGAAAGGAACTCTCCACAGGATTTCCTAATGTTAACTATATCCTTTGCTTTTATTATTATTTGAAAATAATATAAGAAGCTTCTGTCAGCTTTTTGCAAAGCCTTTTGTTCAGGAATAGGAGAAGTTCTGTGTGTGTGCTTGTAATTCTTAATAGCTTCCCTGTTGCAAGTATGTGTAGGAATAAGTGCAGTAGTCAGTGGAGGAGAAGACAGGCTCCCTTTCTGCTTTTACAAGTAGCAGTGAGTAAAGGCTATATGCATAATCTTGTATTTTATCCTGTGAACTCTTTAAACTAGGAGCCATTTTTTCTTACATACATGTAGATTGTCTACCAAAAGAAACCCTTACCATGATTAAGACCTCTAGCTGCTACTACATATACAAGCATAATAGTAATGTTGATGTAATAACATCACTGCCAACAGTCATTAGGTCCTTTCAAGTTTATTTGCATTATTTTCCCATAAAAGTTCTTCTCTGAGGCCTCTTGATAAGTTAACCAGTTCTTATATTATGGGATTGTCATATTCTGAACTCTTCTGTATATCAAGTGAGAAAGTAACAGTTGGTAATAGATTGTACATTTAGTAAGACTTTCTATGCTGTCTGTAATTACGTGTGTTTTTTCAGAGTTCGTTTTTCAGGAGGGGCATAGAGGCATAGATTCATATAGTACTTTCATTAGGAGCAGCTTGCTTTCCCACATCACATTTTTTTTGAGTTAACTTAGCTGACAGTCCTGTTGCCAAACTAACCAACACAATTTATTTCACAACTAAATGTATCTCATTTCTTCTGAAGTACCTTTGCCTTTATATCTGTACACAAAAAACCAAAGAGAGACACCCTGATTTCTCGTGATCTTGGGGAATTTGGTTTTGATTAATTGCTCCTCCAGTGTTTACAGAAACAGATCTCCAGACTTGGGAGTACTGTTGCAATCTCTTTTTTAGAAGATTGCTCCAACTTTCCCAGTTCCCCAGAAATTATTCTCAGAGCAGGAGAAAATTACAGACATAATTCTAGAAGTCCAAAGCATCTCTAAAAGCAAATTTCCATCTAAATAATATTATTCTCTCCCTTTTCTGTATTTTAAATTTTCTGGGATGTGGTGCAGAATACCTACCAGTCATCCAGAAGGACTACAACTTGGGAGGTTTGAATAAAGTTTCAGCAGCTGATTTATTTGGCAGTGTTCTCCAATTTACCAAGTACTCATTTATATGGGAGTCATATCACTCACAAGTGATGTGGACTCATATATGATAAGAAAAATGGACAGTGAAACCACACAACTATTTATCGAGTTGCGATTGTGAGGGGAGTTTAGGTAGGCAGAATAAGTTTACCAGCATGTGGAATTTTGCCACATCACAGTATCTAAGCTGTGCCCGAATAACTTCCCTCTCACCCCCTAACTGGCCACTGCCAAAATAAGCCCTGATCATTCACTCCTGCTCAGGCCCACCAAAAATCAACCATTAGGTATAGAGTACTTGCTCCCTGTGAATGGCACCAAGCACCTCTGGGGGGACCTGAGTGTTCCTGTCTTCTCTTTCTATGCTCCCCTCAGGCTCTTCCAGAGAGCCTGAGCACACCCCCACATACAGGTACTATGAGCTAACTCCTCTGCCTATTTACCCAAGGAAATATCTGGTATGCTCAAGCAGAAGCAAGTGGGATACAGCTTATTTTATTAGCAGCAGACATACATTGGAAGGGAGGTTGTATAGACGTATCCCTGCTATCTCACGTGAACTGAAGGTATGACTCACCATGGTCAGAGACCGCTACTAGAATCACATTGTTGCCTAACATCATCCTGGAGATTTTATTCTGTACAGACTCAGAAATGAGTGCAGCTTGTGAAATAAACTAATTCTACTTCCTACAAGAGCTTGGTCAGGAAGTGCACAAAGCAACTACTGACTAGTCCTAGTGCTATTTATATGCAAAATGCAATGTGATCATACCCACAGTGACACTGTTCCATGGCAGACCATTTAATACTATTAACATTGCACTGCATCACTATAACAATATGATTTTCACACTTGCCTTTAATTGATTTATCTTCTGTGCACCTGGAAATTCTTGAGGCTTATGAGTGTTACCTTCATGGAATTCAGAAGTCTGAAATTTAAATATATATATATATGTATTGGTATATATGTTTAAGAACAATGGAAATACATATAACCAGTGCCCAATTCTCACCAAATGAAAAATCCCTGAAACTCCAGGAATTTCTCTCCCCACACCAAAAGAGAAGTTCTAGGTAAGGCCTAGAGTTCAAGCTGTGCTGTGAAAATCTAGGACATTTGAGATATCTCTCCATCTGAATTGTCATTTTAATTTTACTGCCCAAAGACACAACTGAGTGTAAAGCAGGAGTGAAAATGTTTGCTCTGTCATTTGAAAACACCTGAAATTTAAGAGTTCTCTTATAGCACAATGCCTTATAGCACCTGAAATTTAAGATGCTCTTATAACACAATGCCTTAAATTAATCAATTTGTGGGTTTGGTCTAATTACTATTAAATTAACAACAATTTTTAAAAGTATACAAATCTTTTTATTTTCTACTTTCAGAGCAGCCTAACATTTCATCATCAAACTGTCAAGTAGGTAACTTCCTGTCTGACTGTTGTCAGTTCCTCATCATATTACATCTCTTTGTAATTACTAGTGGTAATATACTAACATTACAAATGTGGTTTTTTTTAATTAAGCTACACAACACCTTGAGAGATGCTCCACATACAGAAGTTGAACCAATGATGGTGAAAACTTGCCTTAATTGACAGCCAATGCAAACCTGGATTGAAAATAGTGTAAATGAGACGGGAAAAAGTCTACACACTGGATTTGTGGACAAAGCTTTTTTTGTATGATGTTAGCATACATAGTCCTAGGGGACTATAGCATAGCCCTAGCAGAGCAGTCACATTTCAGTATTTTTCCTTGCTCAATAGGCAAAAAGGTAGGTAGGGTAGCTTCTTAGGCCATGTGTAGACAAAATGAGAGGTGTGTTTGCATGACACTTTAAAGTAGACTAAATGCTTTTGCATCACTTTAGTGGTATCAGTGTTTGCATGCCTGGCAGCATATTGTGCATTAATGCCAGCCGCTATAGGAAATGTGGTGGCATAATGCACCTTCAATGACTTGGGGCGCAGCAAACTAAAACTCCTTTGAGGAGTTTTATTTTGCTGCCCCTACAGCCATGGAGTGAAGCACCAGGCTCCGTACAACTCAGGGGCTCTGCAGGAAACCCTGGAGACAGCCTGACAGCAGCCCAGGAAAGCAGCTCTGCCCAAGACGAACAGTGAGCCTGATCTTTTTTTATTCCCTCCCCTGGAGCCTGCCTGTCTGAGCTGCATGGGGGCCTGGTGCTTCTCTCTGCAGCTGCAGTGTCCCCCAGGACCACCCGAGCTGGGTGCCTGCTGGCAGATACCGCCTGGGGGGAAGCTCCAGCTACTGCAGACGGAAGCACCCAACCTACCTGCAGCCCAGGGACCACTCCACCCACTGGCAGCTCACCCTCCCCTCCCTGCCTGAAAGGCAGGTAAGTCAGCAGGGTGTGTGCATGACACGAGGGTTTAATCAGCCCTAAATTGAAGCAGTATTTTTTTAAAACCCACTGCTTTAATTTAGGACCCGTGTTTCGTCTACACACGCCATTAGAAACTAACTGGTTCAGAGAAATGTGAGCTTTCATGGGCAAAAACTTATTCTGTCAGTCACTATCATTTGATGGTTGTCCGTTTAGCTTGGTCCGATGCTATATGGTTGTTAACATCTGTTGAGGTAAGTTGTTGTCTATGAAAGCTCATGCTTCTCTGAATCAGTTAGTCTCAACCCAGGGGAGCGGGCCACGAGACCCTTTTAAGAGTGCCATGGAGCGCTGCCCAATGTTAGCACTGGTAGGGCAAACACCTACAAATGAATCACAAGATAAACTAGGAGATGTGAAAGAGGAATTCACAGGAAACCATTCTGACCCAGTGTGGGCTTTCTGTATTCCTTGCAACAGAAACATGGTTAAATTACTTCTTCTTTGTAGTGGAAAAATGAGCGAAAGCTAAGAGTTGAAATTTTTTGAGGGTTGCCTCGGGTTTGATGAGGAGTGTCGTGAGTCTAACAAGGTTGAGACCCACTAATCTAAGGCGCCATCCTGCCCTGCCTTGCCTTCTGCCTGACATCCAACACACAGCTAACCACCTCTTTGCCCAAGAAAGAAATTCTGTTCTCTAACCTCCTCCTCCTGCCACTCCAAGTCTTTCCACTTCTTGACTTTGGTAAAGCCTGGTTTTATATCATCCAGATCTCCCCTCACTCTCTTCATAGGCACTGGAGAGCTATGAAAACTGTAAGACAATACACAGCTAAGAATAAGGAACAAATGCAACCGGGGAGATTATGTCCTGCTTATAGAGACTGACTGGACAAGAGTGAGGGAATTTTTAAAAAGTGTTGAGAATCTAATCTTTCTCATCCTCTTTTTCTCCCTTTATCTTATCTTTATCATTATCTTTCTTTTTTCCTCTTCCTGCTCCCAAATACCATTTACAAGGCCAGTTATATGAAAATTAATCTGAGATAAAGCGAACCAAGCCTTTTTTTCTGAAATAGCAACTTAACTCTCAAAAGGAACTGAGAAGTTTTCATTCATTGTCAAAACCAGGGTTGTTTTTTTACATTGTGACCACTTGTACACTTTCACATGGTCTTACTGGATCCAAGAAGTAGATATGCAATAATATCAGGGAAACACCCTAGTCTTACACAATTTCTAAACTACTCAATCAAAAACTGGGAGAAATTTCAGAGGAAATCTTGTTTGGGGTGGCTTTCTAAGTATATACATTTTTGGATGAAGTTCACTTAATACCAATCAATTCCCACTCCACAACATTATCATACACAATATCCTTACAAGTATTGACTCTCCACTTGCCAAAGGAAAATAGAGCTAGTTCTCACAGGGGGATGTCTGAAGTGGAAGCTATGCTAGTTATAATGAAAAAAAGCTACCTGTATCCCTTTTACCTTTTGATCTTTTCCTTGAAATACCTGTTTTCATTTAAGAGCTGGTGATTTTCCTCAATAAGCTTAACAGCCATCTTGCTGAGGTACTTCTTCTCACTTTTTAGCCTCTCTGTAGCTAATATCAGGCCTGAAATCATTGTGTTCCTACAAAAACATATTCTCATCATAGCCCTTTGATCCAAACAAAAAACATGGCTGAGCTCTTTCTCCCAGAGAGCTGGAATCAGATATGTGAATGAACCTTATAACTAACTGCCTTTTTGAAGTCTCTATTTGTGGCAACCCTCCCAACGGGCTCTCTCTTCTGTCCGTAAGGACAGTTCCTTCTGTATGGCATGACTAGCCCTTAGACAATCCCTCCCAATATAAAGTGCTAACAGAGCCATAACAGATTACATGGTATAGCACCAACTTCTTAGATGGTGTGCCATTTTTACAAAACCCACTTTTTTGTTTCTGAATTGCAATACCTTTAATTTTATTTTATTTCCATATTATCTGAGGGAATCATAAAATATTTAGCTTTATCTTCTCACCAAAGAATTATTTACCCAGTTTACACATGGGGCACTAAGGCATAGTTTACATATGGGGCACTAAGGCACAAATAACATCATAGGAAAGCAGGGTTGAGGTCATGAGTACATTTAGTCCATCCTCTTGCTCAAGGCAGGATTATCCCTGACTCAGTCACCACAATTAAATGGCTGTCTAACCTGCTCTTGAAAATTTCCAGGGATGGAGCTTCCCTAACTTCTCTAGGTAGAAGATAATAAGAGAAAGACTCAAAGTCCAAACTCCTCTTTCAAGGCAGTAATTGGCACTGGACTCCAACATCTCAGTGCCTTGACTATAAGACTTTCAGTTGTATATGGCTATTTCACTTTCCATTCTCTAAGGCAGGTTTGTCCAACATACAGCCCGCAGGCCACCATATGGCCCACCAAGCTGTTTTCTGAGGCCCAAGGTACTGCAACAGGAAACAAAAGTAAGCACTATTTACTTCCGTTCCCACCCCTTGTCCCTCCCCCAGTCCCTCAGCAGCTTCCTAATGGGGGCAGGGGGTTCTCTGGCTGGCCCACTGGGTGATAAAAAGTTGATGATCCAGCCCCATATTCAAAAGGGTTGAAAATCCCTGCTCTAAGGAAACTTTGGATGGGAAGGAGCTGTAGTAATAAAGTCAAAGCCTACAGTTTTCAAAACTCATTTTGTGTGGTCTTTCTTGATCCAGAGTACCCAAAGCTTCCCTGAAACTCAGATGCTGAACCAAAGAATTTTCTGAAACGGCACAGGTGCAACAAAAGGACTGGTCCCCGGCTTGGGTATTTGCCATATTGAAACTGGTAAAAAAGAATGAGCTGGGTAACAGAATTGGATCAATCAACCTTTGAAGTTCTGCTTCTGCCTCACTAAGCTTATGGTGGCATTAACTGCACCAGAGTGCCTGTGTAGGCCTGGTATCTGGTTGACTTTGTATGAGACAATACAAAGAAATGGAGAGGAATAGTAGACAATCCTTCATAGAATGATTATTAAACTTGAGATTAATTATTAATGTTTATTAACTGGGAAATTAGTTGTAACAAAATCACTGATTAATGTTTGTACCACAAATATGAGATGGACTGTCCTCTTCTCTTAAAGTTACAAAATCAAATTTGAAAAAAGTGTTAATAAAAACCTGAAGGTTTAAAGGGTTTTTAAATTTTGTTTTCCTACTAGTCATGCTACAGTCCCTTGTGTACCAGCCATGACCACTCTACAGGCCCATCTTCTTTCAGCTGTCCTGCTAAGCTTCCACTTGGCAGTGGTGACCAGCTGGAACACTTTGACACACAGCGGCTTTTTCAAAACACTGCGTTATCTAACCTCAACAGATACAACACAGCGCAACAAAAGCAAAGGAGTACTAACACAACAGCACACGCACGTTTGTCTTACCTTAAACTTACTTAGCCCAGGTTATCCAGACAGCTGCACTTTGCTCTAAAGGAAACAGTCCACAGCTCAGCTTTTCTCCCTTCCTGACTAGTTTAGGGTGGCCCTTTATACCCTCAACATTCCTTTATCAGCCCTAAATCTTCCATACATAGCCAAGTTGATTTATGTTCTCTATATGGGAAGAAGGGAGAAAGCAGTTAGCTACATCATCTTTTCATGTATTGATAAACAAGGACTATCTGAGATGTGCTTTCCTCTCAGTATGCTGCCCTGTTTGAACATACAACATTCATAAAATAATACATGATAAAATAATACATGCATATTCTACTTCCTTGACACTATCATGCCTCTGAAAACCAGTCAATTCATTTAAAAGAAAGCCAGCCCTACTTTACACAGAGCAAAAATAAAAGGCAATGAAAAGGAAAGAACTTTGTTCTATAAAGTAAAATCTAAACAGCAGTCAACTCCTTGATTGCAGACAAATCTGAGTTAAGCTACATCTCCAAGAGCTAACTCCCTAAGCTCCTGATGTACTGACCTTGTTTGTGAGGTAGCATGAGATCATAATTTATTAACTAAAAATCACTCAGCAGAGGATAACTCACTTTGCCTTAATCTCCCTCCTTTAAGGCTTAGTATTGATACTCAGTGGGTACGTTCATTAATACGCTCTTGCTACTGTGTCTAATGAGAGGTACTAATGCGCAGTAGCAAAAGCGCATTTTTTTAGTGATGCTTAATGTGTGGTAGCCTAATTGTACTGCGCATTAGTGTGGTAGCATGGTTTTGCCATGATGCTCTAATCCACAGTAAAATAGGCTACTGTGCATTAAAGCACACATGTAGACATGTCCAGTGTAAGGCTTGCTAAAAACACTGCTTTCCTGAGGACTTCAGTGGGAACAGAACAATGAAGACAAGCTTTCTTGTGAGATGGTCAGACAATGTTTTCAAATGTAACTATAGATAAAACCATTCCTGGTCCCACTGCCGTTAGTGGCTAATACTGCAATCAGGATCATGGCATAGCAAAATACAGTTTTGCACCTCTCTAGTGTCAGAATATAAGGCTGCTCTCTCAGCAGAATGAAGATTTTGGGTACTATTGAATTCAGTGCTGCTCAGATTCACCAGTAGCACTGGTTGCCTGAGGAGGACCAGGAGGATACAGCAATGTCTCTCTACTGTGACTCTTGCATTGCTCTTCCAGATTTTGGTTGCTTCTATTTACACAGACTTCTGTATAAGACAGCCCTTCCTGAGTATCCCATAGCATAGAGGACAAATGCAGGTTTTTTGGGGAGGGGGTTAACTCAAGCTTGCAATATCTTTGCTCAGTGTCTGCTCTGACTTCCTGTTTGCTTTTGGTTGCAAATGAAAGTGTGGGTGATAACCATCAACACTTTGAATAAGCTAGAAAGTAATTACCTAAGAGATCACTTCTCATCACTATCTTTTAATTCAGCATTTAAAATAAGCCAGAAGAATCATAGAGTTAGTTTGCTCTGCCGCAAGCTCGCCTTTGTGATTCCCCATCCCTCACCACCAGGATCTGAAACTACCAGACTCTAGAAAAACAGGTGAGGCTCATTTGTTTTGATTCATTGTTTTTCAGGCTCACTGTAAATCTATCTGCCATGTAAGGTGAGAGCTGTGACTGGAGGTATTAGTGTATGCAATTTACATACATTTCAGTTCTTGTAAGCTAAGGCACATTGGTATTAAAGAAATTAACTTTTTAAGATGGGTAAGGGTTGTTTCACTTTCAGGGCTCCATTCAACAAAGCACTTAAGTGTATGATTAATCATATTGACTCCTCTGGAATTCCTTGTGATAATAGGCATGCTTATATGCTTTCAGGGCCCAGAGCTTTATGTGGGACCAAACTAACTAGAGATTACAAGCCGTAAATAACAAATACATTTTTCCTGCTTCTCTGTTGAATGAAGTTCAGGGCCCTAGAAAATCTACAAAGGTTCAATGGGCAATGTAGCAAAGACAGAAACCATGTTAGCTCACTAAAGATTAGCCCTAGAAACCAGAAAAGACTACATGACAGCATCTCAGCAAAAATAAGTAAGAATGCTTAATGGGCAATTGATATACCATATTATCTAAAAGGATGGGTCCTTTTTACTGAGCCAGTTCCAGTTAAAAAATGTGTAGCCTGAGAAATAAGAATCTGAGAGTACTGCACTTATTATAATGTAGTGGTTCTCAACCTTTTTAGACTCAACGCCACCCTCCATAACTTCTGTGAATTGAGTGGCAACCCATTTAAAAAACTAAATTCTTTATTACAGTGCTTACCTGCTTAACGGGGGGCCAGGAAAAAGGAGGTACAGGTGGCAGAGAAGAGCCTGTGCTGCAGTGAGTGGGGGGAGGAGGAGTGGCTGCAATAGAGAATAGCCTACACTTTTCTCCTCAAGGTTTCTCTCTCTCCCTGCATCACCCTTCAAAAGCTGTCACAGCATCCCAGGGTGCCCTGGCACCTGGTTGAGAATCACTGTTATAATGCATCAAAATAGTCACAGCAAAAACTATAAGTAAAAACTATTTAAAATGCTTAACTAAGAGGGGTTGCATTGAAACATTGATACTGTCCACTGGCTTATCTAGACCGAGAAGAAGAAAGGAAATGGGAGGGGGGGAACTAAACCACAGTTGTGGGTCCATTCTTACATCCTGTAAAGGAAGTGGTCACAGGCATGAAAGAAAAGCAGGAGTTTTACATTATAGCTATTTTACAATTGCATATCTGCTAACTAGAGATAAACACCCTGAACAGGTTCAACGAATGGCTCTCAAAGGTGTAAAGACCCAATCACTCAATTCTACAAGAGAAAGATATGATGTGCAGATTTTCAAATAATCAAACACAAACAACACCCTGCATGGTTAAGAATAGAGTAAGAACAGATTAATAGATTAAGAATGGATTGATAGATTAAGACTAGATGGTTGTGGCTGATATGATTTATTAAGTTGCACCATTGTGACAGTTCTTTGCCATACCATGTGTCTCCGGCGGCTGGGGGGGCATGGCAAGTTCCCGCAGGTGGTGGCAGTGCTGTCGGCGGTGGGATCATGGCAGTGACCACCTGCAGACGTCACTGGCCAGTGGCAATCACAGACCACCCGCAGTGTCAGTGGCCAGAGGGGAGGAGTGGGGGTAGTGAGCAGTGACCACCCACAGGTGCCGCTGGCAGTGTTGGTGGCACCTTTTCACAGGGGTGCGCTGCCACGCTCAGGGGGTGCATGTGCACTCATGTGCACCATTTACATGTTGCCAGTGCCACACAGTCACTGAGGTCTGTTATGTGGGGCAGCAAGTCTGCCATTGACTGAAGTTAGTCTATGAAGAGATATAAATACTGAAAGTACTGTAGCATGAAGTGCTGAGGTGCGGAGTCAGTCTGGCTAAATTGGTCTGCTATGGCTGAAGTCTGTGGCTGAGCACTTAAAGCCAACATTATCATTTTCCCTGATCCTCAAATCCAGTTTTGTATGTCCCAGTTGTATTTTTAAATTAAAAAATGTGCACTTTTCTTGGACTTATAGTCTGCCTTTGTGACTTCTTGGCTGATTACAGATGTTAAAAAACCCCCAGGAAAATGCAGCTTGCCTTATACTTGGTGTGCATCTGTGCAAGCCCACTGGATGCCCAAAAGAGGCATCATGTTAGCTGGACCTGGCTCTCCCATGTCTGCATAGATTGGGTGCTTTAGTGGGGCTGTTTTGGTGCTTTTATCTAATAGCTAATTCAATCAGCGATTAGATAAAAGCACCAAAAAGCCCCACTGAGGTGCCTAATCCATACAGAAGGGGGAAAGTAATATCTTCCTAAGGCTAAACAGTACCAGCTACACCCACACTGATGGTGGCCCAGGGTTAGAAGAGAGGCTGAGTCACACCCAATCTCATAGAAAAGGGGCTGGCATTTTGGTGCCACCTTTAAATCAGTACCCAAAGGTGCTGCCCAAGTTACGTTACTGGATGTTTTCCTGCCTGACCTGCCTGTTTAGAATGCAAACTCTTTAAGGAAGAGAATTAATTGTATACTAAGTGTATAAGACCTTATGGGAAGGGATTATGATGCTGAATGCTGACCTGTAGGCACTACTGTAATACATGCAGTAATAATAGAAGTGGCTCTTGTTTAACACAATATCTGTATAATGGATGTTAAATGTGCTACTTAATTAAACCTAGATCTATAAATATGATTTCTACCAATTTTCCATTTATCTAATCTCCTAGGCAATGGCCAGTAGCGTAACCGAGGGAGACTGACTAGGACAGCAGCCCCAGGCACTGCCTTTGGGGAAGAATGCAAAAATAGCCGGCAGCTCAGCAACTGGAACGGTCCCGTTATGTTTCTATCAATCACCACCACAATGGAGCACCGATAATATGAGAAAGCCTCAAAGCCAAACTGCTCCTCCCAGGCAGTAATTGGCATTGGACTCCAACTTGTCAAAAGGTTTTCTGGCCTTTCCCTTCTCTTTCTTCATTCTCCTTTTACTTAACCAGTTAGGGCATATTTTCTCCCAGACCCAAGTGTCCAACTCTGAAATGAACTCGAGGGAACAAAAATAGTGTTATACATTCAGTCTTAAACTTTTCCATTTCCTGACTTGGAATGCTTTACTATATATCTACAGTGTTTTATTGCCATAGATTTAGTGCATTTAAATAATATGTTTACTAGTTTAGTTTTTGCTCTGCCCCCTTCCCCCTTTTTCCACGCACACGCACAGAAACACATGTCCTATTTCTACCATCTTTCCTTGGGATGTCAGTTATCCTTCATTACCCTTTACAATTTATGGAACTCCTTGATGAGGAAGACCATTAGCCTGCAATTCCTCCGTCACTCCTGCAGGACAGTTATTTTTTAAACCATTGCTCTCTGCACTACTGGTAAGGATGGCGAAATTAATATGTTCCTTGTTCCTGGTGACTCATTTGAACAGGGAGTGGAGCAGTATTTGAGAGTTATCTGGTTCAAGCTGCCCATAGTCTTAAGATAGCAAAAATTGTATGATCCTTTTACTGCAGAAAAATAATTTTTTGCTCATGTAGGAGTAACAACTAAATGCTTTCATTGGTGCTTTGAATCTCTCATTAACCTGTGCAGATTTTAACTTGAGAAGTGATTATTAGTTTATAACAGTCCTTAATTTTACATGATGTCCAAGCCTGTTTTGGTCAGAAAGTTACCTCTAATGACTACTCATTTGTTTAGCCAGTACCTGGATCTTTTTTTTAGTAGATGTATTTCAAGTCAATTAATTTCTGCTCTATTTGGTTGTTCAGATCATTATTTGAAATCCTTCAATATTCCTTTTTAAGCCAGACTCAGCAACCATGACAACCACTTGCCAATCTCTAAGCAGTCTAAATAGGAATATTTTTATGTCTGACTTGGATTATTTTTTCATCTCAGCTTCAGTTTCTGAGGATTTGACTATTTGCCTAAGGGTAGGACCTAGGGTAGTGAGCATT
Source organism: Crocodylus porosus (assembly GCF_001723895.1). Classification (NCBI taxonomy): domain Eukaryota; kingdom Metazoa; phylum Chordata; order Crocodylia; family Crocodylidae; genus Crocodylus; species Crocodylus porosus. The sequence continues at coordinate 88,272,673 of NW_017728886.1, forward strand.
CTCATTTCCCACTGACTGTTGAGCTCCTTTCAGGGAAGTGAACCAACAAAACTGGCTCAGCAGAGAAAAACTTCACTCAGTTAAATTTCCACTCCCAGAACGCAAGGCACTGAACCTCAAAGCCAAGGAGCCGATAAGTTGTTAGAACAAGTTGGTCTTCAAATGGCCACAAGTGACTCTAAATATGCCTCCCTTCTCACGGTGGCTAAGAATATCTGTGTTTTACTGAGAAACTATGTGAGAATACCACCCAAGTTGAACGCACCTCTGCTGCAAATGCAGATGTCACCACAGACAAGGTTCTTTGGGTAAATCCAATATCTTTTATTAGACCAACTCCAATAGTTGGAAAAATTCTTCTTTGCAAGCTTTGCTCAGACCAACTGCAGACACTTCTTTAGCCTGAAGAAGGATGTTTGTACCTGAAAGCTTGCAAAGAAGAATTTTTCCAGCTATTTTAGTTGATCTAATAAAAGATATCGAATTTACCCAAAGAACCTTGCCTGCCTATGCATTAACCTCTCAAAATATCCTTTTTCATATGTCCTTAGACCAACCTATACCCCTGATGTTAGCACAAAAACTTGTTCCAAGACTGCGCTACCTTGGTGCCAAAGGCCAATACAAGCTTTGGCCTTTGACAGATGTTAGTTCTGTAGCGCTACAAAGGTTGCAGCCCACAGAAAATTAGATCACAACACGTGGGCACATAGGCAGAGCCCCCTGGCTGGAGGGCAACACTGTCACCACAAAGTCACACTGTCTTGGCAGGAAGTCATAAAGGGCTGCTCTGTGGCTCCTGCCATCCCCAGGAGAGCTTTTCAGTGATGCAAGACATTTTGCTTGATAACTGTTGCTGCCATGCCAAAAGCTGAGACCAGAAACGGGCTGCAGAAATGTCCCCTAGTCTTGGGCTCTCTGTAAGGTGTTTAAAGTTTCTGGCTTCTGGGCAGCCTCAAAGGCAGCTGAAGCCAGTCTTAGGCAGCCCAGGACCCCTTTACATTTCCCAGTGCTTTTGACATTCAAGCACCAGTAGCCCTTTAAAGTTCCTGGGTTGCAGGCAGAGTCTCTGTCTCCAAACAGCCCCAGCCATCCCCCCTTGCACACAGCTCTGTCACCCTTGACCCTGTCACCGCAAGAAGTGACTGGGGAGGAGAACAGCGGGGTTGGGACAGAGTCACCTTCTTCTGGGTCCAGGAGGACCTGGACCAGGCAGGGGGCAGTGGTCCCTGATAGCTTGCATCTGGGAAATCTACCATGGAGCCAGCCACTCTCCCCCTCTCTTGGAGGGGAGAAGAGAACGTGGGGCATTGTGAGATACTGATGGACGGAAATACTTGTTCAGGTGTTAAATTTGTGGTGAAAAAGAAACTTTCGGGTCATAGATCTGCCAGTTTTAGGATGAAAGATCTGGTAACACAAAACTGGCACAAAGACTGCTAAAAATGTAATATCTGCCAGCCCCCTTCTGGTTCACTACCAGCACAGATGCAATTTTGAACAGCAGAGTGAACTGGCTGCATAATAAAATATTTGCCTCAAGTACTAGATACTGAGAACTCCTCTTACTTAGCAGCAAAGGTCATGTTGCCTGAGGAACTCACCAGGAAGAACGAAAAGCCCCAGTACACACCTGGAGTTCAACTCCATCATGCATCCTGAGAAGTATTTGATCAGTCACTTATAAAGCAAAGTTATGCCCCTTCTAGCTGGCACATGACAGAAAACAGCAGTTGTATCCTCTGCTAATGGAAAATTATCAGCTTCTTGCTCAGGGAAGCAAATTTGCAGGTGTCTCCAGAAAAAAAATATAGGAATAAGCTTTCAGAAATATTCCCTCAAAAAACTTGATTCAGAAGCCTTTTGTAATTAACATCCTGTCTCCAATCTCCTGTTTAGCAACAGCTAAGCTCTAACAACAGACAATATATCCAAATTTCCTGAATGCTTCAGATAAAGCCACAGGTCAGAGACAGCCCTGCTAAGAACTAGTATCTTGCTGTCCTCATCACAATGGATACCTTATCTTAAATGCCTAAAGCTCTCAGCCTTTCTATAGCCTTTCAGAAGCTTGTCCCTAGAGTGATGTTGACCCACCTGTATGCCAACTGTTGCATGTGGCACAGTACTTCAATGCTTCTTCTCTAACAGGGCATGGTGATGATAGGCAATGTCTTCCCCTCACTAGTGGCAAACTTCAGAGGCACTTACTGTGTTCCTCTTTTCTTCAAATATTTGGAGATGTGATGAGATGCCAGAAGTTTTGCTACCAGGACCATTCATGTGTGTTTCTCTTTTTCAAAAGATAAAACCACCACCACCACTACCACCACAAAGGTGTTGTGGTGCCTACAGAAGATGAACAGCACCTTGATAGAAACCTGCTGGCTCAAACTCAAGCTAGACAGGACCAAAGCAATATAGGTTAAGAAAGGAAAGTGCTTTGAAAACCCCTGCTTTGATAATGACCATCAAATATATTAAAAGGACAGGCCTCTGTCTTTGTGGATCATAGCTGGAATTTCAGGTATAGATGTAGCAGTCAAGGTCCCAGTAGACACATTAAGACAACCCAGGATGAAACAAAAGACATGAAGGGATAGAGCATCTAGTTTCAGCCAAAGCTGCCAATGTGAAATTTGCTCTCAGCTAAAATTAGAATAACCTGGAATTTGAGTACCATTCAAACATATTTTAAGGTCCTCTTCCTTGATAACACTTTTCTCAGTAAAGCTGAAAGAAAACCAAGATAAGCATTCCAGTTTTTTGTTATGGTCACCTGTTAGACAGAGATGGATTCTTAATGCAAGAGAAGTCTTGGACAAGTGAATCAATATACCTATGGAAAGACAGATGAGTTATAAGCAGATATTATATATATGTGGAAAAAATGGGGTGGAGTAGGGTAGATTTTGCAGGGTCACTCCACAGACAAATCTGGCTTGTGGGCCTGGCCAGTGTGGTGGGTTGCACCTGCACGCTGAACCTGTGCACTGAGCCTGTGCTGGGTCAGGTCTGTAGACTGATCCTGCCCATGGGATTGAGCCTGTGGACCAGCCCTGTGCAACTCATTTGGCCCATGGGGCCAGAAGGTTGAGTACCACTGTTCTATTTGCACATAAATAACAGAAAATAAGGAATTAAAATGTGATAGCACAATGGTAAATCAGCCTAATATTTGTTTTTTAAAAAGGCTTTCTTTTCTGGTACATATGGTTAAGGCGGAGCTCTTTAAATAGTTGTGTGACTTATAACTGTAACTGAGAGCTTGTGTCAGGCAATCATTCTGTCTCAAAACACTGAAAACTCAAAAAAAAAAAATGTTTGCAAGCCTTCAGATTTCTAACATAAGCCATTGTTACAAATTACCCCCCAAAGAACAGAACAAATGCTGCTGGGTTTTTGTTCTATTTTTATTTTTTTAAACTATGACAATGACATTTTTGCTAGCATACAGATCCTTCTACTTCTATTTCTCAGGAGAACAAACAATCAAAATTTAACCAGCAAAGAATTGCAGAGCCTGGTGATATCACCAGTCCAGACTACAGATAGTGGTTCCACGCCGGTATAGTCTGAATCCAAATCCCCTCTCAGCTTTCCAAGATTCAATATGCACTTTAAGGAAACTTGGCTCCTTAGACAGCATACTTTTTCCTTGGATGGGAACATTCAATGAGGTCACTAAGTTAATATGGAAATTTAATATTAGGAACCTTGCTTATCCTCTCCAAAAGCGAAAGCAGTAGTTAAATCACTAATGGTTAAATCACTGAACTGGAAATAGGAAAGCAAAGTTCTAGTCTTCGTTCTATGCTAATTTGCTATGCAAATTTGAACAAAACATTTAACCTTTCTGAGCCTCAGTTTCACTAACTGTATAAGGTGATAAGGTGATAAGCACACATCACAGTTGGCGTGTCTACACAAGATGTTACCAGACAGTCATTACTGCACATGTATTTAGTATTTGTAGTAGCAAGTACTAAATAAGTGCACAGTAACTGGAGTTTCTGTGCAGCAGCATCTGCAAATGTCTTTTACGTGACGCTACTGCGCAATAACCTAAAAATACTGTGCAGTAGCATATTAGCACTGTCAGTGCTGTGATGAACTACTGTGCATTATTTTCTGGCTACTGCACAATCAGCATCTCATGTAGATGCACCCAATTAAGACATATTCATTAATGCTTTCAAAACATTTAGATAACCTGACAGGCATTCTGCTGAAGTATTATTATCTTATGAAAAGTATGAAAAGTCTTTCTTGGAGCAAAGTATTGTAAATTTTAAAACGGGGATGATTAAAACTGTATAAACAAATGTTATGACCAAAAACTACCAGTAGCCAAAGAAATAGTTTCCCCATTACATTCTAAGAAATTATCTAGCCATTGTTATGACCAATGGTTATTTTCCCCCATTATTGTAGTTGACCTTGTAGGATCTTTACACAAGCCGAGAACAGAAAATTTAATGGCAATTTGGCACCTATAATTTAAACAAAGAAACAAACGTGGACTCCTAGTTTTGGGGGAAATAATACTCTAATTTAGCATTAACCTCTCAAAATATCCTTTTTCATATTATTCCTATGTAATATTTATATCATTTCATATTGTTCATTCACATTATCCAGACATACCTTCAGATCTAAAAGCACAGCACAAAGGTATTCTATATGTTGTATATATGTAGAATGTGTATTTCTGTAAAGGTTTCTGTTTCTATAGGTGAAGACCAAGAGATAGAGGTTAAGTAACCTTCCGGGTCAGACATTTCTGTTAGTGCTGTAGTAAGAAGAGTCACGAACCGCTGTGCAGAAGGGAATGCAAGATTCAAAGGGCTGAAAGGAAAGCAAAGAAGAAGGGACCCAACACTGTAGTCTTGTGATTATGGCATCTGCTTGGAAGTAGTTTTAACAAGATTCAAGCCCTGCTCAGTTCTGTCAAAGAATACTTTCAAGTATGCTTTCAATTGTCTAAGCTCAGGATAAAGGGCTACTTCCCTCACATGGCACTTTGGCAGTCCTCCCTGCTTGGTTTGGATTGCCATTGCCAAGCACATAATGACTCTTCCCCATACACTGCACAAATCTTGGACACCTCACTGTAGTTTCTGGATCCTACTCTGCGGGCCAGCGTGTACGATCTGGGTACTTTAGACCTCGGTTATGCTTTAGTTATTTTTTTTATCTGACTCCTAATGCTAGTGTTCAGCATTTAATACTAACGCTTCTCTTTCTCTTGCACTGGTTGAAGGAAAAAAGGAGGAGCTGATGTTTTTTCTTCTTGCAGGGTCTAATATAAAATCAGTTGGAATAAGAAATCATGGATAATCTGTTCCCAACAGTTACAATTTTCCTCAGTTTAATAAGAGGATAACACACTGTAATAAGTATGTCTTTCTGCCTGAAGTTTAAATTAACCCCTATAGTAGAGAATATAATATGGTTAGCATAGTCCTAAGACTTAAAATGTTTAAGATTAGTCTCATCGGGCTGCATCTGCTGAATCTACCTGTAGAGAAGGTAACACAAACGAAATCATGATCACCACAATTTCAACTTATATACTTCAAATGTTGCCATTGTATGCTTTTGCAAGATCCTGTGAGGCCTCTACCCAGACGGGCTCCTTGGATGGGTTGGCAGTGCCCTGGCCCCCTGTCTGTGGGGGTTGCCTGGTGGGACTTCTGAGGCCTGGGGGTAGTGTGGCGGCCAGGGTTCCCTTGCCTGTTCCACATGTGCCCGGATTGAGACCCTGGAGGGCCAGGTGAGGGAACTCCAGACAGAGGTGAGCGGGCTGCAGGGGATCAGGGAAATTGAAGAAGAGATTGATGGCTACTTTCATTCTCTGCAGCACAAGACTTCTGGAGGGGAAGCTGCGAGGGAATGCCCTGAAGCAGATGCTGGTGAGGGGAGGACGGTCATCTCAGGGTCCAGACCTCTCGCCACAGAGACAGCTCTCCTGGTGCAGTTGGGGAAAAAATATGAGGCCTGGGCTGCACTGGATGAGTGTGCAGTGGGGGAAAGTGCACTGGAGGGTCCTGCTGCCATCACCAAGTGAGCTGAGGGCCAGTCAGGTAATCGTTGTGGGTGACTCCTTGCTGGGAGGAACAGAGGGACCCATCTGTCATCCAAGTACCATGGTGCATGAGGTCTGCTGCCTGCCCGGATCCAGGATCAGGGATGTCACGTCGAGAATTTCTGACCTCATCCAGCCCTCTGACAACGATCCCATGGTCCTCATTCATGTGGGAACAAATGAAGTGGCCAGGACTAGTCCAGACCATATCATGAGTGACTACAGGGCTCTGGGGACCAGGCTTAGGAAGACAGGGGCACAGGTGGGCTTCCTGTCGATCCTCCCAGTCAGCAGTCGCAGTAGGCATCATGTCACTTGTGTCAGGGAAGTCAACCCGTGGCTCTGGAGTTGGTGCCATCATGCAGGTTTTGGCTTCCTGGACCATGATCCACACTTCCGTGCAAGGGACTTCCTGGGACACAATGGGCTTCATCTCTCTACAAAAGGTAAGATTCTCTTTTCTTACAGGTTGGCTGACCTCCTATGTTGGGCTTTAAACTAAGTATGATGGGGGACAGGGAGGCAGGAGATGGAAAGAGTGTAGAACCTACAAACTGAAAGACATGCAGCAACACACCCCAGGTAAGTACCAAGAGGCCCTTTGGGCATCAGAATGGAGGGGGGTGGGCAGCAAAGGCACCATTCAGAGGTCTCAAGTGCCTCTATACTAATGCTAGGAGCATAGGGAACAAGCAGGAAGAATTTGCACTTCTGCTTGCAGATAATAATTTTGATTTAGTGGGGCTAACAGAAACCTGGTGGGACCCTACCCATGACTGGGTGATACACATTGAGGGCTACAGGTTGTACAGAAAGGACAAAGTAGGGAGGAAAGGGGTTGCTTTCTATGTAAAGGAGCATTATACAGCTACCCTAATCAAAATGGGATCAGAGGAGGAGAAAATTGAGGCATTGTGGGTTAGGATGCATGGAGGTCATGGAGAAAGGGACTTGGTGGTGGGGGTCTGCTACAGACCACCACACCAAGAGGAAAAGATGGACTTGGAATTCTTGAGGCAGCTCTCAGAGGCCGTACAGTCTAGGGACATAGTTGTCACGGGGGGCGTAAGCTACCCTGACATCTGGTGGGAGGAGCAATCGGTAAAATCCAACCATTCAAGTAGGCTCTTAACCTGCGTGCAGGACCTTCACCTAACACAGGAGGTCTATGGTTCCACTAGGGGGAATGCCTTACTGGGCTTGATGTTGGCTACAGGGGAGGAACTGGTAGGGGAGCTGCAGATTCATAGTTACCTTGGGGACAGTAACCACCAATCAATTGAATTCACTATATAACGTAGAGTGGGTAAGATAACTAGTAGGGTGGAAGTGCTTGACTTTAGGAAGGCTAACTTCACTGTGCTTAGGAGTGCAGTCAATGACACACTGCAGGAAAAGAGTATTGGCAAGATGGGAGTCCAGGAAGGGTGGTCGTTCCTAAAGGGGGCAATCCTTCGGGCACACAGGAAGACTATCCCAGTACAAGGGAAAAAGGGGAAAGAAGCCAAAAAACTTCCTTGGCTAAACAGGGGAATCCAGGGGAGCCTAAGGACAAAAAAGAAGGCTACCAAGGGGGAGTATACCTACTTGGCCCGCACTTACAGGAGGCAGTTAGAAAGGCCAAAGCAACAACAGAGCTGAGGCTGGCAACACAAAAACAACAAAAAGTCTTTTTGTAATGGGTTCTTAGATGGGCCTCAGAGGGACACCAGCCCAACAACTGCCAATGCTGACTTGGTGCAGAGTCACTTGGATGGACTGGATGTGTTCAGGTCAGCAGGCTGGGATGAGCTGGATCTGAGGGTACTGAAAGAATTGGCCAGTGTCATAGCAGAACCACTGGCACGGCTGTTTGAGTGCTCATGGTGCTCGGGTCAGGTCCCGGAAGACTGGAAAAGGGCCAATGCGGTCCTAGTTTCAAGAAGGGGAGGAAGGAGGATCTGAGTCATTATAGGCCAGTCAGTCTCACCTCTGTCCTTGGAAAGGTCTTTGAAAAGATTATGAAGGATCATATCTGTGGGAGTCCAGAGGGAAAAATAATGCAGCAGGGAAACCAGCATGGATCTGTAGCAGGTAGATCATGCCTGACCAGTCTGGTTTTGTTTTATGACAGGGTCACAAAATGCTTAGACACAGGAGTTAGGGGTGGATGTCGCTTTCTTGAACTTTAGCAATGCTTTTGATATGGTATCTCATCCTATTCTCATAAATAAATTAAGAGGCTGTGACATAGATGTTTACACAGTCTGGTGGGTGCAAATTGGCTTAGCAGTCTCACCCAGAGAGTGGTAGTAGACGATCAGTATCAGCCTGGAAGGATGTGGGTAGTGGGGTCCCGCAGGGTTCAGTCCTTGGACCTGTACTCTTCAATATCTTCATCAGTGACTTGGATGTGGGGGTGAAGTGTACTTTATCCAATTTTGCAGATGATACAAAATTGTAGGGTTAAGTGCACACTCTAGAGGGTAGGGAATGATTGCAGGCAGACCTGGACAGGTTAGAAAAGTGGGTAGTACACAATAGGATGCAGTACAAGGACAAGTGCAGAGTGCTGCACCTAGGGCACAAAAATATCCAGCACACCTACTGGCTGGGAAGTGACCCCTCTCAGCAGCACAGAAGTGGAAAGGGATCTCGGAGTCATAGTGGACTCCAAGATGAACATGAGTTGTCAGTGTGATGAAAAATCATCAGCAAAGCTAACTGCACTTTATCATGCATTAGCAGATGCGTGACAAATAGATCCAAGGAGGTGATACTTCCCCTCTATGCAGTATTAGTCACACTGCAGATTGGAGTACTGCTTCCAGTTTTGGGTGCCATACTTCAAGTAGCATGTTGATAGATTCGAGAGGGTCCAGAGGAGGGCCACTCATATGCTTAGGGACTTATGGGACAAGCCTTATGAGGAGAGACTGAGGGACCTGGATCTCTTCAACCTCCACAAGAGAAGGCTGAGAGGTGATTGTGTGGCTGCTTACAAGTTCATTAGGGGGACGCAGCGAGGAATCGGAGATGCTCTGTTCACCAGAGCCCCTCTTGGGGTAACAAGGAACAATGGTCACAAACTGACAAAGAGCAAATTTAGGCTAGCTATCAGGAAAAACCTTACGGTAAGGTTGGCCAAAATTGGGAATGGGTTTCCAAGGGAGGTAGGGCTCTCCCCTATCTTGGGGGTCTTTTAGAAAAGGCTAGATAGGCATCTGGCTGGAGTCATCTGACTCCAGTGCTCTTTCCTGCCTAGGCAGGGGGTAGGACCTGATGATCTGTTGAGGTATTTTCCGAGCCTAGCATCTATGAATCTATGAAGCTATAAGGTACTTTGAAGAAGAAATGGGATTGGAGCAGCATTTCAAGACTCCATAGCAGATTACAGCATCTAACCCTAGACATGCCTTCAGACTGGCATGTGTCCCCAGACACATGGCAGAGCTGGGCAAGTTCTTTAAAAAAAAGAAAAATATATTATGAATATTTAATCAAATTGCTAAGAGAGATTTGCATTGTCTTTGTGCTGTTAAACAGCTACTTTCTGCCAATGTTTAGCAAATAAGTTCAATGGCAAGAGTATTCAGAGAGCTGATTTTAAGCAAATGTCAGAGTACCTGACACATGTAATAGAACTTCTCTATTACAATCCACTTGTATAACACAAGGTCCCTTTAGAGCTAAAGCAGAGCTCTCCTGTGTAGTATACAGTGCATGTAAAGGTATTGCATTTTCATGTTGGTCTCTTCACAATAGTGTTGATGTGAGGAAAACACATAATCAAACATTGGCTCTATGTAATCGTTCTAACTCATGCTTATCAGCATGTGGAATCTTGCTACATTTATGTGCTACTTCTCTAACAGGCTCCACATAGAGCCTCCACTTTTTTTTAATGGCACAAAAAAGACTATAACCATAGCAATGGTAAGTCTAACATAATGAAAAATAACCTTGCCAACACATCCTCCCTTGTGACGTGTTGTCTATCATTGCAAAGGTAGATTAAGTCAATATTTTCACTTTATTATTATATTACATTATTGATCTTACCTTTGAAAAACTGCTATTCATATTTTCTTTGCGAGATGTACCACTGCATGATAAGATCAAAATATTTCAAGTAAACTTTCAGACAATTCTACTTTGTTGTTCAGAGTGGCCAAATTTACTATTTTTAACGTTTGTGTCCTGGGAAAAAGAACCAGCTATACCTCTTGAAACCACTATATTCACTTTCATCTAATTCCTCAAGACTATTTGGAAGAATATAGAAAGTTACATCAGAAATGGCCAGCATTCAAACAGTTGTGATGGTCAGATAGATGACCAGTGGAACATAGATTTCTGAAGTGCTACAGATTAACACAGTGTAATAGTAGGCCATTTAAAGCTTATGTTCTTTCTACCAAAAACATTTCTTTATTTCACGGCTGACAAATACACAAAGATTCTGTTATGTGGCAAAGAAAATATTCCCAGCAGCGTCTCTTTTTTTTTTTAACCCTTAAGACCCTTTTCTGGAATAGTGAAACCCATATTATGTTAAAGTATAGGTGTTTCTCATTCATTTTGTCCACGTGACGCTACTCTGAAAGCACAAATGAGCAAGGTTCAGTGGAGTTTCTGTAAGAGCAGTTGCATATTTTATATAATGGCCATATCCCCAAGTTCTCCCTAATTTCTCAAACAAGCAATCCCATTCATTTTAAATTCCATGGACTTTAAATCCTCTTCAGCTCATGTCAGCAGTCCCATTCAAGCCAGGGATAGAAAGTAAACAATAATAATGGAAAAGGCAAATCTCAAGTTTTTTGTGTGCATCTCAGTGCTTAACTGACAAATGGTAAAAACCAGAAGGTACTCTGATGAGCTATCTAACTAAAGAGTGAAAAAGAATCACTACACCAATACTAAATTCAGAAGTTATGCCAGAATTTAATAATAATTTAAATGCTGGCATTCATGCTATTCTACAACATAGAATTTGCTCATGTTCTCTCTCTTTCATTCTCTCTCACACATACGTTATTACTTTCAATCTCTATTTATAAACTATCAGGTGATTATTGCAGTATATTTTGTATGGTAAGCTCAAAACTGGGGAACTTATCTGTTCTCTTCTGTATATCTGTGGCTTCAGTGATGTTTCGAACTATAAACTCTTCACCACAGGTCTTCAGTAACAGCTTTTAACCACACTGGAGTGTTAGCCTACCAAGATTCTCCTGGTGGATATCTGGATTTCTCTGCATAATGAGCATGAGGTAAGCACTTTAATTTTATTTAACAGTAGTATGAAGGATAGCTTTGAAGGAAAAAAACATATATAGGTAAGGAAAGTATTTCCCAATGTCAGAAACAAGAAGAAAAAGCAGATAAAGCTCCAAACCCAAATGAGAAAACCTTAGCTGTAAGCTGAATTTAACAGGCTCTCTTCAGAGATAAAAACAGGGAGAAACCTAAAAGTAAAAACTTTAGGACAAACTTTAGGAAAAGCTTGTGTTTGTACTCAGGCTACAACAGTGAAGGTCAGTATTATGTCTAGGTAAGATAAATGTGAAAATGTTGCATTGGTCTGTTGTGGTCAGGAGTCCATGTAAAGAAACTCAGACCTGTTTTTTTCTATAGCATCTATATCTTAACAACACTTTTAACATTCAACAAGCATTTATGAAAAGAAAAAGGAAAACAGAGAGGCAATTATTGGTGTTCACTATTGATCTTGTAACAATGGCCAAAGAGCAAGAGTCTGTGCTGATGTTACTAGTTCCATCAGACGCCTTTGATAAAGATATCAGAATTGGTAACATTTTCAAGTGACTTAGGAATCCAAGTTGTATTGTCAGTCAATGAGACTTAAGTTATTAAAGTACTTTTGAAGTGCCCCAGAGCGGCATAACTTTAAGTCACCCAAAGTGTGCGTGAAACTAATTTTGGGTGTTAATATGTGGACAATCCTGGGGTTAAGAGCTCAAGAGCTGCCTAAAATGCATGTGTTACTAACAAGGCCCAAGGTTTCTTAAAAGCATATCTACCTTGAATGTCAAACAGTGGGGATAGGAAGTGGAACACAGATTTCTGCAGCATTACTAAATTCAGATGTTATGCCAGAATTGAATCATATTTTAAATG
>NW_017728886.1:88285433-88305117 GCF_001723895.1 Crocodylus porosus
TAAAGGAACTCAGACCTGTTTTTTCTATTGCATTTATATCTTAACAACACTTTTAACATTCAATAAGCATTTATGAAAAAAAAGGAAAACAGAAACACGATAATTATTGGTGTTCACTACTGATCTTGTAACAATGGCCAAAGAGCAAGAGCCTGTGCTGATGTCACTAGTGCCATCAGATACCTTTGATAAAGATATCACAATTAGTAACACTTTCAAGTGACTTAGGAATCCAAGTTGTATTGCCAGTTAATGAGACTTAAGTCACTAAAGTACTTTTGAAGTGCTCCAGCTGCGTGCACCTCAGCAAGACCAGACCATAATGCCTTTGAATGATTTCCTTGTTTTATCTCTCGGGGAGATCTCAGATTGTCTTGTGATACATTTATTGAGTTGGCCTGAATATACTCCCCAAGCGGGGCTTGTCTTGTCCCTTTTGTCAAGGGTGTAAAAAGAGGTCACATTCAGAGGATGAGGGAAGAAGACAGTGCAGTGTTTCAGTATGTTGAGAGCCCTGAGCTTTCTGTTCTTTACAGTGAAGCTAAGTGAGTGCCTCTTCCCAAGCTCTACAAGACAGACACACATGGATGAAAGCGAGATGAATAACCCATGCAAGATAAAGGAATGACTGGTGGGCAGGAGAAAGCTATGAGAAGAAAAATACATGAAAATTCTTTGTAACCAACAGCAGGTGTCTGCTGTCACCCACTCAAATACCTGCAATCTAGGAATCTGCCTGGATTCTTAAACATGACTGGATGATCTTATATTAGCAGGAGCCCAGGTGACATGTCACTATTTGTTCAGTAAGAAGGCTACAGCTTTATTTCTGCTGTGATATTCAGTACTAATGTTACTTCAGACCTAAACTATTGTGATGCATTGTACTTGGGCTATATTTTAAACTTATTTGACAAAGACAACTGGAATATAAAGTAGCAGCCTCTCACTGTCTTGCCACAATCTTATTCTGTCAGTACTTGATATTCTGCACCAGCTGCTTGTGATTTCCGGGTGAAGTTCAAGAACATAGAGGCTAAGGCCTCTCACATGTGGCAAAATGTCTTAGGAAGAAAGATCTGTTTAGACACAGAATAAGTGGTCAGAGGTATCTAGGATATGTCTATGTGGTGCAAAGGAGTTCCATGACAAGACACCTAAAGCCATCCTCATGCACACTCTGGACTAGCTCTGGACTGGACCACACACATCACTGGTATCTTCTGTAAATGCAAACAATCATGCAATAAACACAAGAGGCTTCAGAGCACCCAAAAAGGAAAAAAAAAAACTTAAACCACAGGAAGAGAGACAGAAAGCCATGACACCAATAAATATTTTGACAGCAAATATGCCCAGATGATTCTAGCGTGTGGACTATGCCTGAGACTACAGAGCAAGGGGGAGTAAACCAAACAAACCAACGATCTTTGCCAGTCAAGGCAGCATTTCCTTTCTGACCACAGATTTGGTTGTCAGTTTAATCTGGCAAGCATGTAAACCAGACACAAGAGCCAGGCACCTGAGAGATCTCTCGGTAACATTAGGAGTACTTGCACATCTGGAAGATTTGTCATAGCCCCTTGTTCCAAAGGCAACATAATAAATAATGGCAGAGCCAGGGCTAGAGCTCAGGCTCTCCAGACTCCCAGTGCTGTGCCCACTCTTCCAGATAATAAAGTAAGAAAAACAAATAAATAGATAAAACACCTGAAATTTGGTTCTCATCACCATAGTATGTGAATGCCTTTCAGTAATGTATTAAGCATGCCTATATAGATATAAGTTTGTCTTCTCTACTTGTTTTGCTGGGGATTTAGTTTCTGGGGTTTTAAAAAAAAATATATGTGTTCTTGTGTTTTTAAAGGAGAGAAGGCAAAGTCAAGGAGCAGAATGTAGTGAGGTGTATAAGGGTCCTTAGTTCCTAGGACTCTTAATTACAGCCCTGGACCAGCAAGGTTGTCTACCACTGTCATAGTGTAACTAGGGTGGGGTGAGCAAGGCACCAACCCCAGATGCTGTCTATGAAGGGGTGCCAGGATCACACCCACAGGAGGGGCAACCCCGCACTGCTCTGTCTGGCCATAGGACAGAGCAGCCCCACACCTAACAGTGTATTTTGGGGTTGTGGGGGAGGAAGCAACAGGGACTCAGTATCAGCTTCCAGGGAACTCAGCCATAGGGTTGCTCCTGCCATGATGGAGCTAGTGCTCCTACAGCAGGAGCAGGAGCCTGGGAAGGTAATTTTTCCCTTGCCTTCACCCACATTCCTCTGCACACCCTACAATGGTTAGCATATCTCTATGCTGCCCTCTTCTCCTCCCACCCCAGGCACTCAATTAGCTCACTATGCCTCTGACCCCTGTCTTCATCCCAGGATTCTGCGCTACCAATAGCCAGAGTCCAGTCCACAAAGCATGTTGAAGACCCTGAAATCCTATAGGAAATTAACAATAATAGAAAAGGACTGAGTTCATATGCTAATAGCCTGTGTTGCTGAAGTGATATGGTCTTCTGTACCTGATGGAATTCGAATGTACATGTGGAGGAAACCTACCAAAGGTGGGAAAAAGGCGGCAGGACACTGCACTGGCAGCTGGCAACAGTGAAAGTGAAATGAAGATCAAAAGGAAAACCCCCAGCAGACCCGGGAGGAGCTGGGAATGGCTCCCATGTCTGTTTGGGCATACTTTGTAAAAGTGTGCCAGGGCGATTGGCCAGGTGGCCACCCGGCACCAGGATAAAAGGCCCAGCAGGAAGGAAGCTGGGGGGACTGGAAGTAATGTCCCCAACCAGCCCAGAGAGTCCAGAGAGCACAGAGGAGGAAATGTGGTGGCATCCCAGAGGGGGAAGCATGGAAGGCAAGTTGGGCCAGCAAGGACCCAAGGAGTCACTTACGAAGCCAGCGTGGATGGAAGCCAGCAACAGCAGCGACTGGGACACCAGCGGAGACAACAGAGCCGGAACCTGGGCATGGACACCAGACAACAGGTACCAAACCCGGGGAGGGAATGACGTGACAAGGGGTCCTGAGTCCCGGGTGGAGTTAGGCACTGCGTGAACTGGAAGACACTGGAAGGCAGCAGCGGACACTCGGTGCAAGTACCACCTGTAGCCCACAGGTGCAGCCCCTAAGTAACCAAGCATCAGTGAGAGCCAGAACACTGGCCCTGATGGACAACTTTACAGTTGGCATTAGGCGGGGTGTAGGGGAGGTGGAGCCCCAAGAAGCAATAGCCACGAGGACAACCGAGGGGAAGTACTGGGGAGACAGGACCAGACATCATCCTACCGCTAGAAAACCATCACCATCAAAGATGTGGCAGGTGAGACCCCTGGGGAGCTGACCCAAGGCCACTCCTAGTAGCTTGCCATGCAGCCCAGAACGTGATGGCAAAGTTCGAGAGAAACCCAGACACGCGACACTCAGGGACAGAGGCACAAAAGGTTACAGTACTAAAGACTTCATGCATAAGCAATGCATAGGGGAGGCACAGAGGGACATGTGCCCCCGCTGAGAGTGCTGGGGCTCCCCCCCAAGAGTGAGCGCTCCAGCTGTTAGGCACAGAGAGCACTCGTGCCCCCCCTGAAATTGGCTCTGCTGCCAGGATGTCACTGGTGGACACCCCAGTAGCAGAAGTGCCAGCAATTTCACCGCCACCATGCCACATGCAGAAATGCTGGCATTTCTGTCACTGCCATGCCACAAAGGGCTGGCTTGATATGTTTACAGCAGCCTGTGTTGCTGAAGTAATATGGTCTTCAGTACCTGTTGGAAGTCCCATGTACTAAAGACTTTATGCAGGGGTGTACTTCAGTGCTGTGGTTCACCCAAGAAAAGTGTGAATACATCAGCCCAGGTTATCATTGATCAGAAGGGGATGGAGTCTTCTCTCAAACAAATGAGACAGAACATCACTCCTACATGTTTCTCTGTGAGAGAATGGCACAGAAAATCTAGCAAACACCTAGGCTACAGACAAAAGTGACCAATTGTGGATGTGCATCTTCAACTACAGGAGACTGCACCATGGTGGCAAATTCAAATCTAAAAGTGAGATAAGTTATTCATCTTCCCATGTTCCCTTTGCTTCATTTGAATTCTGTAATGCCAGAGAACAAAAGAAAAGATTGATTAGTAAATATCTTGCTGGAACCAAACTTGGTTTTAGGAAAGAGGAAGAATAAAACTGTTGTTGGCATCGAGTTCAATACTTCAGAACATTTTGTTGGGGGTATAAGAGAGTGGCAGAATTGTAAGTGTCTTTTTTGGAGGAAGTTTTGAGAAAGAAGGATAATTATGAAACAATCTAGAGACTGACAGTGTGAAGAAGTGGTTTCTCACAAAGGTCTAATAATCACTTCTTTCAAAAAGCTGTACAGCGTGTCCTCCTACAAGAGAGCATTGCAGTCTCTCTGCTGGCTTTCAACAGCCACAAGAAGCATAAGTAAGGAAAGGTATGTCTGCATGGCACAATGCAGTACTGTGGAAAGATACCCATGCTGTCTCATGTGTCTTATGTACTATAGCCACATTACCCTAACACCCTGAACCAAATGGACTACTGTATTAACCTCTGAGAACATGAGTTAGCCCAATATGCAAAGTTTCCTGGTTTGATTGCTTCTACTGGATGGAGTCTCTGGGTGGCCCCTCTGTGGGGAGGAAGAAGGGGTTTGGGGGCAAGAAGAGAAAACCAAGGTTTTAGTGTCCCCAGAGCATGAGACCTTTTCATATATGTAGATCTGGGTCCAAGGGATTCTGGGGGACTCCATTTTTCCCCACACACTCCCCCTTCCCCAGTGCAGCTGCTGCTCCTACCAGCTGCATTTCTGGCTGCCTCCTAAAACATTCCTGCAGCAGCTAAAATACACAAAAGACTTTTTAAAAAGTCCAGTAATGAGATTATTGTTAGCACAATTAGCCTCACACTTTTGAAAATGCTCACGTTAAGGATCATAATCTAACATGCAAAAATACTTTAGATTAGCTTGAAATAGAAATCTCAGATTTTATTAGAATGTGCCCCATTTCAGGCTAAACAATTTATCTGTAAGGGATAATCACATGCATGCCATGCCTTGTTTAATTATGCATTCTTTAGCTTCTCTAATTAGGAAAGCCTCTTGCTTATCAGCATGTTTTTAAAAAAACCAACATGGAGCTATTCCTGTGCTATAATTTGTGTCTAAGATTTTTACTTCTCCTGAAAGAAAACCTTTTAATCCAACTCCCTGTTTATCCCAAATGCTTTTCCTACTGTAGTGCTAACGTAATGTATTCAACTGTATTTATGTTGAAGTAGGAAAACACCTTCTTTATCATGTCTGTCAGTGGCATTTCTGAGTCTGCTACAGTGGTACTTATGTACCTGTACTTGGGTGTACTGCATACAGGTGTGGGAGCCTCAGGGGAATACACTTTTCATATTTTGCCTGATATTAGATATTCATTATTTTTATAGCAGGTAGAAAAGATTTTTTACTAAAAATAAAATCCCTCTGCACACATTCCTTCCAGACAGGAAATAAATGGGGAAAAAAAAGAAAAGAGAATAAAAAAATATTGGTTGCAATGAAAGTGCTGAGAGACAGTAGCATGTGACTTTGTTTTGTTCTCTAGTTTGGTAGGTAAAATCACAAGATAAAATAAACTTCACATACATGACCTGCATCAGTATGTAGCTGAAACAAATGCTGGGAAGAAGCCAATCCTTTTGGAAGCACAAAGCGCTTTTTCTTCTTGAAAGGACAGGTAACGGAGAAGTGTTTCTAATTCGCTACAGTCAATGTCATCCAGAAGGCTGAAGTAATGTCCCTTCCTGTCAATCAACTCTTCCTTCAGTGGTTTTATCATGTTGAGAATGAATTCTGATAACAAATGAATAGCTATACCTGATTCTTGATGAAAAGTATGTCTGCTGAAAATCTGCTGGTATGTGACAGACATGAACTAGCAAAAAGCCTGCAGGAAGCGATAATATTAGGTTGGTGATATACTGCCGGAAATGAGCAGTTGTTAAAAAAAAAGGCTCTTCTAGAAATATCAGTTTAGATTGGAGTTTGTGCTGGCATTCTTCATAAACGGTTCTGGCTGCCCCAGATGCCCTCCCTTATAAATGAATGCGGCCAAAGCAGAATGTCAGCTGGGAATGTCAATAGATACAGGAAAGGTTAGGGTGGATGTTAGCATCAGAGCTGCTGTTATTACAGAACTATGAATTTTAAAAAAATTCAATAGCTCAATTGTAAGGAGCAGGCACAAGGGATTTGTGGGAGTTTTGGTAATAGTTCCCTTTTGAAAGTTTGTGTTTAGGGAACCAATCAGGTGAAACTTAATGCAAGTTAATTGCCATCTCATTCCTTAACAAAAAAATTGTGTGCAATGCTAGTGTTTGTGAGAGAGACATTACCAAACCCTTCTTTTCCTCAGGTGTAGTGCTGCTGTATGCGTTCTCCACACAGCTCTATCTATTGCTTTTGACAGGAAATAGCCTCAGGCACTTCTGCCTTGTGCCTCCTCAGAAAAGAGATAGCCATACCATGTGTTTTTGGTGGCTTGTTGAAGTGGGAAGAGGAAACTCTTTTTACTTTTCAGATGAGCTAGCATAGAACCTATGTCATGATGAGATGTGTAAAGTGAGGACAAGTCAGGTGTACTTTCTGCTATATGTTTTTTTAAAAGGTATTCTTTTCAAGTCTGTTACACATAAAGTGTAGCACTTGTATAATATTTGATATCAGCATATCACCACTGTTTGACATTCAAGGTAGCTATGCTTTTAAGAGACCTTGGGCCTTGTTAGTAACACATTCATTTTAGGCAGCTCCTGAGCTCTTCACCCCAGGATTGTCCACATATTAACACTCAAAACCAGTTTTACACACACGTTGGGTGCCTTAAAGTTATGCCACTCCAGGGCAGGTTTATCTCTGGTCCGTGTTACCCAGCTCATGTCCCATTAATGTGTGGCTACGCCCCACAGATGAGCTGCCTAAATTGCAGTCCTCCAGCATCCCAGGATGCAGTGCCCCTCACCTACCCTCCTGTTCTATGTGGTCAAACTTTCTACCCCTGAACTCTACTGCTGAAGGGGGTGTTTCTGGCACAAGCCAACTACCCTTCCTGCTGCTGGGGCTGGGACCTTTTCACTCCCCAGGGAGGCAACCCCATGAAAACAGCCTGCAAAGCACATTCCAGCTAGCCAGGTCACAAGGCACAGATGAGTACAAGAGTGGGGTGGGGTGGAACAAGAAAGAAGGCTGGATCAGGTCTCCATTTTGCTATGTGAGAGTAGCTCCCCCAAAAGCACCTTCCTTCACTGCTCCCACCTCCCAGCCACCCCAGGAATCACAACCAGCATCCTCCACACTCCAATCCCAATTCATTAAAACACACTACCTTTAATTCACTTCCTCTTTCTTTTTAAATTGTTTTTTTTAAACTTCGTTTTATTTGACCTTTCAGTGGCTAACTTCCTTCATTTTCCCACCCTTTCCCCACCCCCATTTCCTTTCCACCTCCAATTTCATACCCACCCCCATCCCATTGACTCTCTGCCTCCCTGTTTCATGTTCTCTTCCCCTTCCCTCCACCTCCCCAAACCCAGCTGTCATATATCTACACAAAAAGCAGGGAAAGAAGCCTGTCTGGGCTCAGCAGCCCCGTAGTGGCTACTCACAGCTCTAGCTCCTAATCAGCCCCTACTTGCCAGCTGTGTAGTGGCAAGTCAGAGCTGTGCAGGGGGTGGTGGGGGGGGAGGCAGAGAACATTTTGAGCCTTAAGGTCTTACTCCAAACTCAAGCTCACACTAACATCAATCAACATTTAAGCATCTCAAAGTGCAACATGTAACAAGGCCCCAACAACAAGTACAAAATTGGTGGTTGTTTTTGTTTACCAGTATTTTTCCCTCCGTATGTAATAACTAAAAATCCTTACATTTTTCACTTAACATAGTAATTGAAATATATGCGTTAAGAAACATTTAGCATTAGTGTTCACAAGTTATTTATCAGTAATGACATGCTATCTCTTAGCGATTCCTGTTAATGCTGCTGTAGTAAATAGTGATAAACTGCAATTAACCCAGGTCACTACTGACCAGATAATAATGGATAGATTTTGCCACTCTTAGGGCCATGTCTATAAGTGCATAGTAATGCGGCATAAACTTCGGTGCATATTGTGCCAGAGTTTATTGTTCCTGGGTGCTGCCAGGACCACAGCACATTGAGCCCATGGGTCACCCTGCCAGACCAGGACTGCTCTGACCAGGCTTAACACGCTGCTGAAGGGATGGCTGGAGCATGAGGATGCTCTGGTGCAGGCATAGCCAGCAGGGAGCCCCCGCACCAAAGCACCTTCATGCCTAAGCCAGCTAAGTCAGTGTCTGCACATGCATTGCTGCACATGAAAAAACTCTGCAGTAGGTTAGTACTTGCATTTACAGGCTACAGAGTTTATTAGTTCCCTGGGGCCTAATAAGGCCACGTGTGTAGATACTGAGACTTTTACTGCAGAGTCTAATAGGTAACTCCTCAGTAAAGTCTCATGTAGATTCAACCACTGAGTACTAACTAACTCTGGAAACAGACCCACTACTTGCAGAGAGAGTACTATCAGAGTAAGATCATGATCAGAGTAAACTAAGAGAATTGGGTTCTTTATAACAAAAAGAAGATGTTATAGGAATTCTCTCGCTGCTCTTGTACTTTATCTTTGTGCAAAGAAAACAAAGAGTGCTGAGAGAGTCTCTCATGCTGAAGAAACTGCTGCGGGTGGAGATTTCACATGAAGATTGAGGTCTTCTTAATCTTAGGTCAGATTTTTCCATGGGTTCCAGGGGCAGGCAATTATTTTGGGCAGAAGGGTGCTTACTGAGTTTTAGCAAACCATCAAGGGCAGCATGACAGGCAGCCCAGGGCAAATTAATATTAATCTTCTAACTTTTTAGGGGCCTCACAGGCCAGACAGAATGGTCTGGCAGGCTGCATCCAGCCCCCAGGCCACATTTTGCCCACCCCTGGTTTAAACTGACACTGCTCTATTAAAGGCAACACCAATTTATACTAGCTGAGGAGTTCATCTGGTTGTTTGGTTGTCCTCGTTAATCCCTTCCCTCCCCAAGTAGACATGTCTTGAGAAGTCAAGCCAAAAGGAAATCAAAAGGAAAATAATACGGTCTATGGCAATCATTGAAATAATGCCAATTTACACCAGCTATGAATGTGACCCAGAAACACAAAGAACAGTAAATAGCAATCAGGCAACCCTTTCACTCATATTTTATTCTGTATATCTTTATGGCACTCACTTGTTAGTGAAAACTTAAAAAACCCCTGTATGTTTTTAGCACTGCAATCTTGATACAGCTAGCATGTGATGTGCTAAAATTATCACATTCTGTCTTCTGATGATTACGTTGCTAGTGGAAATGTAAATCTACCATGCCTTAAACTGTTCTATGAAATATGCTGAGATTAATGCTTTTCATGGCTGTCAGTTTAGGGAGGATGATTGAATTTTAGTTGTATATACTCAAGTCTTCCATCAGGATTCCTTTTTCATGGGAAATTTTGATATTTCAACATTTGTTCTACCCATCAGGACAAAAATGTAAAGTATTAAAATTTTCAGCAGAAAGTTCTCAAATTTTTCCAACTGATATTGGTGGTGCCCTAAATGTTGTAATCTATCCAGGGATGGTGGTGAATTGGGCAAGATAGGGACATGAGGCACTTGAATGACAATTATCTTGTGGCAGTCTAGCACTGTGGGCAGATGCAGTTCAGTGTCTAAGTGACTTAAAGTATTTTATTTCATTTCAGCAAACTGTGTTAGAACTCAGAGTAGTTCAATGCTAGATGACATTTGTTGTTTTGATTTTTCTCACTGAAAATCCAAAATAGTCACAAAATCCAGGCCTACTGGAACTTTTTGAATTTGGATCCTGCAGTATCTGCATTAAAATATTGTAAGGCAAAATTCTGAACATGCACTACTGTTAAACAGAGCAATGCATTTTGAACTATTTGAGCTAGCCAGGAGTGAGGTCAAGCTATTCTGTGGTACTATTGTCTGTTTCTCCTGTGGCCTCACCATCTTCTGTAGAATTTATGCATTCATTAAAAACAAATAAGCTTTATTGCCCTTACAGTTAAAAGGATAGTTTAGTTATAAACTAAATCTGTAGACAGGTAGAGACAAATACTGCTATCATTAAGCAGGGTAGTACATTAATTCTGTGGCCTAATGAACAGAGTTTACAGTGTCATGATTGCTATATCATTTTTGTAAAAATTAGAGCTGAGCAAAACTTCAGTAGCCAATTCAATTTGGAGGAGACTCAGTCCAATTTGGCAGCTGAATCTCTGAATCCAAATCGAATTGGGAGACCCATTAAAAGGTCTGAATTGAGTCAGAAGCCTCTGAATCGATTCGGAGAGATTCAGCACTGATTCGGAGATTTGCCCATAGACTAAACAGGCAGCAGTCCTCGACTATGCTGGACACAGCTGCCTCCAGCTGGTAAGTCTGTTGTGGTAGGCAGAGGGGAGAGGGAAGGGGTGTGGGGAGGCAGATCAATGTCCCCACAGCAAGGGGGGATTGGGGTTGGGCCTGGGACAAGCTGCCCAGCTGGGGCCGGGGGGGCGCAGGACTCAGGGAGGGGGACTCCTGCCACTGCATACCTCTGCACACTGCTGGTCCGGAAGGGCATGGGAATGGACGTGTACCTGTGGATCTGTGCGGGGTAAGCTGGGCTGCACTCCAGGCAGCTAGCACCAGCTGCAGCCTGAGAGCAGCCGTGGCTCTGCCTCCCTCACTGAGCACAGTGGAGTGGGGGCTATGGGGGGGGCTGCACCCACCCTAAAATTCCTCATAGCCCCTGCTGCCAGGCCTGCCCCAATGTGGGTGCATGCGCCCACCCCATGCCCTGCCACTGCCCAGCTGGGGAAAAGCCATGGCTTATCTGGGAGGTACTGGGAGGCTGGAGAGGCTTCTGCTGCTGCACGCCACTTGTCTGAGGCAGCACAGTGGCACTGTCCAGTGCTTCGCCATCCTGGCTGGGCAAGCTGCAGCAGGGCATAGCCCCCATTCCCAGCATTGCCACACCCATGTCCCACACTCCCCTGCTTCAGCTGGACAAGTGGCAGCAGGGCAGAGCCCCCACTCACAGCGCTGCCACACCCACATCCCGCACTCCTCCGCCCAGGCTGGACAAGTGGCAGCAGGGCATAGCTCCTGCTCCCAGTACTACCACACCCGCATCCTGCGCCCCCTGCCCCCCACCCTGGCTTGACATGCAGCAACAGGGCATAACCCCCGCTCCCAGTGCTGGACAGTCACATCCCACACCCTTCCACCTCGGCTGGACAAGTAGCAGCAGGGCAGAGCTCCCAGCACTGCCATGCCCATATCTCATGCCCCGCAACCCCTGCACTGGCTAGACAAGCAGTGGCAGGGCAGAGCTCCCACTCCCAGTGCCTTCCACTGCCTGTCCAGAGCACAGCCCAGCATAGCCCACCCCACGCAGATCCAGGGGCATGTGCCCACTCCCATGCCTTCCTGGACTGGTAGCACGCAGTGGTGGAAACCCCCTTCTCTGAGCCCTGCACCCGCTGCCCTGTCTGGGCAACTTGTCCCAGCCTCATTCCCTCCTTCACTGTGGAGGCACTGAGCCCCCACACATCTTCCTTCTCTGCTCTGCTCACCACAACAGACTTTTTAGCTGGAGGCAGCTATGTCCAACATGGTTAAGGACTGTTGCTTATTTAGTCTGTGGCCAAATCTCTGAATCGGCACCAAATCTTCAGATCTGAAATGGCCAAATCAAATAGGGACAGTGATTCAAATTACTGAATCAAATCACTGTCCCTCTGAATCAGCCAAATCTGAATAAAATAGGACAATATGGCTGATGTACCGATGAAGTGCTGAACTGGGACTTGGGTGGCCTGTGGAGTAGCTCCTATTGTACAGTTAGATGGCTGTATGATTTTGGAACAATGAATCCTAGTCTTTGCTTCTATTTTTTCATCTCTAAAATGGTGACAACAACAGAAGTCCTCTCTATAAACCACCTTGAAATCAACTGAAGCATAAGCAAGGATTATTAACATATCATACCTAAACACATCTCAAGTAGTTAACCACTAATAACATTATTATAACTAGATAATGCAGAAAACCATTTAATGCCATAGTTCTGTATCTGATTGTTGCTGCATCATGGATTTTGTTGCATCATGTTTGTTAACATACCATGAAGCAACAGGATGTCAAGTTAAGGGGCATCCAAATGTTGAAAGCCTTGCATGCTTGCTTTCAAATCCTGTATTCTACATTCCGCCTAAAAAAATTTTTTAAACAGGTAAAGACTGCTTCAGGGTGCAATACATTCACACAAAATCATGTGAACATTTCTTAACACTTGTGCATCACATTAATTATTGCCCCTGATGAGCTTGGGTTGATTTTGGGAGATAAAGCAGTAAACTGAATCTACCACAGTAATGACTTACATCTAAGGCAGTGGGGCCAACTTTTTTGGCAGAAGTGCCACAAATTAAGCCTGTGCCCTCTCAGTGCCACTCTGATCCTTTTCCTCTGCTTTCGCTGTCTGCCCTGTCATCCCTGCCCACTCTGCCATGTTCCACATAAAGAGGCTGCCTATGCCTACAAGTCTAAAGCCAAGAACTTCATCCCTGAGGTGGTCTCTTTTTAACAAAGCTCTTT
Organism: Crocodylus porosus; assembly: GCF_001723895.1. Classification (NCBI taxonomy): domain Eukaryota; kingdom Metazoa; phylum Chordata; order Crocodylia; family Crocodylidae; genus Crocodylus; species Crocodylus porosus. The sequence goes on from NW_017728886.1 coordinate 88,298,173, forward strand.
ATCTACAAGAGATAGATAGAGGTGATGGGGGCAGAGACTATTCTTCCCATGGCCACAGTGGGAAGTAGATGTGGAAGTAGGACATCCAAGAAAATTTGAAGGGGACAACCGTAATAGTTTTGTGAGGTACACTGGATATAGTAGAGCAAAAGCACTGTGTGGTAAATGAAAGCCAGTGAATTTGAAAAGTACAGACCAACTGTTCTGTAAGACTCTTTGGGGCAAGGGTTGTGTTTTTATTCTGTGTCTGCATCTAGTACCATGGTGTCCTAATTCATGATTAAGAGTCCTAGGGACTATGGCAATACCACTACTACTGCTGATGTTCTGCGCAATCCATCCATGCTTTCTAATAATCTGTCCAGAAGTGTTGCCTCAGGAAAAAAAAACACCAGTCTTCTCACAGGTACTCTGTTTTGCAAGCAACCTGTGGCACATCAAACAGTCTAAGCCAATGTTCCACAGATCAGTGACTAGAGCTTTTTGGGCTGGCGTGGAGCTTAACCAGGTCTGGTCTTCAGTTTTTCACATCAGTCTGCCCTCTCAGTGGTCCCTTATTACTGGTATATTTGGATGGGGACTTAGAAATGGGGGCCTGTTCTCTAAGAACACTGCACTCACTGTGACCACGGTACAATGCAGACATAGGCAACAGAAGCCCAGGGCTAACAGAGCTTAGCCCCCACAAATGAAGGCAGCCTGGGTGCAGGCTCCAAGTGGCTGCAGCAGGGCAGGTGGATGGGCGCACGCAGACAGAGCTGAGAACTCAGCCCAGCCTGGCTGTGTGTGGAGTGGCGCCCAGCAGATAAATGTGTGGATGGGAAGGGGCACGGGGGAGGGAAGTGGCATGGGGTGACAGATCGAGGCTTCCAGGGGGGGTGGGAGGGTCATGGGATGCTCAAAGCCCAGGCATCTCATCCAGGTGTGCAGGGGCTCCCACTACTTTGTGCACCCCCAGGGCAGGCACAGGGGGCACATACCACCCAGATCTGTCTGTGGGGCTGAGGCAGCTGTTGCTGTGGGCTGGGCTCTGCAACCCACTGCCAGTGTCCTGCAGCTGTGCAATGCCATGTGCCTCCCACTGCGGGCAGGTGGCACAGCCAGCATGCAGAAGGCATGTGGGATCACACCACTCCCAGGGCATTGGCAGCGAGGTACAGAGCCCAGCTCACAGTGGCAGCTGCCTCCGCCCCATGCACAGATTGGGGGGCATGTGCCTCCTGTGCCTGCCCCAGGGGTGCATGCAGCAGTGGGAGCCACCCTGTGCCCCTGGATGAGCACCTGGGCTCCAAGCGTCCCATGACCCGCCCTGGCCCCAGGGCCCTATTTTCCCTAGCTCCTGCCTCCCTCCTTCCCTCACCAGGGGGGGCCTCAATCTGGCCTCTCGCCCCTTTCTCACGATAGGCCCACCAGCTGAGGGGGAGGATGCATATGCATCTGCAAGTGCGTACACACTCAGCCCCCTAGATCATATTATCTTCTTCCGCCTATGAACGCAGACACATCCAAGGAAACTGGAATCTATGTAGCTCACATACCAGTAGCAGTCAAGCAAAGGTTTTAATACTTCACACCAAGTGTTTTTGCTGCTATACCTAGATTACCACCAGTATCCCAAACAGTTCAAAGCTGTCATTGGTAAATCTACATTACACTGCAGTACCAGGTTTCAGAACTACTACATCATCCAGTCATGGATTACTGGTTGATATTTTCATTTCCTGCTAGAGCTCTCCCAACCAGAGGACCATATGCAGCTTGCTGGCTTCTCTAGTTGCCTTGTCAAACTGTCCTCTCAATCCTACCCCTAAATCATTTCTGTGCTGGGGAATGTGTGATTTATGAATTTTCCATAATGATATAAATTACACTTTTAGGAAGTAGAGCAATATGACACTATCAAAAATATATGCATTGCATGACCTGATTTTCAAAACATTGTTCATATGAATAGTCCTGTAAAGAACTTCACTCCTGTAAAGAAGCCCCACTGATGTCAACAAAAACATCTCCTCTGCCATAAGACAAAACAAAATAAATTATATAGTACAGCATTTTTGTAGGGTTGTTTGTTTTTCAGCTGAATCAGCAAAAAGGGATTCTGGGATACATAACACAAAGGATTCTGGGACATAAAAGTCATGGGACAAAAGGCCGGGTGTTCTAGGAATCACAGAAGGAAAAAGGATTGTTCAGATTCTACATTCCAAAATGCAGTGTGCATGTGCCAGAAAATATCACGCTGACTGAATACCAGTTGCTAAGGAAACTCACAGCATGACCGTTTTAGAGGTTTTCGTAAGTAAGAAGAAAAGCCATTTGGGTAGTTAGGGTGGAAACTTGCTCAGAGTGGAAATGAACTCCATGGGTCACTTGGTAAACAGGCAAGAAGTTAGTGTAGGGCCCCCCTGGGAAGGACTAGCAACAGGTCAAACTTTAGAGCTTTGACTGAAAACAAGCTGCCCAAGGAAGGCATCTTGAAAATTTCAGGGTTGAGATGACACGCACAAGAATCTTATTATAGATTTTTATTATGCTGTTTCTAGTAATTTGTCCCCCTCCACCAATCGCCAGCCTGGTATCATTTCCTTTTTTTTCTCTGATGTAATTTTAGAGGATCATATGGGCAGGTTCTAAGTCGTACTGAATGCTAGGGTGTCAAAGGGACGTTCTAGCAGGAGACTATAACCACAGCATACGACCATGACCCCTGCACTGCCTGCGAGGCTGTAGGAATGGCTTAGAAGCTGTTAGCAAACCTCCAAAGCAGTTAAGAGTCCTCTCGCACAGGATGATCCCTCCAGGGATCAGTTCTAGGGACAAAGCCGTCCAACATTCAGATCACTGATTTGTACTCAACTCAGAAGAGGAAGTAATGCAATTGCAGGACATTTAAATGGAACTTTTTATAAAAAGATTCTGCACAAATGGAATACATAAGTCAATGAGCCCCAGCAACTGAGGAGGACAGTTACTTGGCTAGGAAGTGAATAGGTAGAAAAAACAAAAGGCTTCTTTTTTTTTTCCCCTTTTTTAAGATTCAGGTTGTAAATCAATTAATCTCAAAGTGAAAAGGATGAGCCCAGCCTAGGAAGTGCATACACATGGAAAATGCAGAAGGCTTTTTTACGGTTCAATTCATAATTCTTTTCAAGCAATGTTTGTAACTTTAAAAAAACATTGTTTAATTGGCTTATTATAAATAAAACAGAGCTTTTCCTGGATGGCAACTTTTCATTATTGCTCCTTGCTTATTACAATCTGATGCAGGAAACATTTCTACACTGTTTTCATGGCATTTTCTCAATATAATTCTGTTTCAGTTTCCGGTATGGGGAGATTGGGTCACATTTCTTTGGGTTTTCCTGTTCCCTTTTTCTGTCCTTTCCTTCTTCCCTCTATACATTTTGTGTTTATCATAACTTATATGCTCGTCATGGTATGTTTTTCTCTTAAATCAGGTAATGGTAATAAGGAGTGAAGAAAATTTTAAGAAAGATTTCATTTTTTAACTCTATATAATTGTATTTATTTGTTTAAACAGGATCAACTGTACAAGTTCGAAAAACTGCATTTTTTTCTCAGTGATTCCAGTGACGAGTTATATTTCCTTTGTCTACATCTACTTCTGTAGACTGGATTGCAGCTGGGAGGTGTCAGTAAAATGGTGACAGAGACCAAGGAACATCACCCTTACATCCAGTAAAAAGTACTACCAAAAGAGTTACAGGTATCTCTAAAACTTATTTGAAAAAAATTGTATAAATAATGTACAGCAAATGCCTGTTTCACTAAGGTTTTCCTTTAATCAGAAATGTATATTATAGGTTTCAAATGGGTGGGTCTGTTTATTTGTATTTTTCTGTGAAAATATGTAGGTATCTTAGTGATATAGCCATCTCTGCCATGACAGAGCACAGAATTAAAACTAGGCAAAAGCTGTCAAAAAGTAAGTGTGTCCCTGGGCACCCTGAGAAGTGATCACGCAATATTTTTTCTAGCAATGCAGCGTGTGCCAACTAGGCAAGGTTCGTTTCTTAGCAGCATTTTCAGGATTGCCACAAATGAGATACAGACATACCCTTAGACTTCTCTAAGGTATTTGGCTTAGTACTGCATAATGTTGGGATGAAGAAAATAGCATTTTATCAAATCAATATGACACTCGTTAAATGGATTAAAGACTGACCAACTGACAGATCTCAAAGAGCAGCTGAGTAATCATTATTGAGTGGATGTGTCTACTGGGGTCATGGAGATTTCACTTCTTGGCTCTACATTTTTTCACCTCTTTATCAATCACCTGGAATAAAGAGAATAATTACTGACAAAGTTTGCAGATGGAGAACAGTTTAGGAGAGTGGTAAAGAATGAAGATGACTGATAGAGTAGTCTGGATTGCTTGATTAACTGGGTGCAAGCAACCATTGTGCATTTTAATACAGCCAAATGTAAAGTACATGTATAGTTACAGCAGGATACACTTTCAGCATGGATAAATTATAGAGTTCAGAGGAGAGCCACAGGAATTTTTAAAGAATTGGAAAATATGTCTTATAGTGAGATAGAGTCCAGAAGCTCAATCCATTTAGCTTCAAAATGATGGCTATGTGGAGACTTGATTGCAATCTGTAAATATTTGCCTAGGAGTCAGAAGTTTGATAATGAAGGGCTCTTCAGTTTAGAAGACAAATAAAAATATCCAACATCTACAAGATGAAGGCAGACAAGTTATACTAGAAATAAGGTGCAATTTTTAAGTTAGTCATTAGAAATAACTTGCCAGGAATTTTGATGGGTTCTCTTCTCACTAGAAAATTTTAAAACAAGATTGGATACTTTTCAAATAGTGAATTCTAGTTTAAATAATTCAGGGAATTCCTACATCCTGTTATACAGGAGGTCAGACTAGATGAATACAGTGGTCCCTTCTGAACTCATACTCTATTAATATAATCATTAATATTCAAATTTGTCACAAATAGCCTTCTGTCAATCATTTTTATCCAAGATTCAAGTTCCTGGCCACCTGCATAGCTAAATGTGTTATCTCCTTGGCTGATGCAAAATACAGAAGGTGTGATGATTTCCTCCAAGTCCCTAACATCAACAGATAATTTACAACTAGATGAACCATATGAGATGTGTGACTGCCTTTCCTTGGATCACTGTTCTTTAAAATATCTTTCTACCAAAAAAATAGCCTAATATGGAGACTGAAAACTTCAAAATCTGTTTCTGAGCTTGTAACACAATACTGAACTGGGGGCACATCTATAGGAGATGCTACGATGCAGTAGAAATGAGCTACTGTGCTGTAGTTCGCTGTTATCATGCAGTAGCGTTGCCGGGCACTAACTGTGATGTGACACTACTGCACAGTAGTAATGGGCTACTGCACAGTAGCTTGTTGCTATTGCACAGTAGCATCAGGAAAAAAAACGTGTGGCAATGGTATGGTGCAGTAACACCATTTATTGCACAGTCATTTAGTACTTGCTTAAGCCAGTTAATATTTATGAAGTTACTAAATGACTGTACAGTAACAACTGTGCGGTCCACCACACATGTAGACAGGGCCTGGATGGAGCAAAAGGGTGGGAGGAGGAGAGCAGGGAATTCTTGTGCTAAATCCAGTCCTCACCCTCTCCATCTTCATGTGAATGAGAAAGCTGGTCAGAAGGGAAAGGCATGAAGCCTGTACAGCCTAAATGGAATCCTGAAGTGATCCCTAGTATGGAAGGATCTTTTGAAGATGAGACTGGGTCCAGGAGCCTCAGCATAGCCAGTTTACTGTGAACCTGAGTATGCATAAAGAACTGTGGGTACATACTCTAAACTGTACTAAACCAGCTATGGGCATGCACACCGTGGGTGCAAGCAAGCGGGAGGTGCTTCTTGGTGTTGCTCCTACAGTAGTAGAAGGAAGTATAGGTATTCCTTAAAGTGAAGGTACTGTAACACTCAGGCTTCAACAGCAGCTACAAAGTAGGTTCCTCTGTTGTTTCTCAGCCTTCCCCCTGAAGCTATTGAATGACCTGTTTTTTGTGCTGTGCAAAATATTCTGCCATGAAGTGCATACCCATCTATAAGGCCTCATGTTTTCATTTCATGTATGTCCAATTAAAATTCTGGTAAAAGACCTTACACCTGAAATTCTGTTCCCTATGCTTTGTCTGTACAATAGGAAATGGCATTTCACCACAGTGTAGCAATTTCCTTTGTGAAACATACTCTATTATGCTATCCTATGTATCTGCAACCTAAATGGATGCCTGTAGTGATGAGCCAGTAAGTTTACTACCATAACATTAGTCATCATAAATACTTTTTAAATTGAATGAAATTACACCCCCAAATTGCAGGACCTGATTCTCACGGGGGAAACTAATTATCAGGACATCTGCCAGGGGAGAAACATAGCAATGCATAAGCAGTCCGGCATATTTTTGGAGTGTGTTGGGGATACGGGTTTTTTTATATACAGATAGTAGAAAAGACAACTTGAGGGAAGCTTTTCTCATCTTGCTGTGTACAAACAGGGAGGAACTGGTTGAGAATGTGAAGGTGGAAGGTAACCTGGGGGACAGTGACTGCAAAATGATAGGAGCTCAAGATCCTAAGGGAACTAGGGAAGGTGAACACCAAAATAAGGACATTGGACTTAAGAAAAGCAGACTTAAGCAAACTCATGGAACTGGGGGGCAGGATCACTTGGGAGACAAATCTCCTGAAAAGAAGTCCAGGAGAGCTGGCAGTACTTTAAGGAGGCCCTTTTCATAGATTTCATAGACATCAGGGCTGGAAGGGACCTTGGGAGATCATCGAGTCCAGCCCCCCACCCAAAGGGCAGGAAGTCAGCTGGGGTCCTAGGATCCCAGCAAGATAAGCATCCAATTTACTCTTGAAGGTGTTCAATGTAGGTGCTTGAACCACCTCCGCTGG
>NW_017728886.1:88305217-88348144 GCF_001723895.1 Crocodylus porosus
GTTGCAGCCTTGGCTTTCCTGGTTTGCTCCCTGCAGGACCGGACCAGTGCAGAATAATCGTCCTTGGAGGTGAATCCCGTCCTCCGTCCTTTGTAGGCTTTCCTTTTTAGCCGCAGGAGGTCCACTAGGTCCCTGGAGAGCCAAGGGTACAGAAGCAAGATAAAATAGAAGAATGGGAAGTGCAACTAAAAGGTCAGCCTGGCTAGACAGAGATATCTTTTGTGAGCTGAAACTTAAAAAGGAATCCTATAAAAAGTGGACACTGAGTCATAGTAAAAGGGTATGAGAAAGCTAAAAGAAGGTTAAAAGAATATTGCATGGGCAAGTAGGGATAAAATTAGGAAGGCCAAGTCACAATCTGAGCTGTAACTGGCAAGGCAAGCAATATAAAAGGCAATAAAAAGGAATTCTACAAATATGTCAGAAGTAAGAGGAAGACAAGGAAACCATAAGTCCCTTATGAAATGCAGAAGGTAATCTAGGATGTATGTGGATGAAATGGGGGCCCTAAATTGAAGCAGTGGGTTTTAAAAAACACTGCTTCAATTTAGGGCTGATTAAACCCCTGCCTCACATACACATGCCACTGACTGACCTTCCTCTCTGGTGGGGAGGGGAGGCCGAGCTGCCAGCAGTAGCAGTAGCTGCAGCCCCTCCCTAGGTAGCACTCACCCACAGGAACCTGACTCAGGCAGTCTGGGGGAGGGGAGCACTGCAGCACCAAAGGAAAGCACCAGTCCCCTGCACAGCTCAGGTAGGCAAGCAGGCTCCAGTGGGGGTGGGGCAGAAAAGAGATCAGGCTCACCACTTTTCTTGGGTGGAGCTGATTTCCCCACGGGGTACTGCCAGGCTTCCTGCAGAGCTGTGGAGCTGCACAGAGCCCAGTGCTTTGCTCCGCAGCTGAAGGAGTGTTAGTTTGCTGCACCCCAAGTCTTTTAAGGTATATTACGCTGCCAAATTTCCTACAGCCGCTAGTATTAATGCACAATATGCTGTTGAAGCATGAAAACACCGACACCATTAAAGCAGTGCAGAAGCATTTAGCCTGCTTTAAAATGTTGTGCACACATGCCTCTCATTTTGTCTACACATGGCCCTACTTACAGATGATGCAGGGAAGGCTGAAGTACATAATGTCTTTTAGGCTTGTGCGAGTAGGCAGCTATTTGATCTGGCTTCAGATCCAGCTGCTTTGGATGCCAGGGATCCTATCCAGAGCTCCGGACTGGGTTTCCGCTTCAATCTGGCCAAAGTGGCTCCAAAGCTTTGGAGCCGCCTCGGAGATCCAGCCATAGGGTATAATGGGGAATCAATGAAATATCGAACTTTGTTGTTTTTTGTCTAATTTGGATGAACTATGCAGGAGTTATAGCCCCTGCTGAGAGCATGAAGCCTGCCAAGTTTCAAGAAGATCGTGCAGGGGTTCAGGGGTAACTGCACCCCAAATTCTTGGGGGTTCAGTGGTGTTTTCTTCGATCCTCTCAGTCTCAGGTGTCATTGGGGAGGCTTTGGCTCTGTGGCCAGATCTCCAAAGCGGCTCTGAAGCATTTTTGAATCGCTTCAGAAAGCCTAATGAAGCCAGCGCTTTGATCCAGACATGCTGCTTCGGATCCAAAGCACAGTCCGAAGCCTCGCACAGCCCTAATGTATTTCTTCTGTCTTCACAAATAGGGGCAGCTACCAGATGATGAGTATAGTTGGCAGCTAAGATAGGGAAGCAGCTTAGAGTAGTAAAAAAACAGGTTAGAGTTTATTTAGGGAAGCTAAATCAGGGCCAGGCAAAATACAGCCCACAGGCTGGATCTGGCCTGCCAGGCTATTCTATCTGGCCTGCAGGACCCCTAAAAAATTTAGAAAATTAATATTTCTCTGCCCTAGCAGCCTTTCAGTGCTGACAGGAGCCACGGGCAGTTAGGACCCAGGAGGAGCCTCAGCAGGACTGAACAGCCCAGGCCTGCCCACCCCCAGCCATTTTACTCTCTTTCTGCCCCCTCCCTGCTCCAGCACCGTGTGGCTGCTGGCTGCATTGTCGGACAGGGAGCACAGGGCTGTGCCGGTATGGGGGTGTATGGGGGTATGTGTGTGTGTCCAAGCAGAGGCAGTGGGGGAGGGGAGGCAAGGACAGTGTGTATGTGTATGTGCATACAGGCAGGGATAGTGTGTCTGTGTGCATGTGTGTTCATAGGCGAAGTCCCACAGGCACACCCCACCATACACATGAACCCACACCCTCGCACTGTCATAAATGCAGACCCCCCACATCTCCTCACACACCTATCCCACAACAAACCCCATACCCACCCACATCCCACATATCCACACACCCACAGCCCCCCACAAACCTATACCCACCCCACACAATATACAAGAGTAAGACTTCATTGAAGCTATTGTGTATCACCTCTATGTACACTACATATTTTTTTAAACCAAATTAATGAATGCTGTAGATGTTCACTTTTTAGAATATAATTTGGTATTTTTCTGGTTTTGAGATGGAAAAAACCCTTGCTGAAAGAAGTAATTCCAGAGGCAAGAGGAGGGACTTCTAGTGGCAAAGGTCAGACATTAGAGGGTGGGACCTCCAGTCCCTAGGACACCCTAGGGTGGGGGGGTACTTGAGAAGGCCCTATGGAGTATGTGTAGGTGGTCAGGAATGGAGCACCACCACACACCATCCCATGCTGCTGCACAGGCACCACATGCCTGGCTGGATGCGGGGGAATCTCACATGCATGCATTTGGCTGTGTGCCCCACCCCCACCCCCTGCTCCACATCTGGCTTCACCCCACATATGCCAGGGCTGGGGGCTGCCGGCACAGCGCTGCATGGCCCCTTCACGGGCTGCATGCGCCCCGCATGTCCAGGCGGGCGGTAGTTGTGCGTGGCGTTGTGCACAGGCAGCTGGGGGCCATGAGCGCCAGATGCTCACAGTGAGAGGGGAGAGGGGCCCAGCCCCCTGTTCCAGGAGCTCGGTTCATTCATTCCTCCTGGGGAGTGGTGCCAGAAGCAGCAACCACCAGGACTGCCCCGTGCTTGCCACCCCACTTCTCCGCACCCAGCTACTTGCCACCCCCCTCCTCTCCCTGTCCTGGGGATACACTTATTAAAAAAGATTGAAACCCCTCGCCCTGGGGTATTGAAGGAACTGGTTGAGGTAATTTCAGACCCATTAGAAGAGCAGGTTGGACAGACATCTGTCTGGGAAGGTTTAGGCAGGGAAGATTCTGCCTTGGGTAGGGGGTAGAACTAAATGACTTGTCAGGTCCCTTCCAGCCCTCCTTTCCTATGATCCTATAAAAAGGAAACTCTCTGCAATATCCCACAAAGAAGATTGGTAGAGTGTGTAAAATTGTGCAAATACCTTCATTTCAATACATTGGCTACATACTCAAGAACCTAATTACACGTTTAGCTGTCTTATTAGCAGAGATTTATGAAAATTCAAAACACCTGGTATTTCCAGTTTGGGTTTTTTTCTAGTGTAGACTCTGATAAAGTTACATAGGTCAGAGCCTGAGAAGCATCCAGCTGGGGTCATTCAGCTCCAGCCACAGAACTACTACTGATACTGCTATGTCCATCAGCTTTGAACACACTGCCCATATTGCAGTAACAGTTTTTGTCTTTACATACACCATTCAAATTAAAACTATGTGCTAATGCAATAATAGAGAGACATGTTTTCAACATAAGGCTTGACAGCTTGAAAAATTGACAAACAGCTGCTGCTAATCCTTTCTGGCATGAATAATTTAAAAGCTAAAATGCAATATTACTAAGTGACAACAGGAACTTCTTTACTGTTCTTACTGCTTCCAGTAAGCTGAAAAATGTTGTAAATTGCAAAAATCCTTTTGATTACAACATGTTATGCTTCTCAGAATTCACTGATCTGAGTTACAAATATAAATTTAGTCTCTAGACTACATTGTCAGCTGTTACAGAGTTTGTATTTATGAAGTTACCATATGGAATCTAAGATAAAACAGTTATTTCTGACAGAATATGTAATAAAATAGCTAGCGGTATGGATATATAGAAGAAACTGCTGACGGTCTCAAATACTACAAATGATGGGCACTCTCGAAACATTTCTAATAGCTAAAATTATTTTAGAAATCAAAGTCAGGGAGACATACTGGGCACATTTACACATGCATTAATGCTCCATAGTTACCATGCATTAAGTTTAGTACCTGTAATAACATGTACTAACTCAATACACAGTAACTCGTGCGACTGCACAGTAGCGCTGGCACATGCCTTTTTAGTGATTACTCAATGCACACTACATTAATTCTATCGCACATTAGCACAGCTTTTGCTGTGGTGCACTAATGCACGGTAGAATTAGTCTGCTACACATTTAACATTTTATGCAGCTCCACCCACCATGTTGTTAATGTTTCAATTCACCCCAAACCTTCTCATTTCCACAAATGAGGAAACTGTTAAATAGTCTTTTGGGTATCAAAAATATGTATTACTTAAAAATGGAAGTCATCTGAATCATCAGTGATATAACAGACAGAGGAAGTAGTGTATCACCCTGCAAAGCTAACATCATTTTGATGTTAAAAGAAAAGGCTCTAAAACCCAACCAGGGAAAATGTAGATCCCTTTTTGGGTCTTATATTGCAAAATCCATGGATCAGGTAAGAAGGCTTTGCCAGCAAGCATGAAGATGAGAGGTGGAATTCAGATCCAGTTCAGATTCACAGACTCCAGTGCATACCTGCCATAATCATGTGCTGCTGAACACATGGAAGAGAACTGAATCTAACACACTTGCTCCCCTACACGGGCAGATCTGGGATTTCGAAAAGGGGAATGCAGACAGATAGTGTAGTGTGTCATCACATATAACACCACACACATTTTTCTCCAGTTAAAAAGAAACTAGGAGCCTCACTAATAAGCAGGGGCCGAAAGCTATATTATTCAATAAGATTGAAACAAAAAAGAAAAAAAGAACTTTATTGGCATGTGCATTAACTTGCTATATCATACATTCTAATATTATAAAAGCCTAAGTCTGTCTGTCTGTTTGTAATGCTTTATTCATGCTCTGATTGGCTGTCTCAACAGCCAATCAGAGTGCCCTACACAAACAGGGACAGACAGCTGAGCGCTGCCATGACAGTGGGTACTGAGGCTAGTTATATAGACTATGGCTAGTTATATATAAGAACACAACAAACTAGGCAAAAATAATCCAAAGATGTTTCATTAATACTGGAGTCATTATAATTAAATGTACATGCCTCTTTTTCAGATTAATAAAACAAAATCAAGCCTTGAGTATCTAGATAGTGCCTCCAATGCTTCACTAAAAGTGATTTCCACACCTGAGCTAATATTCACCTGAGTTAATATTTTCCCACATGAGTTAATGCTTTTAACTAGATTTAAAAATCAGTCTTCAGAGCTGTGAAATGGAAGCTACATTACTAGGAGCAGCTAACAGACAGTAGCATTGCAGAAGTAGCTCATTAAAGACTATTCAAAAGTAAAGAGGATCATTAACACCTGTGAAATAAAGAATTTAGAAGGAATCAAGAAAATTATAATGAGCCATTAAGTCATTTAACTCCCTCACTGCCACCTGAATAGAAGTGCTGTTGCCATTGCTAGGCAGTTGGCCTTAAACTTTGGATGGAGCAGGAATAAAAGGGCATTTTTACATATGGTTTTGATGCAGTACCAGTTGCTTTTAAATAGCAAGCCATGCTAATTAAAAGTGTCTGCACGTCACGTGTATTAGCAGCGCAGTGTGTTCCTGCGCTGAGAAAATTGCAGCAATGAACTGTGAACTAAGGCACATGGAACGTATTTTAGTTCAAAGTGCACCGCCAGCATTTTCTCAGTGTGGAGGCATGCTGAGCCACTGATACACATGGGTGCGTGAGGCTGCCAGAGTGCATCAATTTACAAGTAATCAAGTCTGCTCCAATCTGCTGGATTCCAGCTCACTGGAGCAGGCTCCCTGCATGTGTGTAAGTGCCCAAAGTGGGGTGCAAGCATACCAGTGCACCTCCCTTCATCTGCCCCTACTCTTATAACATGGTCAGGAGGATCTTTAGCCTCCCAATCCCATGTCACATTTCAACAAAACAAGATACCTTCTTTTCAGTCAGCTCTAGGAACTTGCTTTGTGTTGCACATACGCAGTTGAGTGTTGCAAAGCTGATTCTCTATTGCAGTTGTTCCAATCTAGGCAGGAGAACTTTTAGGGCACAGCTCCCCAAAACGTATCTGCAGTGAAGTGTAGAGGGTTTCAAGCTGATTTTCAATTCGTGCGATATAAACACTTTTTGTAATATTTGACAAATGCCGTCATACTGGAATCATCAAAATTATAATTAACTTCCTTTATCACCAGAGAAGAAATGTAATTTATGTCAAACATCTATACTATGTCAACTAGGAGTATGAAAAGATGAGACTTTTGGTTCTGCTCCATCTGTGCACAGTTATGCCGACAGAAAAACTTCTGCCAGCAGAACTTCCGTTGTTCAAAGAGATAGGAAACAAAGCCAGCAGCGAACTGCTTCTGCTTGCATGTACCGTATTTCCACTAGGGGGCTCTGCATCTTAGCATTACTGTTCAGCTGAGGTAGCAGTAAACTCATAAAATAAACACAATAAATCTGTATTATGCTACAACCTCATTGTAACAGAAAAGTCCACTAAGGGAAGGTATTTGCCACAATAAGTTTAGTCAATCTGACGAGTCATAATAATGAAAAAAATGGCTCTGGTTTCTGGGCGTTTTAAAAACCAGGGGTTGCTATAAGTAGGGTTTCTCATACAGAAGTTGAATTGCATACATAAATACATTATGTACAGACCCTCCAGAAAAACTCTATTCTCAGACACATCCAAAATTTGTGGCTTCAGTGAAAAAGCATACGGTTAATATTAACATCAGGCCCTTAGAATAGAAATTTGTTACAAATAAATAAAATGGACTCTAGTGATCAAACAGCAGTATTCTAGCACAGCGGCGTGTCTGTGGTAGGGGTGTGCAAAGTGGCCGTATTCAATTTGGATTCAGCCCGATTCAGAGGACGGTGATTTGATTTATTGATTTGGATCGCTGTCCTGATTCGATTCAGCTGAATCCAAATATGAAGATTTGATGCTGATTTGCAGAATCAGTGATTTGGCCATAGACACAGCTTTAAATGTTTTTTCTACATACCTCAAGGTACCAGGCATAGCCCGTGAATGTTGAGATGGTGGGGCAAATGGAGTGTCCTACAGGAGTGCGGGGCAGCCCCCCACGTGCTCAGTGGTGGACTCCCTCCCCTGCCCCCTGGCTTAGCAACTGGCTATGTGGGGACTGCAGGTGTCCCCCCAGACCCAGGAGACACCTGTGGCCAAGCTGGGGAGTGGAGGTCCCCTGCACACTCCACGGTGGTCCCAGAAGTGCTTCTGGTCCACTCAACAGCCAATCAGAGTGCCCTACACAAACAGGGACAGAAGGTGGTGACTTCTGGGTCCACCACCGAGCGCACTGGGGACCCCCTCCACACTCCTGTGGGACACTTCATCCACCCCACCATTTCATCATTCATGAGCTGTAACTTGAGGTATGTAGAAAAAACAATTAACGCTGTGTCTGAATTGTCGAATCTCTCTGAATCAATTCGAAGGGATCTTATTTGATTTGGAGAGATTCAAGGGTCTCCTGATTTGATTCAGATTTGGAGATTTGGCCATCGAATTGGGCCAAATCTCTGCCAGATCAAATCAGTGACTGAAGCTTTGCACAGCCCTAGTCTGTGGCAATACCTATGTAGCTCTTCAGGAGTAAAGAACGGCATCATTAACAGATGGCAAATAAATGTGGCACTCAAGTAATCTGGCCAAAAAGCTATCTCCTGCCTCGGCTTTATAATAACATTTCATAACTGTTTTTAATTTTATGCCTGGTAACATTTTAATAAGTTGAACAATTTCCTCCTGTCTTTTCCACCTGAGAGTAAGCTGTAAATTCAGGGTTTAGTGCTGTTCTTTCCTCATCCTTCAGAATATTTCAGTAATAGATAAAATCAATTTTAGTGACTCGTCCCAGGAATATAATAATCCCAGCCCTTCTAGGATTATGCTTGTACCCGTGGAGCCAGAATACAGTTGAACACAAGTCCAGCTTTAGTATTTAATCACATTGATTTTTTTTTTCTCTCTCTCCCTCCCTCTCCTTTTTTTTAACAGTACAAGAGAGGTTTCATGAACATGACTGAGGAGGCACCAGCATCCAATACCACTCAGCATGAAATTGCACAGACCATACTGACTACAGTGTATTCAGTAGCCTTTATTGGAGGTGTGACTGGAGTCCTTGCAATGTCATTTTTTCTAGTTAAAATGAACACTCTGTCCATGACCACCACCGCAATCGTGAACCTGGTCGTGGTGCACAGCCTCCTCCTCCTAACAGTGCCATTTCGGCTTCATTACTATATTAATGGGAAGTGGGTTTTTGGACTGCCCTTTTGCAAAGCAGTGAGTGCTACACTTCACATCCACATGTACCTGACTTTTCTGTTCTACATTGTCACCCTGGTTATTAGGTGGCTCATCTTCTTTCAGTGGAAGGACAAGGTGGAGTTCTACAGGAAGCTTCATGCAGTGGGGGCCAGTGCTGCCGTGTGGACTGTAGTCTCTCTCATTGTGGTGCCCGTGTTTTGTTTTCAATATGGGACCTCTGGAACATATAATAATACCACATGTTTTAATTTCCAAGAAGAATTAAAGCAAGGTAGTGTGAAAATACTGAACTACATCATGATCATAAGTGTATTCTGCATCACTTGTATCCTCTTGGCCTTGCAAATCTTTATCATTCTCAGGGTGGTGAAAAGGCTTTCAGGCTCTGTCTGGTCACATCAAGAATTCTGGGCTCAGATAAAAAGCTTGATTTTCCTAACTGTCATAATCATTTGTTTCCTTCCATATCATCTTTTTAGAATCTACTACATTCAGCATATGAATGAAATGAATCAATTACTGAAGTACAATGAAATCACCTTAAGTATAACAGCTATCAGCTGTCTTGATTTATTGGCATTTGTGCTAGGTGGAAGCCGTTTACTTAAGCAAAAAGTTATGGTGCTCCGAAACAAGTTTACCTGCTGTTAGCTTCACTCTTCCTTCACAACCTGTCTTCCATACTGTTGGGTGAGAGGAAGGCTTGTGAGCTTTGTCTGTATTTTTTTAAATCAAGGCTGTCCAAAATCTGAACAGCTGCAGGCCCCCTGGGTCACACACCATTCAGGCTGCATAGACTCCCTTGGACCTCCCCATTTCCAGCCCACTGTGTGGGCTGTGCTGATTCCCAGCCCCTCTCCGCCTGCCCAACCCAGCACCTGGACTCCCTGGATGCACGGATTACATGGATTCCCCGGGCTCCTCCTGTCCTCAGGGGCAAGGGCAGGAAGCAGAAGCTGAAGGAAGAGAGGGAGTCCAGAGACTTTGGCAGCAGCAGAATGAACAATGGAGGGAGAAGCAGCCAGTTAACACTTCAGCCTGTGGGCTGCAAATTGGACAGGTGCATTTTGGGAATAATTAATAAAAATGAGCCAGAAATGTTATACATGCTGTCAATATTTATTTTACAGACCTCAAAACCCAGCATACATACTTGATTTGGTGAAAGTTTCCCACAACTAAGCACTAGCCTATCACAATAGGTATCACTGTGTGGTGTGAAAATGGAAACCCTTGTGGCAATGCCATTTCAAAGACGGGAAAGAGAGGAGGAGCCCAAGATGATTCGTACAAAATAGCGTGTGGAGAGGACACAAAATAAAAAGCTGGTAATTTATGTAATAAAATGCAGTTTTGAAATATGTAGATTTATGTGCCTCTCACATATACGTTAATTCAGTGACAACTGTGGGTGGGTCCAGGATTGTGGCAATGAGAATGCGGGCACATACCCTTTTGGGGTGGGATACATGTGCAGTGAAGAAAGCTCACTGAGCAGATGATGTAGCCACAGCCCACTGCTGTGATCCTGGATCCCAGTGAACTCTCAGCAGCTGCTGAGCTCAGCAGTCTGGACTCTTCCGAGAGTCCCTGATTTAGTGGTGCTTTGGAGCCATCAGGATCCAGAGCTGCTTGGTAGCAGGGTTCTTTGAAGAGCCCTCACCCATCAATGGTGAGCTCATAGTGCTTGCAGCACATGCAGAGCCCTGAGAAGGAGCTGTGCTGAAGTGATAGTGAGCTCTGAGAGTGTACTGCATTTGTGGAGCACAGCCAAAGTGGGGATGCATCCATACCATTGCACCACCCTTGGATCTGCCCCTGGTAACAACCATCTGTGATAAAACATTGGTGGCTTCTTAAACCATGTTGTTCCCACACTGGAATAAAACTATGTACTTCTACTAACTGAGCCACACTATTTAGCAGCAAGGAATGCATGTATCTCTTAGATTTCTCCTGAATTCAACTTTTGAATAGAGGGTTGAGAGAAAGAAAGAGCTGATTTCTGTCTCTGCCAAGCTGTGAAAATGTTTCCAACAATTACATATTACTGTGGATTCTGCTGTTCAAATCAAAATCCAGCATTTATTTTTCTTGTTTATAGACTTGTCCATTTTTTTTCTAAGAGCTCACCTGGTTAACTCTACAGGTCATTTAATTTAGAATATTCTTCAGACTGCTGTAGTATTTTCTCACAATCACTTTCAATTTTAGTCTCCAAGGTAACAATTTATTTTCAGTGATGCTCTGGTGCGGTTTTGATGGTAATAATCTGGCCTCCCAAAATGTCCCTGGGATAAAATTAATTTCATAGAAATGTGTGCTCTCTGCAAGCTGAAAAGGTAAAAATATTGGCTGCTTGGAAATGATTGGAAGAAGCTAATATGCATGGTGTGATTTAGCAGCCTATTATACTTCACAGAAATGGAAGCATTGTGAACAGTGGGATTAAAAAAATAGAATTATACATTATGAAGACATGGAAATATGTAGAGAAATCACTCTGTGGAAGCTACTCAGGCTTTCATACATCTATTTTATTGTGCACACCTCTACAGAGAACATTCATCACTGTCACCTCAAAAGACTGGATGGTTAATGTGTATTTCCATTTTTTCTTATCTTCTGCATCAAGATCAACTTTCTCACTTAGAGCCAGTTGAATAATATTTGAATGTTTTAACAGATTTGGTGAATTAGCTGCATAAATCACCTGGTTGCTCCCTTTTTCATGGCTCTGCCAAGTCTTTCTCTCTTACCTCTATATGAACTCAACTCACTTGTGTCTGCTTCACGTTCTGTTGCTTATCTCCAGTGTGTCACAGTATGTTCCACCACTGCAGAAGCTTTCTGCTCCACACACTACTACAATGCTTATTGCTTTCTTCCTCACCCGACAGCC
This sequence comes from Crocodylus porosus, assembly GCF_001723895.1. Taxonomy (NCBI): domain Eukaryota; kingdom Metazoa; phylum Chordata; order Crocodylia; family Crocodylidae; genus Crocodylus; species Crocodylus porosus. Next base: position 88,316,620 of record NW_017728886.1, read on the forward strand.
AAACTGGCAGAACTGCCTAGGTCCCATTCCAATCTCTGTTGTCTCCTTTCCCTTACAACCTTCTGACTGAACCTCCTTCTTCATCTTTTAACAGTTCTGCTCATCCAACACTAGGCTTAGTTGAGAACGTTAGTAATTTTCATGTGGGACAGCAAGAGTTTAGACCTATCTAATGCCACAACCCTGGGAGAGAAGATGAATAACTACCTTTCATTAGTATTCCTTCCCATACCATCACCTTTTGTGTGTAGAACATGAGTGACTTGTTTGCATTCTGTAGAGCACATCATGTCTCAACAACACTCTCCATTTATTTTGTAATAATAAATATGTCTGTGAATGAAACCAATACTTCTCTTCATTCAAGGTCTTCCTACCTATATAAATAAATTAAATAAAAATTATATTAATGTTGCAGACAAGGTTCTTTGGGTGAATCTGATATCTTTCATTAGACCAACTTAAATAGTTGGAGAACAATTTTGAAGCAAGCTTTCGGGTTCAAAAACCCTTTGTCAGGGTTTGTACAACCTACACCCCTGTATTAATGTTGCAAGCATTTATTCTCAAAACTAATAAATTTACATAGATAAAATTTAACTATATTTGAAGTAAAATGTGCATGTATTGCCAAAATTCCATGTAATTTCTTTTAAAAATGTATACATACACTGATGTTTCAGGTCCCAAAATTGATTGCGTGTCCTCATTGATTTTGACCGCAGTAAAGGTGATCCACTGGATGTGGTTATCCAGTGAAGATGAAGATAGACAGGTTATGTTTAGGGAGCTTTTTCTAGCCCCTTCCCCAGGTGGGATGAGCAGACAGGTCCTGAAGGGGGCTGTTCAGTTGCAGTTACAGTGGTCAATTTGCACTCCTGCCTTATCCAAGTGTTAGACAACCTTCTAGAAACTGCTGACTTTGTCCCAGTTTATGATTAGGAACTTCCAAACCTCACAATCTTGCCCATCATCAGTAGCTGGTCACCAGAGGGCTTGAAAAATATGCTGGAAAAGCTGTTTTTATGGAACACGCCTGTGCGTGATTTCTTTTATCATGAAGAAACTACTGCACATCAGCTCCCACAGGGCTTTTAACAAAACGGAAGTTTAAAACCAATGGCAAGGAAGCCAAGACATTTGCAAATCTCATTCCACTAAAGCCTTCATCAACCTTCACAGCTGTCAAGAGTCTAACATCTGCTTGCTCCACTGTTGAAGACTTGTAGACCCATGGCTGGGGGCAGGCAGGCTTATTATAGTGGCGACCTGTACTCACTATGTCACAGCACCATCAAAGATACCTGTGGCTCTTCAGGAAGGAAAGCATTGCTTTCCCCACTGCATTCTGGTGCTACTGCTGCTGCTTGGTCCGACTCCACAACTGCTTATTTATCAGTTACCTTTGCTAACCTTCCCTGAAGATCATTCCTCTATCCACCACCCATGGACATGCTAGGTAGCAGTAAAGCTCTGCCACCAGAACATCAGGACCATCATGGACTATCCTAACGGTGAACGCCCAGAGCACCACACCACAGTCGTGACTCAAGCACTCAGGTGACACAATACTGAAGTTGCTGCACTAAGAAAGACCAAAGGTCCTCCATCAACAAGCTCTTAATAAACAGTCCCCAGCTCTGGTAATTCAGATTCTTCATGAGGCTCTGGAAAGCATTATTATTTTCTGTACCTCAGAAGCCATCTCTATCAGAAGGCTGACATCAATGAAGAATCCAACTTCACCTCAAATGTGCAAGTGTAGCCTTTGACACGTGAGGAAATGGGTGTTTGAAGATTGTGACATCAGATCCAAAACCAAGCTCTTGGTTTATCATGCAGTTGTGCTCACCACCTTACCATCTGGAGCTGAGATCCGGACAATGTACAGAAGGCACCTCAAGTCACTGGAGAAGTACCATCAACACTGCCTGCAGATGACCCTTCAAATCCAATGGAAAAATAGATGCACCAACTTTAGCATCCACTCACAAGCAAAAGCATTATGAGCATCAAGTTGATGGTCATCTGACATAAACTTCAACAGGCTGGCCATGTCATCTGGATGTCCAACTCCATACTCCCAAAGCAAGTTATATTCTCCCAGCTCAGTCAAGGCATACAGTCAAGAAGACAGAGAAAGCACTTCCTCAAGGCCAGCTAAAAAGATGCAACATAAACATCAATTTGTGGGAGACTATAGCTGAGGACTGTCCCAAATGGAGGAAGAGTCTGTTGCAAGGATCTCAGTACTTTGAAATCTTACGACAACAACAAGAGACAGAAAAGCAGGAACAGCAGAAGCAGTGTCATGGACCAAATCAAGAACTGGGAGCTACCCACTCCACATGGAAACATGTGCCTGTGCTGCAGCAGTGTGTCAATCCTGGGTTGGCCTCATCAGCCATCTTCACTATACATACCCACTATAGCAACTGTAAGGGTGTGTGTACACGTCACCCTATAACACTGTAGTGGTGTGCTATGTTGCTGAAGTGACATGCTACACCACCATAGTGCATTGCTACAGTGATGTAGTTATCACATGGGTCTACATGTGATCGGCAGCTATTTCACCATAGTGGCATGTTCCCTCATTTTTGCACACTGCTATGGTGAAGTAGCAGTGAAAAATAAGTGTGCCATATGCACAATGCAGTACAGGCAATTACTGTGCCATGCTTTAGTACTTCCAGAAGGAAGTACTAAAGCATGGCATAGTAACAACATTGCCATAGGGTGACGTGTAGACGTGCCCTAAGTTAACCAGCAATTCAGATTGGATGAACTGTTTTTAATACACCCTCTGAATGAATATCTATGATATAAACATAAGAGAATAGTTTTAATGTTGTGTTTTTCAACTTTTATTAGCCAGCACTGCATTTTTTCTTTTTATGGAGTTTTGCAAGAGTCTCTGCTAAGCAGAATTTATATCTGACAGTGGTTTAACTCTTCTGTTGCACTTTGAATTGTTACTGTTTTGCCATAGAAAAGAAAATGAAGTTAAAGTGTGACTAGCCTTTGCCCCTCACAGCAATAGTCAGAAGTAAGTTTCAACTACCAGTGGCAGAAAGGACTCACAGCTGAAGGCAGAGATTCACTAAGCAGAGATGTAATAGTCCTGCTGTTGACAGGCAGTTTGGGAAACGAGTTGTCACATTCCCCAATTTTGGCAGTTCTGCCTATTCTTATGCTAATTCCAGGAGATCCTAGGCTGAAAATCCTGTGGCGAGAAAGTCCAGAGAATAGCAGGTAACCAGTGAATTTCCTGCATATAGGGAAAATGGAATTATGATACTGAGAGGTGAACCAAGGGACCATGTGCTGCAGGTGCTAGAGAAAAGACTAAATCAAAGAGCTGGAGAAATGTAGACTGGTCTCTGTCCTCCACAGCCACAGAAACCAACTGCCTTCATGTTATTCCTTGCACTGCCTTTAACTCCTTTCCTTGTCTCACTCGCAGCCCTTCTGGCTTCCTGTGCCCCAGTGGACAGGTGGGTTGAGGACATAATGGAGAACGCTGCCAGACAACATTAGCAACGAGGGGTCTGAAAGACCTTTGAATCAAGCAGGAACTGAAATGCAGCTTCTATGCTGCATATAAACCTATCTACAGAACCAGTGGACTGGAAACAGTGGAGAGAGGCCATTGAGTTTGATGGCATGGGGACACACAGGGAACTTGGAGAGCTTATCATCACATGTAAGTTGTCAGAGGCAGAGACTGGCATTAAAGTAGCCCCCAGTTCTCCAAAGTTCCTGTTTCCTACCTGGGAAAAATCAGTGGAACATCATCAAATGCAGTATGTACAGCAGCATCTTGTATGGAACAGAGCTGAAGAATACAATGGGGAAAAAGGGATAACTGGAAGGAACATGAGCAGATTTCTGTTGTGTGGAGGCAAAGCAGAGTAGCAACTGTCCTTTTCCTCTGAAGTCTTCCTGTATTCCAGAACTTTTAGTTTCCAATCAGTTCGCACAGCCCTGAGATGCTTCTTCTTCCCACCTCTTCTCCCCAAACGTGGTCTCTCATCAGTCTCACAGTTTCCTGGGCCTTGTTCTGTGCCTGATCAGACCTAGAGCAGGGTAGAAATAGAAGCTACAAATTATCAGCATTTCATTTATTTATTTGTGCGTGTTGGAAAGAAATTAACTTTATCTTCAAATATGTATTGCCAGAGCAGCTTACGTTTTTTAAAAAAAAATCAGACTGAGATTGACCAGTTCTTAAGGCCTGCTAAATCATGTGTGCTTTTGTTTTACTGATATACTCAATGAGCACGCCTGCTGTTAGATTGTGAGTGAACTAGATAAAGTAAATATATTGAAAAAATATTGCACAATTATGTTGATCGGATATATTTTTAACCAAGAGGATATTATTATTCCTACATAACAAATAAGGATACACAGGCAATATGAAAACTACATCCATTATATTTAAATATTAAGGAACTTTGGCTTAAAGCAATTTAGCTTGAATTATATTTAAAAATTATATGAAAGGATCCACAATGCTGTATACAACCTCACATTAAACTGCTAGGCTATTACTTGATATAACTGCAGTGACTTGCATGTACACTTAATACTGCCAGAGCCCAGCAGCCACCAGTAAGGGATCCTGGATACAATGATTATCACAGGCCTTGTTTGAACAAATGGGGTTGTGCAGGGTTCACAAGGGGCAATCGGGCTCTTCATGTAGTGAAGCAGCAGCAAACAGTGGAGACTACTGCCCCAGGGTAGCAGGTTAGAGGTGGGCTGGGATGTTTCTCTGGTTGCAAACACAGAGGTGAGGAGATTGTAGCCCACATATGTTGGGTGCAGACAGTCTGGAGAACGAGTTGTAATGTCATGCTAGGGATGAAGCAAAGATTATTGGCTGCAAGGTTGAATGGAGTGGGAGGGCATTTCCGAACAAGGAAACGGCCTGTTATTGTTTTTAATGAATTTAGAGAGACCCAGCACTGTGTACATTTGTTGCAAACAACCAAAATGACTCTAGAAGTAACATTGACTCACTCCACTGATTTCTCATTCTAACAAACAACAACAGAAAGTCTCGTACATTAATTACGAGAGGGCCAAGAGGGCAATGCAGATATGCTTTCTGGATTTCAGTGTTCTAGTAGCCCCAGTTATCCCCAGGGCATAATTTCACTAAAAGCCAGATGCTGCAGGGTAGAATAAGGAAGGGCAGCATGAAGGAAGGGGTCTGTCGCTGGCAACCTGCACCACACGTTCAGAGAGATGGTGGCACAACTGGACTGAAGTGCTTGATCCATCGGAGAAGATCAGAGAGAGTCTCTATTGTGTGGAGAAAAAGCCTGAGGTGTTTTCCTTCCTCCTGCTGCCTATAGTGACAGCTAGCATCACTAAGTTAGGAATAATGGAAATAATTTAAAAAATGCAGCTGATTTGTGGAGTAAGCTAGCTTCCATGGGCCATAACTAAACCGAGTACCCTTTGTATCTCAGGTGACCTGGTCTGACAGCCAACCATAAAAGATCAGAATTGGTGCATTTATACCCAAGAAATCAATAAGCAAAAAGATGGTTTTCCAAAATTAGCTTAGTCCATAAAGAACAGTGGACCCTAATTAAGTCCATAATTGTGTTCAGTTATTTAGCAGACAAGGATAATTCCTGCTTCAAGTGGAAGCTAAGGCACAGCTTAATTAGAGATATAAACAGAGGCCCCAAAACAATAGAGGTAGTTGGCTGCATTGGTCTGGAGTCAGGTAGAAGGCAGGGGAGGGTGGCACCTTAGGCCGTATGTAGATGAAACAAGGGGTGTGTGTGCACGACATTTTAAAGTGGGCTAAATGCTTTTGCATCCCTTTAATGGTGTCAGTGTTTGCATGTCTTAGCAGTGTATTGCGCATTCATTCCAGCCTCTGTAGGAAATTCGGTGGCATAATGCGCCTTAAATGACATGGGGCGCAGCAAAGTAAAACTCCTCCGAGGCGTTTTAGTTTGCTGCACCTACAGCTGTGGAGTGAAGCACTGGGCTCCGTGCAGCAGACCAGGAAGGCAGGCTCTACCCAAGAAAAGCAGTGAGCCTGATTTTTTTATTTTTGATTTTTTTTCCCCCTGGAGCCTGCCTGCCTGCGCTGCGCGGGGGCCCAATGCTTGTCTTCGCGACTGCGGTGCCCCCTGGGACTGCCTGAGCCAGATGCCTGTGGGCAGGTGCTGCCTGGGGGGCGGGGGCTGCTGCTGCTATGGAGGGAAGCGCCAGCCCCTGCTGCAGCCCAGGGACTGCTCTGCCTGTTGTCAGCTCGCCCTCCTCTCCCCACCGTCAGAGACAAGTAAGTTAGCGGGTTGTATGCATGACACGGGGGTTTAATCAGCCCTAAATTGAAGCGGTGTTTTTAAAAACCCACTGCTTCAATTTAAGGCCCCCATTTCATCTACACACACACAAACTTAACTGGTTTAGAGACGCATACAATTCTGTAGGCAGCAGCATCTGACAAAGTAGGCTGTCACTTACAAAAGCTTATGCCACTCTGAACCAATTAGTCCATCAGGCCCTTCCTTCTATATAACAACAATACTGTTGTATTATAAAATATCACATATATTTATGTTGTCCTGACATAGGAGAGCTGAATAAGGTATAATTTGCTTTTGTATATTTGATTCTTACTCTTGAATTTCAGTAGATGCTACCTCTCTTTACTAATGTGCGCCATATGTTTGTACAGTCTGTATAGATCCAATATGCATGGGTACAACATGCAATCTTTTAATAAATGCAGTTATCCATAAACTGTAGCACCACTCTAATGTCCAGGAATAGTTACTGTTCAGGGTGGTTCACTGGCTAGTGCACCATTTCATAAAGCTTAATTTATCTAAAAAACAACTGACCTGGAAACTGACAGTCACAAAAAGATAAGGAACAATAATGGTTCACTGAGCATTCCCCACTCAGGAAGCAATCTGCTGACTGCTATCACAGGGTTACTAAATGTTACACTGACAAAGATGACATTTCTTTTCCTGCAAGAGGTATTAATGTTCAGTCAATTAAGCAGTCTTAATGACTGTACATTTCAGAGTGCTTATTTATTTATATGCAAAATACAAATGAGGGATTATTTGTGATAGACCATTAATAGGAGGAGGCACAGAAAGATTAGAAAATAAAACAAGCAAAAATGTAACTACAAAAATGACATAGGTGAGGTAGAAGAAATCACAACAGATGAAGCCCTGACAGATGAAACTATATAGTAAACTCAGCTAGAAAAAATCACAAACAAACTAGTGAAGCCAAGCTGTAAAATACGCATATTTGAGAGGGAAAAAATGAATCCAAGAGAAAAAAAAATGTGAAATTGGTTATGACTAAACCCCCAAAGGGCATGGGATAATGGGTCACCAGTGGTTACATTTAACTGTAGACTGGGCATGATAAAAAGTGGTGACAGAATGCATATGGAAAAAAATTCTTTCTACAGAATGCATCACCATACCAACCATTTTACAAGAATGTGTAAGAGGTAAGATGTGTGAAATGAATGGAGTTACTGATTAAGTGAAAAAGAAAAAAAATGATGAGGACTGATGCACTTTCATATCTTCTAATGCAAGTTAAAGGGTGTGTTTTGCATTATCAGAAATCCCTGAGCTGATAAATGTAGCAGCCACCACAGAATCTTGTGCAGCAGATCAGAATGGATGTTAATACTTCTGTTACTATATGTTCTAGATAACAGAATTGCAAGTTACTATATTTATTCACCAAGCTGCTTTCCTCAAAGTAAAGGCCTAACCACTGGAGGGGAGATTTACCCCTGGAGGGTTTGTATTATTACTACTGATGGCTTTCTGCAGCTGTTCTGCTGGAAGAGAAGTAGTTTAAATCCCACAGAGCCTACCTTAGTAAAATGCAGTCAGTGGATGCTACTATAATCAGGGCATGCACTGCCCCACGTTTCTGGCACAGGCTAATCTTGTACGACCACTTTCAATCCTCTTGCTCCTCTTCAAATGACCTGCAGTCAGTTTGCATGAGAATCCCCAAGCTCCAAACCACCCCCAAGACATAGATATTTCTCATACCTAGTTCTCCCCAGGCATTTATTAACTTAGCCTGACACTCCAACCAACAGATCTGGTTGGGAGTGCCATGGCTTCGCTGGCATTCGGTAGCAGGGACTCTGCCCACGCTGTGTTGTGCTGCAACTGGGCAACAACGGACTTTAGCAGAGGATGAATTCTGCATGCACTGCACTCCACTGTGCTGTGCAGAAGCTGGATGGCAGGGAGAAGGGGTGGGGACAGCTGGGTCCTAGTACGTCAGACCTGAGCTTGCTTTTTCTGGCCCCTTGCAAGAAAATGTTGCCAAGCCCTGCCCTATAGGATGTGACTCCCTTCATTTTTTTGTGCTTTCTTCCTTGGGACATGGCCAATTCAACCCCAACAAACAAGCTACCCCAAACTCCTAGGGTGGAGGAGAAGTTCCTGGCTTCTCAAGTAGAATCAGCTTCTACTTGAAGGTGCAGCTAGGCCCCAGCAAGAAAACTTAGAGGAGTGAAATCTCAGGAAAACCTTCTAGCTGTAAAAGCAGTTGCATCTTCTTCTTTGGAGGTTTTCAAGAGGCCATTGGATAGGCGTCTGGTCTGGAATGATTTTCAAACAGTGAAACCTGCACCCCTGCCAAGGGTGAAGCTACATGACCCTGGAGTTTCCTTCCCCACTAAAGTTCTGTAAGTCTTGTCTCCTTTGCTAAGGTTTAATGGTGTAAACAGCTATTGGCACTCACACTGGTCCTACATGTTTCTCTTAAGGCTTTAAGTCAGTGGCCAGCAAATTATGGCCATGGGCCAGATTCAACCTGTAGAGCTGTGGGGCTTTGGCAGCATTTTGGTGGTAGGAAGCTTTGGTGGAAGGAGACTTTGCCAAAACAGAGGCCAGTTAGTGGCCCTGTGGGGGAAGTGGTGACGGCAATGGCAGCACAGGCCACACCAAAAGCAGCCTGTTCACAACACTCCATTAAAATGGCCTCCCACTCACCCCAAAACATTGTCAACCCTTCATTTAACTGGATTTAATTAACTTAATGGGTAAATTATCAAACTTGGAAGGAACAAAAGGCTTTATGAGCCATCAACTCCTCCCCCCAAAACAAACAACCAAGTAATCAGAAAATCTTCAGTTATACAGGAATAGCACAAAACAAGCAAGAGTTATATACACAGGGGCCCCATTAGGAAATCATGAGACTTCCTTCACAAAGTAGTCTTCTGATTTAATGATTCTCCTGGAGAATCATTAAACTCATAGGTATAAGCAGGGGCATATATTCCCCCAGACGAGTTTTGTACCACTAAGTAGATCACTCTAATATTACCAGCTCTAATGGTTCTGCAGGGCAAATTAAATTATACCTGCAAGAATTACATCCAATCTACTTGTTGTCTTCAAATTATGCACTCACTCACCTCTAACACCAGTGGCCTCATAATTTGAATTTAATTAACATTACTACTCAAAATGCACAGAGGAACAGAATTCAGGTCTCTCTCTTCTGGCTCTGTTGTCCCTACTGGGATAGCAAGAGTAAAAAAACAAGTGTTTAGATTAAAAATAACAGGTACAAGTTATATATGAAAAAAATCACTATTTTTAAATAGACATTTTATTACAGTAACTGAACGGCCAATATAGGAACTTTACAAAAATATATGAAGCCCCAAGTGCCATAGCAGCTAGATGAACGGCAAATGCAATTAAATCTTTTTAAATTTAAAATGCTTTTATTATTTTCAAAACAAATAAGAAACTTAACTGTGCACAAGACTAGTCAATTTAATCTAAAAGCAGTTTCAGAGAAATCAAATGCAGTCACTTATTCAGAGAATTGTTTTGGCCAAAATTAAGGAGAAAACAATTGGCAGATGTTTGATGGTTTTCAAAACAAAAAGTGTTTGGCTAGGAATTTCAAAACATTTCATTTCAACACTTCTTTAATGTTTTACCACAATATTTTGTTTCAAACTGGCATTTTTCACTTAAAATTGACCTATATTAAACAAGAAGAAAAAAATTAAAGGGAATAAGTTAAGCAACCTGGACATGCTCTTATTCCACTTATTAGATACCAAAAATCTAAATGATCCATTTTGCTTGAGTCCTTGAAAAGCAACAAGATGGATCCTCTTCTCTCTTGCCATTTTTTGTGGCTTAATCTGAAGGTTGAGATGAAGGAATATTCCAAAATTAGACACATTCATGGTTTTTCAGGAAGTCAGGGTGGAACATGAGATATCTAATAGGAGGAACAGAATCTGTCCCTTCCATTCTGGCTGAAGAAAACAGTTAACAGGTGTTTGTGGTTGACTCAAACTCATCTCCCCTCCCAATTTTGTGACTTTGCCACCAAAATGAAATAGCCAGTGTTTGACCAGCTCTTATCACGAGGATTTTAAATTCATGAGATCATTAATGAGATTAATGATATGAAAAAGATCTGAAAAACTTAATCCAGTGAATTTGCCCCACTGAATTTCTAGTGTGATGTTCATAGGCGAAATTCTTTGTTCTGTGCTTTGAAGAGGTCTGAATGTTACATTCAATAACTTGTCAGTGGAACAGGAAGAGAATAAGATTATATTTTTCAATGTCCCTTTTAAATGTATTATATGAAGGATAGATATCCTGCATTTATTTTCCAGAGATTACAACCTCCAGTGCATAGTAATGTTATTTTGAATGGCTGTATTGGCTAGAGTCCTGCAGCTCTGAAGATCAATTTTAATCTGATCCTATTCTTTAAAAAAAAATGGTTACCTAGGATTAACTAAGTTTGTTCTACAGATTTGTGGATGGTTTTAATTTGAAGTAAAATGGAAGCAAGCTTGATTCCTAATTTATTTTAGGTTAGTAATTAGATTCAGTGTAGCTACTTTCCCTTAAGAATTAAATAAACTAAGTCTCACGGAAAGTCAAGATTTGTGCAAGGGGAAAATATGAGTCCTCAAGGGCTTTTCTTTTCCATTACTCTGCTTCTTACAGGTCAAATAAACTGTTCTAGAAAAAAGTTATTTATAGGTATTTAAAATGGCACCTGAAAAAGAACTTTAAGAACTTTAAGCCTTTTCAAATATATCAGTACTTTTGGAGCAAAACTATATTTTCCATAAAGATAGGCAAGGATATGTTTTAGTGCATCACTGTATTTGTAACGTAGCCCAAACCACTGTGCTGAGGCACTTGGACAAACACAAGTAACTTAATACTACACAACAGAATACATAAAATGAAATTACAGTTCTTTACAAGGGAGATGAGAGTGGCTTCATTAAGACTTCTGAAGCATTTGAATCTTTCTGCATGCTAGATAACAGTGAGATGGTGGACCAGAATAGCATTGTTGTGAAATGCTGTATCATTCTCTGACAGCTAGTTCCTATAGTCTCATTGACAAAAATGAAACATTTTCATGGGTTTTGGTTGTAGCCGTGTTGGTTTAGAGGACACTCAGTTGGTCTAATAAAAGAGATGGTATCTACTCAAAGAACCTTGCCAAACATTTTCCAAGCAACTTGACCTTCTAGGAATACTTTTTAGCTATAAATTTCCATAGTAAGGCATTATTTAAAAACAGAAACATAGACAGGGTGGCATTCTGATTTGAACACCATGAGCCTGAGTCTCTTATTTCATACCTTGTGTACAAAGTGGTAAAATTCTACCAAATCTAGCTCCAGAGAGCAGATAATCAGGGTCTTTTTCCTTTTAGAAAGGGATTTTCCACTACAGTAATTACTATTTAATTAACAGCCTTTTGTATTAATTGGAATGTTTTGTTGTTCAGAAACTCACTTGTAGTTCAGGAGAAGATTTTAAAATAACATCATGTTGCATGAAGGGAAATAATTATTACTTTGCTTCTATTGTAGTAACAACTGCCTCACTCATCCCTTACTTTCAAGGCCTGATGATGGCTGAAAGGAAAGTAATTTAGTTAATCACTGCATTTTAAGGGGTTTTTTAACCGTTCTAGTCTCCTGTAATGAAATCTATTTTTGTTACACAGAAAAGACAAGTCCAACAAGTCTTGTTGAATGGTTCATTTGGAGTATGTCACATATTTCATTTCCACAGGACAGCTTAAATTCTTTTAATTAGCTGCAGGACCATCTACATTTGGGATAGCAGTGTTCTCACAATTACACTAATTACTCAGATACTTGTACTGAAGAAGGGAAAAGAGGGGGACTCATTGATGCATAACGTTCTATTCAATTCAAGTCCTCACACGGCCCTTATTATCCCCATCTCATATCATTTAAGCTGGCTGTATATTCTCTTTTTTACCTTATGAGGAGAATGTGGGATATAAGCAAATACATCCCAAACATGCCACAATATACTACTTTTTTTTTTTTTTTTACTTATTTCTTATGACATAATTATGGTGGCTGTGACGTTCTTGTTGTTGTTTGTTCTTTACTGCATGGTCTTTGGCAGTGGTGGGGAGCCAAAGAAGTAGAACTACTATGCAAAAAATGTGTGTGCACTACAGGTGACTAGCTCAGTGGGAGCAAATTATTCTATATTGGGTTAAAAGACCTTCCTTCACAGATGCACCCATCAATACAATGACTTCCCAGCTAAAAATCAGGGACAAAACTGTTAGCTTTGTAGAACCTTGTCCCACCTGTCTTTGGCAAGTTATAAGTCTTGTTTGGCCTTGGTGTGAGGCTAGAGAAGTCTTTTTGAGGGACTAAAGAAGAACTTTCATTAGAAGCATGCCACAGAGAGAGGGGATAGTTTTCCAGTGGTGCTGAAGGGCACTGTCAAGGGTGGCTTTGAACCTGAACATGCCAATCACCCAGGCCTTAGCTCTAAGACTATCCTTTAGTAGCAATTCTTGCTGCGCAAGTTAACATTGATCTACCGTTGGGCACTGGGGGTCAGCAGACTCCTAACTCATAACATTCTCTAGTGGGTTTTGCTCACAACTAAACTAGCCCTGACCAGTCCATTGTAGTCCACTTGGTCCTGAAAAGCCAAGCAAACATTGCATAAAAAGGCTAGAACCATCCTTTTCTCTACCTGGAAAAATACAGTGATGCACTAAAACATATCCTTGCCTATCTTTATGGAAAATATAGTTTTGCTCCAAAAGTACTGATATATTTGAAAAGGCTTAAAGTTCTTATAACTATATAGCAACCAGGGCAATAGGGGAGATTGACAGCTTGGTGAAAGCCCGGGAACACATTAACCCCTTGTGGACCATGCATGGTACACAGGTTGCCAGTTGGCAAACCCTGACAGAGAGCACAGGACCACAAGATACATCTGGCTCTCTAAGCCTGCTTGGAAGCAGGGGTGATGTAAGCATATGGTGTGGACTGTAAGGGGTCATTCTTTCATGCCCTCAGGGCTGCCACTGAATTAACATTCACATATACCCAGAGAGCTCAGAGTCTAGAAGGAAGGCCAGAGAATTAGGCTTCACAGATCCAGGCTATGGTAAACCTCAGGTAAGAACAAGCTCTACTTCTGAGTGCCTGGACCCATCCTGGTCCTTTCTCAACCCTTTCTAACCCTGCTCCCAAGTCCTGGCCCTGTACCCAGGCATTTTGGGACCTCCTCCTCCCCTTAGTCCCTCCGAGACCTCCAGATGTTACCACAGTCTGCAATCTCCTAGGAGTTATTTAGGAGCTGCAACCATCCCTCCCAAGAGATGTTCTCTCAGCAGCCTGCAGGGCCAGACTGCCTGCCACTCTCGGGCATGGGCTTATATACTGCAAGCCCAAACTACTTCTGAGTCATGTACCTCCTGGTTGTCTCCTGTCACACCTGCCCCTGCTTCAACAGTAGCCTCCCTGCTCTTAAAGGACCAGGAGCACCAAGCCTCCTGCTACAGAAGCATCTTCTATATTAAAACCCAATAACTAACATAGCTCTCACCAGTCCTCGGTTTTCTACACTGACTTCCCATAGGATCTGAAATCAAGTTGAAGGAGTCGCTATTTATGTTCAAGGCACTCTATGACTTGCATATTTTAAAGGCTTGCATATGACAGCATATTTTAAAGACTGTCTAAAATTTAAGGATAATGACTGCAGGCAGCACCTCCCTTCCCTCAATACAGTCTTCTTTATGATAACAATACAGCTCATTTTTGTGGGAGACAACTTTCTCCGGGGTCTAATATAACATGAATTTGCCCACCTGCTGATTTCAGTATAAGGTACATTTCTTTGATTTTCCCATTCTGAATATATGTACATAAAGCTTAGGTATACATAAACATGTATGCTTATATACATATAAGCGTTATATACAGATATAGCGTGTGTGTGTGCGTGCGTGCGTGCGTGTGTGCGCGTGCGTGCGCGTGTGTATGTGCACGTAAAAAAAGTCTTCACCAACCTCCCCTCACCCCTCTTTCTCAAATAAACCGGGCTCCTTGTGAAGAGAATGACAGGACATATGCAAAACAGATCAGCGTTACTAGAGTTGCTTAATGCATTACTGGATGGTGCTTAGATATTAAGACGATAATTTATAAACTTAAATAGACCAGAAGAAACTAACTAAACATTGGGAAAAGACTGGAATAGAATGAGACTTCTATTGAAACTACAAGTCAGAGTGTGATTATATATCTGTCTTGAGGATTTATTAAACATCAACACATCAGAAGCTCAAAATATCTATCTGACATATTTTCATTGTCGTCACTAACACTTTAGTCATAAAAACTCATGTACCTTTCCTCTGTCATTCTTACTAGGCACGGAAAAATGAAGGCAAGTTATCTGGACTTGATTGTTCTTTTAATAGCTGTGGTACAAATCAATACTAAATCAGTGTGATTCAGCCTTATGACCTCAATTACAAGCAAAATATATCTTGGCACCATCAGTCTCCATATTTGCCTCTCTGGTGGCTTCTATTGAAATAAGCATGTTCATCACTTTCTAAGTCAGGTTTTGACAGTAATGGTTTATGTTTGTTTTGTTTCTTAAACCACAAGCAAATCTTTCATATAAAAAGTGTCATTTAAAGAATCTGTGAAATCAGTGTTCCAATTATTTCCTATATAAGCTCTGATGCTCTCCCTTCCCTGTGCCTGTCATGTTCATGATTTATTACTTTTTCTGCTATTTGCTTTGAAGTTTAAATGGTTTGCCACAAAAGCACAAGTTATTTAATCATTTCATCAATGGCTCTTCAGAAAGTGCCTTCTATCCTACTGCTGTGATATTAATAAGAAAATATTGGCCAGAAACTCCATGTAAATTTCTCCATGTTTCCTGTAATTCACTGAAAACTGTCTGCGCATTGGTAAATCATGGTTCTCCAGCCCTCATGATTTAACTGTTTTGTGGGTTTGTTTTCTTTCAGTTGAATAAATGCTAAGCCTGTGCCAATTGTGTATCTAGCAAATATTTATGGCAGGACTATAATTCATACTGAGGCTGTGTGGCTTGAAAAGGCTGACAGCAAATGTGAAGAGCAGAAAATGAGCTTCGCTGGGCCTGCATATAGCAGAAGAAAAACTATTTGAAACAAGGTGAAGCCGCCATAGGCTGCTTGTACATACCATGAGGGTTTAATTTGGTTTAGTTCTCCCTAAATTGAAACAGAGAGTTTTTGAAAACACCACTTCAATTTAGGGAGAATAAAACTGAACTAAATCCCTGTGGCATGTACACAAGGGTGGGGGCCCAATCCTTACCTACCTCTTCAGTGGTGGGAGAGTAGGGGATGGTGCAAGCTGCTGGTGGGCCAAGTGGTCCCTGAGCTGTGCAGGGGCTCTCCAGGTGGCACCTGTCTGCTGGCATCTGGCCTGGTTGGTCTTGGGGGGAACGCACCAGAGAGGGAAAGACCCCCCCCCCCGATTCCACAGCTACGGAGGGAAACACCAGGCCCCTGCATAGCTCAGGCAGGCAGGCAGGCTCCGGGAAGAAAAAAACAGAAAAAAAGATCAGGCTTGCCACTTTTTTTTTTCTTCTTTAGTGGAGCTAACCAGCACAGGCTGCCACCAGGTCCCACAGACCCTGCACTGTGCGGGGTCCACCAAGCCTCAAGCATGTCATCTTTCAGCATCCTGTGCACTGATGCACTTTGTTAGATAGCAAACTAAAACACCTCTGAGGTCTTTTATCTTCCTACATACCAAAGTCATTTAAAGTGGAATACACCGCCCAGCGTGCAAACAGCAATGCCATTAAAGCAGAGCAAAAAGGCGTTTAAGCCACTTTAAAGGCCAATTTTGTGGCGTGTACAAAGGTCCTTAGTGACCACTGTACTCGGGAACCAAAGCTCCCATGAGAAATGTGGCTGAGAAAGGCAGCAGGAATGAAAATTAAAAGAAACTGTGTGGGGATGGTGAATGCAAAAGGGTTTGGATAAGGAGGAAAAAATTGTGGAGCACAGAGAAATGTTAACTCAGGTGCCAGCTTTTCAAGCTTTAATATGGATATCTGCAGCTTTTCAGTAGTGCCAAAGTGCTTTAACCCAATTCTCAGCAATTCCCACCATGTCCACGGCAGCCTGGATTGACTTAACACAGCAGTAGCTCTAAATTGTACCTTGAGAGAGACTTGGTCCAAGTGTTAAGATATTAAGGATATCATGAAACTTCCACCCAACAGTGCTGGGAAACTCTCCAGCATAGGAAAAGACCTGTCTAATTCTTCAACTTCATCAACAGGCAGTGACGATTCTCATTTTTGGAGTCCAACAAATTAAAGTGTTTTTGTGAAAAAAAACACGTACAAGCTTGTCTGAAGTAAGATGGTACATGTCTATGGAAAAAATAGATCAAGCTGAGGGTGTCTTATCTGTGATTTAAGACCTTTATGAACCCCTGCAGATACTAGTTCAGCTTAAATAAGCAGTTTTTGGGCAGACATTAGTTACACAGCTATAAGTAATACGTTAGAGAACCTGCATCCTGGAAACCAAATAACCTTGTTGTGCATAACAAACAAAGCAAAACATTTCTCGCAACAAACTTTTAACTGAAGAATACAAAAGACTAGTCTAGACTAGACTAGAAGTTGGTTGTGTTACTTTCTGCCGCCTGCAAATACCTACTGTGAATCTTGCTGGCTGTGTACTGATTACAATGGCTCATCTCCTGATGTTACACGAGGTGAAGGAGCATATATATATGCAAAAGGATTTTCCTGAAAGATCATGAGCTGTGAAGCAGTATTTGTATTCATTTCACAGTATAAGTAGCTTTTAATTAAAGGGAGTGAAATAAAACTGTGTGCAAATGCCTGAAATCCCAAATAAAGCATTAAGTTAAAATGTAGAAACAGGTACTTCCTATTTTGCTGATACAACTTTGACTACATGCAGTTTGATGTTCAAGAGGTGAACAAGTCAGTCAAATGTACAAATGAGGAGGATTTTAGTTTAAGTGAACAATATCATTGGTATAATTTATAATACTGGACTGCCAGTCGATTGAGAACCTACAAGATGGCACAAGATGTCTCAGTTCTGCCCTACAAAATGAGCTCTGTTGTAGCTACTACTTAAAATGACAATCACAAGCCTGCAGATTAAATAAAGATTCCCCAATCTATATCATCTTAATGAGCATTAAATTAAGAATTTGAACATATAACTTCCCTGACCAAGGTCAGTAGACCACCTATAGATGTAAGTGGAATCAAGGACCAAACATTCTTCTACTGTGCAACTAATTGTTGACAAGAGTCTGAAAATAATGTCCTAGCCACATTCACACTGATTCAACAACTGCCTGTCTAAGGGAGTGGTGTTCATTCAACCATTGCCCCATGGGCTAGATCCAGCCCCAAAGTGACTACATCTGGCCTGCAGCACAGGGAATCAGCAGCAAGCAACTCAGGCCAACATGCCCCCTTCCCTGCCCTGCACCATGCCACTCCATCCCCTCAGCAGCTGGAAGTAAGCTCTCTTCCTCTTTCCCTTCTCCCCTTCATATGACACTGGCAGCCACTTCCCTTTCCTCGCTATTTCCTTACCAGAACTGCAGCCTGTGAGGCAGTCCAGCAGCAAGCATCTGGCCTGCTTGTCTAAAAGGCTGAGCCCCACTAGCCTAATGGCTTCTTTACAAATGCACCTATTAGCTACCTATCCAATGCCTGTTTCAGACAATCTGAGTCCACACCTGGTGCTGTAATTGTGCTTCATATGCTGTCCTCCTTTAGTTTGTCTCATCTTGCTTCCCTCTTTTTTCTCTCTTCCACATGCCCCCAGTCTTCCTCTGGAGTACCTGCTCAGCTTGACTCCTCTCTCGTGTTTCTGTTAACTCTGCATATTCTTATACTCCCACCTTCCTCTTCATCTTTTTTTCCTGATTTTACCAGTTTCAGCCCCTTTTGCCCCCTTAGGCTCTTGGTGATGGCCATCAACTCTGACCTTTACTTAACATACTGCACTCCTCCACTTTTTAGCAGATGTACTTTCAAACCGGATGCCCAGAGTAGATGAAAGCCACTTATCTGCAAACTGCAACAGAAAACCAGCTCCCTGAAATCAACTGGAGGAGGCTAAAGATGACTCATTTCCTTGTGTGCAGAGCTTCCACTGACCCTCATGTTGAAGGCAAGAGTTTACAGAAGTTTGTGACTCGTAACAGAACAGTGGAAAGTTGGGAAGAGATTAACGGACCTTGAATAATTCTGAGATGGGATTTCCCACAAAAATGTTGCATCCTATCATTGTAATGGAAAAAGACTTTAAGATAAAGGCATAACAAAGTGGCTGGGCACTCAGGAAAGCAGGATGCATGGAGGCCAGTGGTGAATTCTGGCTGCTCTGGCATTTTTTTGCAGCTGTGGCGGCAGCTGATATTTTTATGCCTCTCCCCAACCTTCCCCCAAGTCAGCCTGGGGCAGCTGCCCTGGTCACCCTGCACTAGTTCTGCTACTGCTTAAAAGCTGAAACCAGTAAATCATAGTTTTCACCATTAAGACTCTAGCAGTTTTGACATCAGCAAATGATCACTTTTCAGCAGTGGCAAGCTGGTTTTCCACCTAGCATGTGCTCATCTTTTCAGCATCCAAATTGCACTGAAGCTACACAGAGGCAAGAAATTTAAAGAAAAGAGTATTAGGCTGTTAGAATTTCAGATTGGTTTGGCTCTTCCTCTTTAGTTTTGGAAGTCACACAGCAGTCAGGCTAGGTGCCCAGTACTTCCATCTCTCTTTTGCATTATTGTTTGGCAGTCCATATGCTCTGTGCCCAGCTTTAGATCCTTTGGATGGAGTACAAGACCCCAAGTACCACCTCAAATTGCTCTGCCTGGCACCACTAGATGAAGCTCCTCAGCTGTCAGAATTGATCAAACTGTTACCTTGAAAAATGAGTAGTCAGCTTTTGGACAGCTCTTGCACCAGTCCATCCCAGGTCATTGTTTTTTGCCATTTTACAACCGTTCAGTCTTTCCTTGGTTATCAGTACCAGATTTGCAACATATTTGACTACTATCTCAGCATGAAGTGAAAACATTTGTAACTATTTTCATCTTCCTGTACGTGGGCTGAAAGAGCCTCAAAACTCCTTTGACGTCAAGCAGTAACAGACACTATCCTCTTCCCCACAGACGGTGAAGACGGTGTACCGTGAATATATGAAGAGAAGAACACAAATACTTACTACAGATTCAAGAGGTAACCTTTCTTTTAAAGTATTTTTGTTACAATAGCTAATGAAAAAAAATATTCCTGGGTGAGGCAGCTAGCTTTTGAAAAGCACTGAAACTCTGTATCCACCATTGTAATTACTGTAACAGGGAGCCAGAGGCTTCTGTTACCTTAACAGATGCTGCAGCAGGGTTAAGTTGGCTGCATGGAGGGGCAGCAGCTAGGAAGCAGGCTAACTGCTAGAGGACTAGCTGCTAGAAAGCAGACAGACCCAAAACAGGACAGGGGTTACCCCGGGGGCATGATTATCCTGAAAGCTAGCTGCAAGGAGAAAGCTGCACAGGGGACAGATATATCTATATGTTGCCAAGGAGCAAAGAATGACACTATGAGCAGCTCAGCTAAGCCACCACCAAGAAGGGCAAAGCTAGCTGTCAGGCCAAAGTGGAAACCACCCCTCTACATGTCCATAGCTCCCTTTGGGATGTTACTAGCATAAAATGGACAACAGATTCGAGTTAAAGTGGGAAAGGCAAACTTGTAAATACTTGATAAACAAACCCACTCTTTTTTTTTTTTAATTCACTGTGTGCAAAAGTCCTTAGGTCTGTAAATTGTTTGGAGTTAGATTATTTTAATCATTTTTAAAATGTATCAAATAAAGGAATTAAAGTGATTTTTTTCTAAAACTTGACTGTGACTTATACAATGTATTTTATAGGGTGCTCTGACTAATTTTTTTCCTAAGAGTTCACAGTTTACCTGAAAAACTCAATAAATAAAATAAGCCATGGCATGGTCAAAGAAAAAGAGGGGAAAAGAAAACCAAAGGGCCTTTATTTACATTATTAAAACAGGAAATCTGCTTTCAGGGATGGTAGTTTATAGATGAGCAGGAATATGGCTAAGAACTTTATGTTAAATTAGATTATTGAAACTGAGATCCTGAGTAGTAGGAGACTGAGTCCACTATTTTTCTAATAAAAGATCACTTCTAGCTATTACTTTAAGGCTAGCTATTACTTTTTTGTGGAACACAGTTATTGTATTCATGTGGACAAACCAAGAGAATGGGTAGTTGGTATCTGTCTACAAGAAACACAAATACAGTTGTGTATGTCCATGTATATTTAGCAGATCACTTTTCGAAAGAGACTATCCCTTTTTGAAATGTGATTCAAAATAGTTCGCTGCTTTTTCTTTTCCTCACCAACAGAACATCTCAACTGAGTCTGTGGATAGGAGGTAAAAAGGCTGAGGTAACAGGGAGATGGGATTTTCAACGCTAGATTACACGTTTTAATTCAGCACACAAATCAAGTGCAATCTAGAAGTTACCATCTCATGGCTGTTCAGTTGCCTATCTGGAATTAAAATGGTGGTCTCAGTTCACTTTCCAATGAAGTATCGACATCACACACAGAAAACAATTTTATATTCCAGTAATTTTTTCCATTTTCAAATTTAACTTACGATGAGGTTATGGTGTTGTTTTTAAGCAGTTAATGGGCTATCCTAAATATTCAGCTATCTGGAATGATAATTCATGGATGACATTTTAATATACAAAGAGCTAAGTCTTATGTGTATAATGTGAAAATAATAGGTATAATATACCAGAGGTGCATATCTTTTATAAGCCTAATATTAAATGTATATTCTGAATTTTCCATCTTCGTATTTTAGGAAGCTTTAAAAAGAAAAGACAATGATGGAGATATCTAACACAAGCTCAGCACAACAGCTTATTTCCCTAAATGAAACTCAGATCTCCAAAACACTATATTCGATCTTGGTATCACTCTACAGTGTTGATCTAGCTGGAGGTATTACTGGAGTTGTCCTAATGTCCTATCACTTGCTTCAAAGAAGATCACAGTCTGTGATGACTGCTATCATCATCAATCTTATGGTAGTGCATGCCATTCTGTTACTTAGCCTTCCATTCCGCCTCAGCTATTATATTTCATCTGAATGGAAACTGGGGTGGTTCACCTGCAGAATGGTTAGTGGCCTGATTTACATCCATATGTATATCACTTTCATTTTTTATGTAGCTATTATTCTAATACGCCTGTTGAAACTGGAGTTTAAGAAGTGCTACACAACAACCTGGCTTGCTGTTGTCTGGCTTGTGGGAATTCTGGTGATCTTACCTATCTTTATTTCCTATTACGGCACCACTGACAGCTACAAAGATTCAGAATGCTTTCAGTTCCAGAAAGACATCATGAAGGAGGGCATGATGATAACAAACTACTGCTTGATTGCTACTTTGATGACAATATTCTCTGTGCTCACCATAATCCAATTAGCCATAATCTTTCAACTGGCAGTGAAGTACTGGCCTGAAATGAACTCACATGTGGAATTCAGAGCTCACATGAAGAGTTTCTTCTTCACCTTGGTAATACTAGTCTGCTTTATACCTCATCATGTATTTCGACTATACTATATTAAACATTTCCACCAGAATGGAGACCATAAACTACTCTTATACAATGAAATCTTCTTAGCTTTTACAGCTATGTGCTGCTTGGATATGCTGTGTTTTGTACCAGGAATAGCCCATTAAATTATATGCAGCTGGTAAAATATACGTTGCTGTGCTGCTTTCAGTTCTTTGTGGCAGAAAGACACTATCTAAAATGTTCCTTAGATCTATGGGGATTACACTTTTTAGTATGAGGACAATTTTGTTTGGATTTCTATCGTGTTTAGGTGTTGGAGCCTGGTATGTCATAACCTTCAGAAGTCACCGGTCCCCATTCTCTCCCATGAAGACAATATTTCTGATGCCTGACTATACTTCTAATCTGTGACCAAAGTAGATTGCTTTGTACCTATGTCAAGTTTCACCAAGAATTCTCTCTCTGTTTCTAATAGTTGACATCCAAGGAGTTACTCTTTCCTCCTAAAGTTTCTCAGTCATGACAGACTACCTTCTCCAGTAAATGGTCTCTTAGACTTGGTTCATGTTGAGGATGGCAGGCAAACATGAAACAACTTTTAACTGCCAATAATTAGAAAGAAACTTTGAATGAAGGAGGAGAAGAAACCTATTTAAATACCATCCTATTTATTTCAAAACTGATTTTCAAACTTCAAGTGCCATTTTTCTAGTCTTTGGACCTAATTCATTTCCTTGTTAATTCAAAATCACTTTCAAACAGCATACAAGGAGGAACAGAGTTTCTTAACACATTTCTTCAGAGCTTTGCTCATGCAAAAAGTTCTGGTCTCACAACTCCACCTTTATTTTCATGATTTCAATAATCAAGTGGCTTATTCAAATATGCTAATCATCCATTTACATGCAAAGACCTGAAAAGGTCAAGTTTTTCAGACATCTGCTTAGCGTCACTCCTAAGTCAGGATCCTATCTACTGCTGATATTTCTGGGGCTCTGAACATAAGGACTGGAGTTACAATACAATCTCAGGCAGTCCCTTACTTCTTTGAAGGACTGGACAACAAAATCAGTAACAAGGGAAATACTTTGTCAGTTCCCAAAAAAACACATAACAATTTCTACTTTTGTGTCCCTTGACAAAGGCAGTGCCTGGGGCTGCTGCCCCTATTGCTGCTTCCTCCACCCACCCCAGTTTTGCTACTGAGAAAAAGCAGCAACTGTGGTCTGATAATGTCCTGAAAGCCATTAAGCTGTGCTTCAGTTTTCGTCTCTGATAAATTCATTGTGACGTAGGACAAGGAATCACTTCCCCTACTTAATCCTTGGCTCCTTCTCTATACAACTGCTACATAAAAAAATGCTTCCACACATTTGTAAAATACTTTGAGAACAACAGGGGGAAAGGGCAAAGTATAGACCGGGGGTTTCCAAACTGTGGTACATGTACCCCTGGGGGTACTCAAGACATCTCTGGGGGTACATGGGAGAAATTATATAATGGTTGATTTAATTTTCATTATTATAATAATGGTTATTTAAGGGGTTAAAATATGAAGCATATGGTAGGGGTATGCAAGCAGCTGGTAAATCTGGAAGGGGGTCACAATGAGAAAAAGTTTGGGAACCTCTGGTATGGACAATTCACATATTTGGGCAACAAAAGTGTAAATGTACCTGAGACTGAATCTATCACATTCAACACTGGAGTTGATGACCTACGGCCTGGAGCTGACCTGAAAAGAGGTTGGATCTAAACCAGAAAGATTCAACCCAGGATAGGATTTCAGATGGCATGCAGCTGCACTGTGCCACCTGTCCCCTCCGTAGTCCTGCCTACTACTCTAAAGCTTGCACTTACCCAAGCTGAAGAGGGGCTGAGTATCTCTGTGGGGCTGGACATGTGCAGCCTGTGGCAGAGGGCCAGGTCACAAACTCTAGTCTGCTGTAACAGAAGGTTGCTGACTAGGGCTGGGCAAAGCTTCGGATCATGATTCAGATTCGGATAATTCGGGGGCCGAATCTATGAATCCAAATCGAATCACAGGAAGCTTTAGGCTTTCCAAATTGATTCGGAAAAGATTTGGAGATTTGACCGTAGGGTATAATGGGAAATAAATTAAATATCTACAACTTTGTTGTCTTTTGGCTGATTCAGATGAAACTTGCAGCCTCTGAGGAGAGTATGACACGTGCCAAGTTTCAAGGTGATAGGTGCTGGGGTTTCTGGGAAACTGCACCCCAAAATTCTGACAGCAAAACTTGTGTCACATGTGTGTTAAACCACAGGTGGGGAGGAGGGGGTGAAAATACAAGGGATCTTACTGACGCCATAAAGCCTGCCACTTTTCAAGGAGATAGGAGCAGCGGTTTGGGGGAAACTGCACCTCAAGCTGTGGATAAGCAAAGCTCGTGACATGGGTGCTTGTGCATCTGTGTCTGTCTTGGGGCATGGGGGTGAGGGGAAACTACTGCAGGCCTGGCTGCTAAGCTATGTTACCAGTCATGATCTACTCAGGGACCAGCTCAATACACAGTACCTAGCTACTACATAACCAGTTAATGAGTAAGGATTAACACCTACAAAACCACAGACTGAGAGAAATAATCTATATAGAGCCAAACTGCTTCTGCTCCAAGACAGAGACAGTCAATTGTCATGAGTTTTGCATGTCAGCAGCTAGGGGTGCAGGGCCCCAGAACCCAGAAGCCCCTGCACCTATCTCCTTGACAGCTGGCAGGCTTCATGGCCACAGCAGGGGCTAGCAGGCCTGCAGCTTTCACCCTGCTGCTTCTTAATATGCACAGTGTCACGAGTTTTGCCTGTCAGCAGCTTAGGGAACAGTTTCCCCCAAACCCCTGCACCTATCTCCTTGAAACTTGGCAGGCTTTGTGGCCTCCACAGGGGCTACCATCCCTGCAGTTTTGACCCCGCTGTGGCTTAACACATACACATGACATGTTTTGCTTTCAATATTTCAGGGTGCAGTTTCCACCAAGCCCTTGTAGCTATCTCCTTGAAACTTGGCAGGCTTCATGCTCTCAGAAGAGGCTACCATCCCTGCAAGTTGCATCCAAATTAGACAAAAAACAACAAAGTTATAAATATTTCATTGATTCCCCATTATACCCTATGGCCGAATCTCCAAATCAATTCACTATAGCTGATTCCCCCAGATCGAAGCAGGAAACTGATTTGGAGCTCTGAATTGAATCACTGGCATCAAAATTGGCTGAATCCAAACCCGAATCGACTAGTTCCCTATTCACACAGGCCTATTGCTGACCTCCAATCCACACCCCAGTCCAGACATACCCAAGTTAGCTTTAAATTATCTAGCTCACGTCCTGCATTGCAGCATTTTCCATGTGTTTACTCAGATTCTTAGGTATTGCTTTGTGGTTCTTTACTGTCACAGTATTGCTAGCAATCTGGGCTAGCTAATTTAGGTATGTTGCTAGGAGCTTCAGCAAATGCATTGCAGGCAAACTACATTAGCTTTCAAAGCACTAGGAATGTTATTTTTACTATAATCTGCTGCTACTCAAATTGGCAATGTTGGAAAGTAAAAAGGTTCTCATTTTCCCTTGATGCATCTGTTCCTTCTGCTTGCTTACAGTAGGGTTATGTTGATTATATTACTGACAGCAGATCATCATGACCTCTCACTGCAAGCAAGCAGGAGGAACAGATGCATCAGGGGAAAACAAAGACCTTTTTATGTTCCAGCATTGCCATTTTGGGTAGCAGCAGATTTCAGAAAAAATAACATGCCTAGTGCTTTGGAAGCTAGCATAGTTTGTCATAGGGTGTAAATTGATGTTGCATTTGATACAGAAGGAAGCCTTTTGTTCCATGGCAAATCCTGACCTTTCAGGTATATAAGTCCATGTTTCATGTCACATCCTACTGAAGTATGTAAGTCAATAATCTGCTGCTGCTTTTTTCTGGGACAAAGACTTGCACATCTGTAATGTTACCTCAAGTAATCATCCCAGGACAAGCTGGCTAGACAGTCCTCCAAACATCCCACAATGCACTGCTCTTGCCCCTCTTTAACTTCAGGTGGTCATTCTAGCACAGGAGAACTCTATTGCCTGCAGGTGAGAGGTCACACATGGCCTCACCCATCTTTTTTTGCCCTCTATGGTGACTTGCTTGCCATTCTGTGCTCCTACCCACACAATCAAGGGCAGCACCCTGACCTCAAACCATGCTTCTTCCATCAACCACCACTGGCTGCAGGCATGGCTGCAACTAGATGCAGCATGAAGTAATGGACATGCTTACCATTTGGGGAAAGGTAGAAACCAAACAGTTTCTCCATTCCAGCCACTGAAACCAGGCTGTCAATGAAAGGATTGCTGTGGAAATGGCTGTCCATGGGCACAACTACAACTGGCACCAATACTGCTCAAAGTGCAAGATGCAGAAGCAGAAGTTCATGAAGGCCTGGGGTATCAATTATGTGCAGTATCCTGCACCTGCCCTGCACATGTAGGGTGTCCTGCACCTGCTACAAGGAGCTATCCTACATCTTGGAAGTGGATGACAGGGTGCAGTCCCAGCATGTGGCATATACTGCTTGCATTTCCCAGGACAGCAATATGGAGATGGGACACGCCATCATTCTGTTCCACACAGCCATTCTTTCCTGTTTCCATCCTGATTCAAGAGATGGCCATGGAGCTGTTCCAAGTTGAGGGCTCCCAGACCGCATGAAGATTGACTTGTAGCCAGACAGCCACTGGCCAGAGCACTAAGGTCATTCCTAGTCTACTTCCTGGTCACCCTTAAAGATAACAGGTTTGCAGCCGACTCCTACCTGCACAGGCCTCCTTTCACTGCTGCCAAAAATGCCTGCCTCTAGGTCCTAGGGGTCCAGCCATTGTGAGGGACCAAGCAGATGTCTTTCCCAGCCTGTCCAGGGTAAGTTTGCTCATGAGGTGTGCAAGGGGCTGAAAATATTCCCAGGGGTACATTCCCAGGAAGCAAGGGGGAACCCCAGTCTTAGCCTTATAGAAAGGCAACCTTAAACCCATTTCATTCCAAAGTATAGGAGTTATACCAGACACTGTCAGATTTCAGAGACGTTTTTGACATAAGTGCAAAAGACCAGTGAAAAAGGCATGTATATATGGCGAACTTACTGATACAGTGGCCCTAAGCCTCCCTCACCAAATGGGAGTGGTGAGTGGCTGTGTCCTCAGCTCTGCTGTGGAGGAGTGTGGTGAATGGTGCATAGTTCAGTGCACGGAGCCAGACCCTGGGAGCTGCCCAAGGCAGCTCGGGTCTGCAGTCCCTGCCCTAGGGCCAGACAGCTGTGGTGACAGCACAGCACAGAGCAGTCCGGAAGGTATCGGGACCTTGGGAGCCGCTTGCAATGGCTCAGGTCTGGGTCCCCTGGCACAGAGCAACGACCCAGTGCAGAGAACACTGCACGGAGGGTCCAGAAGCAGACTGAGCCCCAGTGTTGCATGAGGTGACACGTGCCTCCAACCCTTAGCAGAAGGCAAAGCCACCAGGAGCACGTGATGGTGCTCGGGACTCCAAGCAGGTGAGCAGTCCAGAAGGAGACAGAGGTCTAGGAGGCTCCTGCAAGCGAGGAGCAATGTGCCTGAGGAGCCAAGGACCACTCACTATGGACCCCACAGTAATGAGGTGCTGGGGAAACAGATTCTCACAGGGGAGGAGAAATTCTTTCTGGCTAGTAAGGGGCTCCTGGAGGGGAGGTCCCAGGAGAAGAGGGCCCCCTCTGAGTTTATAGGCTTCACTGGAGGTTTGTAGAAGGCCCAAGGTCACTAGGGTTTCCCCTCCCACTGGTCGTGGGAGTACAGCCAAGGCCTGGGCTTTGGGGACTTTTGAAAAGTCATGTTTATTTTGGATGTTTATGTGCCTTATATTTTGTGAGGGAGCACCTCATATTTTGTAACACTACATCTCATATTTTGTGTATTTTTATAATTGTATATTGGTAGTTTAACAAAGTCTATAATCCTGCCTAGGGGGGATCCACTGGGACCCCTTGCTATTACTTACCTGTAATAGCAGGACCTGTCACTCATCTGAAACCCCAGTGGTAGTAATGCATTATAAAAAATAAGGTTTATAGTTATATATCTGAATATATACTTGTATACATACATATCTGTACATATGTTTACATTTATGTTTATCTTTTACCCACTTATGTAAATATAAATAAATATAAATAAATTCGTATATATTTAAGTTCCAGACTGGCCTGGCCTGGTTCCTTTGGGACAGAGGGAAACCCACCTGCCAGCTAACAATCCCCTTCAATTGGAGAAGGGAGTGCATACCCGTGTGCACCCAGGCTACATTTTGGGGGCTTGCATGGGATTTGTTAGCAGGTGATTTAACACTGCCAGCCTTGTGTGTCCCTATAAGGAGCCATTAAGAGAAACATGTTAGAGCCTGTTACTCTCCAGGCATCAGAAAGAGATGATCTCCTGGGTGTGGAGGAGCAGCAGCCACTTGAGAATGGATTGCAGCCTTGCAGCAGGTTATTAGAGAGGTGGCAAGCTCCTCCAGTGACCAAGCCACATATAAAAGATTGAGGAATTTTTCAGGAAACCTCCCCGTCCCTGTGAGGGAGGAAGGATTTGAGTCTTGGTCTGCCCACATTCAGGAAACTTTGATGACATGGCATGTACCTGACAAAGAGAAACATCATTGTCTCCTTGATGAATTAAGAGAGCCCGCTTTTGGGGTTATCAGGACTGCCAAGCTTCAAACCCCCGGTATCACCATGTAGCAGCACCTTCAAACCCTGCAAAATGTGTTTGGGTGGCCGTCCCAGAGCGGAGGAGCGTACTATGAACTGCTCAGCACATTTCAACACAGGCAAGCCTGCCTCTTCATATTTGTTGCACTTCGAGCATTTGCTGCAGAGAGTGGTTGCGCAAGGGGCCCTTAGCCCGGGCAAGGCCGACTATGCGAGGCTCTGCCAGGTCCAGGTAGGGGCTCGATATAGCTTGACTCTTATCAGGGACCTGAACCTCCTTGGGCAAAAGAGGAACCTGCCAGGGTTCAGCCAGCTGGTGCAAGAAGTGAGGGATGGGGAGATCCTCCATTTAAGAGATACTGTTTCTCCCCCTCCCCACCCCCCCATAGGGGACCTGTTAGCCAGGCCATGACGGTAACCCCACAAGAAGAGGGGCCCCCGGAAGTTGATGAAGAGAAGAGAGTTAGTTTCCCTTCTACCCCCACTGGCAGGCAGATCTGCCTGCCGTTGCCACCGTGCCAGCTCCCTGAGGCAGAATAGGACCCCTGCCGTCCCTTCCACCAGATGCAGGGGAAATAACCCCTGTCCCTGCCCCCACCCCAGGAGCTCTGTCTGGCCATGCGCCTGCTCCACCACTGCAGCGAGAGGGTGCAGGGCCCTTGTTAGGGGCAGCAGCCCCTGTCATAATGTCGGAAAGTGCAAACTCCTTCCTGATGGGGGCACCGTGCTGCCGGGCAGGCAGAGTTCAGGGGACTGTGTGCAGCAGCACTGTGGGCCAGAGTGGGCCAGAGCCCTCCATGCACCCCGCAGCACCGCCGTGCCCTGCAGCAGCTTCCCTTGACCACAGCGCAGCTGGGAGGAGGCTCACGCTTGGGGAAATGGAAATGGGGGCTGCTGCTTGAGCGGCTGGGTGGGGGCAGGGCCAGACACCACCTGCAGGGCCTCAGGGCAGGGAGTGGGGTTCCCTGCTCTGGCCCTGGGGCACTTCAGCTGGATCTGCCTGGCCCAGCTCGGTCTGCACTCGGGGCAGCATCTTGCAGTATAAGCCCGCTCCTGCTGGGAGGGGCCAGGACCCACATGCAGACCAAGAAGCAGCTGCAGACTGAGCGGCAGACAGATGCAGCTGCGGTGTCCCAGGGGCAGAATGGGGGAACCCCCCCAACAAGAGCCCTGCCCACTCCTGCTTTGGTGTCAGGGCAGGGGCATGTGCCTGAAAATGAACCCATGTCAGGGTGCAACCCCCAGGTATTGTTGGTTAAAATGTTCCTGGCCTACAAAATTGAAGAAAAGACTGTAACTGGTTAGCAATCCCTGGCCTATTGAATCAAGACAGGATCCAATGGGCTCATAATGACTTTTCTGGGACTTTATATAATAGACTTTATTTTTAGTCACAGTTACTTTTCATTTCTTGAGAGTCAAAATTTGAACGGGCTCCACATGCTGAAGGGCTCAAGCTGAGGGTTTTTGTACATGCAATCAGTAATGAGCTGTAATATCAAAACAGTTGAAATAGAGGCAATGGGATAGAGCAAACCGGTGCTGGTTAAAACATTCTTCTCTGGATCTTGAGTTGAGTGTTAAAACTGCCCCAAAGTAACTAAAAACCTTACAGTAATGCCTTAAGTGACTGAGCTATTTCAAATGTTACTTCCACCTCAGACACATCAGTTTTCCCCTACTGGAAAACTAATTGGCTAGAAAAGAACACAAACGTTTCTCTTCCATTCAATCCTGCATGAAGTGGGGAGCCTTCCATTTACAGATTTTAATCTATAATGTATTGCATTTGGAGAAGTAATTTTCACAGTAGTCTGTTTCCTCCTTCCCATATTTTTGCTTTCACTTGGGATCAACTTGATCATGCTAGTAAACCCCCGCTAACCAGACTTTCTTCCACCTCTAGTTTTCAGTTCTGTCACAGTAGATAGTGCGTAAGTGCACTGCTGCTGATGATATCTCCTGGAGAGTTTGGTATGGAAAATTCATTTGCTAGAAGAAGGAATTTTTTAGTGAGACTGATAAAAGAAGAGCCCTCTGAAATGATGACCCAAGACTAAAAAGTGGACTTCAGATACCTTTCCTTCTAGGCATATTGAATAAATGAATGAATAAACAAACAAATAAATAAAGCCTTATTGTAGTTATGACCTGTTCTTGATTGAAAGCTAAATCTCAGGAGACAAAAAAGCAGGAAAAAGCAAGCTCATGTTGCCTAATTTTAAATTCAAAGGAACATCTGCCTCCCAGGGTTTGAAAAAGAAATAATGGTAAAAAATACAATAAAAAAGCAGATTAAAAAAAGAACCAGCAACTTAGAAAAGTAGTGTTTGATATAGACTGAAAAGCAAAGGTGACAGGGGGCAGGAAGGACTTTTTGTTTATGTAAGAAAAAGCAGCCTTATAAAGGAGTGTTTCAACATAAGGGTTTTGGGGGGTTTTGTTGTTTGTTTGTTTGTTTTTCAGTATCCTCTCAAAATATTAAGCATTTAAAAGGTTGACAAACATTATAATTTTTAGGTGTAGCCATATGACGTTTTAAAATTTTGATTTATAGTACATTGTTGAGCCCAACAAGTTCACATAAAAAGACTAAGTGAATAATATTCATAAGCATTCAGAGTAAAAGCCAATGCTTCAGGGTTCCATATTCTGCTTGATTCATGTTTCTGTACCATCATAATACTAAACAAAAGTAATGTGTGCATCCTAGAGAGAAAAAAATATACTTTTTTTTT
>NW_017728886.1:88348614-88350412 GCF_001723895.1 Crocodylus porosus
CCTGGCTGGAGCTGCACCTTTACTTGCAGGGCAACTCTTAGCAACCCCCCTGCCCTGATAAATTTAAATAATTAAATTAGATTGTTTCTATACCCCATCCGCCAAAATTCTTTGAGTGAGTTTGTCGGTCCACAATATAAAAAAAGTTGGGAACCACTGGTATAGAGGAGTTTCTGAATGTACTGTCTATAGCATGCATCAAGCACCGTTTCAAAGCAAGTGATGCCATCTGCTGACTTATTTTTTCAGTACAGAGTTTGGTACAGTACAGAGACAGGGAATCTTAAGCAAATACCAATCAGCTAAATTAAACCCCCCCTATAATTAAAGCTGAACCCTACAACTAAACTGAAAGATAAAAAAATCTTAACTTTTACCTTAATTTTGGGTATTTCGAGCTCTATGACCAGCATATTATTCAATATATACACCATGTACTCTTGCAATAGCAAGACTCCTCAAATACCTCTGGCAAAAGAATTTGATGTAGGACAAAATGAACAGAGCCTGTAATACCTCTTAGCACCGAGTCATTTTAAGTCTAAAGCACATTTAACTTCAGAACTTAACAGTGAAGCCAGAAAAACAATGGAGAACAGTACAGGACTTGTAATCACTTCAAGTGTCCTGAGCCCTGCTTACCTACCACTTGCCTCATCAGCATGTTAGAAACTTCACACGATAGCCCAGATTTCTCCCAAAGGATCAGTCCTATCATAACAGCAACTTGTTTGAGCAATTCAACATAGGACTGGCCTTAGACACAAGGGCCACATCCAGATGAACATGGCCGTGGAAATATCCAGGGGTCAAAAAAACTTGCAGAGAAAAAAGTGGAAAAAAGCAGAGCTGGGCTGCCCAGAGCTGTGCTGTGACTGCCAACCAGGCTCGGGGTGGCAGAATTGCTGCCGCTGCAGCCCTGGGAAGCCCCCAGAACTCCAGGTAAGGCTGCTGGGGCCAGCCCTCAGCCTCCCCTACCCCACCTGGGGCACCTTGCCACATGCCAGAGATGCATGGCACGGGCATTCCCAGGGAACAACTAGCAGCAGCAAAAGTTGCATTGCTGCTAGTTGTCCCTGGGGAACCAAATGTCCACACCACATGTGGACTCAACCAAACAGCCTAATTTTTGTTTGGGGTCATGTGTTTTTAAGGGCACAGCCTTTATGGGTCAAACACAAGAGCTGGAATAGGTGGACAAAGTGGTGGTTTTCAATCCAAGAGACAGGTTTATTGGGAACCTGAAACCCCTTTTCAAGCCAAACCTGATAAGTATTCTTGTGAAAGCAAAACTTTTTGCAAAAGTTAAAAAAAAAAGAGTCACAATAACACTGTTTATCAAGGCCACCAGCATTAAACTAGGCCAAGTGTTAATTTTTTAATTTTTTTTTGGAAAGTACTAATAGTTAAAAGCAATAGCTGTGGTAATAACTGGGTGTTTTGCCTTTTGACAAGAAAAAAAAATTTTGCATACTCATTTAGAAGCCTATTGAAATAACTGTCTTTGCTAGTTAAATATGATAAGACGGAAATTTATGTAGGTTATGTTCAACTGATGTAAATGCGTGTATGAAAATGGGTAGAATAACAAGATTGGAGTGGTTGTGACACGTGTCAGGAAAATGGACTAAAAGGAGCCATGGAAAACTGACCAATACCATTGTTCATAGATTTCATAGATGTCAGACATTAGGGCTGGAAGGGACCTCAGAAGATCATCGAGTCCAGCCCCCCACCCAAAGGGCAGGAAGTCAGCTGGGGTCATAGGATCCCAGCAAGATAAGCATCCAATTTGCTC
>NW_017728886.1:88350597-88364355 GCF_001723895.1 Crocodylus porosus
ACCCCTGATAAACTTATAGGTGGCCATCAGATCACCCCTGAGCCTGCGCTTTTCCAGGCTAAAGAGCCCCATGGCTCTCAGCCTGTTGTCGTAAGGTCTGTTTTCCTGACCTCTGAACATGCGCGTGGCTTGTCTCTGGACTCTCTCTACACCCTCTCAAGCTTCTCCACATCCTTTTTGAATTGCGGAGCCCAAAACTGCATGCAGTACTCCAGCTGCAGCCTCACCAAGGCCGAGTACAAGGGGAGAATATCGTCTCGGGATTTGCTTGAGAAGCATCTATGGATGCTGTCTCAGGGCACTTGTGCGCCCCGCTCCTAGTGAGAGGTATGGACTTAAGGGGGAAGGGGTGTAGCAGAGCACTAGGGTGCTTGCTACTAGCAAAGGTAACAAGAACCCAGCTGCCAATCTGCAGGGTAGCACAGGTGGAAGTTGCTAGGGCAACTGATTGGGTCAACTGACTGCCAGGGGGCAGGGCTTGGCCTTCATAAGCAGCCAGGCTGAGGCCAGGGGTCAGTTCCATCTGACTGCCTGAGGAGTAGGAGCTCTGCTACAGAGCCGAGCCGAGCCGAGCAGGAACTCTGCTGCAGAGCAGAGCACAGCGGCCTTACTGTCTGAGCATCTGTATGAGGAAAAGGGGTGGAGAGAACCCTGACTGGGAAACGTGAAGAATAGCCAGGGTGGCACACAGTTTATGTTATAGCCGAGCGGCTTATTTTGAGTTATAGCCGGTTGGCTTATGGCTTTATGTTCCCTGGTTTGTTATTGTTATACCGGAGGACCGGGTGAGGCTGTAGGGGAAGGAGGAGGCCTCAGGGGAGCGCCCCGATAGCGTGGGGGGTTCCTGGTGCCCTGGGAGGGCACAGCAATCTGGTGCCAAGGAGGGCACAGCAGGTAGTGCGCTGTAGGGTGGCGCTGTGTAGCGGGGTGTCCTGACCCCAGCCCAGTGGGGCAACATCGGGTAGAGTTAGCGGGGTGTCCTGACCCCAGCCAAGTGGAGCAGTATCGGGGGTAGAGCCCAAGCAGGGCATATGACCCAGAAGACGGGTCAGGGGGCCAGGCACGGCTACAGGCCACCTGAGCCCCAACCGCAGGAAGCGTGGGCGATGAAACCCCAGTGGGGTAACCTACCGCAAGAAGCACGGGTGACGAAGCCCCAGTGTGGGTGTGAGCGCGGGGAGAGAGGCCCCAGCAGAGGCACTGCCTGCACTTGAGAAGCCCCAGAGAGGGGGCGAGCTTACTGAGGAGCCCCAGAAGGGGGCGAGGTTATTGACAGGCCCTGAGAAGGGGCAAGCTACATATTGAGAGGCCCCGGAGGGATCGAGCATAAGAGCGAGACGACCCAGGAGGGGTCACTAAGATGAGTAAAGATACGAGAACGTCCGGTACATCTGCGAGGCTTGGGGCGTGCTGGGGGGGGTTGGAGGCATGTGACGCCCATAGGGTTGGAGCACCAAAATCCATCGGGTACAGAGCTGGGACTGGAAGAGTAAGAGCACCGGGTCCAAGGGGCCAAGTAAGGCAGCCTCCCATTAATCTTATAGGAACAGCAAAGTCGTGGCAGGCGAGAAAGCGGGTGCTAAACAGGCAACTTGGCACGGTAGGGGCGCCAGGGGAGATCACGGCCGCTTCTGGGTCCCCGCCCTGTGGCAGATGCAATCCAGCATTTTGGTCGCTTTAGTAGCTGCAGCATCGCATTGCAGGCTCATGTTCATCTTGTGGTCAATGACCACCCCCAAGTCTCTTAAATGACCCCCCTGTTAGGCCTCTTCATATGTAGTAAGGTGATTACTTCGCTTACTGCATCTGTATCTCATTGATTTCTTGCTTAAAGTGACACTATCTATGTGTCTTCTAATAAATGCTTATGTTCACCAGTTTTCTGAATTCTTTCTCTTTAGCTTCCCAACTCTTGGGTGTAACAGGAGATGGTTGGAATCAGTTGCATAGCACTGAAATCGCTTTCAAGACCCAGAGACAACACACTAGTATTGCATAAGACACAAGGAAGCTAGGCTTGCCTTCATTCTCCTGTGATTCCTAAGATTAGGAGTAAAATCCTCAGAGAAACAGCAGTACTGGCACTGATCCTGCCTGTCAATTAAAATTAATATGTGTAATGCATTCTATAGCCTGTAAACACATTTTCCACTTCAGTCCCATCATGCAGGAATACTTGCATCAAGTACTTGATGGGCAAATGCATGATTATTATTTATCCAAGAGAATATAAAATGAGTTGATCCAGTTCATGGCTAACAGGATCAAGAAACAAAAGTTTTGAATAAAACAATCCCAGTATTTTTAAATTATGTTTTATGGCACTCCAGATTGCAACTATACAAGAAGACACGTCACTTATGATACTTGTAATTACAATAAGTGAAGTAGATGATGTTCCACTGAAAGAACATTAACTCTTTTTCATACCAGTGACTACTACTATGGGGGAAGAGGGGGAAGACCACTCATTAACGCAGTATTTCAAGAGCTCTAGTGATGTCAGTTTAATGTGAAGATAATGATAAGGGTGACAATATGAATATGATCCAAGTAGTTATTCTTCAATTTGATATTTATTACCTTAGCTTTGTTTTTAGCTAGAAAACACTACTATGTGTCAGTGCAACTGCATTTTTTATTGTCAAAATTATGAGTGCACAATGTATTTGGCTCATTAATGTGGCATTTGCAATATTTCAAAAACATGTCAAAGGTTTTAGAGTGAATGCATTGTGTGAAACAAGATGAGAATGAAGACAGCGTGGCACTGACTTAGCGAAATCTAGGCAGTTGTCATCATGTGGGAAGAGATCAGTGACATAAAATGTAAAAATGCAGTTTGGGAAATTTTGAGAAGAAATACGTGGCTGCTAAAAAGTATCAGACCAAGTAGAATGGTATAATGACTCATGACTAACTGTAAAGAATAAGATTTTCTGTTGATAGCCCTAATTCAGCAGAACAGGAACATATGGTTGATGTAAAGGTGACTAGGGCACGTTTACTGTGACAGTTGACTCCATCACTAAATACCTGGTAGCAAAATTCACTGAAAATATACTAGGTTACCATGCATAACTGACAGTTCTTGCTACATAGAACACTGTGTTAGTTATCTGTAATGTAGATGCAGACCCACTAGTCATTTTTTTCCAGAATTTAATTGGTCATAAAATGGATGACAAGTAAGACCTAACTGGAGAAAATGCTAAAAGCAGATTTTTTTTTTTTTTTTAGTTCTGTCAATCCATTCATGAACTGGACTTATTATTATGATTATTATTTTAGAAAAGACAGTCTCTTACTTTAAAATAGGAACAGACTTTCTGCAATCTCTTGGCTTTTATGCAAGCTCCTTATTTCATCTGAATGATTGATAACCTTTCATATTTCCCTTTTGTTTAGACAGTATCATGCACTCCTATTTATTTGTAGTGAAGATTCTTTAAATAATTTTTCCTAACTCTCAAGCAATGGCCCTCATTTACATCTGTAAAAGAGGAGGGAAAAGTATTCACGTAGATCTAAAACTGTTGTTCTATGTATAAAGACTTGTATGCATGCACTAAAATATGACACCCCATTTCAAAATACAGCCACGTTTTTTATATCAGAATCCATGTTGTTTTTTAACAGCAGCTTCGGTGATAAACTAAGGAACTGTCATTAATAATTATTCCCATACAAATATAAGTTTTAAAAAGTTGTTTATTCCAAGCTGTCTCTACCTTCAAGAAAACTTTCCCATTAACAAATATTATGGAAATATAATAATCTTTTGGACTTTGGAGGAACCCTTCTAATAGTGTTTCAACTTTACTGTCTATACAAATTTAGACAAGATAGCTTACAGTTAAGATATAATCACGCATTTTTAAGGGAGGTCATCTCATTAACTCAACTTTGCCATTGGGAGTCTACTTACGGTATATGGGGCATTCATACATGTACCTTTGATTGCTCTGATGCACTGTAAATCCAGCATGTTGGAGCAGACTTGATTAATCAAGTCTAAGGAGCATGCAAACTGATGTGCCTGGCGTTGCATTTGTGTAAATAGCAAATTCCGTGCCAGTGGGCAGAAAACGGTGGCGGTACGCTTTTGAATTAAAACACCAACAATGTGTTTTAGTTAAAGAGTGTGCTGGCACCATTTTCTCAGTGCTGTCATGCATTTCACTGTTTATACAAATGTATGTGCTGCAGCACAAGGTGGTTTTAAAAGAACACAGCGCTGCAGCACACACATGTGTACAAATGCCTATGTATTTTAAACTGAATCCTAGCTGGTTTGTGTAATGCGTAGCACCTAGCATCTTATTCACTGAGCCTGTTATTAAAACCTGAGTTGAAGTAGGTTAACTGCTTCCTAGGGAGCTCTAAAAAGATCCTTACTCCCTCAAAACTCCATAACTCCTTATATGAACAAGGGCCTCATGGCACAGTAATTTTAGGTGGCTTCAGGAGCTCTTAACCTCTGGGTTAGCTGCACATTAAGACCTTTGAGAGGCTTAACATTATTCTGTTTAAAGTTATGCCACTCCAGGACAGGATTATATCTAATCCACCTAATTATGCTCCAGTCCCATTAAGGCGTGGTCACTCCCCCAGCTATTCCACCCAAGTTGAAGTCCTCCAGCATCCCAGAAAGCAGTGGCCTCTCCTGAGTCAGGATGAGCCAGAACGCTGGCCGGGCATGGTGCCTTGTCCCGCAGGCATGCCAGGCAGAATGAGCGATACAGCCCCAAAGTGCCTGGCAGCCACAGTGTCACCCAGACCAGCTTGCTGCTCCCACCGGCAGAGCGAGCACTGGAGCCCTGGAGCTTGCTCATTCTGCCAAGCAGGAGCAGTGAGCTGGTCCAGGCTCTGCCTGGCAGGAGCAGTAAGCGCCACACCTCTGTGTTCAGAGCCTCCCTTCTCAGTGTTCCTCATGCAGCCGTGCCCTTCACCCACAGGTAAAGTGGCAGTGGATGCTCCAGGCCCCTGCCGGACATCCCATCTTGTACCCTCCTTGATCTCCCAGCTCTCAGGCCCTGGCCTAACCATCACAGCACTGTGCTGTGCTACTGTGAGTGGGGTGCAAAACCTCTGGCTCTCTGCTGCCCTGGGGAAGCAGCAACAGGTTAGCACCCCTCTCAGGTCTGGCTCCATGCCCTAAAGAAAGGAGGAGGGGCAACCAGAGTGAAGGCTTTTTCCAAAATCAATTAAACTTTATTCTATTTCCATTCTTTGCCATTAAGGCAAAATTTGGAGAAAGCAATGTTCATTTTTACAAAGATAACATCTCTCAGAGAAGAAAAACCTGTATGGGGAATATGGGAGAACCAAAAAAAAAAAAAAGTCCAACAAACACCAAACACAGTACTACCCTCTATTCAAAGAAAATAAATCTTGATCTTTTTGGTTAAAGTAATACTTAAACCATATCAGTTTCTTACTTGATAAAGTGTGACTGAGAATATGGCAGTGGGAGGGGAGAACAAAAACATAAAGTAAAATAAAGCATACAGACACCAACTATTTCACCTTGATAAAAGGCTCAGTACAGTTCCAGGGCTACAGTGCTCACTGCTCCTGCTAGGCAGAGCCTGGACCTGTTCACTGCTCCCACTGAGCAAAGCAAGTAGACTCCAGAGCGGTAGCACTTGCTCTGCCTGGTGGGAGCAATGAGCTAGTCACAGCAGTGGAGGCACTGCAGCTGCCAGGGGTTCTGGTACCCATTCTGCCCAATGGGAGAAGAGAGCTAGCTCAACTCTGTTCTTATGACACTGAGTCATTAAATATCAGAAAGCTGTAATGGAAAAAAGCAGCAAAAGTTTAGATGTTTTGAATGGGAATTTTTTTTTAAACTTGTGGATAGTTCTCGGGATAAAAAGATGGTTATCTATAGCTATTGCAAGGCTGGTTTCC
Organism: Crocodylus porosus; assembly: GCF_001723895.1. NCBI lineage: Eukaryota > Metazoa > Chordata > Crocodylia > Crocodylidae > Crocodylus > Crocodylus porosus. The sequence goes on from NW_017728886.1 coordinate 88,356,511, forward strand.
AACATCATCAAAGCATCTCAAGTCTCCTGTACCACCTACATGCTAAACATGCTTTTGCTGCCATTTCTCTTGCTACACATAACCCACCTACAGCAAATGAATCCTGCGAGCCACGACAGAGTACACTTACTGAGTTTCAGAATTGCTACAAGCCCATGACTCAAACAAAAGACAACTTCACCAATGTTGTTGCAAAATGGATAGCTATGGGCTGCAGACCACTCAACATTGTAAATGACAGAGAGCTAAGAGAGGTTATTCAAATTGCATCTTCCAATCAGTCATACTCCCTGCCCTCCTGAGGAATGACTGCATCACAAATACATGACCTATATCAAAACAAGAAGACTACTAAGTTGGAGCTTCTGAAAAATGCAAAAGCTATTGCTTTGACTGGTAATCAACGGACATCCTTGAACAATCACAGCTATCTGTGAAGCAAGGACAAAAATAGACTGAGTGATAGTGTTGTGAAAGCAGAGCAGCAGATGCAATTGAACTTCAGTATGTCCTGTGCAGACTTTCATGATTCTTAAAAAAGAACCCAGAGTTACTTAGAGTAGCAAGAGGCCAGCTGAAATACAGATTTAAAAGGAAGCAAGCTGAGGGCAACAGCATTCTGCAGGTGACCCAGCTTTAAGGTAAAACATCACATTTAATTCTAATTAATTATTTAAGTATAGTTTCATAGTTTCATAGCTAGTAGGGTTGGAAGAGACCTGAGCAGATCATCAAGTCTGACCGCCTGCCATGGCAGGAAAGAGTACTGGGGTCAAACGACCCCAGCTAGGTGATCATCTAGCCTCCTTTGAAGACCTCCAGGGTAGGAGTGAGCACTACTTCCCTTGGAAGTTGGTTCCAGATCCTAGTCACCCTGACCGTGAAGTAGTGCCTCCTGATATCTAGCCTGAATCTCCTCTCCGTCAACTTATGGCCGTTATTCCTTGTTACTCCCAGTAGTGCTTGGGTGAACAGGGACTCTCCCATTGCCTGCTGGTCTCCTTTGGCCAGTTTGTAGACAGCCACCAGATCCCCTCTCAGCCTTCTCTTGTGAAGGCTGAACAGGTTCAGGTCTCATAGCCTCTCCTTATAGGGCCTGCCCTGCTGTCCCCTGATCATGAGAGTGGCCCTCATCTGAACCCTCTCCATGTTGTCCACATCCCTCCTGAAGTGTGGCGCCCAGAACTGGATGCAGTACTCCAGCTGCGGCCTGACTAATGTCAGATAGAGGGGGAGGATCACCTCCTTGCACCTGTTCATGATGCATCAGTGGATGCATGATAAGATGCAGTTATAGCCTTCCTGATTGTGTCCTGACATTGGTGGCCCATGTTCCTCTTGTAGTCTATAATGACTCCAAGATCCTTTTCTGCCTCTGTGCTGATGAGAAGAGAGTTCCCCAGCCTGTAGATATGCTGCTGGTTCTTTCTCCCTAGGTGCATCACCCTGCACTTGTCAGTATTGAATCCCATCTTATTCTCATCTGTCCACCCCTTTAACCTGTTCAGATCCAACTGCAGCCTGTCCCTCCCTTCCAGCGTGCCCACTTCTCCCCACAACTTAGTGTCATCTGCGAATTTGAACAAGGTACTTTTCACCCCCTCGTCCAAGTCACTGATGAAGATGTTGAACAGTGTGGGCCCAAGGACTGAGCCCTGGGGGACCCCACTGCCACATCCCTCCAGGTCGAAAATAACCTGTCCACCACCACTCTCTGGGTGCGGCCCTCCAGCCAATTGGTGATCCATCTGACTGTGTAGGCATCAACACTACAATCTCCTAATTTTTTAATGAGAATGGGGTGAGAGACAGTGTCGAAGGCCTTCCTAAAGTCCAGAAAGACTATGTCCACCATGACACCTGCATCCAAGAATTTTGTGACCTGGTCATAGAAGGCCACCAGGTTGGTTTGACAGGACCTGCCTCTAATGAACCCATGTTGGTTGCCCCTAAGCATAATCTCCCCTGCTTGGCCCTTGCAGATGTGCTCCTGGTTAATTTTCTCAAAAAGCTTCACCAGGACCAAGGTAAGACTAACAGGCTTATGATTTCCTAGGTCCTCCTTCCTCCCTTTTTTGAAAATGGGGACCACATTGGCCCTTTTCTAGTCCTCTGGCACCTCGCCAGAGCACCATGAGTGCTCGTAAAACAGTGCCAGGGGTCCAGGGGTCCCACAATGACTTCTGCTAATTCCCTCAGCACTCTGGGATGGAGATCAGCAGGACCTGCTGATTTGAACATGTCTAGTCCCACCAGAAGTTCCCTAACTCTCTGACCATGGGCCTGGCTGTACCTCCCCTGGGACCATCGGGGATCCCATCTCATCAGGGTGGTGGGATGACCTGGTCCCTGCTCAGAAAAATAGAGGCAAAGAAATTGTTAAATAGGTTAACTTTGTCATCTTGTGAGACTACCAGATTTCCTAGCATGTCCTGCAGAGGCCCCACATTACCCGGTACCTTCTTTTTACCCCCTATGTATTTAAAAAAGGATTTCTTGTTATCCTTGATCCAGATTCCTGGTCCCAGTTCCATCTCTGCCTTGGCCTTCCTACCAGCCCCCCTACAATCCTGAGCAATGGAGGTATAATCCCCCTTAGTGATGGCCCCTCCCTTCCATTGGGTGTACACCTCCTTTTTAGCTTTGAGATGTTCCTGGATGTTTTTGGTTAGCCATGGGGGCTTTTGAGCACTTTTGCCCCCTTTGATCTGTGTTGGGATTGCCACCCTTTGAGCTTGAAGGATCGTCTCCTTCAGGAACAACCACTCTTCTTGGACTCCCAACTCACCATCCTACAGGACCTCACTGCCTCCCTAACTAGTCTCCTTAGTTCAATGAAATCTTCCCTCCTGAAGTCCAGGGCTTCTGTCTTGCTGCAGGCCTTTGCCACCCTGCATTGGATGGTGAATTCCAGTAGGCGATGATTGCTATCACCCAGGTGATCAAGCACCCGCAGTCCCCTCACCAGGTCATCACTTGTGGCCAGGACCAGTTCTAACAAGGTATTTCCCCTGGTAGGACTGTGCACCTCCTGGGTTAGATGGAGGTCCTGTAACATGGCTAGGAACCTACGTGAGCGGTCAGACCTGGCTGACTGCTCTTCCCAGCAGATGTCCGGATAGTTTAGGTCACCCATGATCACCGTGCCCTTTGACTTTACTGCCTCCACAAGCTGACCTGAGAATTTCCGGTCCAGCTCTTCTCCCTGGTTGGGTGGCCTGTAGTAGACCCCCACTGTTAAGTCCCTTTTCCCCCAGCCCGCTTGTATTCTGACCCAGAGCACTTCAGTCTACCTCTTCTCTGACCCAGTGCCACTCGTTGAAGATGTGAACTGTTCTTTGATGTAGACCACCACACCCCCACCTTTCCTCTCTGTTCTATCCCTCCTGTACAGCCTATAGCCCTTGATGTTCACTGCTCAGTTGTGCATTGGATCCCACCATATTTCGGTGAGCCCCACTATGTCTGGGTTTGTGTTAGTTAGCAGGAGGGCAAGTTCCTCCTGCTTGTATGAAGGTTTAAAGTTGAAAGCTATTCATTGCTGTTGCTCTGTACTGTAGCTTGCAAACTAATACTCAAAAAGATGGGTAAAGCATGTAGAAATCCAATCTCAGTTTGAAACAAAATTGTTATATTGATAGTAACATTACCTAACTATTATATTGTTATGTTAACCTATAGATTTGCAATATTTCTTATTCAAGATTCATAATGGTGATATCTTAATGGTACATAACTATATATGTATATACATATGTATATACACACATATATACATATACACACACACATACATATACATACATACATACATAGATATATGCATATATAATATTATGAAAGCCTTAATCTGTCTGTCTGTCCATAATACTTTATTCTCACTCTGATTGGCTAACTGAAACAACCAATCAGAGTGTGAATACAGCACTGGAACAGGAGGTGGTGACATGGCATAGTGCTGCCATGATGGCAGGGACACAGGGGATGGAGTGGGGCGGGCATGGCCAGCAGAGCTGGCCTCACCCCACACCCCTGCCTGGCTCCCTGGGGGTGACAGCAACAGAGAGGATGGAATGCGGGGAGGGCAAGGCCGGCACTGTTGGCCTCAGCCCTCCTGCCCTGCTTCCTGCAGGCGACAATGATGGAGTGGAGGTGGGGCATGCAGGTGGAGCGGGGTTGGGACACCCCAGGGGGCAAGGCCACCAGCTCTGGCATTGGCCTGCACCTCCCCCCTTATGTCATTGCTGCCTGGAGGGCTGACTTGGGGCGATGCAGTGGCAGTGGGGGGAGAAGCAGGCCTGACGTGGGGGTGGGAGGGAGGAGTGGGTGTGCTATGGTGATGGTGGGGGAAAGAGTGGGCCCAGGCTGACATGGTGGCGGTAGGGAGGGGTGGAGTGGTCCCAGGCCCAACACAGGGCGGGGAGGAGCCAGACCGCTGCAGTGGTGGTGGGGGGAGCAGCAGCCCAGCCTGACATGGCAGGGGCGGGGGAAGAGGAGGGGAGGAGCCGACTTCATCCTCCCCCTTTGGCCCACTCCTCCCCCACTTCTGCCCTGAGCCCGCTCCTTCAGTTCCTCTGCCACTGCCGCATTGGCCCAGTCCCAGTCCCCTGCCTACACCGCTGTGGCAGGCTGGCTTCTCCCTACCCTTGGGCCCGGTCCCCCCCCCACAGCCCCTGCATTGGACCTGAGCCCAGTCCTCCCCTCCCCCCGCCACCATGGCAGTGAAGGGGGGGAGCCGCCCAGACCCCAAGTGGTAGAAGGGAAAGGGGGAGTGGGCCCAGATTGGAAGGGGAGCACAGGGCTCCAGCCCCCCTCCATTTCTCCCCTACTTCATTCTTGACCAGCAATTGGCTAGTGTGTGTATATATATATACGGCCTGTGGGCTGTATTTTGCCCGCCCCTGCCTTACACCTGCACACAGTAAATGATGGCTTGATATTGTGAATGGGCTGAACAATGCAATTAATGACATTACGTTACACTGGGGGAAAAAAATCTCCCAGAATATCTTCAGTCAGAGTTGGCAACCCTTTGCAGAACTAGAAACACAACAAGCCACAAATGGACAGAAACAGGGTACCAATATGAGATTCCTAAAAATAGTTACAGCACTCGACCCAAGGTTTAACAGTCTGAAGTGCTTTCCAAAATCTGAGAGGGATGAGGTGTGGAACACGTTGTCAGAAGTCTTAAAAGAACAGCACTCTGATGTGGAAACTACAAAACATGAACCACTACAAAAGAAAATGATGAAAATGAAGGTGTGTCGGTCCACTCTGCTTTGGATCGTTATACAGCAGAACCCATCATCACCATGGAGGCATGTCCTCTGGAATGGTGGACAAAGCATGAAGTGGCTTAAGAAAGTTTTGTGCATCTGGCAAGTAAATACCTTGCAACGCTGCCAACTGTTCTCACTTTCAGGTAACACTGTAAATAAGAAGTGTACAGCATTATCTCCAGAGAATGAAAACAAACTTCTTTGTCTAAGCGATTGGCTGAAATGCAGCCAAGTACATTGAAAAATAACTGTTTCTTTTGTTTACCATTTATACAGTGCAATTATTTGTAATAAAATAATATAAAGTGAGTACCGTACAGTGTATATTCTGTGTTGTGATTGAAATCAATTTATTTGACAATATAGAAAAAACATCCAAACATATTTAAAATAAATTGGTATTCTATTATGGTTTAACTGTGCTATCAACACTGTGATTAATTGCAACTATTTTTCTAATCTCTCAATTAATTGCAATTAATTTTTTTAATCATTTGTCAGCCCTAAAATTTTATGACTACTATCTGCACAGTCACCTACCCTGCACAGCATTCTGCTTCTGCATCAATCTCCCATTTTGCTGTGGTCAGTTTACGAGTTTCTGAGCCTCTTCATAAACATCTATATGGGAGGCAATTGTTAGCAAGAGTAAAATTCCTATCTATTAAAAGCTCTGGACACAACTGAAAAAAAGTAAAAGGTGTGTTGTTATTCTAAAAAGATGATGTAACAAACCTTCAGGTCTTGTAGTCCAATATTTCAAGCAAGCAGATTCTGTATTTGGAGATGCTGCCGGGAGCGTTTTTCATTCAGCTGACTTCCTTACCTCTTAATGGCTGGTCCTCACAAGAGAAATGATGGCAAAACAGATCTAAGTATTGCATAGCACAGGAACCAGTATTTGATCAATACATGTTTAAAAGCTGGGGTCCCTCTGCCTACCTAGTAAGTATCTTAATGAATTACAGTGGTGTTTAACCCCCACAGAATCACTCAACTTTCCAAAAGCTTCTGTTCAGTTCTTGCTCCCTTGTGCATTGCCAAACTGTCCTCAGCCTGCAGATGCCATTTCACTCAAAAAGTCTGTAAGAATTAAGCAATTCTGTAAGCTGGGTATTATTAGTATTGTTAGTTCAGCAATTCCTAGATAAATCTGGAGACATTCATGATCGATGTATGAAAGCGTCCCACAGCCTTTTTAATGAGTTCCAAGAACCACTGGGAAAATGATTAATTAACCCTACATTCCAATACTGAACCATTAATAACTTTTAGATCCAGTTAAACTGATTGACCTAAAATAGCTAAATAAAGCATAGTATCCAAATTTGAAAAAAAGTCAATGGTCAATGCTCAAAAAACAAAAACAAAAAACCCACCTTCACACTCCACTTCCTCAGTTCTAAGAAAAGAAGTTTCCTCTTTTAAAAGACTGACCACTTCCTTCTCATGTATGTCAGTTTTCAGAACACTCTTTTTACCTTTACACATAAAAATCTTAGTAAAAGTTACCTGGTAATGAGCTCATTCTTAGCCACTTAATCAACATTTTATCCAGGGCCTACCATGCTCACTAACCTCAAAAGCCAGTGAAGAAATCAATCTTCAGAGCCCAAAAGAAAAAATGAACCAAGGCAAACAGAAGAGCTTTGCCTGTGAAATGAGGCACCTGAGCCTTGCAAAGCTTGAGTTGAGCCTCAAGGACAGCATCCTTAAATAGCCATCTGCCTGAATTCAGAAAGCTTAGGGGAAACCATGCCATTTGGGCCAACAATGTTAACTCTAAATGTCCCACCAGAGTGTAACAGGGAGTCAGAAGGTTCCTGTTACTTAAGAGGAATCTGCAGCAGGGTGAGCTGGCTCAGGGAAAGCTAGCAGCTAAGGAACTAGCTGACACAGAGACACATAATCAAGCTACTCAGTGGCTAAAGACTGCAAACAGCAGCTATGCAGCTGTAAGGCAAGCAGGCAGGTCCTCAGGGTCAGGATGAACATACCTGTGATGGCTGCTGAGTCACTTAACAGGAAGGGACAGGGTTTAGCATATGTATAATCTCAGGGCCTGTACCTACAAAGTCTGGCCCTGGACTTTGAAAATGTTGCATGGGAAGGTTCTTTCAAGAGATAAAATAGACAGAAAGCTAAAAGTGAAACTTTTAGGACAAAATTGAGGAAAAGCTTGTATTTGTACTCAGGCTACAACAGTGAAGTATTATGTCTAGGCAAGCTAAATGTGAAAATGTTGCAGTGGAAGGAGCTCCAGAGCAGGAGGGGCCAAGAAAGCTCCTAGCTGGCACTGGTGCTCCCTTTGGGGAGGCAATGAGAATGCTCCTGCCTTGCAGAGCAACGTTACCCTGTATAAGGGGAAGCCTTGTTGTACAGACAGGTACCTACTGGTTATGTTCAGACACAAAGCGGGTTAGTTGATGTTATAGTCAGAGATGCTTATTCCTTTGTTACAGTTTATACCTGTGCTTTGGGTTGTGATTAGTAGAGATGGTACAGTGGTCCCTGCCATACCTGAAGGCACAAGAGAGTCTGGAGCCCTGCCGGGGGCATGGGC
>NW_017728886.1:88364850-88368330 GCF_001723895.1 Crocodylus porosus
GCACTTTGAAAAAACCTGCTAGTTCAATGTGTGGGTAATGACCATCAGCTCTATTAATAGGTCAGGCCTCTGCTACATCTATACTTGAAATTCCAGCTATGATCCATAAAGACAGTCAGGGTCCTAGTAGACAGGTAAGACAACCCAGGACGAAACAAAAGAGATCAAGGGATAGAGCATCTGTTTTCAACCAAGGCTGTTCAGATGTGAAACTTGCTCTCAGCTAAAATTAGAATAGCCTGGAATTGAGTACCATTCAGACATGTTTTAAAGATGCTCTTCCTTGATAACACTTCTCTTAGTAAAGAAAAAAAAAAACCAAGATGAGCATCTGAGTTTTGTTATGGCCACCTGTTAGACAGAGAATGAGTCTTAATAAAAGATGTCTTGGACAAATGAATCAATATACCTGTTGAAAGACAGATCTAAGCCGCACAGATATTACACACATGCCAAAAAATTGGGTGGAGTAGGGTAGGTTTTGCCTCAAAATATGAAAAGTCAAATGAGTCCCCTGTCAGTCAAAAAAGTGTCTTATTTACATTTAACTAACAAATTAGCATGCGTTGTGAACAGTGTATTAGCAAGTACTAATTAAATGTTCGGTAACTGAAGTTACTGAGCAGTAGCATTGGCAAACATCATTTCGGTGATGTGGGTAGTCGCCCAATAATACTGCACAGTAGCGTATTAGCAATGCCCATTTCATAACACACTACTGCAGTATTTTCTAGCTACTGTACAGGCAGTGTCTCATGTAGATTTGCCCGGTTAGGACAAATACATCAACACTTTCAAAAAGTTTAGATATTCTGATAGGCATTATGTTGAAATGTTATTATATCATGACAAGTATGAAAAGTCTTTCTTAAAGCATTGTAAATTTGAAAAATGGGATGATTAAACCTTATAAACAAATTATATGATAAAACTACCAATAGCCAAATAAATAATTTCTCCATTAAATTCTAAAAAAATATCTAGGCATTGTTATGACCAGTGTTATGTTTTTTTCCATTACTGTACTTGACCTTGTAGGATCTTTACACAAGCCTAGAACAGAAAATATAAAGGCCTTTTGGCACCTATAATTTAAACAAACAAACAAACATGGACTTCTTTCTAGTTTTGGGGGAAAGAATATGCTAGCTCAGCATTAGCCTCTCAAATATCATTTTTATATTATTCATATTACAATGTTAAATATTAGACATATCTTCTGGTTTAAAAGCACTGCACAAAGGTATTCTATGTAGTATATATGTAGTGTATTTCTGTGAAGGTTTCTGTTTCTATAGGTGAAGACCAAGAGATAGAGGTCAAGTAACCTTCCCTGGTCAGACATTTCTGTTAGTGCTGTAGTAAGAAGAGTCACGAACCGCTGTGCAGAAGGGAATGCAAGATTCTAATGGCCGAAAGGAAAGCAAAGAAGAAGGGACCCAACACTGTAGTCTTGTGATTATGGTACCTGCTTGGAAGGAGTTTTAACAAGATTTGAGTCCTGCTCAGTTCTGTCAAAGAATACTTTCAGGTGTTAGCTCTCAAGAGTGGGCTCTTGATAGCAAGGAGAGAGAGGTGCTGCCTTTGTAGCCCTGTCTACAATTTGTAGCAATTGCCTAAGCTCAGGAGAAAGGGCCACTTCCCTTGCATGGCACTTTGGCTCTAAGGTGCTCCCTGCTTGCTATGGATAGCCCTTGTCAAGTGCACAATGACTCTTCCCCACACACTGTACAAATCTTGGGCACCTCACTGCAGTTTCTGGATCCTGCTTTGGGGGACCAGTGTGTATAATATGGGTACTGTAGCACCTCTCTTAGATGCTTCAGTTCTTTTTTTTATTTGACCCCTACTGCCAGTGGTTGGCATTTAATACTAATGCTTCTCTTCCTCTTGCACTGGTTGAAGGAAAATTGGAGGATTCAATTTTTTTCTTCCTGTAGCATGTAATATAAAATCAGATAGCATAAGAAAGCATGGATAATTAGCTCCCAACATTTGCCCTTTTCCTCTGTTTAATAAGAGAATAACACGCTGTAATAAGAATGCCTTTCTGCCTGAAGTTTAAATTAAACCCTATACTAGAGAAAATAATATGGTTAGCATAGTCCTAAAACTTAAAACATTTAAGATTACAGGCGACCCTCACCATTCACAGGAGATACGTTCTCGTATCTCCCGCAAATGGCGAAATCCGTGAATATCAGAATCCATGAATGCCGAACCTGCTAATAGTGAGGGTTTCCTGTAGTCTTATCAAGCTGCATCTCCTGAATCTATTTGTAGGGAACGTAACACAAATGAAATGATGATTGCCACAATTTCAAATGATATACTTTAAATGTTGCCATTGTATGCTCCTGCAAGATACTTTGAAGAAGAAAAGGGATCAGAGCAGCATTTCAAGACTTCACAGCAGATAACAGCATCTAACCCTAGACATGCCTTCAGACCAGCCCAGTATAAGACCTGGGCAAGTTCTTTAAAAAAAAGAAAAACATATTATGAATACTTATTCAAACTGTTAAGAGAAACTTGCATTGTCTTTGTGTCTCTAAACAGCTACTTTCTGCCAAAATTTTAGCAAATAGGTTCAATGGCAGGAGTATTCAGAGAGCTGATTTTAAGCAAATGTCAGAGTACCTGAGACAAGTAATAGCACTTCTCTATTACAGCCGACTTTTGTGACACAGCTCCCTTTAGAGATAAAGCAGAGCTCTCCTGTGTAGTATACAGTGCATGTAAAGGTATTGCATTTTCATCTTGGTCTCTTCATAAAACTGCAGATGTGAGGAAACCACATTGGCTCCACCTAATTGTTCTAACTCATGCTTATCACCATGCAGAATCTTGCTACATTTCTATGCTACTTCTCTAACACACTCCTTATGGAGCCTCCACTCTTTTATTCATTGCACAAAAAGACTATAACCGCAGCAATGGCATGTTTAGCATAATGAAAAATATCCTTGCCAACACTGCATCCTCCCCTGTGACATGTTGTCTATCATTTGCAAAAGGTAGGGTAAGTCAATGTTTTTACTTTATTATTGTATTACATTATTGACCTTACCTTTGAAAAACTGCAATTCATATTTTCTTTGCAATATGTAGTGCTGCATGATGAGATGAAAATATTTCAAGTAAACTTTGATTCAATTTTGCTGCTTAGAGTGACCAGATTTAATATTTTTAATGTTTTTATCCTGGGAAAAAGAACCAGCTACATCTTTTGGAACCAGTACGTTCGCTTCTGTCTAACTCCTCAGGACTATTTGTAAGAATAAAGTGGTGTCAGAAGTGGCCAACATTGAAAGAGTCTTGATGGCCCTTTTGATGTTCAGTGGAACATAGATTTCTGCAGCATTACTAAATTCAGATGTTATGCCAGAATTGAATCATATTTTAAATGTCTGTTTACAGGCCAGGCTACAACCCAGAATTTGCTCATGTTCTCTCTCACACGCACACATGCATATTTTT
>NW_017728886.1:88368430-88373360 GCF_001723895.1 Crocodylus porosus
TTTCAAGTGACTTAGGAATCCAAGTTGTATTGCCAGTTAATGAGACTTAAGTCACTAAAGTACTTTTGAAGTGCTCCAGCTGCGTGCACCTCAGCAAGACCAGACCATAATGCCTTTGAATGATTTCCTTGTTTTATCTCTCGGGGAGATCTCAGATTGTCTTGTGATACATTTATTGAGTTGGCCTGAATATACTCCCCAAGCGGGGCTTGTCTTGTCCCTTTTGTCAAGGGTATAAAAAGAGGTCACATTCAGAGGATGAGGGAAGAAGACAGTGCAGTGTTTCAGTATGTTGAGAGCCCTGAGCTTTCTGTTCTTTACAGTGAAGCTAAGTGAGTGCCTCTTCCCAAGCTCTGCAAGACAGATACACATGGATGAAAGCGAGATGAATAACCCATGCAAGATAAAGGAATGACTGGTGGGCAGGAGAAAGCTATGAGAAGAAAAACACATGAATTTTCCTTGAAACCAACTGTAGGTGTCCTTGCTGACATGCACTCAAATACCTGCAATCTAGGGGCACTTGACAGAGGTTTAATACCCAAAGTTTTATTCTATGCCCTGTATATTGAAACAGTGAAGCATGGCATAAAATCCTGAGGACTAAGCTGTTTCAACTTTTCTGTCACATTATGGTGAGAGGCCTGAGCAGCCCCCTAATTATAGGGGACCCTGGTCCTTCTTTCCGTAGTGGCGGTGCCTCCCTGGGCCACCCGGGTGGAGCAGGCTGGGTGCTGCTTGAAGGCATGATCCAACTCTTCCTCGAACCCGCCCGAGAAGCAGGGCCTAGTGGGCTTTCAGCAGGTGGGCTTGGGGAACAGTTGGATCAGGCCAGGTTTGGCCTCCAAGTTGGGGCAACACCTGGCCTGCTAGCAGCCCTCCTGGGCAGCCCCAGAGCAAACTGCCACTGCAGAGGGAAGGAGCAGGCCTCCCAAAGTTCAGTGGCCACTTGGCCCATTAACAGCACCTCCCAGCTGGTGGGGGGGTGGGCGAGGAGGCTCTGCAACACCAAGGATTGGGCCCCTTGCTACTTCCGCTTGGAAGCAGGGTCCTGCAGCCAGCAGGATGCCTGGGGACTCCCAGGAATGGACTGGCTTGCCCCTGGGGCAATGCAGAAAAGCAGCAGAAGGGCAGCTGGGTTTATTGGCAGCTGAAGGCAGCATTGACAGTGCATGGGGTGCTTGAAGCCCAGGCAAGCTCAGGGAAGCATTGGATCAGGCACCTTCAAGCTGGGGCAGCACCCAGCCAGCTAGCAGCATGCCTGCTTCCAGCACCTGTGCACCATCCCTGCTGCCTTCTCTGGTCACCAGCACACACAGCCACCTTTCTGCCACCTTCCCACACTGCCCCAGGGGCACCAGCTCATTCCCAGTCCCTTTTTGTCTGAAGAGCCTGTCCGCGTCTCCCATGGCCAGGGGGTGAGTTGGCAACTGCATTGTTGCAATCTGTAACATTGCAAACTGAACTACATGCAGATCATTTAAAATCGCCCAGAGTCTTGCATGTGTACACTGTGATGCCATTAAGCCACACAAAGTGACATTTTTAATGGTGTCACATGTACAAGTGTCCTAGGAATATGGCTGGATTCTCAAACACTACTGGATGATCTTATATAAGCAGAAGTCCAGGTGACATGTCACCATTTGTTCAGTAGGAAGGCTACAGCTTTTTTTTGGTTGTGAAATTCAATACTATTGTTACTTCAAACCTAAACAATTGTGATGCATTGTACTTGGGCTATATTTTAAACTTATTTGACAAAGACAACTGGAATAGAAAGTAGCAGCCTCTCACTGTCTTGCCACAATCTTATTCTGTCAGAACTCGATGTTCTGCACCAGCTGCTTGTGATTTCTGGGTGAAGTTCAAGAACGTGGAGGCTAAAGCCTCTCACGTGCGGCAAAACATCTTAGGAAGAAAGATGTTTAGGCACAGAATAATGGTCAGAGGCATCTAAGATATGCCTATATGCTACAAAAGAGTTCCATGATGAGACCAAAAGCCAGTCCCACACACACTAGCTCTAGACTGGAAGGGACCACACACATCACTGTTATCTTGTGTAAATGCAAACAACCATGCAATAAATACAGGAGACTCCAGTCCAGCCCCTGTCACACAATAGCCACAGAGCACCCAAAACAGAAGAAAAATGTACGGTAAATCACAGGAAGAGAGACAGGAAAGTGTTGATACCAATTAATATTTTGCAAAGACAGCAATATGCTCAGATATTTCTACCATGTGGACTATGCCTGAGACTACAGAGCAAGGGGGAAAAAACCAAACAAACCAACGATCTTTGCCAGTCAAGGCAGCGTTTCCTTTCCAACCCCAGATTTGGTTATTAATTTAATCTGGCAAGCATCTAAACCAGACCCAACAGCCAGGCACCTGAGAGATCTCTCGGTAGCATTAGGAGTACTTGCACATCTGGAAGATTTGTCATAGCCCCTTGTTCCAAAGGCAACATAATAAATAATGGCAGAGCCAGGGCTAGAGCTCAGGCTCTCCAGACTCTCAGTGCTGTGCCCACTCTTCCAGATAATAAAGTAAGAAAAACAAATAAATAGATAAAACACCTGAAATTTGATTCTCATCACCATAGTATGTGAATGCCTTTCAGTAATGTATTAAGCATGCCTATATATCCACCATGTGCTATTTGTCCTCTCCATAGATATACGTTTGTCTTCTCCAAGGGGAGTGACTTGTTTTGGTGGGGCTTTAGTTTCTGGGTTTTTTTAAAAAAAATATACATGTTCCTGTGTTTTTAAATGAGAGAAGGCGAAGTCAAGGAGCAGAATGTAGTGAGGTGTATGAGGGTCCTTAGTTCCTAGGACTCTGAATTACAGCCCTGGACCGGCAAGGTTGTCTACCGCTGTCATAGTGTAACTAGGGTGGGGTGAGCAGGGCACCAACCCCAGATGCTGTCTATGAAGGGGTGCCAAGATCACATTCTCAGGTTTTGCCACGGGGGGGATGAAGGGGCGAGACACTGCTTGGCAACAGAATAGAAGCAGCACTGCATACAGCAGCATTTTGGGGGCCAGGAGTGAGTGGAGTGAGCAGAATGTGCTCCTTTCCACTTGGGGAGCCTTTGCCAGAGCAGGCACAGCAGTTGGAAGGGAGGGAGCAAACAGGGACCCAGGATTGGCTTCTGAGGAGCCCAGCCATAGGGGTGCTGCTGCAAGGATGGAGCTGATGCTGCTACAGCAGCAGCAGGAGCCCACGAAGGTAAGTCTTCCCTTCCCACATTACAGTCTACAGGGATCAGCATATCTCTGTGCTGCCCTCTGCCTGAGCACTGAATGAGCTCACTGTGTCTCTGATCTGTCTTCATCCTGGGATTCTGGGCAGCCCTACTGATAGCCAGAGCCCAGACCACAAAGCACACTGAAGACCCTGAAATCCTATGGGAAACTAACAATAATAGAAAAGGACTGATTTGATATGCTAATAGCCTGTGTTGCTGAAGTGATATGGTCTTCTGTACCTATTGGAATTTAAATGTATTAAAGACTTCATGCATAAGAGATACGTAGGGGAGGCACGGAGGCCTGCCCTGAGAGTGGTGGTGTTCCCCCTGACAGTGAGTGCTCTGGTTGTTAGAGGTTCACGAAAACCACTTGTTCCCCCCTCTGAAATTGGCTCTGCTGCCAAGATGTCACCGGTGGACATCCCAGTGGCAGAAGTGCCAGCACTTCCACCACCACCGTGCCACATGCAGAAATGCTGACATTTCTGTCACCGCCGTGCCACTAGCATGTTCCCCGGTCTGGCTGGCACTTCCCTGCCCTCCTACCCCTCCCTCCCTGGTCACCATGATCAGCTGACTTCATGCATGAGTATATTTTATTCCTGTGGCTCACCCAACAAAAGTGTGAATACATCAGGCCAGGTTATCATCTCTGAGAAGGAGATGGAGTCTTTTCTTGAACCTAAAATGAGACAGAACATCACTCCTATATGTTTCTCTGTGAAGGGCACAGAAAATCTAGTGAACTCCTAGGCTACAGACAAAAGTGACCAATTGTGGATGTGCATCTTCAGCTACAGGAGACTGCACCATGGTGACAAATTCAAATTTAAAAATGAGATAAGTTATTCATTTTCCTACATTCCCTTGACTTCATTTGAATTCTGTAATGCCACAGAGCAAAAGAAAAGATTGATTAATGAATCTCTTACTGAAACCAAACTTAGTTTTAGGAAAAAGAAAGAATAAAGCTGTTGTTAGATTCTGGTTCAATACTTAAGAATATTTTGTTGGGGGTATGAGAGAGTGCTAGCATTGTAAGTGTTTTTTTGCATGAAGTTTTGAGAAAGGGGGATAATTAAGAAGAAATCTAGAGACTGACACTATAGTTTCATAGTTGGTAGGGTCGGAAGGGACCTGAGCAGATCATCGATTCCGACCCCCTGCCATTGCAGAAAAGAGTACTGGGGTCAAACGACCTCAGCAAGGTATCACCTCCTTGGACCTGTTTGAGTTGCATCTGTGGATGCATGACAAGGTGCAGTTGGCCTTCCTGACTGCATCCCCACAGTGCCGGCCCATGTTCATCTTGGCATCAGTTATGACTCCAAGATCCTTTTCTGCCTCTGTACTGACAAGAAGGGAGTTCCCCAGCCTGTCGGTATGCTGCTGGTTCTTCCTCCCCAGGTGCAGCACCTTGCACTTATCAGTGTTGAATCCCATCCTATTCTTGTCCGCCCACCCCTATAACCTGTCTAGGTCTGACTGCAGCCTATTCCTCCCATCTAGCATGCCCATATCTTCCCACATCTTAGTGTCATCAGCAAATTTGAACAGGGTGCTTTTTACCCCCTTGTCCAAGTCACTGATGAAGATGCTGAACAGTGCGGGCCCGAGGACCGAGCCCTGGGGGACCCCACTGCCCACGTCCTTCCAGGTCGAAAATGA
>NW_017728886.1:88374330-88381520 GCF_001723895.1 Crocodylus porosus
CTTGCGCTGGATGGTGAATTCCAGCAGGCGATGATCACTATCGCCCAGGTGGTCGAGCACCCGCAGCCCCCTCACTAGGTCATCACCGGTGGCCAGCGCCAGGTCCAACAAGGCGTCTCCCCTGGTGGGGCTGTGCACCTCCTGGGTTAGATGGAGGTCCTGCATTCTGGCTAGGAACCTAGGAACCTACGTGAGCAGTCAGACCTGGCTGACCCAGCAGATGTCCGGAAAGTTTGGGTCCCCCATGACGACCACATCCTTTGACTTCACTACCTCCGTGAGCTGAGTTAAGAATTCCTGGTCAAGCTCTTTCCCTTGGTTGGGAGGTCTGTAGTAGACCCCCACTATTAAGTCTCTTTCCCCGCGAGGCCTTTTGTGTATGTGTACACTGGCCCCCTACTTTTTAAAAACACTGCTTCAATTTAGGGTGAAGTAAACACCTGTGTTGTGTACACCCATGTTGGAGCCTGATCCTTACCTGCCTCTCCAGTGGCAGGGAGGGGACAGCGAGCTGCTTGCAGGCAGAGCGGTCCCTGAGCTGAGTGGGGGGAGCAGCTAATGCTTCTCTCCGCAGCAGCGGTAGCATCTCCTGCCAGGCGGCACCCACCTGCTGGCACCTAGCTTGGGCAGTCCCGGGGAGCACCATACCCACAGAGGGAAGCACTGGGTCCCCGTGCAGCTGAGGCAGGCAGACTCTGGAGGGGAAAAAAATTAAAAGATCAGGCATGCCGCGGTTTTTTTGTTTTTTTCCTTCTGTGGAGCCTGGTTTCCCAGGCTGCTGCCAGGCTGCCTGCAGGGGCTGCCTGAGCAGCCCCTGAGCTGCATGGGACCCAGTGCTTCCCTCCACAGCTGTAGGGTTTAGAAACTAAAACTCCGTGGAGGTGTTTGACATTGCAGCACCCCAAAATCATTTCCTGTGTCCCAAAGTCATTTAAGGTGCATTACACCACCAAAAGTCCTACAGTGGTTGGAATTAATGTGCAATATGCCACCGAATGCCCAAACAGCAATGCCATTAAAGCAGTGCAAAAAGCATTTAACCCACTTTAAACCTGCTTTAAAGTGTCATCTACAAATGCCCATAGGCAGCCTCTGTATGTGGCACATGGCAGAGTGGACAGGGAGAACAGGGCAGAGAGCAAAAGTGGAGGAAAGGGATCAAAGTGGCACTGAGAGGGCACAGACTTAATTTGTGGCACTCCTGCCAAAAAGCTTGGTCCCCGCTGCCTTAGATGTAAATCATTACTGTAATAGATTCAGTGTGCTGCTTTATCTCCTGAAATCAACCCAAGCCCATTGGGGCTTTGGTTAATGTGACGCATGAGTGTTAAGAGATGTTCATATGAGTTTGTGTTAATGTATTTCATCCTGAAGTAGCCTTTACCAGTTTCCCAAAGATATATATATATATTTTGGAGGATTTGAAAGCAAGCAAGCAAAGCTTTCAACATTTGGATGCCCCTTAACTAACTGTATCTTGTTGTTTCACTGTATGTTAACAAACATGATGCATTTGAATCCTGTGGTATTACATAACCAGATACTGAACTATGGAGTTAAAGGGTCTTCTGGATTATGTAGTTATAGTAATTACATTAGTGGTTAACTACTAGAGATGTGTTTAGGTATGAATGTTAATAATCCTTGCTTATGTTTCAGTTGATCTCAAAGTGCTTTATAAAGAGATCTTGTGTTGTTATTACCATTTTAGAGATGGAAAAACAGAGGCAAAGACTAGAATTCATTGTTTCAAAATCACACAGTCATCCAACAGCACAACAGGAGCTATAACACAGGCCACCTGAGTCCCAGTTCAGCACTTCATCTATATATCAGCCATATTGTCTCATGGGCAGGTTCTACAACATTTGTGCAGTAAGAGGTCAGATTAGTGGTGAGAAGAATGTAATGATCTTCTCTTCTAAGATTCGCACATAAACTCAAAGTGGCTGAACATTTTTACACAAATGATGTAACAACCATGACACTGTAAATTGTGTTTATTAGGCTACAGAATGAATGTGCTTCCCAGCTGAATGATAGCAGCACTTGTCTCTACATGGCTACAGATTTAGTTTATAGCTAAACTGTCCTTTTGATGGTAAGGGCAATAAAGCTTATTTGTTTTTAATGAATGCATAAATTCTACAGGTGATGGTAAAGCCACAGGAGAAACAGAGACAGTCACGCCACAGAATATCATGACCTCACTCTTGGCTAGCTCAGTGTTCAAAATACATTGTTCTGTTTAATAGCTGTACATGTTTCGAATTTTGCTTCTCAATGTTAATGCAGACACTGCAAAATTCAAGTTCAGAAACTTCCAGTAGACTTTGATTTTGCTGACTACTTTGGATTTTCAGTGAGAAAAATCAAATAAAAAAAATCATTTTGCACTGAAGCACTCTCAATTTTAACATGGTATGCTGAAATGAAATAAAATGCTTCAAGTCACTCTTGACACTGAACTGCATTTGCCCACAGTACTAGACTGCCACAAGGGAATTGTCGTTCAAGTGCCTTATGTCCCTATCTTGCCCAATAAATCACCATCCCTGGATAGATTACAACATTTGGAGCATCACCAATGTCAGCTGAAAAATTTTGAGAACTTTCTGCTGAAAATTTTACATTTTTGTCCTGGTAGATGTAACTAAATGTTGAAATGTTAGAATTTCACCTGTAATTGATATCCACAAACAACACAAGGTGACTGCAGGGCCCTTGGGATTTCCAGTTTTGGGGGAACAGACCAAATTAGGAGAAAACCAGTAAATCCCAAATTAGGGTATGTGTTTGTGAAACAGGAATATGCTGACAGAGCAGAACGTGGGCAGTATGATGACCATAGATAGACCAATCAGCAATGGCCAGAGATGTAGAGTTATCATCTAAAAGAATACAAAAAGAAGGATTTCAGAGCAACAAAGGGTCCCCTGGAGGGAAGCCTGAGGCCACCATGGACAGAGGGCACACCACCAGACATGTCAACAACATGGAGGGGGTGGGCTTTGGGCTCCGACCTCCAGGCTGCTGACATCTGACATTCAAGAGAGAACCTCAGGGTGAAGCTCACATACTGGCCAGATGTATCTTGACTCTATGACATCTCTAGGCCTGGTACATATAGAATTGTTTGCATTATTCTTGTCTGCTATCACTGTGTATCAATAAAATGTGCCTATTATTGAATGCAAAGGTCATGGGTGATCTGAGAGTTTGGGGCCCATCTGGAACAAGGTATATGGATTATAAATCCAGTGCCAACAGCCACTAGACAGCTGGCAAGTAGGGGCCTGATTAGGAGCTACATCTATGAATAGGAGCTGATTAGGAGCTACATCTATGCCACCACAGGGCTGCTGAGCCAGGACAGCCTTTTGGCCCTGCTCTTCATGGAGATGTATGAGAGATGAGTTTAAGGACAATCTGAGGGTTAAGAGCTCAGGAGCTGCCTAAAAAATAAATGTGTAAGAAGGCTTGAGTTCTCTTAAAAGTGTATCTACTTAAAATGTCAAACAGTGGTGATATGCAGATATCAAATATTATACAAGTGCTATGCTTTATGTGTAACAGACTTGAAAAGAATACCGTTTAAAAATATATGTAGCATAAAGTACACCTGGCTTGTTCTTATTTTACGCACCCCATCATGGCACAGGTTTGATACTAGCTCATCTAAAAAGTAAAAAGAGTTTCCTCTTCCCACTTGACCAAGTCACCAAAAATACATTATGATGGCTATTTCTTTTTTTGAGGAGGCACAAGGCAGAAGTGCCTGAGGCTATTTCCTGTCAAAAGCAACAGATAGAGCTGTGTGGAGAAAGTCTGTTCAGTGTTGATCAGCAGAACTACACTTGAGGAAAAGCAGAGTTTGGTAATGGCTCTCTTACAAACAGAGGTGAATTAAGATGTATTGGGCCCTACAGAAAATTGGGGGCCCCTTCCCTTTCTGGTGCTGCCACTGCCAAGGGTGGGGCGGGCCTCCGTGCCCCATAGGGAAGGCTGGGTGGACCCAGATAAGCTAAGGGTGGGGTGGCACATGCTTGCCTCTCCTCCCTGCTTCCCACCATCCCGCCCACCACCATGGCCGGAGCAGAGCACAGCAGGGTGAGGGCAAATGCGGGCTGCCCACTGCAGGCTTGGGACTGTCCCCTGCTTCTGTGTCCCCAGATGAGCCACCTCTAGCTGCATCCAGCTCCGAGCCCTTGCCCCAGGTCCTATGCACTGCCCTGGCTGGGCAGTGCCCCCAGCCCCTGCCCCACTCCCTCCATCACTGTGGGGTCCTCAATCAGCCCCAGCATGTCCCTTCCCTGCCCCATGCCCCTTCCCCCCCATAAGACTTATCTGCAGGCAGCTGCCTGCCTGTGCTCCTGGCCATGTTCACAGCAGCACCTTTAATTTTTCAGGTTCCCCTGCATGCCTCCTGCTGCTGATTGTTGGAGGGACCCTGCTTCCTCATTGACAGGGAACTGAAAACTGGTTTTACACTTGGTGCCATTTTTGTCTCCCTGTCACTGATTGGCTGAGGGGTCCTGGCAGCCCCGTTACTTGCTGCTGACCAGGGGTGACAAAAAAGGCATGTTTAAAACTGCAGTTTTCGCTTTCTTTTTTGATTAAACTGCAATTTCCATTAGGGCCCCTCAGTCAATCAGCAGTGGGGAGAAAAATGGCACCAAGTTTAAAACTTTTGCTTCCCTGCCAATGAGGAGCAAGCCACAAGTGAGGCCCCTCCACCAATCAGCAGTCAGGGGCACACAGAGGAACCTGCAAAATTAAAGGTGCTGACCAAGCATCTAAGGGCCCCTGACCGGCAAGGGCCTCTGGGCCCAGGCCCTCCTGGCCTGTGAATGAATCTGCCTATGCTCACAAACACTAACATCACACACAATTTTTTATTAAGGAATAAGATACTAATTAATCCACATCAAGTTTCACCCGATTGGTTCCCTGAACACAAACTTTCAATAATGAAATATTACCAAAATACCCACAAATCCCTTTTGCATCCTCCTTATAATTGAGCTATTAATTTTTTTTTAATTCACAGTTCTGTAATAACAGCAGCTCTGATGCTAACAGCTACCCTAACCTTTCCTGTATCTATTGACATTCCCAGCTGACATTCTGCTTTGGCCGCATTCATTTATAAGGGAGGGCATCTGGGGCAGCCAGAACCGTTTATGAAGAATGCCAGCACAAACTCCAATCTAAACTGGTATTTTCAGAAAAGACTTAAAAAAAAAAATAACTGCACATTACCAGCAGTATATCACCAACTTAATACTATCTCTTCCTGCAGGCTTTTTGCTAGTTCATCTCTGTCACATACCAGCAGATTTTCAGCAGACATACTTTTCATCAAGAGTCAGGTATAGCTATTCATTTGTTATCAGAATTCATTCTCAACATGATAAAACCACTGAAGGAAGAGTTGAATGACAGGAAGGGACATTACTTCAGCCTTCTGGATGACACTGACTGTAGCGAATTAGAAACACTTCTCCGTTACCTGTCCTTTCAAGAAAAAGCGCTTTGTGCTTCCAAAAGGATCGGCTTCTTCCCAGCATTTGTTTCAGCTACATACTGATGCAGGTCATGTATGTGAAGTTTATTTTATCTTTGTTTTGTCTTGTTTTGTTCTCGTTTGGTAGGTAAAATCATAAGTCAAATGCTACTTGCTGTCTCTCAGCACTTCCATTGTAACCAATATTTTTTTATTCTCTTTTCTTTTTTTTCCCCATTTATTTCCTGTCCAGAAGGAATGTGTAAAGAGGAATTTTATTTTTAGTGAAAAAACTTTTCTTCCTGCTGTTAAAAATAATAAATACTTAATATGAAGGAAAATAGGAAAAAGTATATTCCTGTGAGTCTCCCACACCTGTGTGCAGTACACCCAAGTACAGGTACATAAGTACCACTGTAGCAGACTTAGAAATGCCACTGACAGATATGATAAAGAAGGTGTTTTCCTAAATACCTTAGCACTGTGGTAGGGAAATCATTTGGGATAAAAAGGGATTTGGGTTAAAAGTTTTCCTTTCAGGAGAACTAAAAAGTTTAGACAAATTACAGCGCAGGAATAGCTCCATGATGTTTTTTTTTAAAACTATGCTGATGGGCAAGATACTTTCCTAATTAGAGAAGCTAAAGAATGCATAATTAAACTAGGCATGGCATGCATGGGGTACTCTATTACAGATAAATTATTTAGCCTGAAATGGGGCATGTTCTGGTAAAATCTGAGCTTTCTGTTCCAAGTTAATTATAAGTATTTTTGCATGTGAGTATTTGCAAAAATGTGAAGCTAAGTGTAATAACAATAATCTCATTATCATTACTGAACTTTTAAAAAAGTCTTTTGTATATTTTAGCCACTTCATGAATGGTTTAGGAGGCTGCCAGAAATGCAGCCAGTAGGACCAGAAGCTGCACTGGAAGAGGGGGAGTGAATGTGTGAAATGGAGCCTAGAGGGGTCATCGTATCCCCCAGCATCCCTTGGACCCAGATCTACACATAGGAAAACCTCTCATGCTCCGGAGATACTAAAACCTTGGTTTTCTCTTCTTGCCCCCAAACCCCTTTTTCCCCGCACTGAGGGGCCACCTAGAGACTCCATCCAGTAGAAGCAATCAAACCAGGAAACTTTGCATATTGGGCTAACTCCTGTTCTCAGAGGTTAATACAGTAATCCATTCGATTCAGGGTGTCAGGGTAATGTGGCTATAGTACATAAAACACATGAGACAGCATGGGTATCTTTCCACAGTACTGCATTGTGCCATGCAGACATACCTTTCCTTACTTATGCTTCTCGTGGCTGTTGAAGGCCAGCAGAGAGACTGCAATGCTTCTTTGTAGGAGGACAAGAGTACATATTTTTCAAAGACATGATTATCAGACCTTTCTTAAAAAACACTTCATAGGCAGTTTATGAGCACTCGGGGTGCTCTGGTGTGGTGCCAGAGGACTGGAAGAGGGCCAACCTGGTTCCCATCTTCAAAAAGGGGGAGGAGGAAGACCTGGGAAACTATAGGCCAGTTAGTCTTACCTCAATCCTGGGTAAGCTTGTTGAGAAAATTATTCTGGCGCATATCCACAAGGGGCCAGCAGGGGAGATCATGCTTAGGGGCAACCAAAACGGGTTCATTAGCGGCAGGTCCTGTCAGACCAACCTGGTGGCCTTCTA
>NW_017728886.1:88382210-88383628 GCF_001723895.1 Crocodylus porosus
AAGAGATGGCTGAGGGGGGATCTAGTGGCCTGTTACAAACTAGTCAGAGGGGACCAGCAGGCACTGGGGGAGTCCCTGTTCCCCCCAAGCAGTACCAGGAGTGACCAGGAATAACAGTCACAGGCTGGCAGAGGGTAGGTTTAGGCTAGATATCAGGAGGCGCTACTTCACCGTCAGGGCGGCTAGGATCCGGAAACTTCTTCCAAGAGAAGTGGTGCTGGCTCCTACCCTGGGGGTCTTTAAGAGGAGGCGAGATGTACACCTTGCTAGGGTCGTTTGACTCCAGTACTGTTTCCTGCCATGGCAGGGGGTCAGACTAGATGATCTACTCAGGTCCCTTCTGACCCTAGAAACTATGAAACTATGAAAATATAAAAAAATACTGCTTCAATTTAGAGAGAATTAAACCCCTGTGTCGTGTATAACCCCCCTGGGTTTAACAGCCTAAAGCCATGAACTTCATCCCTGAGGTGGTCTCCTTTTGCAAAGATCTCTATCTATAAGAAAGGGATAGATAGAGGTGATGGGTGTGGAGACTATTCATCCTACAATCACAGTAGGATATGTATGTGGAAGTAGGACATCCAAAGGGGACAACTGTAATAGTTTTGCGAGGTAGGGCGAGTATAGTAGATGAAAAGTTCTGTGTGGTAAATGAAAGACAGTAAAGCTGGAAAGTGTAAGCCAACTGTTCCCTAAGGGCACTTTTGCATGTGCTCTGGGGGCTAGGGAAGGGAGGCAGCGCTTTAATTAGAGTGGCTCTAATTAAAGTGCTGCTGCAACTCCTATATCAGCATCCCCATGCTTGAAAATGGCGGTGGGGATACTTGAACTAAAGGTTAATTCCAGTGGCCCCACCACCATTTTTAAGCACAGGGACACTAATACATAAGATGTAGGAGGCTCCTGGAGTGTGGCAATTGCCATGCTCCAGCAGACTCAATTCACTGACTCTACTCCAACACTGGAATTCCAGCACATCGGACCAGCCTCCGCGCTGATATACAGGCACCATAGGATTGTAAGCTCTTTAGGGCAATGTCACGGAGTCACATAGGTGCCCTGTGACTGTGAGGGTGATTGGCGGAGCTGCCAATCACCCAAGCAGCTCAGGTGCCGGTTGCCAGGGTGACCAGGTGAGTCACGTGGCCAGAAGGGGGCAGGGCCAGGCCTTTATAAACAACTTAGGCCGGAGCCTGCCTCACAGTTCCCTTCTGGCTGCCGCAGGAGCAGGAGCTCTGCGGCTGAGCTGAGCAGCCCGAGGCAAGTGTGGCAGCCTTACCATATTAACCGGCTGCGATGAGGCAGGGAACAAGATCGCCTTCAAGGGCAGGTAGATTCGGAGGACTGGGCGAGGCTGTTGGGGAGCGAGGAGGCCTCGGCGGGGCCCCCCCAACAGCTTGGGGGCTCCAGAAGTT
>NW_017728886.1:88384352-88391287 GCF_001723895.1 Crocodylus porosus
GCTACGTTCGCCCTAACGTGACGGTGAGTGGCGCTAGGGAGTTTCACGGCCGCCCTTAGCGCCCGCTCCCTCACAGGCAAGGATTGTGTTTTTATTCTGTGTCTGTACCTAGCACCATGAAGTTCTAATTCATGATTAAGAGTCCTAGGGACTATGGTAATACCACTACTACTACAAATGTTCTGCCCAATCCATCCATGCTGTCTTACAATCTCTCTCCTACATGTGTTGCCTCAGGAAATAACACCAGCCTTCTCACCGGTACTCTCTGTGTAGCAAGTCAAACAGTCTGAGCACTTTGAACTAAACCTTGTCGACTGAGCTTTAAAGCACCCTGCTGCCCTTTTTCAGCATGGGGACGCTGATATATATGTTACTTATGGCGCTTTAATTGAGTCTGCTCTGATGTGCTGCAATTACAACGCATCAGAGCAGCCTCCCTGCACATGTATAGGAGCCGTGGGAGCCTGTCAACTAAGAACACTGCACTCGGTACTATGCAACTGTGACTGCGGTACAATGTAAACGTGTCCAAGTAGACTGGAATCTATCTAGCTCAGGTACCAGTAGCAGTCATGCAAGGTTTTAATACTTCACACCAAGTGTTTTTGGTGCTACAGCTAGATTGCCACCAGTATCTCAATCAATTAGTTCAAAGCTGCCATTGGTAGGTCTACATTACATTGCAGTAACAGTTCTCAGAACATCTATCTTATCCAGTCATGGTTGAGATTTTCATTTCCTGCTACAGCCAGAGAACCATATGCGATTTGTTGGCTTCTTTAGTTGCCATGTCAGACTGTCCTTTCAATCCTACCCCTCAATCACTTCTGTACTGAGGAATGTGAGATTTATGAATTCTTCATAATTGTATAGATGACACGTTTAGAAAGTTGAGCAATATGACACTATCAAAAATATATGCCTTGAATGATTTAACGTGCAATGTGTAACAAACATTGCTCATATGAATAACCCTCATTCATGCAAGAAGCCCCATTGACGTCAATAAAAAGATCTGCTTTGTCATAAAACAAAACAACAGATATTATATATTACAGCATTTTTGTGGGTTTGGGGTTTTTTTAGTTGAATTGGTAAAAAGGAGTTCTGGAAGACAGAGCACAAAGGATTCTGGGACATAAAAGTCATGGGATAAAAGGCCGGGTGTTCTAGGAATCACAGAAGGAAAAAGGATTGTTCAGATTCTACAGTCTAAAATGCAGTGTGCACGTGCCAGAAAATATCATGCTGATTGAATACCAGTTGCAAAGGAAACTCACAGCTTGACAGTTTTAGAGGTTTGCCAGAGGAAGAAGAAAAGTCATTTGGATAGGGTGGAAACTTGCTCAGAGTGGAAATGAACTCCATGGGTCACTTGGTAAACAGACAAGAAGTTAGTGTAGGGCCCCCCGGGAAGGACTAGTAACAAGACAAACTTCAGAGGTTTGACTGAAAACAAGCTGCCCAAGGACGGCATCTCAAAAATGTCAAGGTTGAGATGACACACAAAAGATTCTTATTATAGGTTTTTATTAGGTTGTTTCTAGTGATTTTTTCCCTGAAGGCTGGTAACATTTCACTTTCCCTGGATGTAATTCAAGAAGATCTTATGGGCAGGTTCTAAGTAGTGCTGAATGCTAGGGTGCCAAAGGGACGTTTTAGCAGAATATAACCATGGCATACAACCATAACTTCTGGGGTTCCTTTTTTTACTCATGACCCTTGTTACCAGATTTGCCCATCACTTTGGGATGGGCAAATTTATTTATTAGGGGTATATTTCTGGAGTCTCTGTAATTCTATTAGCGTGCTGCTTGTATTACTTGTGTTTCTATATGGAGCTGTATCTCTCCTTTCTGCAAGTCCTCAACCCCAATGGAGCTATCTTGCAGGACTCAGTTTCAATGGGGCTGGGTTCCTCCAACCACCAAATCAGTAAAACACATATACGCACATACATAAGCAGATTAGCAGGACACACCTGAGCTAGGCCGGGTTATTTAGCATTGACAGGCTAACACCCTCATATGCCTTGAACTCAGTTCATCAGGGCAACAATAAAATGCAGTCAGACACAAGCACATGGGTTAACCAAGCACATCTGAGTCAAGCCAGACTATTCAGCATTAGCTGACACCCTCATAAGCCTTGAACTCGGTTAATCCCTTATTTCAACAGGACAATAATAAATGCAGTTAGACACACATACACACAGGCTAACAGAGTACATCTGAGCAGGCTGGGTGCGATCAGCACTTTCAGCTGATATCCTCATGCGCCTCAACGCTCGGCACATCCCAATCTCATCACAATGGTCCTAGTAGTAACTCCCTTGATGAGCGGACCCCACCGTAGTTTTGGGCATTACAGGGATCTTTGGATAGGTAAAAAAAGTGTTGCTGCAGAGCAAATGGAGAGGTCAAGGGGAAGGAAGAATAAGTGAGGTTCAGAGAGAGAGTATAGCAACCAGCTTGACCATAAAAGTTATTTATTGCCAGATATAGGAACTTATGATGATACCAGTAGTAATAGCCATACAAGAGAGACAGATAAACAGTTACAATATTACATAGTTCCAATTAAGTATTTGGGGATGTCTAGTTCTAGTTTGATTAGCAAAAATCGGTTTAGAAAGCTGTGCCTGGAGCAAGAGAGTTAAAGTCAGGTTCCTGGAGTCAGAGAGAGAGAGAGAGCTGGGACCTCACCACTTTGCGAAGCTTGAACCAGTCGAGGTTCCCAGGTGTTTGTTGGAGCTGGCAGACAGGTAGAGCCCTCTGCACGATCAATAGAGAGTTTGCAGGCAGAAAAGGAGTGGAACTGGTGCAGCTTTCGGATCCAAGCACCAGGACAGAGACTTGAGCTTGGGTAGGGGTGTTTGTAGAGAACTAACAATGGCTCAAGGGAGAACACTGGGTTTGTTTATGGGTAAAGGTTGGCTCATGTGCTCGATAATAGGAACTGATCACTCGTGGTGATGGGTGCCATTACTCTGAGGAAGCTCACAATATAGACAGGCAGATTCAGTGTTTTGCATACCACTAGATGAGTCATTACTAGAATTGGTCTAATAAATACTGAGCTGGGTGTGTGTAGACATGGGTTGATTAGCGTTTGGAGCAGGGGGTCCCCCATCAAGCAGTGCTCCCCAGCTTCTCTGATCCCAAAGTTCAGTGCAGTCCTTGCCTTGGAATCTCTGTTCTCCATCCTGAATGCTAATGAAGGTGCATGTCTGTCCCATCTCCCATTTAAATGAGTTGCCATCCAGTTCCATCTCTGATTCAAATGAGACCAGGGGAGTTGCTTCACTTTTATCACCCTTGTCTGGAGGGCTTTAGATGCGTCTCCCAGGGCACCTCCATTGTCTTTTGTAAGTCCTTCCTCTAATCAGTTCTTGTTCAGGCAGAGGTGTGGAAGGGGTGAGTCCTTTGTGAATCAGACAGGCTGCTACTGTGCCAGGGTTCCCCAAGAACAGAGCTGACAGGTAACACCCTGCATTGTCTGCGAGGCTGTAGGAATGGCTTAGAAGCTGTTAGCAAAGCTCCAAAGCACTTAGTCCTCTTGCACAGAAGGATCCCTCCAGGGATCAGCTCCAAGGACAAAGCTGTCCTAATGCAACCCAATATTCAGGCCACTGAATTGTACTTGGCTCAGAAGAGGAAGTAATGCAATTGCAGGATTTTTAAATGAAACTTTTCTTTAAAAAGATTTTGTACAAATGGAATACACAAGTCAATGAGCCCGAATGAGTGCGGCTAGGAGTGAGCCACTTTCTTGGCTAAGAAGTGAATATGTAAGAAAAAGCAAAAGGGTTTTTTTTCTATGTTCAGGTTGTAAATTAATGAACTTCAAAGTTAAAAGTATGAGCCCAGCTTAGGAAATGAGTATACATGGAAAATGCCAAAGGCTGTTTGATGGTTCATTGCATAATTATTTTAAAGCAAAGTTTGAAACTTTAAAAATATTGTTTAATTGGCTATCTTATTTTTTTAAAAATACCTGAGAGCTTTTCCTGGATGGCAACTTTCATTATTGTCCCTTGCTTATTACTGTCTGATGCAGGAAACATTTCCACACTGTTTTTGTGGCATTGTTTCATAATATAATTCTGTTTTGGTTTCCAGTATGGAGAGGTGGGTCCTTTTTCTTTCTTTTTATTTTTTGGTCCCTTTTTCTCTCCTTCCCCTTTATACATCTTGTGTTTGTCATCGCTTATATCTGAGGCTTATCATGGTATATTTTTTTCTTAAATCAGGTGACATACCCATGATGATAAGGAGCGAAGAAAAATTTAAGATTAACCCTATATAATGCATTATCAGCCATTACAGAGTCAATATTTATGAAGTTACCGCATGGAATCTAAAATAAAACAGTTATTTCTGACAGAAGATTTAATAAAATAGTTAGTGGTACGGATACATGGAAAATACTCTTGACATTTTATTGGTCTCATATACTACAAATGATGGGCACTTTAGAAACATTTCTAATAGTTCAATTATTTTAGAAATCAAAGTCATGGAGACATACTGGGTGCATCTACATGTGCATTAATGTGCCATAGTTATGGCACATTAAGTCTACTAACTCAATAAGCAGTAACTGGCACTACTGGCCAGTACCACTGACATATGCCTTTTTAGTGACAGTAATGTGCAGTAGACTCATTCTACTGTACTTTAGCATAACTTTTGCTGTAATGCACTAATGTGTAGTAGAATTAACCTACTGAGCATTTAGCATTTCATGTAGGTGCACCCACACTGTAGTTAATGTCCCAATACACCCCAAACCTGCTGTTTGTACCCCAAACCTGCTATTATCCACAAATGAGGAAACTCTTAAATAGCCTTTTAGGTATCAAAACTATGTATTGCCTAAAATGGAAGTCACCTGAACCATCAGTGATGTAACAGAGAAAGGAAGTAGCACATTGCCCTAATATCGCAAAGCTAATATCATTTTGGTGTTAAAAGGTTCTAAAACCCAACCAGGGAAAATTCAGCTCTCTTTTTGGATCTTATATTGTAAAACCCCCCGGATCAGGTAAAAAGGTTTTGCTAGCAAGCATGAAGATCTGAATTCAGATCCAGACAGAATCCAGTGAATACCTGCTATAATCATGTGCTGCTGAATATACGGAAAAGAACTGGATCTAACTTGCTTGGTCCCATACATGGGCAGATCTGGGATTTTGAAAAGGGAGATGCAGATAGTGTAGTGCATCATCACATATAACACAACACAGATTTTTCTTCAGTTAAAAAGATACTAGAAGCTTTACTAATAAGCAGGGGCCCAAAGCTACATTAATCAATTTAAAATTAAAGCAAAAACAAACAAACAAACAAAAAAACTTTATTGGCACATGCATTAATTTGCGATATCATTCATTATATATAAAAACATAACAAACTAGGCTAAAATAATCCAAGGGGGTTGTTTCATTAATCGTGGTTATTATAATTAAATGTATATGTCTCTTTTTCAGATTCATAAAACAATACCAAACCTTCCTGAGCATCTGGATAGTGCTTCCAATGCTTCACTAAAAGTGATTTCTACACCTGAGTTAGTATATCCTCAGATGAGTTAATGTTTTTATCTAGATTTAAAAATCAGGTGCAGGGCTGTGAAATGGGAGCTACATTACTAGGAGCAGACAGCAGTATTGCAGAATTAAACCATTAAAGACTATTTAAAAAGGAAAGAGGATCATTAACACCCATGGAATGAAGACTTTAGAAGCAATCAAGAGAATTATAAAGAGCCATTAAGTCAATTGACACCCTCACTGCTGCTGTCACTGCTAGGCTGTTGGCTATAACCTTTGGATGCAGCAGGAAGCAAAGCGGGGTGGGGGGGGGAGGAGAGGGGAGAAGGAGGGGTGCAAGTTTACCAGGGCACCCCGCCTTGATCTGCTCCTACTCAGGAGGAACTTTGGCCTCCCAATCCCATGTCACATTTCAACACGTCAAGATTCCTTGTTTCCAGTCAGCCCTAGATATTTGCCTTGTGTTGCTCATACACAACTGAATGCTGCAAAACTGACTCACTATTGCAATCTAGGCAGCAGAACCGCAACTTACAGGGCACGGCTTCCCGAAACATAACTGCAGGGAAATGTAGAGGGTTCCAAGTTGACTTTAAATTCTTGCAATATAAACAATTTTGTAATATTTGACAAATGCTGTCATACTGGAATAATCAGAATTATACTTAACCTCCTTTATCACCAGAGAAGAAATGTAATTTATGCCAAACATCTATACTATGTCAGCTAGGAGTATGAAAAGATGAGACTTTTGGTTCTGCTGGCAATGCCCTCCATCTGCGCACAGCTATGCCGACAGAAAAAGCTTCTGCCAGCAGAACTTCTGTTGTTCAAAGAGATAGGAAACAAAGCCAGCAGCGAACTACTTCTGCTTGCATACCCTAGGAGGCTTGCATACACTACACACTTCTGCTAGGGGGCTCTGCATCATACCTTTACTGTTCAGCTATGGCAGTAGCAGACCCTTAAAATAAATATTATAAATGTGTATTGTGCTACAACCTCATTGTAACAGAAAAGTCCACTAAGAGAAGGTGTTTGCTATGATAAGCTTAGTCAATCTGACAAGTCTAGTAATGAAAAAAATGACTCCAGCTTTTGAGTTTTATAACCCAGGTGTGTTGCTACAAGTAGGATTTGTTATAATGAGGTTATATTGCATATATAAGTACATTATGTGCAGATCCCCCAGAAAAAACTCTGTTCTCAGTCACATCCAAAATTTGTGGCTTCAGTGAAGAAGCATACGGTTAACATTAACATCAAGCCCTTAGAATAGGAATTTGTGTTACAAATGAACAAAACAGACTCTAATGACCAAGCAGCAGTATTCTAGCACAGTGTCGTGTCTGTGGCAATACCTATGTAGTTCTTCAGG
>NW_017728886.1:88391387-88400960 GCF_001723895.1 Crocodylus porosus
CAAGCAGCAGTATTCTAGCACAGTGTCATGTCTGTGGCAATACCTATGTAGTTCTTCAGGAATAAAGAGTTGCCTTTTTAACAGATGGCAAATAAATCTGGCACTCAAGTAATCTGGCCAAGAAGTTATTCTGCCTTGATTTTATAATAACACTTCATAACTATTTTTAGTTTTATGCCTAGTAGCCTGGTACTGTTTTAATAAGTTGAAGAATTTCCTCCTATCTTTTCCACGCCTGAGAAAGCTGTAAATCCAGGTTTTAGAGCTGTTCTTTCCTCATCCTTCAGAATATTTCCGTAATAGATACAATCAATTCCATCCCAAGAATAAAATAAACCCAGACCCACTAGGATTATGTTTGTACCACTGGAGCCAGAATGTGGTTGTGGACAAGTCCAGATTCAGTATTTAATCACATTGATTTTTTTTCTCTCTCTATTTTCTTAAGAATGCAAGAGAGAGATTTCATGAACATGACTGAGGAGGCACCAGCGTCCAATACCACTCAGCTTGGAATTGCACAGACCATACTGACTACAGTGTATTCAGTAGCCTTTACTGGAGGTGTGACTGGAGTCCTTGCAATGTCATTTTTTTTAGTTAAAATGAACACTCTGTCAGTGACCACCACCGCAATCGTGAACCTGGCCATGGTGCACAGCCTCCTCCTCCTAACAGTGCCATTTCGGCTTCATTACTATATTAATGGGAAATGGGTTTTTGGACTGCCCTTTTGCAAAGCAGTGAGTGCTACACTTCACATCCACATGTACCTGACTTTTCTGTTCTACATTGTCACCCTGGTTATTAGGTGGCTCATCTTCTTCCAGTGGAAGGACAAGGTGGAGTTCTATACGAAGCTTCATGCAGTGGGGGCCAGTGCTGCCGTGTGGACTCTAGTCTCTCTCATTGTGGTGCCCGTGTTTTGTTTTCAATATGGGAACTTTGGGAGATATGAAAATACCACATGTTTTAATTTCCAAGAAGAACTAAAGCAAGGCAATGTGAAAGTACTGAATTATATCATGATTGGGATTGTACCCTGCATCACTTGCATTCTTTTGGCTTTACAAATCTTCATCATTCTCAGGGTGGTGAAAAGGCTTTCAGGCTCTATCTGGTCACATCAAGAATTCTGGGCTCATATAAAAAGCTTGATTTTCCTAACTGTCATAATCATTTGTTTCCTTCCATATCATCTTTTTAGGATCTATTACATAGAGCATGTGAATGAGAATAATCAGTTAGAAAATGGCAATGAAATCACCTTGAGTATAACAGCTATCAGCTGTCTTGATTTATTGGCATTTGTTCTGAGTGGAAGCCGCCTTAAGCAAAAAGTTATTGTGCTCCAAAACAAGTTTACCTGCTGTTAGCAGGGGCAGGCAATCGATGTTTTGGCAAGCAATCGATGGCTGCATGACAGGCAGCCAGGGGCAGATAATTATCAATTTTCTAAATTTTTAGGGGCCCCATGGGCAAGATAGAATGGCCTGGTGGGCCGCATCCAGCTCATGGGCTGCATTTTGCCCACCCCTGCGTTAGCATTACTCTCCTTCGTAACTTGTCTTCCATACTACAGTATTTGGGTGAGTGGAAGGCACATGAACTTTGAATGTATTCTTTTGAATTAAGGCTATTTGACACCTGAACAGCTGCAGGCCCCCTGGGTCACACACCATTCAGGCTGCATGGACTCCCTTGAACCTCCCCACTTCCAGCCCACTGTGTGGGCTGTGCTGATTCCCAGCCCCTCTCCGCCTGCCCAACCCAGCACCTGGACTCCCTGGATGCACGGATTACGTGGATTCCCCGGGCTCCTCCTGTCCTCAGGGCAAAGGCAGGAAGCAGAAGCTGGAGGAAGAGAGGGGAGAGACTCTGGCAGCAGCAAAATGAACAGTGGAGGGAGAAGCAGCCAATTAACACATCAACCTGTGTGCTGCAAGTTGGACAGCCCTCTTTTAAATAATAAACCGAAAAAACAAGCCAGAATCATTATAAATGCTGTAAATATTTATTATTATAAAACTTCAGCCTGTGGGCTGCAAATTGGACAGAACTCTTTTAGGTAATAATTAGCAAAAATGAGCCAGAAATATTATACATGCTGTCAATATTTATTTTACAGGCCTCAAAACCCAGAATACATACTTGATTAGGTGAAAGCTGTCCATAACTAAGCACTAGCCTATCAGAATAGGTATCACTATGTGATGTGAAAATGGAAACTCTAGTCCCAATGCCATTTCAAAGAGGGGAAAGAGAGGAGGAGTCCAAGATGATTTGTACAAAATAGTGTGTGGGAAGGACACAAAATAAATATTAAAAAGATGGTAAGTGATGGAATAAAATGCAGTTTTGAAATATGTAGATTATTGTGCCTCTCATGTATATGTTAATTCAGTAACAACCATGGGTGGGTCCAGGATTGTGGCAATACGAATGCAGGAACACACCCTTTTGGGGTGGGGTACATATGCATTGAGCAGATGATGTGACCACTGCCCATTGCTGTGATTCTGGATCCCAGGGAACGCTCAGCAGCTGCTGAGCTCAGCAGTCTGGACTCTTCTCAGAGTCCCTGATTTGAGGTGGTTCCGAGTTCGGAGCCTGCTGCCCTTCACTCTGCTGAGTTCAGCAGGTGTGGGGGGGAGGAGGAACTGAAGAGCTGCAACGCTGCTTGAAAGCAGGGGTTCTCAGAGGAGGATTAAGATTAATTTGTGTCCTGGACCCCTGGGCCCATCCCCCATGGCCTGGACCCTACCCCCAACCCATGCCCTATCCTGCAGCCACAAGCTTCATCCATGGCTGGGACAGTGGGAGTAGCAGCCAGAATGGGATGCGCTACCCCCTAGGCCTGGGGCAGGAGCCATGGCCTCTCCCACCCAGAGGTCCACGATGGAGTCAGCATTGGAAGTGCAGAGCTGTTGCCCACCAAGCACGTGCGGCATGGACTGAGCTCTGGTGGTGGGTCCTCCCCCCGCCATTGCATTGAGGCTCATTCTGTCTGTAGCATCATCCAGCCAATGTGCAGGATTGCAGCTGGGCCAGCCCGGGACCTAGTTGCACTGGGGCTGTCCTACTGCTAGCAGGTTCCAGCCATGCACTGTGCCTGGTTCTGTTCCCTGCCACTGGCATGACTGTGCCTCCCCATCCAGTACCCAGGAGCCACAGGCTGCCACCTTGCTCATGCCTAGGTTGACCTGGCTGCCGGTTTTGTCCACGCTGAGCCAGGGGCCCCTGGGCTCACAGTCCCAGGTGGTTCATATGTTAATCCACCTGTGTTTCGGGGGGCAGTTAAGTTACAACTGGCATTACTTGGAGGAGCAGAACATTGCATTGAGTCCACGGTTGTTGCAAAAGCTTGACGGCTTTACAAACAGCGATGGAACATTGAGGACCCATTACAGTCCATTAAGGTGGTACACTGAAGCCTCAGAGCAGACTGCACTCAACAGGGACAGAACTCACCTCCTCAGTTTTTGCTAAGGACATCTTTTTGGACAGCAAGGGAAATTTTCAGGACCCATTAACCATCCTTGCCACAGTGGACATGAGTGTACCAGCTCACAGTACAATCAGACCTGTGGGTATTCCTGGACTTTTAGCAGGCAGCCCCACCAAGCCCTGGACTCCTGCCTCCCCCAACCATGCAAGCCCCTGTGCCTGATTTGTGGATAAGTGCTTACTGTCATGAAAAAAAATCATACCTAGAAAGACACTACAACACAAAGCACATCAAATATGAAATTTTGAGGACAGGTGCATGTGGACAAAATTACAGCCCTTAAGAAGAATTTGACTGCTCAGGAAACAATTTTCACAAAACCAAGGAAGGAGATGGACAGTGTTGTTCAAGCCAGTTACATGGTGAGTAAACTTATCACAAAAGCACTTGAGCCTCATTCAGAAGGAGCGTTTGTAAAGGAGTGCATCATTGCAACCACAGCTTTATTGGCTCCAGAGAAACTTAAATTATTTGAGAGTGTGAGCTTATCTCACGGGACAGATTCAGATCGAATTAACGATTTGGCTCAGGATATTAAAATGTCTCTAAAAGATTCTGCAACTGATTTTGAGTTTTCTAGTCATTGGCTATTGATGAAACAGACATAATGAGTACAGCTCAACTGGCTGTTTTTCCATATGGAATCACACCTGGTTTGGGGGTTTGTGAGGACCTGCTTTCTTTAGCAGCAATGCATGACACTACCAAAGGTGAAGATATATTTGAGGAGGTAACATCAGCAGTGCAAGGGTTTCAGTTATCATTTAAATGAAGTGGTCTTACTCCTGATGGTGCTCCAGCTATGACTGGATATCAGAAGGGATTAATTTCTCTAGTCAAGAAAGAAATAGGTTGCCTCAACCTTGATCCAAGTAAGTCAATTGTGTGTCATTGCATCATCCATCAAGAGAATCTGTGCACACATTCAGTGCAACTGAACAATGTAATGTCGATAGTAGTATCAAGCATTAATTTTATTAACAGTAGAGGATTAAACAGCT
The DNA here is from genome assembly GCF_001723895.1 of Crocodylus porosus. NCBI lineage: Eukaryota > Metazoa > Chordata > Crocodylia > Crocodylidae > Crocodylus > Crocodylus porosus. The sequence goes on from NW_017728886.1 coordinate 88,395,897, forward strand.
GTCAGTTTAAGGATCTATTGATGGACCTTGAATTGGAGTATGGTGATTTAGTTTACTACTGTGAAGTCCAATGGCTGAGCCGAGGGAATATGCTGAAGTGGTTTTATGAATTGAAGGAGGAAGTGAACATTTTCACAGAGATGAAGGGAAAACCTGTTGCTGAGCTGAGAGACCCAAAGTGGCTCTGTGATCTGGCATTCATGGTTGACATTACTCAGTACCTCACAGAGCTCAATGTAAAATTGCAAGGTCCTAACCAGCTTCTTACTTCCCTTTTGTCAAACGTAAAATCATTCAAAGTTAAGTTAAAGCTGTGGCAAATGCAACTGGAAAAGGGCAACATGGTGCATTTTCCAACCCTCCAGGGACAAAAACCTGCATCAACAGCAGAGTACACAAGGGAGTACAAAAATTTACTTCAGAAATGTTGTGAGTGATTTCGAGACTAAAAGTGAAGGAACTTGAATTAAACATTTTTGCCACGCTGTTCATTGTTGAAGCAGCCAATATACCCAAAAACTTTCAACAGAAAGTCATACAACTGCAAATCAACAGTGAACTTATGGCTAAATATAAGAACCTGCCTCTGCCGGAACTCTACAGACTCCATGTAAGTGCTGATGAATTTCCAAACCTGAGGAGAGATGCGCTGAAAATCGCACTGCTATTAGGGACTGCATACTGTTGTGAGCAGTTCTTTTCAAGGCTTTCTTTTGTGAAGAACCACCTGTGTGCCAGATTAACAGATGTGAATTTGAAGAACCAGTTGCGAGTAGCGACCTTTCTAGAGCCAGCAAGCATTACAAAACTCACCAAAGAAAAGCAACCTCAGCCATCACACTAAAGTGAGTGACTAAAATATTTTATGCTTCTCTCTAAAAAAGTTACTTTTTACTTGTGTATAGGCTGTGATTGATTTTTTTTCTATGGGTCAGTGGCCCACAATAGGAAAAAGGTTCCCCACCCCTGGCCTAAAGAGAATCAACTCCATCAGCAGTGGCTATCATATGTGTGGCTAGGCAATTCAGCACAATGGCCACCTGACCAGCATCTCCGTGCTGACGGTGGCAGGGTGTGCTACCTGCCCACGTCTCTGTCTGCCCTATGCTTCCCACAATTCCTCTGTCCAAGACATGCTCAAAACCTCTCCTCTGGTCTCGTAAATCTTATGGAGCATGCAGGCTGCCACTATCAAAGCCGTTATGTTTTCTGGCTCCAACTCAAGCCTGTAGTTCAGTAACCTACACCGTGCTTTGAGGCAGGCAAAGGTGCATTCAACAGTCAACCTGCATTTGCTCAGATGATAATTGAATACCATGCTTTGCGGATCCATATGGCTTCATGAGCTAGGGCTGAAGGAGGTAATCCACGACTGGTATGATAAGTGGGGGGACAGCAACACCATGGATCACTCTATCAGGGATTCTGGGTGCATATTGTCTTTGCAACTTTGTAGAAAGTTCAGTATACAGTGCTGTGAAGGAGTGAGAGAGGGTAAACAGAGCCCCCGGCACCTTATGTGCTGGGAAGCTGAGACTAAGGGAGAAAGAGTGGCCGGCAGTGACAGAGAGGGAAAATGAAAGTAAACAGAGTTTACAGTGTGAACAGATGGCGAGGCTGCAGCTGGAAACCAGAAAAGAGGAAAAGTAATCACAGCAACATTTCCAGAGCATGCTTTTGCTCCAGATTGGAGGAGGGAAGCTGCCAGGAGGTATTTCCAGCCCCGGAGAGGGGCAGAGAGTGTCGATTCCCTGCAAGCTATTGAGAGGGGTGGCTGAGCATTCCTGCAAGAGAAATGAAGCACGAGCGATCAAAGAAGAAGGCATGCAGAGGCAAGCCTACACAAGGATTTTGATGAAGTGCTGAAGTGGAGTAGCTGCTGAGGATCCTGGAGGGAAGCAAGGAAGACTTCTTTCTCAGGTTAGAGCCTCTCTGGTGGGCCTTCACTGTGCTGAGACAAGAGATCCTACCAGGGACTGTGTAGGCTCGCCAGCAGACCTGCATGGATCTGTACTGACCAGCATTAGATTGACTGTTTTTTTAGATATGAGAGATTGATCCCTGGGTAAAGGGGACACAGACTGAATCTAAAGAGAGACTGAAACAGTTGTATTTTGAGGTGTTTTAGCCCAGCCTAAGGCATCCCCTGGATGGGGTGTGTGTCAGACTAAGACTACAGTCATCCAGGTGGCAGGGTACAGAGGGCTGAACATTAGACCATCGGGCACCATAAAAACCAGGCTGAAGAGGAACTTCAAATTCCATCTGGAGTGGCTAGGGTGGGGTAAAGTGGGGGTATGGAGCCCCACAAAAGAAGACAGATATCAAGACCTGAAGGATCACCTTGGGGTATTGCCTCCTATTAACATTGTACCAACAAAGTCATGGCAGACAAGAAAAGTAAGCTCAATCTTCTGGTAGACTGGGTGATCTGAGGCTGAGATCCATCTTGCCACCGCCTGTAGGTAAATGAACTCTTGGCAGTGGCAGTAAGCCCTACAATATCTACAGTCATCACAGGTGCGTTGCGGTCAGTAGCTGCATGTCTATAGTATCAGGTGCATCCAAGGACATCACCAGGGCATCCAACAGCATTTGGTACTCCTTACTCACTCCATCAGGGTTCATCGAAGCCATGTTGTTTTGCACCACACAGCACCATCAAGGTTCACTAGGGGTGTTGGCTGAATACCTAGGCCCATTGAATAGAATCTATTAGCATTGTAATTGCCCTGCTATATACAATTCAATTCCTACACGGCTCAGGAGGCCATGGGTTGGGCGTAGGCTCAGCAGAGCTTTTGGCCTGCAACAAGAGCAGGGGTGGTGGTGGAGGGGGGTGATAAGTCATATCCCACCCATCCACTAAGAACTTGTGCGGTTTAAAATGATCCCAGAAAACTGCCATACTCCCAGGGGTTCAAATACTGGCATTTACTGGACCAGTGAATAGGCACACCAGGAAGTATCACCCCATCAATGTACCGCACTCTGGAATAAGCCAAGGTTGAAATGTGGGTGTGGGGCACCAGCGCTATATTTCAATACCTCCCATTAGCACAACACCTATGCCAGACATCAAGGCACCAGAACCATGAAGTGATCTCACAGTCACAATGGTCCAAAATCCACTCACACCTGGTTTTGAGTAGGGCAGCATTAATATCCCCACTACATTTCTATGCTGAATACACCAGGTTCCTGTAACCTGGTGTCCTCCCAAAACTTAGGAGTCTGGGATTTTGGTTGATCCCCTCCTATACCTCTGGAAATTCGTCAGTCACTCATCTTTAAAAAGTGGAGCACTTAGCCAAACACTGAATGGACAAACCCTAATTTTTCCTTCCCTACACACCAAATGGACCCCCAGAACAACTGAGCAATGTATAAGTGGCACAGTGGGGGAAGAGGATGTGTTCTTGAAGGAAGAGCTGCCAGCCAAAGACTCTTGGATGTGTTTGACAGTGAACCATTATGATCTATCCATCTGGGCAACGGGGGATCACTTGGACCAGGTTCTATCCTTTTGGGCAACGGGGGACCATTTGGGCCAGGATATGCATATCATTGATGTTTTGTTAGGAAAGATCACTTGAGCAAATTCCCTTGACTACTGGTACTAAGACACAGTTCACAACTTCATAGGTACATGTAACAAGGCGACTAACTCCAACCGTGTTACAGAGGTATTTACAGCACTCACTCACTGGGAGCTGGAGAACTGAGCACAGAGAAATGATGTCATCAGGCTGCATTGCTCAGTCTGAAAACTCCCACACCAAACAAAAGAAAGAAAATGAGAACTAACTGAAGTGAGGAAACAGTGAAAAACCACCAACAGCAAAGTTACTTCCCCAGAAGGGGACAAAGAGTGGAGAAGTGGCTGAGCACAGTTGCTGAAATCTGTGCGAAGGCACAGAACTTTTCTAAAATATTGAGAGAATGAGATGCTGCTTGGGTACGAGTAGAGAAGACTTATCAATGAGAGCAGGGTGAATTCTCTTCTTAAAGCAAAAGGCAGCAACTGATCCAGATGAAAAAGTCTAGAAGCTGTGAGGAATTTATGGAAGATTTGACTTTAAAATGGACTATGTAATAGCCAGCATACTTATCAAAGTGACTTTAAATACAATCTACTTTGGTTCTAAGTGAATACTTTTGTAGCAGGAGTACTGCTGTAATCCCACTTGTAAGTCATTGACGTCAGTTTACACTCTCAGTTTCTATATTCTCCCACCAAGGCATGGCAGAAAAATTACAGAAAGAAGTCAACTTTTATTTTCCAGGCATGCCAAAAAGGTTTGTGAAGCTCCCCGAATACCTGGCACAAAGTGGTGCGTTGGTCAGGAACTCAACAGTGGACTCAAATTAAGAAAATCTGTGTCGCGCCCCTAATGCTGGTGCACCCTTGACCTGCGAGCCTGGGTCGGCACGACTGGCTTGGCGCGAGGAGGGAGATTTATGACTGGGCAGGTGGGTGATAACAGTAAGCAGGAGTCAGAGGGATTTAAACACAGCGTGGTGGTTACATAGAAAAGTTTATTTTACTTATGCTACTGATGGCTTGCAGCGTAGGCAGAGGAGTTGATTTATTCAGTTACAGCATGCAGATATCATGTTACCCAGCATTTACAGGGTGGGTAAGAGAGTTGCTTGTTACAATTCCGAGTGATTCACATAAGCCGTTGCAGTCTGCAGATTACTGAGAGCTCTTGATAAGAAAGATAACACCAGAGATAGAGAGATAAATGGGCTGGCAAGATGGAGATACGCCAGAAAGATAACGTAGGCAGAGAGATGCACGATCTGTTCTTCTTGAGTGTATACGCAGTTCTTTGCTTTGGGCGGAAATTCTTTCAAAGTTATACGCCAAGCATGAATAATTAATGAGTTGGCACTTGTGCTGTCTTTGTTTGCTCAGGTTTCATAAAAAGGGGGGTTATTTTTACTTGCGTGGTACTGGTTCTGTTTGGTCACAGAATGGCATGCGTAGCATATTTAATTTTACAACTTCATTAAAGTAATTTCATTTTTATCTGGTCACTATGGGTACCGATATCTCTC
>NW_017728886.1:88402878-88416366 GCF_001723895.1 Crocodylus porosus
TCTTAAAGACCCCCAGGGTAGGAGCCAGCACCACTTTGCTTGGAAATTGGTTCCAGATCCTAGCCACCCTGACAGTGAAGTAGCGCCTCCTGATGTCTAATCTGAATTTACCCTCCGCCAGCTTGTGGCCATTATTTCTAGTCACTCCTGGTAGTGCTCAAGGGAGCAGGGACTCTCCCAGTGCCTGCTGGTCCCCCCTGACTAGTTTGTAACAGGCCACTAGATCCCCCCTCAGCCTTCTCTTGTGAAGGCTGAACAGGTTCAGGTCCCATAGCCTCTCCTCGTAGGGCCTGCCCTGTTGTCCCCGATCATGCGAGTGGCCCTCCTCTGGACCCTCTCCATGTTGTCTACTTCTCTCTTGAAGTGCGGCACCCAGACCTGGACGCAGTACTTCAGCTGCGGCCTGACCATTTATAGTAGTGGAATGAGAAACAGAATCTAACAAGGTGGGAAAAGGAGGAAGTTCTACATCAATTGGTCAGAGTGATCTTGGGAATCAGGGCCAAAAAGTAGAAATGGCTAAAATGCCAAGCCAAGAGAATAAGAATTGGGAACCAAGATAAATTATCTGCTATAGATGTGAAGTCGCAGCCATGTGGCAAGATTTTGTCCCCAAAAGGTAATGGGGGATCAGTTGGGGGATTTCCTGCACAAATAAAATGTGGATTGTAGTTTCAGCAGACATAAAGGGCCTTGGAAATGACAAAGCCTATGGTAGATGTTAAAATTGGGGATTTTATAATCCCAGGTATAGTGGATCTTTGATGCCCACAAACACTGCTAAGAGCGGATTTGATTTCTTGCATGGAGCTTTGTATACCTATGAGAGATGCTGGTTAAGACTGATGGTCATGGGTCATACTGAGGACCTGGCAATTAGACTGGCAGAGACTTTACCATGCCCTATGCTGCCAGGAGTCCAGGAACAGAAGACTTGCAGAATACTGGCTTCACAGGAATAGAAACCAAGGAGATACCACAACCCAAAACCCTAATGCAGCAATAGTTTAGAAGAGATTATAGGAGATGGTTCGTTTAGGGAAAAACAAGAACAAGAACCAATATTTCAACACATTTATAAAGAAGGCTTAGTCAAGCAGGAAGGAGAGGTTGTGAACCCTGGGCTTGCAGAGGTCATCCCCAGGTTTGAGTTAAGAAAAGGTGTGCAATACTGGGTCAAGCCAGTGTGAGTGGCACACACACTTACTATAAGAGGCCACCTGGGGTGGGATAAAATAGAGGTACACCTTAAGCAGCACGTGTTTTGGCCTGGACTGTATAAACAAGTAGAAAAATACTGCTGCAATTATCCAGAGTGTCAGAGGGTCTCTGACACATGCACTCCTCAGATGCCCTCATGCCACTAACATTTAATTTAAAGACCCTTTGATTGTATAGCAATGGACATGGCTGATCCTTTTCCTAAGAGCTGTGTGGGGTATCAGTTTGTCTTAGTAATAACAAATTATGCCACGAGATTTCCAGAGGCCATTCGTTTGAGATTGTAATGGGGAAGGATCTATCCCAATTACTATAGGAGAGAAGCCGAGATAAAGAACACCTGAAGATTTAGTGAGGGACTCCGGTAACAAAGGTGCCAAGACAGTAATGAGGAGGAACACACTGGTGGCATGTTCAAGACTGATTGCCAGCCAGAGAGCCAGCAGACAGACAAAAGGAAGGTTCACATGAGAGATCAGCCTCGGAAAGGGATGAGCAACTGAAAGAGTGAAACTTGGGCAAGAACAGAAGCTTCCCTGCATGGAGGCACAGGACAGAGCAAGAGAAAAGATGCTACTGGAGCCAACAACAGAGTTACGAAGGTGGTAGGCATTCTCTGGCTTTACTTACCGAATGGTAAGGTGACAGGGTGACACGGGCAACTTAACTGTAAACAGAAAAGAGATGGAGTAAGAAGTAAGATGGAGTAAGAAGATGGAGCCACAAGGAGCTGGCAACCCAATCTAGAGACTGAGTCAAAGGTATTAACCACAAAAGGGGTGTTAACCCAGTGTACCAATTTAGGAGAATATAACAACTAAGATGGCTTTGTTACCTAGTAAAGTAATATCACTGAAACCTCAGTTTGCTTGCGATTAATGTATCTCCCATCAAGTCATGGCAGAAAAGTACCCCAGGCAGAGTGAAGAGGACATGCTTAGAGAACCCAGTAACAGAGAACCCAGTAACAGAGATCTGTCACAGCCCCAAAAATAATTGAGGAACTTATAAAATGGGTATCTAGGGCAGGGATACCACAAGAGATCCCTACGGATCAAGGAAAGAATTTAAGTCTAACATTTTAAAAGGGTTTTATGCTACACCTAAAATTCGTCCAGCTCCAAACCTCCGTCTATCATCCCCAAAAAGATATTAGTAGAAAAGTTCAACTGTACATTGAAGGAAACACTGTGAGCATGCATCCAAGGAGATCCCAGAAAATGAGAGTTAATGATTCCCCCATTGTTATTAACCATCAAGGTGGTATCCCAGGCGTCTATGGGCTGTACACCATTTGAGCTAGTTTACGGTCATCATCCTCAATGCCTATTAAACATAGTCTGTGAGGAATGAGTAGAAGAAACCCAGTGCGGGGGGAATAGACCTAGACAAGTACAGGAATTCCAGGAAAGATTGGAACGAGTGCAAACTATCGCTCAAGAAAATCTAGGAAGAAATCAGATACACCAAGAACAAAATTATGATAAGCCTACTAGAGAGAGGGATTTTCATGAGGGTGACTGGGTGTTGCTGATGTTACCAGACAGCAATCATAAGTTACTATCTCGGTGGCAAAGACCATTCCAGGTTACACATAGGACCAACAGTAGGACCAGTGAATTACGAAATTCAGAGGACAAAGCCAGTAAAAAGATGATAAGTCTGTCATGTAAACTTACTTAAGAGATGGGATAGGGAAGAAGGTTGGCTTATGCAAGACAAGATGGATTCTCAGGCATTAGATTTAATTGGGGGAGGTCTGATGGTGGGAAAGGACCTATTTAATACCCAGAATAGTGAACTGCAATGGTTAGTAAGGGTGTTCCAAGATGTCTTTAGTGACTGACCGAGGGTGGCAAAAGGGGTGGAACACCATATAAGAACTCCAGGATGCAGTGCAGAATCATTGCAGGCAGTTACCTAGGCACCTATGGCAGTTAGTTAAAAGGGACAGAGCAAATGAGAACACTGGGAATCATAGAAGAGTTGCGTAGTTCCTAGAGGAATCCAATAGTGATTGTCCCTAAACTGGATGGCTCCACAAGACTGTGTGCGGATTACCAGAATGTTAATGAAGTGGGAACATTTGATGCACTCCCTATGCCACAAATAGATGATATGATAGAAAAAATAGGTCACGCTAGTTGTAGTTCTACCCTGGACCTAGCTAAGGGATATTAGCAAATCCCCATGGCCCCATGTAATAGAGAGAAAACTGCCTTTGGCATACCATAGGGCTTATTTTAGTTTACACATATGCCCTTTGGATTACATGGAGGGGCTGTGTCCTTCCAGCACTAAATGGATACAGTCTTGGCTCCCCTCCAATTATATGCAACAGCATATATCAACGATATTATTATTTTTTCTGAAAATTGGCAACAACACCAGCAACACTTGAAAGCCGTGTTATAAGAACTAAGGAATGGAGGATTAATGGCAACTCCCAGGAAATGTTCTTTAGGTCAAAAAGAAACTCAGTACTTAAGCTTTCAAGTAGGACAGGTTCGTGTTCAGCCCAGGGCTGAAAAAGTAGCAGCCATACAGAACTACAGACCACCTCAAAATCACAAACTACTTAGATTTTTCTTAGGGCTTGCAAATTATTATCAATGGTTTATTCCAAGTTTTTCTGAATTGGTGGCCCCATTGACTGATATGGCACACAGGAAATGAGGCAATCTTCAGTGGTCACTCTATGAGAACTATGAAGGCTTTTAGAAAAGTTAAGAAGGTCCTTTGCTAAGACCCTGTGTTATATACTTCCAATTTCAAAGAAACATTTTACTTACAAACTGGTGCCTTAGGTGTAGCTCTAGAATCAGTATTGTTTCAACAAATACAAGGGGAGGAACAACCCATAGCATATGCAAATCAGAAACTCTCAGCGGATGAAACCAGGTACTCTACAATAGAGAGAATGCTTGGCCATTCGTTGGGGAGTAGAGCTTTTTAGGTATTATTTATTGGGAAGAAAGTTTATCTTAATTATGGACCATGCCCCATTAAGATGGTTACAGTCCTTAAAGACAGGTAACACTTACATTATAAGGTGGTCTTTGGAATTACAGCCTTTTCATATTTCTGTAGAACACTGTCCTGGAAGAAGGAATCTAACAGCAGATTTTTTTATCTCACTCTCTGGGATGACCACAAAAACAGAGAGATGATACCTGGAAAAGAAGGAGAAGTTAGTGTCAGAGACATTTTGCCTAAATACTTGTAAATTAAAAGGGAACTTTTGAAGTAGAGGGGAAGGTACGTAACAGGGAGACTAGCTCTGACCCTGTTATGGAGGTATTTACTGCACTCAGTCGCTGGGAACCGGGGCGCTGAGTGCAGAAAAATAATGCCATCAGGCTGCGGCGTTCAGTCTGAAAACTCCCACACCTGAAATGAAAGAAAGAAAATGAGAACCAGAACTGACTTAAGCAAGGAAACAGCTAAAAACTGCCAACAGCAAAGTTACTTCCCCATAAGGAGATGGAGACTGAAGAAGTGGCCAAACACAGTTGCTGAAATCTGGGCGGAGGCACAGAACTTTACTAAAATATTGAGAGAGTGAGATGGATGCTGCTCGGGTACAAGTGGAGAAGACTTACCAACAAGAGCAGGGTGAGTGCTCTTTTTAAACCAGAAGGTAGTAACTGATCCAGATGAAAAAGGCTGGAAGCTGTGAGGAATTTATAGAAGATTTGACTATAAAATGAACTATGTAATAGCCAGCATACTTATCAAAGTGACTTCAAATACAAAGTACTTTGATACTGAACCCTTTTGTAGTGGGAGTACTGCTATAATCCCACATGTAAGTCATCAGCCCCAGTTTATATGCTAGTGACCTTTCTTTTGTTTATAATTTTAGATATTCTGTCATCAAGATATGGCAGGAAAGTTATTGGAAGGAGAGTCAAATACGTATTTTCCAAGCAAGCCAAAAAAGGTTTGTGAAGCTCCCAAAATACCTGACACAGTATGCATACATTGAATTTCAGAAAAGGTTCTTATAGCAGCCCAAAAACTTTGCCAGAAAACATCTTGTGTTCAGGAGGGCACACCTAGCTAAGAGACCGCAGACTGTCCTGACACTCCCACAGGAAACACGATGGAAGTGTGGGGTGACTTTTCACAGGAGCTGGTGAGCGGGAACATCCAAGATGAAGTTATCCTCAAAATGGAACCAGTCTCCCCGATACCTTGGCTGCTGAGCACAGAGGAGGTCGCTGCATTGGATGGAACTGTGCTTTCCCCCTCGGACTCTTGTGACACGGCAGAAGTTCTAGAGACCCAAAGATCAGTTTCTGTTCCAGAGATACAAGAGCATCCATGGCCAGACTTGTAAATATTGGGGAATGGGCATAATACCCATTTGTGGTACTATGGGAGGCACACAATGTTTCACTTCCATTGAGGTAGATGTGCTGTGGGTTTTCCGCAAGTATCTTAGGAGGGGGTTAACCTTTTGTTTAATGAGTGGGGATGAGATCTCTGACCATGAACACTTTGTTTTCCAATTCCTGTTACCAGATACTTCACCAAATGGAAGCCGGGGACATGAGCCGGAACCATGGGCACCAGCTTGCACTGGAGCAGAGTGAATGTGCAAATTCTGCCTCAAGCAGTGAGAGAGCATGATGGAGTCTTTAGTAGAGGCACAATCATGAGTGACCACAGTGGCTGACTGGTGGGACAAAGCCCAGGAGGTGCTTAGAGAAGCTAAACAGAGGGAGACGGAAAGTATGGCCAGCACTAGGTAATTCTGATCATAGACAGCATAAAAACAATTCCTTGAGCTGGCCTCACAGTGCCATGAGAGTCTTGAAGATACCCATGCAATAATAAAGGAAGAGATCCTTAAGTACATGAACAAGCCTCCAATTTGTAAGAACCTCCCCCAGGAACAAGCACATGCGATCCATTAGGCTTGCCTGTATCCGGGAGGTTACCAGCTGTGAAACTGCTGAGCCTGTTCCCGCGGCCCACACAGCAACAGCTCAGAGACATCCACACTGCCTGTGAGTGAGGGATGCCCCAATTCTAGCAGGGCCAAGACACCGCCACTATGCATCAGGGAAGGGGTGGGTCAGACAGAGGGTGCATGGCCAAGAAAAAAGAGCATATGATGGGAGAGGTTATTACTTAGTAATGCTGCTGTTCATAGCGGAAATCAGGGAGTGGGCATCCTGCATTACTTCATTGCCAATAAATTCAGTGGTGTGGTCTAATGAAAGTTAATTTTCATCCATGTCTGCCTGCTTTAATGGGAAGAGTTTGTAATGCTTATTTTTGGGTGTTGTGTGTTGAAGCAATGCCAAACATTCCCTAGCTTGCTTCAGAAACACAGCAGTAATGACAGAGAGTACCTCCCCATGAGTGGACAGTGGGTGTGGAGGGGGAGAGGGGGTGCACAGAACAGGGGTACCTTGGTAACTCGGGGTGAGGTGGGACAGAGTTTGGGTAGTGGTGGTGGACAGATCCAACACAGTCTGCCCCATACTGTAACAATGGCACTAGTGCTGGTGACCAAAGGCAAACGGCAGGACATGAGAGTGGAGCCACCCAAGTTGCCTGCAGGCAGCACATATCCCCATGTGCTGCATCCCACTGCACTGTGCCCCTCGGCGTGTCTGTGGCCAGGGTGACTCCATGTTGTGCCACCCTTTAATCCACCCCTGGTTCCTGCAAGGACTTAATAACCACGCGGGTACCTATCATGGGCACCTGGGAGTGCTTTCATTTGCTCTTAACAGTAAATGGTGCCCTGCCAGTCCTGCATCTACAAGATATGTGCCTGCCCAGGGTACCACACTAGGTGTGCTCCCCCTGCCTCCCAACATTTATTTTTGCTGCACCCCCCCCATCTGATCTGCAATTTTAACAGGTTGTGTAGTTCTAAAAGTTTAACAAACCCCTTTATGGGTGCCTCTGGCAACTGCCATTGCTTTTGCAAGTGAGGAGAACAAAGCCAGGGAGTCTGGCTTGAGTATGTTATAATGGCTTGCATTTAAAAAGGAAGTGCCTGCCCATCAAGGTTATGCAAATCTCTCCCTTTCACCAGAACACACATGAAACCTGAAGTCCAGCATATAGAAATTTTGATTTTAATAATTAAACATAATTGATATATTACTGGTCTCCCATAAGAGTCATTCAGGCAAAAATGACACTTCTGTTCAGGCTAACTGAAAACCTCTGGGGAAGTCTTCCCCTGCCCAAAGCTCAACTTGATGGTGGGCTGCCAACTGACAGCCCCCCCAGCCCACTGTACTAACTATATGTAATTGCAAAAGGAACTGGCTTTTGGACTCTCGTTACAGATGGAAAGCCTTCTTTGGCCACCCCATACCATGCCTCTTTGCATGTGATCTTAAGGTGTTCAGGGACCCTCAGCTGGACTGTCCCCTGAGTACAGATGTTGGCTCTGCAGAGACAAGAGACAGAAGCCTTTTGTGCAACTTTGCAACATGTCAGAGATTTGATGCTCTGCACTAAGTGCCGTCCACTGCCTTTCCTCAGATCGGGGCTTGGCCATGCACAGGGATGCCCAGTGGGAATGGTAAGTCAACCAGTCAGATCTGGTGGCCAGGAGGCCACTGGATGAACCCCCCACTTCCCAATTTGATCCACTGGGGCCACCATCCCACTGGGTGATGGGCACAGGTAACTGCTGCCACCACTCCAAATCCTTTTCCTCACTCCCCTGTCTGCCCATGAAAGACAATTACTGTGCTCCACTGCTGCAGAGCCTTCAGCGCCCAGGCTTGGGTCACATGGGACTGCAGGGCAACCATTATGCGCACCAGCCCTTTAAAAGGGTTCTGTGAGGGAGGGGCTTGGTGTGAGTATGGATGGATGGTGTTCTTTGTGTTGGCGTGAATATGCTTGTGAGAGAGATTGTACAGGAATGCCTGAGGGCCTGTAAGGACTGATTTGATAGAGAGACAGTGATTGAGGGGACCAAGAGAGAGTGATAGCTTGGGTGAGTGGGTTTGTGTGAGATCTCCCATGGAATCTGGGCCCTTTGCAAGGAGCAAGGATCCCTGGAGCAGTCAGAGACCACCCCTCAATACACTGCTATATTCAGTCAGAGGTTGGCTCCCTGTCATTTTCCTGTCAGGTGCATAAGGGCTTTGGTAGTGGCCTCACTGAGTAGTTGGTGAGTATCCCCCATACCTTGGGAAGAGATACTTTTGTGGGCTATCCTTTCTGTCATACACCCTTGTATAAGATCAGTGACTAGGAATAGGGTAAGGTAAGCTCTGGCACTTGGTCTGAAGAGGCAGAGCCGACAACGGCAGTGGTCCAATAGATCTCTCTCATGATTGTTGTCTCTTTGTTCTAGTTATAGGATTTATAGGTCTCAGGAATACTTAGTGTTGATTGCTACTGGTGTAACTGCTGTCCTTTTTTTATATATATATATTGCTAACATAATAGTGGCTGTTTTGTGTTTCTTTAATAAATCATTTCATTCGTGTACCACAGGCCTTCCTCTTAGTGATTATTAATTAAACCAGTGATAGATACAGACAGGGTCAAGATCCACCTTACCTTTCAGGGAGAAATCTGAGAAGAAGCAGTTGTTTAGGCCAACTTCAAGATTTGGTTTAAAAAGTGCAATTTTTCTCCAACAGGATGGTCACCCCCCACTACACCAATGTGCTGTTTGTGCCCCAGGCCGTATGCGATGAATTGTTTATGCAGGCTGAAGGTTGCCTGAGTCACTACACCCTACTGATGATGATCCTGCTGGTGCCCTGGGCACACCTGTGCTCCTGGTTTGAGACCCTTAGCTGTGATAATGTGGGGGGCAAGCCTGGCCTGCCATGCAACCTCTGCTGATGGCTGGATACCTGTCACAGCGCTACATGACCCTGACCCCCAATACTGAGGACAACGTTGCCACAGGACTTGACAATTTCCTTGGCATGTGAGCAGTGCAGTCCTGCCCAGCTCTTGGGAAATAGGAAGATAAATAAAGGTATGAATCTTGTCATGCCTGTGCATCTGCTGTACTGGTGGGAACAAGGGTTCAGGGTGGTGTGGTCATGCCATCCTAATCCTAATCCTACTCCTACTCCAATCTTCATTTACCACTGTCATACCCACTTAGGAAAGAACTGACTCATAAAGTGGATGGCCACGCTTAACAACCCTGTGGGCTCACTGAACTCCACTTATCAGGTTTTCTGTAAAACTTCTCTGTAAATATGTGTGTGTGGGGGGGGGAGCAGAATTCAGCCACAGCAAGCCGAAAAGGAATTGTTTTAATGGAGGGTGGAGGGGAGCAGTAGTTCCTCAAGGCCACTGCTTTCAAAATCTGGGAAGCTATGATCTGCTAACATTTTTTCTGCAAGTAGTGCAATTTCAGCTGGTGCCAGTGAACAACATGCTCTGAATGGCTTGTCACTACAGCTGGGCAGGCAGGAGGGGGCAGGGGGAGGGATAGAGTTCTGGGGAGTCACACCAAAGAAAAGAAACTTTGCTAACCTCAGTGACCCAGACACTACTAGTGGGGCCTCCTGCCCCACCAAATGCCTCCCTCCCCCCATCTCAACCAGGATCATGCATGCCCCTTCCCTGGCATTGGCCCAAACACAAGCCTCAAGTCTGGCTTATGTATGCCCTGGTCAAGCTAAAGGTCGGGGGAAGTGGGGGGCAGAGATGCAAATGGGGCAAAGTTGTTCCAGTGCCTGCAATCATGGAATCAGACAACCCCATGCTTGTTTAAACACAACTGAAACCATGCTCAGGAGCCCACTTAAAGCAGAAAAGCAGTTATTAATTCTGTGCCACTGTTGGATTAATGCAGACATGCAGGGTCCAGAGGCTGGGGTTCCCTTACTAATCATAATCTGCCTGGGAATGACAGAGGCAGCATGGACCTGGCAGGCATACTGGCCGCTGTCATCCATGACTGGCTACACCTGTCCCTTCTCTGCCCCTCCATCCGTGGTTCTGTGACAGGCAAGACTGTGCTCAGGGATGTACACAATATTCCCCTAGTGCCACAGAGGCATGGTGTTGTGTGGCCAAAAAAGGATTTGAAGATACTAGAAAAATAGCCAGTTCCTCATTTGAGCCATTATACAAAACACACCTGAATTCACCACTCTCCCCCCCCCCTTGCCCTTTAGTCACTCACCAGTTTTACGTAAAACATGAAAGCGACTTTCTGTGAGCCCATGCAAGTGTTAGGTAGGCCTGCTTTAAGATTAGCGGGTCAGTTCTGTCAGTACTCATTCATTTGTTCAGTCACTCATTCCCTCACCAGCTATGTAAGAAACTGCGAGCAGGGACCAGTGTCTTGACACACGGGTGACTAGTGGGAAGCCCTCTGTTGTGTCACGGCCCAAAAAGGACCCTGTGGGAGACTATCATTGGCCTACCTGCCACTACACTGCTCACTGATTAGGTACCTTCCAGATATTTTGGTGGCCAAAAATTGCAAAAGACTTTCCTGAGCAAGTATGCCCGTAAGAAACAAAGTTGTCAGCATGGCACCAGCATGTCTGTTGTCTGAACTCTGTACACCAAAGAGGGTTGGAAGGGGGTAAACTTTATTTGACCAGGCACAGCTCTCAGGGTAGAGGTACCCCTTATTGATCTGAAATGTCTGACGCTGAAGAGAAAAGAGAAAGAAAGAAGAGAGCAGACTGTGATGCATTGGCCTAGGACCACTTGGTCCTATGGAGAAACTAAGAGCCTGGTGCGGGTACTACAGGACCCTGAGGGGTTAACCCAATTCAACAACAGCCTGTGTGCTAACAGGCATCTATACCTCTGTGTGTCCAGGAGACATGCTGAGCCCAGTGCAGGGTAAAGGCTAAGATTCTGAAGGTTGCTTTCCGACAGGAAGTTGCAAGAGCTCAGCAGCAGGGCATCCCCATGTGTAACATGGTGCATCATCAGTACCTCCATTTGCTAACTGAGGTATTCAAATGCCATGAAATGAGATGACCAGGAGTGTCCAGGCCATCCTCCACTCCTGAGACCTCACCAACCACAGGTCCAACTTGTGCTGCCACAAGCAAGGAAGACAGCGGCAGGGTACAAATAATGGCCCATGAAGATTCTTCTGAAGAGAGACTGGGGACCTTGGCCTCAATACCCAGTATGTGAAGCAAGCCCTGGAACCTTTAAGTCAACTGTCAACTGAATATCTACGTTTAGGCTGGGCTGTGAGGTGACGTGGGAAGGGGATTGGGTTGGCATTGGACACTGCTTTGAAGATTCAGAGAGTTAGTGCAGGGAGGCGCAGGGCAATACACAGCAGGGAGGCTCTGCTGGGCAATTGTTTCATAGATTTCATAGATTTTTAGGGTTGGAAGGGACCTCAGTAGATTATTGAGTCTGACCCCCTGCCCTGGACAGGAAAAAGCACTGGGATCAAGTGACTCCAGCCAGATGCGATATAGATTTTGACTAAAGAACAAATGCAACACACAAATGACGCACTGTAATGTAAATTCAACTGTACCACAACTTGAAAGAATTGAAATTAGAATACTATTACCCACATGTCTATTTATAAGAAGATAGATAGTGCATATCCTTTCCTCGTTGAAGAAATAAAATAAATCTTCTGCTCTCGGAGACCCTTACACATACTATTTTCAATTAGGATTTTCACAACTCAAGCAATGTTGTCTTTGGTCAAAAGAACTGATAGCCATTTTTTTTCTTGAAAAGCCCAAAAGATACAGGGATAAAATTTCCTTTCTGTCAATTGACACAACTGCCTGAAGTCAACTGAACTGCACCCGTTTCTACCAGTAGTGAGTTCACAAATCCCTGTTACAAAAGGCGCAGATAGACATGACCATTTTCTCTCCATCTGGCCTCAGAAAGCAGTTTATAGCTGTGACCAAACACAAGTACATGGTTGAAGACAGTTTAAAAAGTGGTGATCAGGAGAAAAAATGAAGGTTCACATGAAGACATTTCAAAGCAGAGCCTCTTCTGTAACTTCTGTCTGCACAGCCTGCCAGCCTCAAGATATTTTCAGAATGGGAGGGAGGAAAGGGAACAGGGGGAGTTCAGTCTGGGGGGTTTTCAGCCCCTGCTGGACTGTGGAGTGGGTTTACCGTAGCCCCCTTGAAGTAGGGGGGGAATCTAATTCACCCACCCCACCCTCCACAGCCAGCTAGGAAACCTCTAACTAGCCACTAGATTCCCCCCACCTACCCCCTGGAACCAACAGTGAACTTCTGTTTGGTTCAGAGGATCATTGTAACTCAGAGTGCTTCCTCCAAAGTTCTCAGTTGCAGCAGGGAGCTGCACTTCTGTCTGCATCTAGAGATGCTGTTCATTTAACTCTGGTTGTAAAGCCATTCAACCTACAACAAGCCCTGAAAGAATCAAACCCTGCATCTATCCCAGGTAGATATAATGGCCAAGCTTCATAAAGCAATGTTCATTTTAAATGAAAAAAATAGAATGGGGCGAGCACACATTTCAGACATGAGCTTTAGACAATATAACAGGTGCAATAAGTCCAAAAGAAGGAAGAGAATTGTTAATTTATGAAGCTAATAAAATACAGTTCCTTCCAGATTAGCAATGAAAGGCAAAACTAAAACATCCTTAGATTAAGGCCAGGATAAGGACAGTTGACTTTGGCAGCTGCTCAGGGCCTGCAGCCCACCACTTGGCCAGGCAAGTCCTTCTTGGTCATTTTTGCTCAACCACTTATCCACTCACAAGATTCGCTATGCCCAGAGCTCAATTCCCAGAGCTCAATTCCCTGCATTTCTTGATTTTCAGCTCTGCTTGTTATGCCACTGCTGAAAAAAATGCAGACCAGATAGGAAAGCTGTTAACAATGCCTGGGCACATAGGACTGTCAGTGCCATCAATACCTGTGCAGTATGGTTGCACAAGATTGCAAAACAGCTATATTGTGTCTGTGGCCATGTGTTGTACAGGCAATGTGGAGGAAGCAATCACAAGAACAGGAGAGAGAAGGGCAGTCCAGCTCAGAAACATAGAAAATAGCATTGCTTATCTGTAGTGAAAGTTGTTAATTACTAATAATCACTTGTTTGTTGTTCTAAACATTCAATGCTTATTAATATTGCTTGTTGTTATAAAAGTTGTTGTAATAAAAGCTGTTGATTATTGCTTGTGGTTTTAAAAGTTGAAGAGTATTGCTTGTTGATTGCCATGAGCTTGTATGTGTGGTTTGATCATTTATGTATATTATGGTTAATATATCAGTTATGCTTAATTAGGTAAATACATTTTTCTGTTTTCTTTTCTTTCAAT
>NW_017728886.1:88417136-88427769 GCF_001723895.1 Crocodylus porosus
TGCATCGTATTAATTTCCATCAATGCAAACTAAAATGCATCAGGATGTGGTTTATTTTGAATTGCAAACAGGTCATTTTAATCACAAAAAAACCCTGTACGTGTAAACTGTGATGCAATTAAACTGGAAATAAGGGCAATTTTCGTTTTGTGTACAAGTGCCCAATCTGAAAAGCATGTGAGACTAAGCACAATAGTTGAGGTCAGTGGATGAATTATGAAATAGGGCTGAGTACCTTATGAGACAATTTTGATGGAACACAACTGAAAGTTTACTTTAGCCCCCAAATGCTGAGGTACAAATCTCAGAAACAGAACAATTTTCAGGAATTATGCTATTTTTGCTGTGGAAAATATTTTATGCAGAATTAGGATTTAGCTTCTGAAAATAGTTAACATTGTGCTGTCCCTTAAGTGTGGTTCATGGGACAAAATGAGAACATCACAGATGACTGACACAATGTGCTGGGAACCAAGGATGAGCAAGATGAGACTATCAGGCTCCATTCTGGGGGAGAACTGTCCCCCAAACGGTTCACAGAAAACACCAGGGATACCCAGGAACAGAGAAACAATTACTGTCCCACACTTGAACAAGTATTTTATAATTTTGACTGGGTGGTAGGGGGAGCCATTACAAGACATTTTGTGAAGGTCCTCAGCTGCTATGTAAAAGGTCAAGTTGTCTTGCTGGAGGTTGGGGATGCTAGTTAATGCCAGTGTTACTTGGCTCACTAAACACATTTCACCATGAACTACCTCTTTCCCCAGACACACCCTGACAGGACAGAAGACAGAGAGATACTCCAAGCCTGAGAAACCATTATATTGAGTTCAGTGACTTTAGGACGCTATAAGGGCTGTGCACTATGATGAAACTAGATCCCTTTCTCTCACTCTTTGATCTCATTTACACTTTTCTTCACTCCCTAAGTCATTCCTTTTTTTCCTCACCAAGAGCAGGTAATGTTAAAAGAGCAAACAAAGCTGTTTATATCATACCAGCTTTACAATTCTTGTAGTGCTACTAGTTTCACAAAACAGATGAGAATATTTAACATGGTAGTAATAGGCTTCCCCCACCGCCACTCACTGCCTTTGAGTCCAAGTGAGCAATTTACACAATCCCTCATCTCCCCCATACTTCCAAGTTCATTTTGTATTCTCAAAGGCTTAACACACCAGTGGCATAATTTGATAGGCATGCTCAAGACCATGCCTAACTAAATATGTCATACTAGTCACCATGCTCTCTCCATTTGATGGCCTCTAATTAAGACAGTAGGCATTGGCTTGATTGTAGTAAGAATGGAGGCAGCAGAAAGAGAGTAAGTGAAGAGAAAAAACTTGCTAAAAAACAGAAGAATGGGCAACAATGCAAGTATGGAAAATGGGTTTCGTATACTTCGGATATGTCTACATGTGCAACTAATATGCAGTAAGGTTACTGAACAGTAAAATAAGGGGCAGTAAACTGCATCCAGGAATGTGTATACATTTGTACCCTGTCAGGCACAGATTGGCACCCAACAGAAACATAGATTTCATAGACATTAGGGGCTGGAAAGGGACCTTGTGAGATTATCGAGTCCAGCCCCTCTGCCAGAGGCAGGAAATCTGCAGAGATCAGATGATCCCAGCAAGATAAACATCCAAATGCCTTTTAATGAGTCCAGAGTAGATGCTTGCACCACCTCTGGGGGAAGTCTGTTCTAGACCTTGGACACTTGGACTATAAAGAAGTTTTTCCTTATATCAAGTCTGAATTGGCCTTCTAGAAGTTTGTGGCCATTAGACCTATCTGTCCCTTGAGGAGCCCTGGTGAAGAACTGTTTCCCAGATCCCAATGCACCTCTTTATATACTTACAGGCAGCCACCAAGTCCCCCCTGAGCCTTCTCTTCACCAGGCTGAAGAGTCCCATGCCTCTCAGCCTCTCTTCATAAGTCTTGCTTTCTTGGCCTTTCATCATCTGGGTGGTTCTCCTCTGGACTCTCTTGAGCGTAACCACATCCTGCCTGAAGTGGGGGGCCCAAAACTGGACACAATACTACAGCTGTGGCCTCACCAAGGCCGAGTAAAGCATGAGGATGACGTCCCTGGTTTTGCTCAAAATGCATTGGTAGATACATGTCAGAGTTTGGTTTGCTCTGCCAGCCACAGCATCACACTGGGGGCTCATGCTCTCATCTTGTGGTCAAGCAAGACTTCCAAGTCCCTTTCGGTCATAGTGCTAGCAAGCATAGTACCACCGAGCCTATAAGTATGATGCTGTTTTTTTCTCCCAAGGTCGAGTACCCTGAATTTCTCTACACTGAATGCCATCAGGTTCTGGTCTGCCCACTTTGCAAGTGTCCAGGTTGGCCTGTATCCCCCTGTTTGTGCATGAGGCTGGGAGACAGTTGCCTCTGCAGCCGACACAGCTCCCCACCACGGGGGCTTAGCCAGGCAATACTGGCCCCTGCTGCCTGGGCTGACCAGGAGCAAAATTGCTCCTGGTCAGCATTTATAGGCGTGCTACTGTGCAGCTAATCTACTACCTGTATCTACAGGTACAAGCAACCCCCACAGTAGACTAATTTACTATGAAATAAATGCTATGCACATATAGATGGTGATGCTTTACTGTGCCTTAGGTTAGTCTAATGTGCAGTAAAGCACCTGTATAGACTCACCCTTTCAGAGATAAGAGATAATCCCAGGATAATTGAACTAGTGTGGCTGGTTAGAAAGGGCATGTTTCTTGTTAAATTGGCCCTGTCCAAGCCCATTTTACATTAACCTTTCAATGGCTCAAAGAGATATATTAGCATTTTAACTATCTTGCAGCAATACTGTCCATTTAACACCCCCTGTGCTGGAGCATTGTGACAAGCTCCTCACAAAATCTTCATGAAGGTATTCTGTCTGCAAAAATCTTTTCATTTACAGGCTTCCATAACAATGTAATCCTACGCCACTGTTCTCTATCCTGCACATGGGAAATCTGCAGTTATCACAGCAAGCACCAGACTCTCTGCCTGTGCCATGTCAGTCGTACTCTGAGGGGCAACACTTTTCCAAGGACAGAAATCACTGCAGAAATAACCATCATCTCAAATAACTTCTCACAGTAACTCACAACAGCAACAAACCTGGAAAGCGTCTCCTTTGGAAAGATCCATGGTTTAACCATACTTGGTGCTGAGAAATGCAAGCAGCAGGAAGAACTAGCAAAACTTTTGCCATGTGTATAAAAATGCTCTCCACAGGAGCCAAGATGGAAAACAGAAGCTCTCCCACAATGCACTGCAAAATAATTCCTAATTCAATACCCAGAAAGCCTCAGATAGAACATCTTTGGGCCTAACACACTAGCCATTGCCAAAGCTGAACGTTGTGGCCTTTACTCCATAAAACCTTCCTACTCTTGTCTCTCATGTTACCTGCTTCCTCATTGCCTGTCCTGTGACAGGATACACTGCTGCACACATTTGCCACAGTGGCATATGTTACTTCTGAATATATCCTTTGTTGCATGCCCTTTTCAGATGCTACTTACTGCCTTGTTAAGAAAAGCAGCAGAAAAGCAGGACGTACTCCACCTACCATCAATTATTTGTATTATGGTACCACCTACAGGCCAAAGACCTAATTTGTTAAAGCACTGTTAAAGCATTCAAAATAGGAAGCTCCTGCACTGAAAGCACTATAATCTCCCAAATAGGATACTTCAGACCAGTGGCATGCATGCCACAATGGCACAGACAGCTGCTGCATGTGGTGTGTAGATAAGGTTAGGGGCAGGGAACAGAGCAGAACTGGGCAGGGAAATCAGAAGACTGTGGAGGTGCAGAGAGCAAAGCACCAAATCAGGTAGGGGAAGGGCAAAGTAGCAGCATCACAGTGGGCAGAAATTAACCTATTTTTTTTTCTCATTTAGAGCTAGATTTCTTAAGTGTGATTATTTGAAGACCTAAGCATCTTCAGTTTTGAATTTCATATTCATTTAAATGTGAAATAAATATTAATGAGCCTTATTCTTGAATTATTTCCTTTTAATTGAAAAGTAAAATATAAAATAATGAACACTTTAGAAATAAAATGCATTAAAACCTATGGCCTAATACTAATACTAGGTTAATATTAGGCCTTGGGGAATGGATGGTTGGCAACAGAGGCAGAACTAGGATTTTGAAAAGGGAGGGACGGTCAGGATTGGGCAGTCAGCAAGCACCCCAGAAGGTGGCAGACACTGCTCAACTGGCTCAGGAACAGAAGCCAGTCAGTTGAGAGAGCGTGGCAAAGTGGGACTCCCTGACTAGCCATAGTGTTTGTTTCCCCACTTGCCTTTGGGTACTCCACCCACCTGACTTGCCTGCCATGCCTTGTTGTTAATTAATTATGATGTTAATTAAGGCAGGAGGCTGCCTATTCTTGCCCTGATGCCAGGGGGTGCTATCTGAGGCCCCGATCCTCCTCTACACCGCAGCCCAAGCCTCACAGATGGCATCCAGATGACACAGTGCTCCTGGCCTTGTAACACGGGTTTGTGGCCATATATCAGCTCAGATGGGGACAGCCGCATGGACGCCCGTGGGGCATTCCTCAGTGCAAAGAGGAGGGGTATTAGGATCAAATCCCACCTCCTTGATTCGTCCTGGGCACATTGTCGTAGTAGGTGCTTAATGTGCCATTTAGGTGTTCTACCAGACTGTTGGTCTGTGGGTGTTAGACCAAAGTACGGAGATGCCATATCTTCAACAACTGACACATGGCCCAGATGAGCCCAGACATAAAGTTTGTGCCATGGTCTGTGATTATCTCCCTCATAACCCCCACTCAGGACACCCATTTTAATAATTCCTCCGCAATCCGGGAGGCTGTCACTGATCGCAGTGGTATAGCATCTGGGTAGCACATAGTATAGTCAATGATGACTAATATATATTGATGCCCAGTGCTACTCTTGGTCAGAGGCACCACCACTTCTAGCGCTATCCAATCGAAGGGCTCCTCAATGAGGGGCATCAGTTGCAATGGTGCCGGGGGGGTGCGTCTCTCCTGGACCCTCTGGCACTCTGGGCAGGCCTCACAGCACCGCATGATGTCATTCCTCATCCCCAGCCAGAAGAACCACTGCCCCACTCTGGTCACTGTCCTGTCTGCCCTGAGGTGGCCCCCCATTGGGCTGGCATGTGCCAACTCCATACCTTTTAACGGAGTCTCCCAGGGACTACAAGCTGCTGGGTCCACTCCCCCGGTATAACAAACCCACTCCACCCGGTATAACAAACCCTGATGTATCCAAAAATAAGTGTTACTTACATCCATCTCTGGCTGTATGGTCTCTTCTTCCACCCGAGCTACCTCCGTCTCCTGGATCCTCTGTAGTTCGCTGTCCTCCTCTTGGGCCGAACAAAAGTGCATGTCTTTGGTGCTTGTTCTGAGGCTAAACCGCTCCTCCTCACTGGGTACATCCAAATCCTCTTCTGCTATGCAGCCTTCCCCTCGGGGCTGTCTGCCCTGTCTTAATTCTTCTGTACTCATTTATTCTAATACTTCATAGAGGGGTGACCAACCCCTTCCTACAATCATCTGGCCACCCAGTTGTGGGGCCAGACCAATGCATAACTGGCCCTTGGGGCCAGCAATCCTCATGTTCACAAAGCCCCTTTCATATTGTTCGGTTTTGCTGTGTATGCAGCACATCCGGACCAGAGGGCACCATTCAATGACGCTATGGGGTATCGCCCCAGCCCGTATCAAAGTTTGGGAGCAGCCTATGTCCAGCGTAGCTCATAGTGGTTTGCCTGCCACCCACACAGTCACCATCGGGCAGTCCCATCCCTCTACCTCTTGGCACTGCCCAAAGCTGCAGTCCATTTCTTCAACCTGTTCATGGGCCTCATGGTGCTCTTTCACCCCTATTGCCTCTCCAATGGGTCTCCACTTCTCTGGGGCCCCTAAAGCGTATTCCCAAGATATGTGCCCCATCTTACCGTACCAGTAACATACGATCACCTTCTACTATAGTGTACAGGCCCCCGCCGGGGCTCATCCTCCCTCTTAGGAGTCGCCCTGGTACTTCTGTAGTTCTTTTCTCATAGGTTCCCTTTCTGAGGTGGCGAATGCCTCTGCAACCCTTAAGGCTTCCATGGACATCCGAGAAAGATGTCAGCAGACCCATAGCTGGGTGCCCTCATCCAGATCCTTCATGAATTGTTCCAGTAGGATCTGGTCAGCTAAGGCCAGTCGATCAACCTTTCCTGGTGGCACCCATTTATCCAAACAATCTTTTAGTAGTTGCATCAAGTTCTGGGGCCTATGGTCTTCCTTGCTCTTTCAGGCCTGGAACAGCCTGCGGTAGTGGTCTGGGGTGAGTTCCAACCGCTGTAATATCACCGCCTTAACTTTTTTGTAATCGTAAACCTGTTCCCACGGCAAGGCCCTATAAGGGGCCTGCGCCTTGCCCACTACTAGGGACACGAGCTGACTGGCCCATTGCAGCTGGTCTAGCCTGGCCTGGATCACCGTTCTTTCAAATGATTCAGTGTAGGCCTCTACATCATCCTTTAACGTCATATGATGCACTTGGAAAGCAGTCCAGTTTCGGCACATCCATTCCTGTTGTTGGATGGCTTGTTGTTGTTGGACCTCAAGCACTTTTGACACCACATGCAATGTCTGGCCCAACAACTCAATATGAGGGTTTAAGTTTACCTCCATAGTCGTATCAGCCTCCAGGGTTCCCCTGACTCCTAGATTCCCGACCAATGCACCAAGTTGTAGCTTTCCATGCCTACCCGCCCAAGTGTCTTACCTCTGGGTCTCCTTTGAGCCTTGCCATCACCTTTAAGGCTGCACAGTTGGGCTACTGGGAGCAGCCTTGGGTCAGCTCCCCCAGGGGTCTCGTCTGCCACGTCTTTGCTAGTAATTAGTCTTTTAGCAAGATGAAGGTGTTGGTTTCCGTCTCATCTGGAACCTCCCCTCGGTCATCCTCATGGCCTTTGCTTCTCGGGGTTCTACCTCCTCTACACTCCACCTAATGCCAACTGTGATGTTAACTGTCAGGGCTGGTGTTCTGGCCTTCACTGACGCCCAGTTTCTCAAGGGCTGTGGCTGTGGGCTACAGATAGCACTGGCACTGTGCTCCCTGGTTCACACGGGGTCTGGCTTCACCCGGGCTTCAGGTCCCCTTGGCAGGTTCCTCCCTCCCCAGGTTCAGTACCTGTTGCCCATTGTCCATGTCCAGGTTCTGGCTTTCTTGTCTCTGTCGGTGTCCCAGTCACTGCTGCTGCTGGCCTCCATCCATGCTGATCTCATAGGTGACTCCTTAGGCCCTCGCTGGCCTGACTTGTCTTCCGTCACTCCCCCATTGGGGTGCCACCACATCTCCTCTGCTGCAGAACCTCTGGTCCTCACCAATCCCTCTAGGCCAGTTGGGGATGTCACTTCCTCTTCCTTTTCCTCTTCCTCTCTCCCCAGCTTCCTTCCTGCTGGGCTTTTTATCCTAGCACTGGGTGGCTGCTTGGCCAATTGCCTTTGGTATGCTCTAATAAAGCGTGCCCAAACAAACATGGGAGCTGTTCCTGGCTCCTCCCAGCTCCACTGCGGGTTTTCCCTTTGTTCTTGAACCGTAGTTTCACTTTCACCATTGCCACCTGCCAGCACAGCATCCTGCCACCTTTCTCCTGCCACAGGTACATTTTCTCTACAGCCCCTTTATTCGGCCTCTGGCCCAAACTACTGCCTCAGGTGTCCAGAGACATACCTAGGCCTACTCCCCTCACTTGGGGCTCCACACCACCACCCTCACTCAGGGCGACAGGGCTTCCCTCCCCAGTGGGCTCAGGTAGCCTCAGTCATGCCTGGCCCCTACTCTCTTTCCTCAGGGTCTTGTACCCCACAGGGCTCAGGCAGATGCAGCCGTGCCTGGCCCCAATTACCTCCAGTGTTACCAGACCCACCTGAAGGTGAGGGCTAGGGTTAAGGCACCCCCACCCACCTTTCACTGGGGTGATAACTGGCCTGTCATTTCTTGGGAGCTCCTGCGCCACTGAGAGCACCAGCAGGCCACCCATTCCTAGCAGGGTGCAGTTTTAGGTTATGCCCAGGAGCAGGAGCCTCTTAACCATCCCCTACAGCTCCTGCCCTTACCTCCAAGATATTATGGAACCTTGCAGCCAGGCAATGTTACTGCCTAGCCCACAAACAGCAAACTGCCCTGTTTATATGGGCAGCCAGAGATCAAAAATGGCCACTGCAATCAAGCACCTGCTGGCTGCTTGGCTTGGTCTTAAAGTGGCAGGCACCAACAGTGCCCTGCCACACACCTCCCCACTTAAAATAGTACCTGGGGGATGTTTCCCCTGCTGCTCCTCCAAATCAGGCTCCCCTCAGAGCCTGAGAGAGCCCTCAAGCGGCGAGCATCCCCAAACATGCTCCACCACACACCTCCCCCCTTAGAATGACATTGGGGGTGGGGCTTTGCTTGGCTGCCTTCCCTGCTGGCTTTGTCCCAGCCTACTGCAGCCCCTGCCACATGGCGAGCACCCCAAAGGTGCTCCACCACAGAGACCAATCCCGCTGTAGACAGACTGCCCTGCCACTTTTCTGATGTTGCTCCCTGCCTGCACTCCCTCACCAGCTCCAGCACATCTAATGCTTCCTGCCCATCAACTCCGTGCCCCTGCTGCCACCTCACTACAATCTGATAGGATGTAACAGCCAGCTCACTCAATCTAGGCCCCCAGGGGCAAGAAAAGTTCTCATTCCCCAGCCCTGCCTGCTCTTAGAGAACACTCACCACATTTATTGGAGAATGCATGCTCCAGGGGTTGACAGAAGCAAAGCTCAGACCCATGCAACCAACTGCAACAGAAGGGATACTCCAGACTACATCTCCCAGTGTGCTCCAGGACTAACATGGCCTACAGGTTGTGGGATCCTAATGCTGCCTCCCCTAACTCAGAGCCTGGGGCAATGCCCCTCTTGCTCCACCCTAGTTTTACTATGAAAGAGCAACCATACCACTAGCTGTCCCTGGTGGCAATTAACTTCATTCCGGCCCCTTTGGTTATCTGTACTGAGAATTCATAGTATTAAGTAGACTGTAGATTACTGTGTTCATTTTGCAGATGCAAGTTGTACAAATGATATTGCTACTAATGAAAAGGTCATAGATCAGTGGTGGCATGTTGATGAATACATCTACTAAATAATCTAAATGTGGCCAGTTTCTGGTTCTGTTATGGCTCTCACCAAGCCTACAAGGAAATGTAATCTGGCATAGCAGGAACAGTTCTTTTTTATCCCAAAGTAACTCATCAAAGGCAATGAACCTACCATGCAATGCTATGGTTGTGGTACCCAAAAACCTCACTTGGAGTGGCTCTCCAAGCAAACACACAGCGAGTTTAATAAAAAGTATGTTCCTGGATTGGTTCTGTGAATGTATTTTAGATCTAAAAAGAACAGTTTGTGCAGCAGTCTTTTTTTTTGTTTAAATAAAGGAGGAAACCCCAAAGATATGAGAAATGTATATTATATGAAATGCTATTACTAGCAAGAAAGAAAAAGTCAGATTCGGATGTTGAAGAACTTGTTGAAGAAGCTTGTTGAGTTTTGCAGATGATGCTTATAATCAGAAAATTAAGACTATCGTAAATGGCATTGCACTTTGCCAAAGCATCCTTACAAAGGATTGAAGAAATGGTCAATGACTTGTCTGAACAAATAACATCATATAACCTCTGCTTGCAAATATTTTTCACTAACCGCTGATGAAAACTGTGATGCTATGGACACAGCAGAGCTCAGCATTTTTATAAGACGTGCAAATGAAAAATTTGACATAAGTAAAGGAGGAAAATTTTGTTTTATGTCTGTGTCAACTGTTTATAACTACACGGTCAGATATTTCTGAACTGAAAGACCGTTAAAAATAATTTGGTCTGGTTTAAACTGGACAATACGTGGTGCACAGTAGAGAAAAAAACTGGATGTATGGCAGTACTGCAAATGAATTAGGAGCAAAAAATATTTATGTAACTCTGTACGCTGGATAGAAAAATGACTGAAGCATCAGTTTCAGAGATTAGTAATCAATGGCTCAATGTCTAGTTGGCAGTCGATATCAGGTGGAGTGCCCCAGGGGTTGGACCTAGGGCCAGTTTTGTTCAATGTTTTCATCAGCAACCTGGAAGATGGCATAGAGTGCACCCTCAGCAAGTTTGCAGATGACACCAAGCTGGGGGGAATAGTAGATACACTGGAGGGTAGGGTCACCTAGACAAATTGGGGGACTGAGCCAAAAGGAATCTTATGAAGTTCAACAAGGACAAGTAGAAATTCCTGTGCTTAGGATGGAACAATCCATGCACCAGTACTGGCTGGGGGCTGACTGTGTCACAGGAGCACGGAGGTGTCCTGTGCCAGGTAGTATAACTTGGGGTGGGGGTGTGTCACAGGAGCACCAAGCTGTCCTGTGCCTTGGAAGCAAAAGGAACTGAGCTGCCAATCAACCGGGCAGCTCAGGTGCCGGGTGCCAGGGCAACCAGGCGGGTCAGGTGGCCAGAAGGGGGCAGGGCCGGGCCTTTATAAACAGCCCAGGCCAGAGCCTTACTAGCAGTTCCCTTCTGGCAGCTGCAGGAG
>NW_017728886.1:88428494-88452967 GCF_001723895.1 Crocodylus porosus
GGTAAGGCTTCAGCTGCCTGAGCCCAATTCGATATTTACCAGTAGCGGGACATGGGAGTGACTAGTGGGAGCTAGGGTGGCGGCGATGAGCCAGGCCCAGGGGCACCGGTAGGAGCCGGACAGCGGAGAGACAGGCCCGAGGCGTCGGTAACAGGCCGGTGGGTAGGAGCCCAGCCCAGGGGGCGCCAGGCAGGCGACGAGCCCAGGGTGCCAGGGAGAGAGCACCTGAGGGGCAGGGGACTGTACAACGTCCCACGGAACAGCTGTGAGGCTTGGGGCATGCTAAAGGGGAGGTTTGGAGGCACGCATACCCTTTAAGGGAGGGGCGCATGGAGGCGCGCCATTTGGAGTAGGGGCAAGAACACGCATACCGTTCACCAGGGGAACAAAGGCAGCCTCCCATTTAACCATTCAAGATCAAAGTTGTGGTGGGCAAGATTCTGAGGGTGCTGAGTCCACCCTAACATGACAGTAGGGGGTGCTAGGGAGTTCACGGCTGCTCCTAGGCCCCACTCCCTCACAGACTGGCAGGGCATCAGATCTGCAGAAAAGGACCTGGGGGCTACAGTGGAAAATAAGCTGAATATGAGCCAACAGTGTGCCCTTCTTACAAAGAAGGCTAACAGCATACTGGGCTTGGTAGGACTGATGCCAGCAGGTCAAGGGAAGTCATTATTGCCTTCTATTCAGCACTGGTGTGGCCACATCTGGAGTATTGTGTCCAGTTTTGGGCCCCCCACTACAGAAAGGATGTGGACAAATTGGAGAGAATTCAGCAGAGGGCAACAGAAATGATGAGGGGGGCTGGGAGACATGACTTATGAGGGAACTGGGCTTATTTAGTCTAGAGAAGAGGAGACTGAGGTGGGATTTAATAGCAGCCTTCAACTACCTGCATGGAAGTTCAAAAGAAGATGGAGCTAGACTGTTCTCAGTGCTGGCAGACAACAGAACAAGGAGCAATGGTCTCAAATTGCAGCAAGGGAAGTTTAGATTAGATATTAGGAAGAATTTTCTCACTATAAGGGTAGTAAAGCACTGGAACAAGTTACCCAGAAGGGTGGTAGAATCTCCGTCCTTGGAGGTTTTTTAATACCTGGCTATACAAAGCTTTGGCTGGGATGATCTAGTTGTGGCTGGTCCTGCCTTGAGCAGAGGGTTGGGCTAGATGACCTCCGGAGGTCCCTTCCAACCCTATTTTTCTATGATTCTATGAACAATAGCATTGAGGCATTTGGGGCCAGAAAACTACATTAACAATGGTGATTTAGGTAAAAGGCTATTTGATTGCTTCACTTTTTGGAAAGCTACCTACAGACAAAACCATTACCAAGCATTAAAAGGATAGCACAGAGAATCTCTGATAGTGAAAATGTCTAACAAAAGCAAACACCACCTCTGACTTATCTTCTTGCCCTATGTTGTTCCCCTTCCTCTTGTCAAAACTGCCTGTCATCCAAGCAAGCAAGATAGACTATGTACCAGTAAGATTCAAACATACATATTTAAACATACATAATTAATAAGAGGATTGGATGTTCATTTTACAAATTCAAGTATGTGAACAGGAACAATTTAGCTGTATCACAAACAAGGTTAACTGTTGATCATTGAGATAGGGGGGAGAATTTTGAGACCATTGCCCCTATTAACAAATTCCAGCTCTCCAAAGGTATAGCAGGACATGTCCACACCTGGGCCAGCCATGATGTATGGGGCAGTGCCAGGCTGCTGGGGTGACAATTAAGGCATATCCCATCACTGCTGCAATGGTGATTTAGGCTACTCTCCTCCCTGCCAAAGGTGGCACCAGGGGCAACTGCCCTGGTTTCCCCCACCTCACACAACCACTACTACAGCTATCTGCAAAATCCCAAGGAGCTGTGTCTGCCAGTGAAGTCTCATTCTAACACTAGCAGAGGAAGAAGGATGTGTGGCTATAGTTATCCGACCTACAAACCACGATGCTTAATCATTGCAAGGGGTTGGGATAGATTCTTCTGAGACACATTGCATTTTTACATGACTGTGATCCTATATTGCTAGCTGTGCAGCTTCAGTGAGAGGAATGGACCAGAAGCTTAGAAGGTGGGAGACAGTCGGAACTGATATCCAACAGAGTTTATCATCAGCTTCCTGTTGTAAGCTTTCTGCCATCCTTCTGTGGTTCCCCAGATACCTTACAATACTATCATGAGGCTGAACCTCCTTTTGTCCAAACTATTTTTGTCCTTTCTATAAAGTAAGGCCTACTCCATCTAGCGGTTGGGAGAAGGTCTGCTTCTGAAGGAAGATGCTACCAAGGACAGTTGCTTCTGAGGACTACTGGCAGAAAAATTGTTGCTGAGTGTGCTGCTACTGTGGGCAGAGAAGCCAGAAGCTACTGAGTACCCAGGATTGCCTGGTATCCTTTACTAAAGGAGCAGGCTTTGTGCAAACTGGTTCCTCTCCCTGCTCTTTAGTTCCCTGGGTGCAGGATTGCTAGAGAAGGTTCTCTAGGAGAGCTAAAGAAAGTAGCAGGGAATCCTGGCTTTGTGGGAGCTTCAGCAGTGAGCTCAATAAAGGACAGCTGAGAAAGGGCACTCCAGGTGCCAAACACAGGGGAGCTGCCTTGGGGAAGCATTTGGGGATGGTGTCATTGTTTGCAGGCAGCCAGGAAAGACTGGAAAAGGGAAGAAACCCAAGTGTCAGGAGCAGCTGCATTGGAGGTCATGACAGATGACTCCACCTTCTGACCAGATGAAACCTCTTCTGAGGCACAGCGAGCACAACTCCTGGGTTGCTCAACTGAAATCATCTCACAGTTGATTGCTTTGCTGCGGCCAGAGTGACTCTGTGGGGATCTGAGTGATTTTAGGCGTATATACCCGTTATAAGTTGCTTGAGTACTAAATTTGATAACATAATTGCTTTTGCTGTATGATAAGTGTTTCATTCTATTTGCTGATATAGACTATTATCGAACTCATTGAAAATATTGTGTTTGTTATCTATGTGATGTGGAATCTGTTAATTTCTCAGTTATTATTGTAAATAATAAATTATTGTAAATAGTCATGTAGTGAGTGGTCTGGTGTGGGGAGAACCATGGGAGAAGACTCCACTGAGTGGTGGCTCCCAGCCTGTAGACAGTGTAGACCAAGGCCTATTGGCACCCCAGGATCCTGAAAATGTAGGTGTGGCTGCAGCTAGCACTGCTTCCAGAGTTACAGATACAACTGGACATCATTCATGCACCAATACCAAAAAAAAAAAGTTTACTCCTGGAGTCTACAAATAACTTGGCAGAGGCTAAAACCAGACTTTGTAACAATTATTTGTATTTCAGGGTAACATTGGTACGCTTATCTAGGTAAGAGAATAACCATCAGTACTTTAAGGACCTTCAGAGTTTTTTAATAACCAGAATCAAAAAAAGCTTTCACCAATATGTATTGCTAAATTGTTCAAATGACACATTTGATTTGGGAACATCCTCAAGCCCATTAAGGCAATGTCCATGATAACATGCTCAGTATGGGGAACTCAATCAGTTTAATGATTTAAACAGAAAGACAACGACAGCTCATTTTAGAACAGTGCTATTTTCTGCTCCCTTGGCAAATGAGCTTTCTTCCTTGGTCTGCAGTTGTCACCCGTACATTATGGGGGTTGCTGAAATGTAAAGTTTTCCCACAATTTTCTTGCTGTGGTAGAACAGCATCTTTGAATCCCACAAACCAGATCTTGTAATATATTTGGAAAGAGTAAGCAAGTACTAAATACTAAGTAAAACCGCTGATTTTGAAACTAACTTCCCACTTGTTTAACATGTGAATTTGTACCCTTTCTCTATGGGTTATAATGTGGATCATCTTGGCTTTACACATGTGCACTGGACATTTTTATTTACATCAGCAAGCATACAAAAACCTCTCTTAGAGAAATTCCATTTAGATTTAGCTAAAAGCAACTGGAAGTTTTTTAAATGTATTTCCGTCCTAGCCAAGTGATACAGCTAGTGTTCCACTTAGTGTATTAACTGTGCAGTTACTTCTGCTTCAGACCACCTTTGCATCAAAATTATCTGCCTAAGACCTACTTCTAGTCTATTCATTCTAGTTCATTCATTCATAGGAATAAGCTGGAGCAGGGGTTCCCAAAGTTTTTATACTGTGGCCTGACAAACCATGGCCCAGCAGTCACAACCAACCATGATCTGGATTTCCAGCCGTGAAAAAGACAGGTTAAGAATACCCCCAAGCAGGGGGGGGGAAAGGGGGAAGTAGGCCTAGGCCAAACCCTGCGCTGTCACAGGCCCTGCAAAAGGAGCCACAGCCTTTCTGCCCAGCTCTGGGGGGCCGTGGTTTGCTGGTCTGCAGCCAGTTCCAGTCCGGCAGCCAGCCAACCATACTGCGAACCTGCAGCCAACCCACGGCAGCCCAGCACCAGGCCACAGCCTGGGAATTGAGAGCCCCTGAGCTAGAACAATAGTTTTCAACTATTTTTCATTTGCAGAGCCCTAAAAATTTCAAAGGGGTGCGCAGACCCCTCTGAATCCTAAGTTTGGGTATTCACACACTTTCGACTAATTATAGTCATCTTTTGTGGACCCCTTAGACATAGCTAGCAGACCCAAAGGGGTCTGTGGATCACAGGTTAAAAACCACCAAGCTACAGTAATGATAGATCTTTCCAAAGTGCTGCACAATATAAGTACAGTTAGATGTGCCAATGTCTACTCATAATTTGCAAAATCAAGAAGTTTCAAACAGGAATCCATAGCATTGTGGTCCCTCTCCATTCTTTGCAACAGAAAAATAATGTTCTATTATGTTTTTCTATAGTGAGAAAACAAATGGACACTAAGACCTGGCATTTTCTGAGGAGGGCCTTGGGACTGAGGTTTGAGTGCACCTGGTAAATCACTTAAGCATGTAGATCTTCACAAAATTAGGAGTTTGGCTTTCCCAGTTACTGATTTGTTGTTGCTGTTTTGGAATTGCATCAACCAGTCTCTCTTCCCCTCATGGGACTTTTCATTTCCACAGCCATTATAGCTAGCTAGATTTGGTTACCACAGAAAGGGGTAAAGCATGGAGAAATCAAGATTTTCCATTTTATCCCCATACAGTTGAATCAGGCTGCCAGATAAAAAGGGAGTACCAATAATGTTGAATATTAGTATTAGGAAATGAAAGTTTAGCTTGGTGGCATCCCAAAAGAGGCTAAAACTATCTCATCTAAAACTACATTCCTGAACTGCCTGAAGCACATTCAGTCAAGCAGCTGACTGTGTCATTAAAAGTTGCTTCTTAGAAATCCTAAACAAATTCCAGTCTATGCGTTTCTGTTAGGACAACTGCATGGTCAGCACCTTCCATTTTTCCGTCAGCAGCAGGGTAAAGCACTGGACACTTTTAGTGATAAAGCAGCTAAAATCAGCAGGTGCTCCCGAGGGTCCAGGCCCTGAGACTCTCCCCCCTCACCTAGCCGTGGACAAGTACAGGGTGTTTATAAAGTCCTTGTGCCACTTCACACTTTAGTAACTCTGGATATATACGTGATAAGACACAAATGGCAATTGAAAGCATAATTCATTAAGTTTTTCAGCATAGTGTGAGCTGAGCATGGGGTGAGGATCACAAATGCAGTTCATGAAATCACTCAGCAAATAGAAAATGCTCTCTGCAAGTTGGAAAATCACACTGAAGGATGCATCCCAAAATCTGGCAGTTATGCCAACGTTAAGATATTTGAGCTGCCTTGAGTTAAAACTTAATCAACTATGCTTTCAATCACCATCTAGTTTGCCTCTCATGGGGACCTCCAAAGTTGCACAGCACTGTACCCGCACTCTGTATTTCCGTGACATCTCTTAAACTCCCTAAGCTGAAAGAGGATTCAGCTAAGCATGGGAGCCAGGATACAGAGAAGGGGAAGGAGGCTGGAAAAGGGGAAATGCAGGGGAAGGGAGGTTCCTCCAGCCCTGCTTGCGGAGCACAGCCAGGCTCAACAGAGAGCAAAGGGCCAAACCGAGGCACCCCCCAAGCCGGCTGCCCACCCCCTTGCAGCCCAGAACACGCGAGCTCCAAACACAAGCTTCCAAGCCGGCTCGCGCACGCGCAGTTAGCAAGGCAAAGGAGCGCATGCGCACTGCACTCAACAGGCCAGCCCCACCAGGGGCGAGGAGGGGGCGGGGCTCTGGTGGGTGGGGCGTGGCTAGGGCCAACTGCGCTGGAACATTGGTGCTGCAGGCTGCTGCCGGGGCCGTTAGAGGGGTGGGGCCAGGGTGCGCAGGACCGCAGTTGTGTGCATGCGTGCGGATTGCGCGTAGGTGCTGGGCGCGTGTGTGTGTGTGTGTGTGTGTGTGTGTGTATAGTTTGCAGCTGTGTGGGGCTGAGAATCATGGGCGTGCGCAGCTGTGTATCAGAACCCTGTGTGTGTGCACGCCTGTGTACAGTAATGCACGGATAGCTGCGCATGAGAGCACCTGCACGTGCTCAGGTGCGGGTCTGAGGGTCATGAGTGTGTGCAGGCATGCTCGGGCTTGGAGGGCCACGTGTACTTTCGTGGCAATGTATCAGAGTGCAAATGCGCGCTTCCCAAGTGTGCATTTTTGGGGCTTGGTGTAGCAGCATGTGTAGGGAGGGAGTGTGTGCGTTGCGAGTTGGCAAAGTGTAGGAGCTACCTGCCCATGCACAGGTGTGGGTCAGAGTGCCACGGGTGTGTGCCGGCATGAGGAGGCTCAGAGGGTCCCATGTACTTGCATAGCTGCATTTCAGTATGCGTTGTGCAAATGCACGTGTGTTTGTGCATGTGTTTTGGGTGTGCCTGTTTGCGCTTTGGTGTAGCAGTTTGTGTGGGGAGGGTGTGTGCGTGTTGGGAGATGCAAAGTGTAGGATTTCTGCCTTTACATCAATATTTTGCGACCAGGTCTCTGGCCTTGATGACCCAGGTGATCCTTTCCCATTCTGTATTCCAGTCCTTGGCTTCATTTGGTTCTAAAATAATAATAAAAGACCTTAAGTTGTCAGCTGGCATCCATCTATGGGCTTCAGTGGAACTACACAACTCTAAATCAGCTGCAGATCAGCTGTAGAGGACTCTACAGTTGGAAAAGCATTGTGCATAAATCAGTTCTCCGTGTCACAATTTATATGCAGCTAAACTTTACAGAGTAATATCTGCATCTTTTCAAAGTGGTGTATATTTTCATGTAATCATAGGGAAATGGTGAGCAAGAAGAAAGAACTCCAGCTGCAGGTATAAATCTTGTTTGTAATTCCGGAGTTCAATAGAATTGTTGACATTTTTGTGGGTATTAAAATCTGGGTTCATTTTATTTCAGGCAGTAGTAACCACTCAAAGTCAATGGGAGGAAATGCTTCTGACTAAAGGTGTAACAGGTATTATTATTTTTTTTCTATTAATCTTACACACTGAAATGCATGCATCTTTTTTATCAGTCTTTGTTTTTATGTGTGTGACTATCCCTGGACACATCCCCTACACGTGCAATGAATGTGCATGAATAAACCCCAGAGTTTATTGCTCCTGGGTGCACCTTTTAAATGTGCATCCAGGATCACAGCATGTTGAGCTGGGTCAAAGCAGCCCTGCCTAGCTGGTAGTGGGACCAGGTGGGGGCAGTCAGCCTGCCAGCCAGGGGTTGCTCCCCTGGCTCAGCGTGCTGCAGATGGGCTGGCTGGGACATAAGGGTTCTTTAGCATGGGGCTAGTCTTCAGGCAACTCTTGCACTGGAGCACCTTCATGCCCCAGCCAACCAGGGCAACATCAACTGGCAGGGGGTGCATGTTTCCCCCCTAAGAAATTGGTTCCCCCCTGACAGTCGACACTGATGCTGTCGGTAGGGCCGGTGCCATTGGTGGCTTCTGCGGGTGCCCCTTCAGATCCAGGAGGCACCAGTCACTCATGCAGGGAAGCATCTACGTGTGCACTGCTGCGAAGTAAAAAGCTCTGCAGTAGGACAGTACTTGTAAATACTGTGGAGTTAATTACTTCGGCCTAATAGGAATACACGTGTAGATGCACGACACTTACAATGCAGCTAATTAGTCTACTGCGCAGTAAACATCTGGTGTAGACATGCCCCCTTTCTGCCAAGATATTTCTTACTATAAATATGCCTTTGACATTGCCTGTGTTTTATCCATTAAAGCAGAGAATTCCAGAAACCTTCATAAAATATTCTGGGTCTATGAATATTCTGGATAGAGATGAAGGGTTTGATATTTGTACCCTTGACTTGGTAGCAAAACAGGTATGGGCTAAATTTGTCTCTCTGTGTTAGCTGTAACATGTGAGATGATTCTAGCAAATGAATCCATGTGAGATTAGGCATTGTCTAGGTGAGGGTGATCCTGTCATTGGAAGATCTGGTCAAAGACAGCAGCTGCCTCTGATGGGATCACAATATCGGGCATGTCTACGAATACTACTGGGAGGTGGCAGAAGCTTCTTGTCACTCAGGAGGGTTGTATTGATGTGTCAGTAGAAAGAAGAGTTCTTCACCCACCGAGCATATTTGCTGGGGAATCTTGTAGCCCAGGCATTAGATGCCATGACCTGCCCCTAACCAACACCCATCTCTGCCACTTGTACTGCCTTTTTTGGAGTTGTTACGGTCACCCAATCCAGACACATGCATATATAGAGAATTCTGTATTGTCTCTGCCTAAATATTCATTACAAAGTAGTGATGTTATTCTTTCTCGGCTCTCTGAGATTTAAGCATTCTTTTGTATTGTCCATGGAATCTAAGGAAAAAAAAAAACATTGACTTCATGCCTGGGAAGGGGTAGACTCAGCAAGTTAGTTCATTTTTTCTCTCACCTCAGGAGATTTGAATTAAACTGCAGGATGGGTTTTATGTACCCATTTATGCACAGGGTTACCTAACATAAGACAAAAGCAGTTATAAAGTGTATGCTCTCAAAGAGTGCATATACTGTATTTCGCATTTTCCCTGCTCCGTTCAATTTTCTACTGATTCCTCATGCATGCTAAGAGCAATATCAGTCAAATATATTGGGAATAGTCTTTGAAAAAGTAGATTACAGTGGGCAGAGAACAGGAGAGAGATTAAGAGGTAGCAGGTAAGATTGGGAGAGAGACCTTCAGGAAGGAGATAAACAACACACAAGGGAGAGGGTAGGCTATTGAAGGAGAAAACCAGAAAGATGCTATGGGAGGAGGCAGCAGTTACGGAGTCAGAAAAGGAAAGACAATCAAGAGGGAAATTAGAGAGAGGAGAAATGTAAGCATCTGGATTCCCCACCTCAAAATAAACTTTTATAAAGCGGGATTGGACTTGATGATCTGTTCAGGTCCCTTCTGACCCTAGAAACTTTGAAACCTAGAAACTATGAAACTAAGAGTATGTCTACACTGAAGACTATAGTTTAGTACAGAGGTATCTGATCCAGAGTTAAAACAGATAATGCAGGTACCAGAAACAATCCAGTCATGGCAGCCCAGATTTCTGTGTGGTCTAATTTACTTGGCAAACCAGGAGTTTTAAAGGCCCATACTGCTGTGGCTAGACTGCTTCTAGTACCTACACTAAGTAACATAAACCTGGTCAGGCATTTCTACTATGCAGTCTGTATTAAGGACCTGCTGCAACATAATCTAGATTAAAACCTATTCTATCTATTGAAATAAATGCTTCTCATAGAAAAAAAGATTTTGCTATGTAAGTTAATAACTTTTTAGGACTAGCCCTCTACTTGTACAAAATGGTTTATTTTGTATAGTTTCTGAAACAGGTATGTTTCATTCTGAATTTTTATGGTTTCAGTAATAGATGTATATCAAGCTTGGTGTGGACCTTGCAAGGCTGTGGTAAATTTATTCAGAAAACTAAAGACTGAGTATGGTGAAGACGAACTTTTGCAATTTGCGGTGGTAAGGATATAACATCTGTTTAGAACTTTAATATCAAATATGTCTTTTTATCTATCTAGTTATATGATGTCTCTCACAATAATATCTTTATACCAGTAGAGTGAATGATGTTCACTATGGTGAATTTGTCCTGCTGGTCTCTTCTACTGCATCTCTCCCTTAAAGACTTTGTACAGAGTGTGTAGTGAATATGGAAGGATCCATAATCCTTTTGAGAGGTATTGAGCATCAGCAATTTCCACCAAATACCATGAGAATTGAGAATATTCAGCACATCCAAACATCAGAATAATTTCATATTACTTTTTGTCATTCACCTTAAGAGGAGCAAAAAATAGAAAAATGAAAAATAAATAGATTTAAATAATTTTTAAAAGTTGTATAGCTACTTTAGATGATAATGATCTGGCCTTGAACTGGGAATTGGACTAGATGACCTCCTGATGTCCCTTCCAGTCTTATTTTTCTATTATTTGTTATGATTTTAGGCAGAGGCTGACAACATTGTGACTCTGCAACCTTTTAGAGACAAATGTGAACCTGTATTTCTCTTCTGTGTTGTAAGTATAGCATGCCCCAGTTCTCATGCTTGTACTGCCTATTTTTGAATTACTATTTCAGTAGATTGAAAATAAAAAGTTGTACAAATGTAAATAATGTCTTTACTCTGTCTTTTGAACCACCATTTTTCACAATCCAAATACACTTTTAATCAGGGAAAAGGTTATGTTTTCTGCCTTGCAAGGCCTATCAAGATTTGTACAATTGTACACAGTAGCCATTTTAATAATGAATCATACAGAAAAGAAAAGGTGCATTTTCACAGTACTTCTGTTAACAGGATAAGAAAATACTCAATTTGACTACAGTACACTATAACAGAATCTTGCTGACCTAAAATTTTGAGATTTAGTTGCTAGTAGCAAGGGGTTCAGAATTAGGGTTTTTAAATAGACTGAAACTACTCTGTACAATTACTGCCATATGTAATAAAAGTATCTTTTATATCATCAAAATCTGGTTAGTTTTACTATACTATTCTTACATGTGGTAAAGCAGTGAACAGAGGAATGAAGCAGAACAAGGAGGGTATTAAAGAAACCAGTGGGAATAGAGGACCCAGAACCCAAATGGGAAAATAAAGAAAAACAAGCAGTGGATGGGAAAACCTGGGAACAAGGATGAAAGGAAGTCAAAGCCAAAAATACCTAACTTTTTATTAGGCTTTGCTCAAGAAAATCAAGAAATGCCTTTAATTGGAACAAGGTCATATCTCAAAAGAGGAAGGAGCCAGAAGTTAAACGGAACAGTGTAAAATAGAGTGGAAAAGAAGGAGAGAGAAATGAGCAGAGGGAATAGAGAAAGTGAATTTACAGCTGATTATTATTTACATGATGGTCTCTACACAGTTCTGGTGCATGGTGTGGACATTAATTTATTCACGCTTCATAGCTATATGTAAGATATTGAAAAAAAGACTTCAATGTAAATTAGATTCCAACTCAGAATATACCTGAGTGCAGTCCTGTTCCCACTGACAATAGCTGATCGGTGGGCATTTATTTGACTTTCAACTTGCTGGGGCAGGAGGAGCTTAGAATCATGATTTCAGACTCCCTCTGCACTGGCAAGTAGGGAACAACTGAAGTCTGATTCCTGATCCCAAAACCATGTGTCCTGTGGCATGGCAGGAGGCATGGTTGTTGGGCTCAGATCCAAGCCATGCCTTTAAATGAATGTCTGTCTAAACAGTCTTAGTTTTAAAACATAGTATTATGGTAATTGTTGGTAAAAAAAAAAAAAAATTGAGAAATAAATTTAAATGTGCTAAACTAAATGACTAAATCTTAACTAATAGTGATATTTTATTCTTTATTTTTTTACAGGATGGCAAAATTATAGCAATAGTGAGAGGTGCAAATGCCCCACTTCTCAGTAAGAAAGTAATAGAGCTAGTGGAAGAAGAGAGAAAAATCGTAGCAGGGGAAATAGAACGTCCTGAGGTATTCATAAAATGGCTGTTTTCTTATAAAGTTTGAATATAATTGAGTACTTGTATTGCATTTGCTGGGGCTGTTCTGTACCTGGAGGGGTATTCTTTATTTGTTCTTTTATTCGCAATTTGTTTTTACTTTTATAAATACCACAGTCTTTATAAGATGGCATGTATCCAAATTTTTAGAAAATTCCATTTTATTTGATTTTGACTTGTGGAAGTTTTACAGGCTGTTCTGTTCATACACATGAAAGAGGGGTTCATTAACACAGATATCATGAAAACTCCTCTTATTTATTTTTATATCCTTTAGCACTGGACATTATTTTTAATTATATTTTTAACTCTTATTGAAATATATATTGAAAGGGAAAAAGTCTTACCTCACTCCTTCCATTTGAAACAGATGAAAAGTTCTGTTCCAATCCATAAAAGTGCAAAAGGCAGATAGTAACGGACAGTAGCCCAAATAAGAAAAATTAGGCCAAATCTAAATCTTAGCACTGCCATAATATAGGATTCTACCGTAGATATGTTCTGTTAGCATATAAAGAGAAATCTGCCGCTTTGACCAACATTATCAAAAATAGGAGCGTAAAGTTAGGTTCCTAAAAATTTGTTTAAGCATTTCAAGTGTGTCCTGATTTTCAAAAGTGCTAAGCCGCCTGAGGCTTAAACTTCATCTAACCTCAGTCTGTCATTTTTTTTAAATATCAAAATTGTGCAGTACTGTTGCAATACTGTGCGAGTAAGTTAGTTAAATCTTACAGGGGCCTTTGGATAATTAAGAGTAGATTTGTAAGTTTCAGCTGAATTATAGGTTCCTCAAAACCCAAACATGGAAAAAAAAATTGAACTTAGGTAATTTGGGTATTGTACATTGCATCTCAGTGGGAAATGTAAATATGCCCTGTTAGAGTTGTAGGGAGGTTATCAGGGCAGGGCAGCAGAGAAGGAAAGGAAGAGTTGCTTGGTCAAGATCATGTAACAGATCACTAGCTTAGCAAGGAATGGAACCCAAGGGTGTGTCGAGATGAGTGTGTATTCGTGGTTTGCGGAGCTGCACGTGCAGACGTTGACGCTGGGAGATCCTGGTGTCAAAAAAACCTGTGGCATAAAAAAGTGGGGCAGTGCACATAGCAGCAGCTTGTACCACCTGAAACTGGACCCTGGCTGGCTGGAGCTATGCTTTGGTTGCTGGCCCGGCTTCATGCATCTGGATCACCTCCACTGTAGCAGTGGGAAGCCCCCAGGATCCCAGGTAAGGCTACTGGAGCCAGCCCAGGAGCTGGTTCCAGCCTCCTATACCCCACCGGGGCAACTTGCCACATGTCAGAGGACACATGCACAAGCATTCTCTGGGGACAAGTAGCAACAACACCCCAAGTCTCCGGGGTGTCAGTTTCTATTCATTTGTGCATGCTGCCTCTATACTAGTTGTATCATTTTATCATAACAACAACCTGAAAACTCTGGGTTTTTTAGGTAAAAGAACTGGTATTTTTAGAAGAGAAAAATTCAGATACATTTGCTGAAGAAAGCCAGCTTGACGGTAGGTATACTTCAGTTACTCTGTAATGGTTCATGGAAGGAAGAAAAATCAAGAAATACTTTATTTATTTGGCTGCAGGATTTTATGCTTCCTAGTGACTTCCCTCTGATTCACATGGTAGCATGACAATTTTTACAGAAGGAGCTAATTAAGAAATGTAACTGACAACAGCAACATTAGTATAGCACTAATCACATTTTAGTGCCTATTAATGTTTTATAGTAGTTGAATTAACAGCTCATGGTGATATTAATGTCATTTGTTTCTCTAATGTTTCATAACTGAAGATTCAATTTGTAGAGCCCTTTGTTTTTTGATCATTTCCATTGTCCTCTAACTCAGTCTAGCAATATGACTCAACAGGAAGGAAGTACAGAAAAATTAGGGTAAAATAGTGACCAACAATAATATAGCATGTAAAAACAATACCTCTTAACTTACAAAGGCTAGACAATACAGATTTCCTTAGGGAAAGGTAAAATTGTCATACAGTATTCTCCCAAGAGTCATGAATGGAAGGCCAAACTCTGTTCTTGGTATATTCAAAGTATGAAAAGTGACCAAATATGTTCTAATATGTGCTGTCTACCTGAAGTGTCACAGAGAACATCCAGCTCTTCACACAGTGTGAAGCCAGAATGAGTGACTCCTCATATAGGAGCTGGTTCTGGCTAGTAGAACTAGTGACACACTGGAGAAGCTTAGAGAGAAATTTTAAACTGCAGGATTCTTGAATTCACAAGTCTGAAAAAACAAAATCACATTATGTAGGTATCTACATAATGCTGCTGAAGCAGCTGTAGGTCCACAGTGGGAGGTCATCAATATTAACAGAGTAAACAGATCTAGAGGGAAGACAACTTAAAGGCCAATACCAGCAAAACATTATTTCCATGCTGTACTCTAGCTCTGTGTACCTCTTCTTCATTGAAACAACTGTTCTTGGCATGCAGTCTCAAAATTAATACAACTGTCTCTTTTGAGTTGCCTCTTTTAGGACAATATTGTCTTTTGCAGTTTCTTTTACGTTATTGATTCTTTCTCCAGCCTCTCCGCCTTGCATGGTAAAACTTTGTCATTCTCCAAAAAAGTAAGGATCCAAAAAAGGAAAAATAGATGCTCTTATGTCAAAGATTTTTGTCTCTAGGTCCATACTAATCTGCTTTTTTTCATGCTTTTTCAGACCCCTTTATATTACAAGTAACAGGATAGAGCCATAAGTGATTAGAACCAAAACCCCTTTATAATTTTGTTTTGAATATTGGCAGTATTCAAGTCAATATTGAATACAAGCAGGTATAAGTGCTATCCCAGCAATTATTTCTTATGCATGATTTCAGGCCCTCTGGTGCTAACACATGCTCCCAGTGATGCTGACCTGCAT
Organism: Crocodylus porosus; assembly: GCF_001723895.1. Taxonomy (NCBI): domain Eukaryota; kingdom Metazoa; phylum Chordata; order Crocodylia; family Crocodylidae; genus Crocodylus; species Crocodylus porosus. The sequence continues at coordinate 88,443,336 of NW_017728886.1, forward strand.
CCCAAGAGTGCTATTTGAAAGTAGATTATGATAAACAAGAGTTACTTCTGTTCTAGAATAATACAGTCCTCCTTACATAGCATAATACAGTATCATGCAGAGATACTTCAGCTAGCTCCAGATGAGGTAATCTCAGGCAATAGTAGTAATAAAGCTGTGTAAGAGAGTGTTGGCCAGGGTAATTGTTGAGGGCTGTGCAAAGCTTCAGTCACTGATTCAATTTGGTGGAGATTCGGCCCGATACGGCGGCTGAATCTTCAAATCTGAATAGAATCAGGAGACCCTTTAATCTCTCCGAATCGAATCAAAACACTCTGAATCGATTCAGAGAGATGCGATAAGTTGGACATAGACACAGCTTTAAATGTTTTTTCTACATACCTTAAAGTACCACACGGCTCACAAACGCTGAGGTGTTGGGGTGGATGGAGTAGGAGGGTGGGGAGGTCCCCAGTGCGCTCGGCAGTGGACCCAGAAGTGGAGCAGAAGCACTTCTGGGTCCATTTCTAAGTCTGCCGTGGAGAGTGTGGAACGCCTGCCCCCCAGCTCAGCAACTGGTGCCTCCTGGGTCTGGAGTGGGGCACCCAGGGTGCCCCCTCAACCAGTTGCGGAGCCAGGGAGTACGGGGGGGTGTCCCCCTTGTGCTTGGCAGTGGACCCAGAAGCCGCCCCAAGGACATGGAGGGGCCTCGCCCCGTGCTCCTGTGGGACGCTCCATCCACCCCACCACTTCAGCATTCACAAGCCACACCTGGTACCTCAAGGTATGTAGAAAAAACATTTAAAGCTGTGTCTATGGCCGAATCACCAAGTCTCCAAATCAGCATCAAATCTTCAGATTTGGATTTGGCCGAATCAAATCAGGACAGTGATCTGAATCAACTAAGTAATTATCCTAGTAGATTTGTTCAGAGCTAGCATGGGTATGGAGCCATGTAGACCAGGGGTTTGCAGCCTTTTTATGCTGTGGACTGGGAAACTCACTGAAAGAATTTTGCTGCAAATTATCTAATTTACATATTGACTTTACATATTTAAATTTGCACATATATATTTTTATGAGGGGTTGCGAGAGCAGCTGGGTCTGCCTGGAAAGACAGTTGTGGGGGAAGGGGCGTGCAGTGGTAGACCGAGGCCTCGGTGGTAGGGGAGGGAGTGAAGCTGGGGCAGGTGCAAGGACTGCCCTACTGGGGTAGAGTACCAGACTGAGCTGCATGGGGGGCGGTTCCCCAAAATTCCCAGGCTCCTTGCAGTGGTTCTTCCCCCCTCAGCAGCTACAGCCTTGGCTTTCACCCCAACCGGGGCAGCTGTGTCCCCCAGGCAGTCCTGGCACTGACTCCGTCCTCCGTAGCACTGTTCAAAGCAGCTCTCAGGCTGCCCTGAGCAATCTTGCAGGGACTTGCTGCTAGGCCCCTGCACAGTGTGCGAAGGTGGCGCTGCCAAGTTGTTTGCTCCGGCCCCAGCCTGCTTCGTGCCTTCCCCCGCCCCCCCCCCACTGCCCCCATGCCCTTCTGGGGTGTGTACAGCTACAGGAGCTGCCCACGCCTCCCAGACAAGTTGTGGCTGCATCCTGTGCTTGCCCTTGCCCCAGCAGCCCCACTCCCTCCCTCACTGAGGAGGTCTACAGGAGCGGGGCTAGTGCCACAACTCAGTAGACAACCCTTCATGGCCCGGTACCAGGCTGTGGCCCAGTGGTTGGGAACCCCTGATGTAGACATGGCCAAGTATATTGGTATATTATTGTGAGATATTTTGAAATAGCTGTTCTGAGCAGTTGGGAAAAGGTATTCAATCTCACTGTTTTATAATATATGTTTAAACTGATACTTCAGGACTTCATATTACAGAGAGTATAATCCCAAAACACTGATTTATTCATTAAATTGAAGAAGTTGGAGAAATCCAGTTGTATATACAGAAAGTAATTTAGCTTTTGTAGGTAGGTTGGCCAATACATTAATAAATATACATACAAAGTTTACTTTTTCCTTTAGAAGGAGCCACATACACTGTTGCAATTATAAAGCCTGATGCTGTTACTGATGGAAGAGTGGAAGAAGTTAAACAAAAGGTAAACAAAACAAAATATGATGCTTGTTTCATTTAAGTTCCAAAATAGTGTGATGGGAGACTACATGAATACTAATTGAGCAGTCTATCCTATTAACATACAAATGCTGTAAAAGTGTATGAGTGTCTACAGGTAGTTGAGTAATATTTTCTTATTTGTTAGGAATGATTGTGTATCTGCCACCACCAGTCTTGGGCTAGTAGAATTAGTACAAATTGCATTATTTACCAGTAGACTTTTAATAAATGTACATATTGAATAACATTACATTTTATAAGACATTCACTTACGTTAGCAAGAGCCGTACACTGGAACCTAGTCAAGTGCTGGGTTTAATGAAGAAGATACATTTGTGATGTTTCATCTTGCTTCCAAAACTAGTCACTTTTTAGATTTATGGTAAGGATTTATAGCAAAGTAATAGTACTAATTTTTAATATGTTTTCCTCCAGTTTTACCAAACCGGATGTCTGATCTGTAATTGCAGATTATAGAAGCAGGCTTTGGTATTGCAGCAGCAGAGGAGAAGATTCTAACTGAGGAGCAAATTAGAGAGTTCTACAGTCATAAGACGGAACAGGTAAAAAGGTTACACAAATACAGGCAGCTGTATTTATGGTAATGTCCGTATGGCTTGTAAAATGTTAATGAAATATGATTACTTCCGTTGGAAAAAGATTATTCATTACAGAGAGAGAAAATAAAGAGATCATCTCACCTCTCACTAGTTCTTCAAAACAACTCTTCCACCGTGCCTCTGGTTGATGGCATTCTAATTTAAATAACAGTACTGTCGTTGTTTATTATTTATATTGCCATAGTATGTAAGTTCCCTAGTCATGGACCAATACCTCATTGTGCTAGGTATTGTTCAAACACAGAACAAAATGCTAGTCTGTGCCCCAAATAGTTTACTGTTCACATATAAAAGCGGCATAAAGGGATACAAAAAATGGGGATGACAAAGAAACAGTGAAACAGTTAGCACTGTAAGAAGTAGTCTCGGTATGCTAGTAGTTTAACAAATATCTTGTGATTTATAGACATTATGGTGAACAAAAATCTGAACAAGCACTTGAAGAACAAGATGCCTTTGTGATATGTATGAGTAGCTCCTCCTGCTAAGGGTGAGGAGCAGCATAGGAGAAGTAACAAATATAATATGTTTGGAATTATAAACTGAGTGGAGTAAGGACTCTTTCATTACTTAATTAGAAATGACAGATGGGAGGGTTAGGTTACAAAGAGCCTTGGGAGAAAACTCAGGTAACTTAGGCATGATAGTACAGCGAAGGGGAACCAATAGTGGGATGCAGAGAGAGAGAGATGACGTCAAAGCAGTGGGCTAGAAAAACACTCTTCTCAGTAGCATTCTCAAATGGCATTTGTCAGGATCAGAGAAAAAATATGATTAATTGAGATATCAAATAATGAGATTCTGGTTAACATCTTTGCTGTGAGGATGGGCAGGCAAAGTCATACCTTAAAGGTGTCCTAAAGAAAAAATCTGTAAGAATTGCATGTGACCTGGAAGTAGGAACCTTGAGAGGTCTGAGTCAAAGATGACATCCAGGTGTGTCACCCTGACAGATGAGATGACACTATTGTCCACAGAGACCTGAAAAGAAGAGAGAAAAGAAAGCAAGTAGGTGTGGGGAGGAAGGATTTAGAGCTTTGATTTAGCCCTGTACAATTGATACCTTTTTCAGACATCTACAAAGAGAAGTCAGGGACAAAGGGCAAGATTCTAGTTTGAACAGGAGAAAGCAGGTCTGGAATGGGAAGTAGATCTGCAAGTTGTGTGCATGCTGATAGCAGGTGAATTTGTGTCTGAATGAGATGACTAAGCTGAAGATAAAGAGAAGAGAACTAAAAAAAGATTAAAAGACACAGCACTTTTTATGAACTGCAGTACTAGAGGTGCATTTTCCCTGACACAGATAGCCAATACTGAAACAGAAAACTAACACCAAAATAAATTCACAAGGGTCCAAGAATTGGGAAATCAGTTATTTCTTCTTCACTGTCTTTAACATATACTTCGACTGTTATGAGCAGAGTGGATTTCCCCTAGTAAAAGAGGGTCTCTGGACTGAGCAATTCCCACCCCGCTACAGCCAATGCCAGACCTGAAAAGGGAGAAGAAACAGAGATAACCTGCCTCAGGCAAAGAAGAACCAGCAAATGAGATGGCTGTATTGACATGATAAGAATGACGTAGCAAAAACTATCTTGAAAAATGATTGGGTAAAATGGCATTTACATTCTTTTAGATAATAGAAATCTGTGTTTTAAAGTCATGGTTCTAGGCTTTATTTACTACTCTGCAATCCTGTTTAATATTGTTAGGTTATGCAAGTGTAACCAAAGACAGAAGCTGAAGATAATAGAATTGCCTTGGTAGAACTAAATATAGAAACTGATCTGTAGAATCTGTGTAATCACAAAGAATAATGAGATACAAAGAACATGGCTGGACTGTCAAATGCACTATTATATTTGTAAGCCTGGTAGTTAGTTAAAACAGACTTTTCTTTTCCATCAAGATTTACTTTTGAAATCACTGAGTAAACATTGAATCAATGTTCAACAGCATCATTACAGACTCAGTAGGTATTGTATTGTACCATTCTGTTTACTTCTAATTCTTTTTATGTGTATACCATGCAAACCTCTGTATTCTAAATAATTTCTTTTGAGAGAAAATTATTTGTAGAATTGTAAACCTTTACTATACTTTCAAAAAATCAAACAGATACAGGGATGTCTAGAGATAAAATAAAATAATAGAAGCTACATTGAAAACCATCACAATTCAACTAAATATTTCTTGTATATTATCCAATCAGAAGTAAATGGAAAAAATATTGTTTGATCTGGAGTGGGAGTTGTTGGCAGGGAAAATATCCAGACTTGTTAAAGCAAAGAGAAAGCCTTTGAACAAAGATTGTCAATAGGGAAGTAAATAAGTAACTTAGAATCACAAAAATGGGTCCAACTTATGGATAGACATAGAGAGGTAACTTTTCCTAAAGAACTTCCATTGGGATAAAGACCATGAAGGAAGAAAAAAGAAGAGAAAAGGAATGCTTGAGAAAGTTCTGAATAACCCAAGAACACTTTGGTACTGTAGCCTATGCACAATATTTTTGAAGTTTTCTAAATGCGGGATGAAAAGGCAATATATGTTTTCCATTATGTCATGTACACTTGTCCATTTAACTGCACAAATCACATTTAGTCGCAACTGCTGTCCAAAATATTTTCTGTACTCAGTTAACGGGTTGGAAGAACACGTGGCACAAAAGTTTTGCCTTGTACCGTAATTTCCATTATGTCATGATCTTATGGTGGTGGCTATAATGGGACTAAAACAAGCTTACTCTGTTTCATGGGATTTTGTATGTAAATACCATTGTAAGATACAAGTGAGCTATTCAGTATAGTTTGATTTCTGATAGTGAAGCCAAAGTTCTATTTGTACTTCATAGCTAAGAAATTGTATTTTTTTAGCCTGATTTTGAGGATTTTGTTCAGTTCATGATGAGCGGACCATGCTATATTCTGATAGTTTCTCAAAAGCAAGCAGCTGATGATAGTGTTCCTAACTGGAAAGAGCTAAGTGAATCAGATGAGAATCCACTCGATGAGTCTGAGTCCCAAAAGCTAAGCAGGTAACTGAAAAAAATCAGATCACACTGTTGTTTCATTCTGTTATGTGATTACTAAATGATGACTCTTATAGAGAGTCACATTGTGACATTCCTTTATATGCATAGGTTTTCATCTGTATTGGATAATAAAAGTCTTCCTACATGTTACATAGGAGTCCACCACAGCTGCAGTCCCAGCACTTTTAGGGGTACAGGAATTCTCCCCTCAGCACTTTCTGAGAGAAGAGAATAACTAGGGCACCCCCTGAACTAATCTGCAGAGTAGGCTGCTGTACTGGGGGAGCACAGATACACCTAAGAGGTGTGGTAGCCTGTACAATCCTATACATTCCAGGACACAAAGACAATTCATTTTAATTAATGTGTGTTTCACCTTTGGCCCAGTCATTGTAGTCTGCTAAACAATACAATAAAGTCTTGATAATCTGAAAACTGAAGCTCTTTAAGCATCTGAAAATCAGCTTACAAATCTAATATTTGTTCTGCACAAGGAAGAATTCAGAGAATTGTGAAGTGCGTAAAGTGTCACTCAGCTAGAATGCCTTGCCAAAAATCATGGAGATTTGAATGAAGAGACAAATTTAGGCAAAGAAACTTATTGAACACAGTATTAATTTAAATATTATTTAAAAAAACACCAGTTGTTATCATTTGTCTTTTCATTTACAAATGTAGTACCCTTCCCTGGATTCATTTCTTGTACCCCAATACTATATTTGTTTTAAGAGTTACATAGTAAAGACATAGATAGCGGGATAATTATCAGCTATAAACATGTGACATTTAAAATGAATTCCTTTTACAAAGAATTCTATAGTGATGTGATTTCAGAGCTTATGCTTTTACTAACCATAAAATTGTCAGTATCAATTTTTGTTCGCTGACACACATAAAGGGATCTTTAAAGGCAGACAAATGAAAGCTTTACTAAACTATAAAAAGTTGAACACTAGTTGAAAAGCTATATTTTCAACAGGTCAATTAGAGACACATTTATATAAAAAATGTTGATATAGTGATTTAGACTTATTATTTTTCTCTTAGGTTGGGAGAATTCTTGGAAACTGAAAATATGTTAAATGTATGTGATGTCCAAGACAGTATGGAAGAGGCTAGTAGGCAACTTGCCTTCTTTTTCCCAACTTTTGGTAAAAAGAAGACGGGTCAAAATGCTGAAAGAACATTGGCTTTAATTAGACCTTCTGTCTTAAAGGAATGCAAAAGTAAGTGATGATAAATACATTTTCCATTTGCAGTAATAAAGCCATTTGATTTTGACTTAAAAAAAGCCTGATATCTTTTAATCAGATGGTTTTGTATTATTTTCTAGGTTCAGTATTTACAGTGCTGCTTATAAGAAAAATATAATGTGTTCATTCCATTCTACCTTTACAGGCTTTTCTGTGAATACTATTTTATTTCTTAGACTATTTCTTCAAAAATTGCCTTGGGAATATAATTCTGATTATGCACCTTCTAGAAAATCAGTAAGAGGTTTATTGCATTTAAAATCTATTTAAGTAAGTTTTATTTTCTCCTAGAACAATTTAGCTGGTATCTCTAACCTTCAGTGATTGAGCACTCAGTGTTCCAGGTCCAAGGCAACTTTTTTGGCAAGTCTGAATAATATCTGACACACAGATTTTCAGGACTGCTGCTTGAAAATCCTTTTTGGCATTTTCATGGTATTATTCTCTTGATCTAAAATCTAGTCCTGATTATATATTGTTTAAGAATAGTTCTGCACATTTCCAGGACCTGATTCTACCACCTTTATTCATATGAACAGTGCTTATTTTGACCCTCCCCACTTGTCTCCCCTGCAGCCTGCTCCCCCCCCACCTGTATCCCCTCCATTTCTGCCCTCACAGCTTCTGCCTAAGCCACAGCTTTTGCTCACTCGCAGTCTGTGCCCTCCCACCTGCCCCCTGCAGCCTCTGTCCTCCATGCAGCTTCTGCCTACCCTGCCCCCTGCAGCCTCTGCCTGCCCCCACTCCCCTTTGCAGCCTCTAACCAGCCCCTCCATCCCCCCACTGCACAGGGTAGCTGCAGCACCAGCTGTAGTTCCACAGATCTGTAGTCAGAACCCACCTTTTCCTACTTCTTTTCTGATTATCTTATTGAAGTGAGAACCAGTGTAAGGTCAGTATAAACTGTCTTATATGTACCCAGTCTCCAAGGCCAGTTCTATAACTTTAGCAATATTATTGCCTCCAGCAAACTCATTGAAGCTGCCCAAGTAAATAATAATTTTACTTGATACAGTAATAATAAATGACAAATATAGCTTATTTATAGACATATTAGACATTTCTGGCTGAGTCGAAGTTAGCTTCTCGCCTTTGGCTAAAAAAAAGCGTGGCCTCTTGTTTCTCTGATAAGGATAACTTGGATACTGTAGCAGTAATTCTGTTTCTGGACACAGTTAGCAAGCACACTTAAAGTTACAGTGTGCCAAACCGCACTGGCAGTAAGAAAAGCAGTTTCAGGTTCCATGAAAAATAACAATAACATTAAAATGAAAAGCTGCTATAATTAAGAACTCCCATGTTTTTCATGTTATCCTTTGCAACATATAAATAAAGTTAAGGTTAATATTTCTCCACTAGGGTATAACAAATTAGGTACCAAAATCATGATCTAGAAATCCTCAGGATGGTCTCCCTTGTGTCTGCCAGCCTTTCTTCTTAAGACAGTTTGCATATGGGAAGTTTTTTAAGCAAGGCTGATTACCAAATTATCTACACATAAGCAATCTAGCTTTCCTAGATGTTATAGGTGGTGGTATTATCAGACCCTCATTTAAAGGCTGATTTAAAGAAGGCTAAATCTATACACTTCAGAGATTTCTGGCATTGCTTCTTTTTAGAAGGGTTACCTATAATAAGCATGCCTCGTGTCTTTGGGTGTTCAAGCAACAGTTATTAGGATCATAAAAATGTTGCTACAAATTATAGTTCTTGATATTCCACTGTTAAGCTAATTATTTTGAAGGGGAAAAGTGTTACCAATGTGACTGGAAAAGCCCTGTTAGATTTTTTTCCCCACATGTATGAAAATGAAAAAAAAAATCTCAAGACAGAAATACTTCCTTTTTTAAAACAGGTACTGTTCTGCAAAAGATTAAGGATGATGGCTTTACAATAGTACTGCAGAGAGAAATCATTTTAACAGAAGAACAAGCACGAGAGTTTTACAAAGAGCATGAAAACAAAGATTATTTCCCAGCACTTCTAGAACAAATGACCAGGTATTCTTTGAAAACCAACAAATTTGAACATTCACAGGTACATTAGATAAAGAGAAAGATTATGCAGATTGATTAGATCGATACCCTACATATCTAAATGAAGTGTAAGGAAGCCATTGTCAGAACTCCCATTGACTTCAGAGAGGCTGTCATGTCATGTCAGTAAATCTACAGCTTACCTTACATTAAATATTCAGTATTCTTTTCCATTTAAATTACCTTCACTCACTGACGAGAAAAATGTAATGTTTCACTAGCACTTCACCTGTTCAAGTGACAATTGGATTCAGAATCTCTGATATCAAAGTCCTTTTTCCCTCACAAATTTGAATCCTTTCATCAGTCATAATTTAGGGTTTTTAAGACTGTTTATAACATTAATCTTCTTACTTCACAGTGGTCCAACTCTTGCTCTTGCATTAGTACGAGAAAATGCTGTACAACGCTGGAGAGATCTGCTTGGCCCAAAGACTCTTGAAGAAGCTAAGGAGAAGTGTCCAACCAGGTAATATTTGTAATAGCTATGCATTATTCATAATATACAAAACATGCATGTAAAATTCATCTAAATGAATAATACATAGTAAATAGTGTAACTATAGTGCCATCATTTGGGAAGTCAGATCTTTCTACAAATT
>NW_017728886.1:88452978-88556570 GCF_001723895.1 Crocodylus porosus
ATATTATTGCCTCCAGCAAACTCATTGAAGCTGCCCAAGTAAATAATAATTTTACTTGATACAGTAATAATAAATGACAAATATAGCTTATTTATAGACATATTAGACATTTCTGGCTGAGTCGAAGTTAGCTTCTCGCCTTTGGCTAAAAAAAAGCGTGGCCTCTTGTTTCTCTGATAAGGATAACTTGGATACTGTAGCAGTAATTCTGTTTCTGGACACAGTTAGCAAGCACACTTAAAGTTACAGTGTGCCAAACCGCACTGGCAGTAAGAAAAGCAGTTTCAGGTTCCATGAAAAATAACAATAACATTAAAATGAAAAGCTGCTATAATTAAGAACTCCCATGTTTTTCATGTTATCCTTTGCAACATATAAATAAAGTTAAGGTTAATATTTCTCCACTAGGGTATAACAAATTAGGTACCAAAATCATGATCTAGAAATCCTCAGGATGGTCTCCCTTGTGTCTGCCAGCCTTTCTTCTTAAGACAGTTTGCATATGGGAAGTTTTTTAAGCAAGGCTGATTACCAAATTATCTACACATAAGCAATCTAGCTTTCCTAGATGTTATAGGTGGTGGTATTATCAGACCCTCATTTAAAGGCTGATTTAAAGAAGGCTAAATCTATACACTTCAGAGATTTCTGGCATTGCTTCTTTTTAGAAGGGTTACCTATAATAAGCATGCCTCGTGTCTTTGGGTGTTCAAGCAACAGTTATTAGGATCATAAAAATGTTGCTACAAATTATAGTTCTTGATATTCCACTGTTAAGCTAATTATTTTGAAGGGGAAAAGTGTTACCAATGTGACTGGAAAAGCCCTGTTAGATTTTTTTCCCCACATGTATGAAAATGAAAAAAAAAATCTCAAGACAGAAATACTTCCTTTTTTAAAACAGGTACTGTTCTGCAAAAGATTAAGGATGATGGCTTTACAATAGTACTGCAGAGAGAAATCATTTTAACAGAAGAACAAGCACGAGAGTTTTACAAAGAGCATGAAAACAAAGATTATTTCCCAGCACTTCTAGAACAAATGACCAGGTATTCTTTGAAAACCAACAAATTTGAACATTCACAGGTACATTAGATAAAGAGAAAGATTATGCAGATTGATTAGATCGATACCCTACATATCTAAATGAAGTGTAAGGAAGCCATTGTCAGAACTCCCATTGACTTCAGAGAGGCTGTCATGTCATGTCAGTAAATCTACAGCTTACCTTACATTAAATATTCAGTATTCTTTTCCATTTAAATTACCTTCACTCACTGACGAGAAAAATGTAATGTTTCACTAGCACTTCACCTGTTCAAGTGACAATTGGATTCAGAATCTCTGATATCAAAGTCCTTTTTCCCTCACAAATTTGAATCCTTTCATCAGTCATAATTTAGGGTTTTTAAGACTGTTTATAACATTAATCTTCTTACTTCACAGTGGTCCAACTCTTGCTCTTGCATTAGTACGAGAAAATGCTGTACAACGCTGGAGAGATCTGCTTGGCCCAAAGACTCTTGAAGAAGCTAAGGAGAAGTGTCCAACCAGGTAATATTTGTAATAGCTATGCATTATTCATAATATACAAAACATGCATGTAAAATTCATCTAAATGAATAATACATAGTAAATAGTGTAACTATAGTGCCATCATTTGGGAAGTCAGATCTTTCTACAAATTGTTACAATTTTATTGGATTATAGATTATAATGTAGACAGGAACAACTAGATTTTTTAAAACCTAGTTAATAAATATTGCTGAAAGTTCAGTGTAAAATATGTTGTTTGGGGTGTTTTGAAGAAAAGAAAAGGATTGTTTGTACCATAGGAACAGACGGATGGCATTTCCTGGGTCACTGAGTCCAGTCATCTGCGTTCGCAGGCAAACATTGTTCAAACATTACTAAAAATTGCCCTTTCAAACTTCAAGCATCACAGCTAAAAGGCACAAAACTCTAAGAACACCCTACCAGCCTCAGGTAAAAGCAGAGACAGGGGCACAGCCAAATGGGGGAGAAGTAATTGGTTAACTTATACTCAGAGAATTACAGGAAAAACCACATTCTACCCTGAAGAGGAAGGCAAAACCTTTGCAGTCCTTACCAGTCTGATGTAGGGGAGAAATTCATTTCTGCCCCCAAATCTGATGTTTGGTTTGACCATGAGCAGGGAAGCAAGATGACAGACCTGATTAATTTCTATAATTTGCAGAATTAGCTGATGATTATTTTCTGTGAGAGTGAATTACTTGATATTACTCTAAGACTCTTACTCAGATGATATATGTGTTTAAAACAGTTTTATTTACTCTCTTTGTAGAATAGACTCCAGTGTCCTAATAATATTTGGGTAATTTTTGTGTCAGTACAGTGATTATTTATGAACAAATTTCTATTTTTTATAAACAAATATGCTGGCTTTACCTATTTAGGATAAGATTGATAATGTTGAATAGTTGTAGTAGTATTAATATTTGACATCTATTACACTATTACTGTTTATCATTAGGTAAAACCTTATTAGCTTTTCACCTTATAGGAGTTAGTGAACAGTTTAATGGTTTCAGTAATGATTTATAGTTGAAATTAGATAAAACTGCAGTAAACCTTTAAAGTCCAATGTCTTAGTTAAACAGGATCAAAAATATTCCACAGTGAGAAGTTGACTACTTTCTGATAACAGCAGAAAACTTAAGGTAGAACTTTCAAAAGTTCCTCCTAAATCTACTGAAGCCAAAATATTAATTTAAAATGTATTGATTCATCTCAAAGGTTTTGTGAGTACCCATTCCATCTTCATTGTCCACCTCAAAAAATAATATAATTTGGGTGATTTTCAGGGTTAGAATTAATCCAATGTACATTTTCAGACTGCTACATCATTGAATTTATTTGCTGTCTTACTTGCTAGTTTACGTGCACAGTATGCAATAGACAATGTACCTCTCAATCAGCTGCATGGCAGCTCTTCACCTGATCAAGCTCAGAAGGAATTAGAGTTCTTCTTCCCTATGGAACACACTTTGGCAGTGATAAAACCCTCTGCTCTTAAGGAACATAAAGGTAAACTTTCTAAAACATGTAGAACATGCTTGTGCTTTTCATTCCTGAAAAATATTATCAATGTATAATTTGGAATAAACTGTATCAAATGCATTCTTTTTATTTCCTGAATACTTTCACTGTGCTTAGTCCCATTCTGCAGGGCTTAGTAAATCCTGAATCAGGCTTATAAAGGATATTTTATTAGGGAAATATTCTGTGGTTCCTTCTCACTTCGTGGAGCTGGTGGTGAGCTAGGCCAGGATCAAAATGTCTTTGTGCCTCAAGTTGGGTATTGCCTTGTCTAATTTTTGAGCATCTGCCCCAGGAGGGCAATTCAGAATGATTCAGTAGGGGTTCAAGGATCCTCCTACAGTCAAATGCAAGGCTTTAAAGGTGCCTAAATTACTTTCATAGGCAATGGGGAGATTTGGCACCTCCAAATGATTATTCAGAGGTCCTGGACCTAGAGAGAGCCAATAGGAGTTTGTTTTTACTGCCCTGCTTATTAAGCACCTGGATAACAGCGTCTATTAAGCATCTCTGCTAACTTGCCATTTACATTTAGTGTCACTTCTGAGATAGCCATGTAATGGGTTTCTGAAGAGAAGCTCTTGGGGAAGCCCAACTTTTGCCCAAAAGCTTAATGGCTAGAGTACTCAGAAGAGGGTCACCTGGATTCTAGATCCCATTCATCATGATTAAATCAAGGGTGTCAAAGATACAGTCTGTAGGCCAGATTTTGCCTGTGGAGGCCCATGATTCAGCCTGCAAAGCAGGACTGGACTGACCCAGAGTGCTGCTAGCCTTATGTGCTGTGTGTAGTGCACATGCTAATTGCAACCACATGCACACAGTCTGTGCCACATTATCGTCTTGCACTGCATGCAGCATGCAGGGCTGAGGCAAGGACTTTGTGGCAAGTGTGGGGTAGTCTCAGTCATGTACTGCCTCCACCAAATTGGCCCTGTGCACTGGATCCCTATGTACTAAGTTCAACCCACAGATTGGGCCTGCACCCTTCATCCACCATGAGGGGCCAGGTGAGTTTGATACCTCTGATTTTAAACCCACCTCCCATTTCCTGGCCCTAGCTGTTCAATAAACTGTGAGGACATTGCCCACCTCTCTTGTGGAAAATAGGCCACCAGGAAATCAAACATATAACAGTCCTGAGGACTAAAGGAGAAAAAGCAAGAGAGAGTCTGTCCATGTAGCCTAGTGGTTACAGCATTCCCTGGAAGGAGGATAATCGTACATTATCATCCCTGCTGCTAAGACTCGGTGCTTTTGCCACTGGACAGGTGTTGGTTAAAAAAACTTAAATAAAACCTGGCAATAGAAACTGAATTCTTCTCCAAGTTGTGGTCCTAGAGGAGGGCTACCATCATCACCACTGGTTTTGAACTGAATTTAGTACTTCTTGTGTTAGAGTGGGGATTTCTGCCTATTAACAGAGGCCTTTTCCAGAAACATGAGTGGAATTTAGTTGCCTGGGCTCCTAATGGGTTTTATGACTGCTTTATTATAATAGCTGCAGTGGTTATTTGATTTTAAATTACCCCATTGTCTTTGACTCTCTCTTTTCCTTGTTTGGAATAGTCCATAAATATCTTACCAAGTCAGCTGATGTGTGCAATGTCACATTCTAACTATCCAATCAGAAATAACAATATGAATTTTCATGTTCTTGATAAACGTAATTTAGACTTTTTTGTCACTTCTATGGAAATGGATTATGACAACTTTAATTAAAATAATTTATTGTTGGTTTTAGAATATATTAATCCATTCAGCATATTGCTTATGATTAAGATTTTTTCAGGTTATAATTTCTACATATACTTTAAAGAATAACTATTTCAAATAATGAAAATTTTTTTTTTCCTCCTAGATGACATAATTCAGGAAGTTACAAATGCTGGATTTATTGTATCGGAGATGAAGGAAATGTGTTTTACTCATGAAATGGCAGAACAGTTTTATAAAAATCATGAAGGGAAACCTTTTTTTGATCAGTTAGTGAATTATATGTCTGAGTAAGTGTCTAATTGACAATATCATGTCACACAAATGTAGCAGTACAGTTTTTGAATTTATAAAACAAACGAAGTTTTTACTACTTTTAGGAAGTAAACTATAACAAAATGTAGGGAGGCCTTCAGAAGTCCAGACTACTTTGTCATTTTCTATGGCAAATATAGTTTAAATGTCAATGGTTACAAGCTCACTATTTCTTACCTTTTTAGAAGAGTATTCTTTTTCTGAACTGAATTTACACCTGCAAAAATCTCTGACTGACAGCCTATGAGTTCTGTTAAACTGAGTTGTAACTACTTTTTTTTTAATTTGCTCTTCAAAAAGAGAGGATCCCAACTGCCGCTATGTCTTTTTCTTTATGGACCTTAGACCAAATGATTTATCATAGCACATATTATGGTAACTAATGATGAAACTGAAGTTATGGTCTTAGGGTAGCTGGGATACAAGTTCAATAAACGGATTTAATCTAAATCACTTAAATTTGATACTGCATCCATCCAAGTTTATCTAAACCAGTTTCCGCCATTTTGAAAGCAATTTATATTCACTGAACTTCTGTTGTGTTACAGATTTGAATTGTATTCAGATCACTTATACTGGTGTATGTGTAATTTCTGTCCCTAAAAGGTCATGCAGGGACACACACAGAAATGTAACTATCTTGTTATGCTATGTGTATGTTGGAGTCTTTTGATAACTTCCATTCCCCAACTCACACAGCTCATTTTCACCCACCTCCAAGGTCAAACAAATGATTCCTGACGTAAAGAAGAAACTTTTCCCAGGAGTTAAATTCAGCCCACTATTCAGCACAGACATCAGTATTATAATCTGCTTTGTAGTTCCAAAAGTCTAAATTTGCTTATGATCTTTAAATATCTTAATTTTTTACAGAGGTCCATCAATGGTAATGATCCTATCTAAGGAAAATGCTGTGGAGGAGTGGAGGCAATTAATGGGTCCAGTTGATCCGGAAGCGGCAAAAATGTGTTCTCCTAATTCAATTCGAGCACAGTTTGCACAAGATATTTTGCGTAATGCAGTTCATGGATCGTCCAATAAGGAACATGCGTTGAAGAGCATTGAATATGTATTTGGAGAAATTAATTCGGAAAACCTAAGTCACAAATAAGATACAGTTTAACAGTTAAAATTTATACCATAAGACAGTTATTTCCAGAGATATATCTGTGTTTATGCTATATAAAAGACACTAATAAAATGATTTCTCCTTATTAAAATATTTTGTTACCAATTAGTAACATTAGAGGGTACAAATAAAATATTTATTAGAATATTAATCACAGAATCATAGAAGTAGGGTCGGAAGGGACCTTGTAGATCTTCAAGTCTGACCCCCTGCCTGGACAGGAGAAAAAACTGGGCTCAAATGATCCCAGCTAGATAGGCATGAAGCCTCCTCTTAAAGACCCCCAGGGTAGGAGCCAGCACCACTTCCCTTGGATCTTGGTTCCAGATCCTAGCTGCCCTGACTGTGAAGTAGTTCTTACAGATGTCTAATCTAAACCTACTCTCCAACAACTTGCGGTCATTATTCCTTGTTATGCCAGGGGTCACTAGGGGAAACAAGGTATCTCCCAAACCCTTCTGGTCCCCCCTAGTGAGTTTATAGATGGTCACCACGTCCCCCCTCAGCCTTCTCTTGTGAAGGCTGAACAGGTTCAGGTCCCGCAGTCCCACATTTCCCAGTGCTTTCTTCATCCTCCCTATATATTTGAAAAAGGACTTTTTATTATCTTTGATTTTGGACGTAAGTCCTAGCTCTATGTCCGCCTTAGCTTTCCTGACAGCCCCCACCCCCAGCTTTCCTTACAGCTCCCCGTTAATGTTGGTAACAATTGTAATGGTTACGTTTGAGAAATAATCTTCATTATAGCCCTTTAATTAATAGGCTTGCAGCTTTCTAAAATTTATACATAAGGACAGAAATTTGCAGTTTAATCTTTGTCAGGGGTATTACCTCTTTCATTGAATGCATATTTTGTATCTTTTGATAGAGTAAGTATAGTATGAACTATCATTTGAGCTTGAGAATTGACATGAATAATTTTAGTGCTGCCTGTTGCAAGTTCCCTTTTTGTGAACCTCATTTCATGTATTTATGAGTATAGGCATGAAAATATTAAGTTTAGTGGTTAATGTCTTCACTCAGTACATTTAATAGAATGGCAAGAAGCTGATTTTTGTTTCTCATTTAAATTGTCCCAGAGTTGGTCAGACTGGAATGCAGCAAGTTTACACAACCTTCTGGGGGTTTTCTAAATTCTTATAGTTGTATAAATCAGCATCAAGTTGTGGCCCTATCTGTGCGCTAGGAAATATGGCTGTAAACTGGATTGTGAATGAGTGTTGATATTTCTCTTAAAATACATGGGAAAGGAATCAAAATTTTCGTTAAAAAAACCCTCCAGTTTTATGTGTTGAGCTCATGACTGTGTCCTAAGCCCTAGGAATTATATTTCTGTTCATCTACGTATATTCCTTGAGAAATAAATATAATTTAAAAATAATATATATATATTTAAAAAGCAGTCACAGATAGTTGGAGAGAATACCTGTTCTTACAAACTGAAATACAAGGGAATATTCTGTTCAACAATATGCTAAATATTCTTCCATCTCAATATGTCATGCTTCTTCTTTCAGACTAGACTGTGTCCGTCTATTAACATTCCTCCAACATGGTAATTAAAATGCATAATACAGATTTCTCATGAATCCTATACTATACCACAAAATCTTAACACTGACCTCAGTATGCTTGTCTGTCAAGCACTATGATTATGGAGAGCAAGGAATATGAAGCTCAAAGTTCATGCAGTAGCCTTTAAAACATACTTTATTTGGGTGCCACAAAGCTAGTGGATCCAAAGCATGTTGCAGTGGAAGGCAGTGTTCAAGAAAGGAGCATGATATTGTTGGCTACAAAGGAACAACTCACAGGATCGTAATAAATTCTAGTTTATTGGACAGGATGTGAAGTTACCAAATCATAAATGCAAACTTTGATTTATGGGTGGGACTGGTCACCTTAGCGCACGCATGTGCACTCATTTAAAACCATGTAGTATAGTGTATGATTATAGTGGTGATTGTGAGAGCACTGGTGTCAGTATATTTATCTGTCTGAGGCCCTAGAGTCTGCCATTGATGGTCAGCTTCCTTCAAGGTGATGTCTTCTCCAGAAGGGGTTCACCTGCTTGTCCTTCTGTCTTGGTAGGTCAGGTGCTGGATGAGAGAGCACTGAGGGTCACGCTTCACTGCTTTTTATCCCTTTCTGACAGACTTGTGTGATACCTTAGCATCATCTTGGCTGTCCAATCTGGAGGTCATGGTCCCACATGGGTTTTGAGTAGTACATGACAGCTGTTAGTCACAGGGGTCTCTGCCTGCTGGTACCTGAAGTTTTGGGAGTCCACTCTTGACTTCTTTGCTTAATGGTTGCTATAGGAATAGTCAATAGGATGGGTGCTTAGTTCCAGGAATCAGTTCCTTGGCTTGATTAGCTTAAATGGCTTGTAGAATAGAGTTTTGTAATGGTAAGTTCCTCTGGCTAGGCTATTGTCAATTAACAGCCAGAGGTATTTGGTTTGTGGTTCACATTCACATTAATTCAAGGGACTGCCTGATATAGCAGATTTTATCACTTTACAATTACAATTTCAATGCAGTTTTTAACAGTGGTCCAGGGTATAACTTCATTCTACAGGGAGTACATTCCTTAAGGTTTTAAAAGTATCAAATACAAAATGCCAAGGTAAAGATGAGACATATAAAAATGCACCATGAGAAATATATAAAAATGCAATGTTAGGTAGTGAAGATAAAAGGTTATTGGGGACAGTAAGTGAGATTAGTACCACGGTATATTTAGTCTTTGAAGTAGATATTTTAGTTCTTTTGTTTTCTTTAGTAACAGCTTAAATGGGGTAGATGTAGTTTCTAGGTTTCTCCTACAGAAAGCCACTTCAGCTTCCTGGCTTGCTCTGAGTCTTGCTACACCCATGGAATAAGTGTGCTAGGTCTCTGCCAATACTTAGAAGGAAAAAGAAATGCATAAAATGGGGGTGGAGTGGGTGCAGGCAAGAAAGGGCTTCTGTTATATCAATGTCCAGAAGCGGAATACACAAATGGGGCTTTCTGCTACAATATTGCCACCTGGAAATATATTGATTCATCGTATTTCCTTCTCTTTGGCTTTAGTCTGCCCTGTTCTGGAAAGGAATCCTTTTTGGATGCTGGGGTCACAGTTTGCACATGAATACACGCACACCTATACACATGCATACTCATTCTTTGTCTATATGTGGGGGATCAAGCCTATTACATTTTGTTTTTGCTTGGTTACACTAAAATAAATATTAAGTGGAAGCAGAATTTGCTAATATAGCACTAAACCTTTGGAAAGGATTATTTTATGACAATACAGATATGATTAATAATGTGAAATAGATGTATACATATGTGAATCTTCTTTAGCTATTGGAAAGCTGCTAACAAAATAATGACTGTTTGATATACAAGGCTTTGAATGCTGTGGTATATTTTATTGCCGCTGTCTCAGAAGTTTCAGTTAGCTCTAGCTGTTTCATAGATCTGCCTGGTTAAGTGTGATGTAATTTTATTTACTATGCTATTATTTGCTTAACCTTGATACCTTAAAGGCCATTACATCACTCATGGCCTCATAATTCAGATATACGCAATCTGTCCTGAAGAAAAATATGGCTACTTTTTTCCAATAGGAGATTTTAAAACTTTAGCTGTGCATGGATTGCACAACTTGTGGCCTATGTTCTTTAACACTTTTGAACAAGTTCTTATGTGTTTAATTAAGATGCCAGTTGTTTTACCATTCCTGTGGAGGAGATTATAAGGTTCTTATTGCTGAAATGTTATAATTAGATCTATAAAGCTTATTTATGTATGTTGCCCAAATATTATGAATATAAAGCTGAACTGTGAAAACACATGCCATTTATTACAGCTATATACCTTGATTAATTACCTTCTTGAACTTGTCTTCTTTTAGCAATTGAGACCTTACTTCTAAATAAGAGAATGTAATTTTGGTGACAGTTGATTACTTAAACATTGTGTAGTCCTGTATAGATTAAGATGTTGCTAAGATTTATAATAAAGAACTAGAAGTTGTACCAGAAATGGCAAATGAAAATTATGAGTAACATATGTCAATTTTTGCTTGTAGCGTGAGACATACAGAACCACAGAGTAAATGTGCATGTGTTCATCAAACATGTACATATTTTGTTGTTTACAACTCTTACGAAATGTTAATCAAAGATTAAGAATATATCAAAATCTCTTGCAATAATATAGGCAACTGAGATTTTAAAAACCTCAAAATAGCAACTATTTTAATAGAATTGCAATAGATGATGGTAAAGAAGGAAAACTATATACAGCATGGAAAACAATGGCAGTTGTGTTAATAGAATAAAAACATTACCAAAGAGATTGTCAAGTTAAGCCTAACTGTACCAGTTGATACCATACATAGTGTAGTAGCTTGGCCTCTTCACAACTAGTTACAATCCTTGTGAAAGAGCCAGGGAATTAGTTTTTAAGATTACACTATAAATAAACTCACTTTCTTTGGAATAAAGGTATTTTCCCTTTCTGAGATGGCTTGTAAGATATTTATTGACTTTTCTTGACCATTTATAATAAAATATATCACTATCAAAACAAAAAGATGCATCTTGAAATGTGTTTCTCCCCTTATGGACCTTTTGTTTTACCAAAAGAGAAGATGTATTTTAGCTGGATTGTTGCCAAATATCAGTAAATATGTTTGCTACCTAATATGTGCTCAAGTATCTCACAAACTAAGTGTTTCAAAAAAACTTATAAAAAGCCAAATCCAGTGGGATGAAATGAAATGTTTGATAGGTCACTGTGATGTGATGAAAAGAGAGATATGAACTGTTCATAAAATATTAGGTAACTTTATAAAAAGACATATTCCAGTAAGGAGCAGGTAAAACCAGCAAGTTCTGTCGTCCTGTGCCACTTCATTGGTTTCCCTTGTCTTCTGTCCACCAATCAGGATCATCAGCTAAAAATTCAAGGACATCTATTCCATTTTTCCAGGATTAACTATGACTAAGTAGCTCCCTTTCTCCTGTACTCTGACCTCTTCCATGGTAGTGGTGGTGCCCTTTCCATGTCATTAAGCTGATATCTTCATCACAATATAACCATAGGTGGCCTAAATGATTAAGACCAGGACATATCTGGACATCTCTTGATGATTATAGGATGCATCTATACATTGCCCTATGATGATGTAGCAAATTACTGTGTCTTTGTACGGTGCACTATGGCAACATAGCAATCATATGGGTCTACACGTGATTGGCAGCTATGTCGCTGTAGTGGTTCACTCCCCCATTTTAGCATACCGCTACAGAAATGTAGTGATGAAATTTAACCACGCACAGTGCACATGGAGCAGTATGGGCAGTTAATGCACCGTGCTTTAGTACTAGCAAAAGGAAGTACTAAAGCTCAGCACTGTAGCAACATCGCATTATGGCAACATGTAGATGAAAGATGGTAGGAGATGTTACATGGAGGCTTTAGGATGTATTTGGGATCTGGTCTTAGCATTCTTGTCCAAAAGAGAGATGTTCTCTTTTCCAAATTGTTTCCTTTTGTGGATTTTGCTCCCAGTATAGCCAGACAAAGGAGCTGATAAGAAAAGTCATACTAAACAAACTTCTCCCAGAACATGTCTTCATGTCTCGCAAGGATGTTCAGATTCCCATCTCCAACAGAGATCAGATTTCTCACATTTGGTCTTAAAAGCAATTAAAAGGAATTATAAATAAACATGCAGTATCAGTATGACATCTGTAATCTTTTCTATAGAAACAAGATTTTTCTCAAATCAAAACAATTTTTCCTTTGTGCCAAACTGTATTTATAGATTTGATTCCTATTCATCTATGCAAATTAATTGGATCGGAGATGGCTTTCCTGAAAATCTGTTAGAGCAGTGGTTTTCAAACTGGGGCATGTTTACCTCCAGGGGTACATGACACTTTGCCAAGAAGTATGTACCTAAATTTTAATAATGATGGTGAAACTTCCGATTGGCCGATATGTGGTGAGTAATAGCATTGTTGGGTGTTGACACTAGTGAACATGCCAAGATGTATTGGGTATAGGAAGTATGAGCAGCAGTATTGAAAAAGAATATGAGGCCAGAAAAGCTTGACAGTTAATGGAACCATTCTAAGATGTATTTGCATTTATGTTTGACTGCTAAGCACAATCATATTAAGATTACAAGTCAATTATGTGTAGTTATGGGTAAATATTTTTCAGGTTTCATATTTTTGGAATTCAGGTTACGATGTTGGTTTGAAATAATTTTACAGCAATTTGGGGTTATTTTGTATTTTGAATCTTATTTTAGTTAGTTAACTGGATGATTGAATGAAAAGAACAAAACCAAACAAAATAATTTTTGTGAATTTTGTGAATTTAGTTAGTACAGTGACTCCAGTCATTTGGTTAATTTTGCAGACAAGTTCATAGATTGATCTGTGATCCATATGTCCCTCTCTTAGTATACTGATTACTGTACACACGTGGGTGGTAGTAAGAGACTCCCTGGGAACATTCTTCAATAAGCCTGTCCACTTTTAATTTTATAGAAATAAAACACTAGACATTCACACAGCAGTAGCTATATAGCCAGAAATTACTACCTGTACCAGTTAGTTTGGCCCAATACTTTTTGTAGCACTAACAGAGACTTCTGTCTATCATCATATAAACTAGCGGGGGCCAGTCTTCTGGGCAAACATGCCACAAATTAGCTCAACTCCTTGCCTGAGTGCCACTCCAATCCCTTTTCCTCTGCAATCTGCTGCTTTGCTTTTTGCTTCCTGCCTTGTGCTCCGTCTGATCTGATGATCTGCTTTCTGTTCCCTACCCTGTCTGCTAGTGTGCTACCTTTTCCCTCCCCAGTCTGCCACATGCCACACGCGCGCGCTGCCCATGCCACTTGTGGCACCTATGCCACAGGTTGGCCATCTATGGTATAAACTATGAGTCCAAGAAATTGGAACATTGTGCTACTCTGCCTTATTCTGTCAGTAAACTGTGTGTATATGGATTTCTTATATCAATACTCCTAGTAACAGCAAGCAGAGAATCTGTTCTACGTGTGACTGTAGCAATGAATAAACTGTGTAAACCTTGGCCAAGTAACATTTTGTCAGATTTGTGAATTTGCTGTTCCTTGAGGTCTGAATCTGTATTTAGGCAACTAAATCAACACTCATAAAATAATGCATAAAATATTACAATATTGCAATATTGCATAAAATAATTACTGAGGTCCTTAACTCTCAGAACTGAATTTTTTGAAAATTGATGTTTAAACTTTTCATACTTCAGTTTCTTGTTTAGCTAATATGGATAATATCATAATACTTCTTACCCCTTTTGTGGAGTATTGCAAGTGAGCCACAAACTTACAGTTTTAAATTATTCTAAAATAGAAACCTTTGTATTACTGCTAAATATTATTAGTTGCTTCATAAAAATTAGAGATGAAAACAAACATTATGTCATCTAGTCCAACTCCTCTTTTTGTACACAGTTGTTCCTTATGGGATATTATCTATTGCTTTTTGTAGTGCTGTCCTTCTGTCACAAACATTTTTACCAAAGATATTTCTAATTGTAAGGATTACGAAAGTGAAATTTTAGTCAACGTTAAAAGTGCATAAGATACACGCATGGGACTATCTATAGAAAAATACAAAAACACTAGGATCGGTGCATCAACATTTATTCCCATACAGTGGAATGCTGAATGATGGTAATGTACAGTATGAAGGAACGGTGCAAATTCTATGTAGAAACTTTTTTACACTTTTTCTTTAATATCAAAAAAGCTATTGATAAAAGTTTGATTTTAACAGATATAAAATAATATGTTCTGCTGCTATCATTTCTAAATAGCTGTTCCAGCAGTTTCATTCAACAAACAACACACTATATGCTCACAATAAAGCTTGTTAAAGTGAAGTAACAATGTCAAAATTTGCCATTTCAACAATGTAACATTAAGACTATTAAAAGTCCTTTTTAATTGTTAAACATATACTAATTTACTCGGTTTTTGTAGGGCTTAATTTGTGAATAGTATGAAAATTTAGAACTCCAATACACAGTAAAATATTTTAGTTTTTATAAAATATTGTAATTTTGCTTTATGTTTATTTGAGTCAACATTTTCAAATTCAGACAGTGAATTTATTACTCACTTATAGTGAAATCCTGCTGTCTTGATGTCAATGAGAGTTTTGCCATAAACTTCATTGGTTCAAGATTTCAGCCATAATCTATATTTAGGCATCTACCTGTTTGACCTGATTTTTCAGAGATAATGAACACACCCAGTTCCCAATTAAATCCATTGAAGTTTTATTTTACAAGAGTCCAAGAGTCTAATGTGGATTTAGGACCAATTTTTTAGATATTCCATAGTAATGTACTCCCATATTTAAACAACTGATGGCAGGAGTCGGCTGAATTAAGATGCTTATACTTCAACATTATGGCTAGAGTTTGTCATTGCTTCATTTCTATAGGTGTGTCCACATCTATTGCAGGTGGAAACTACACACATAAAAGCCTACAAATGTTAATGTGCCTGCCAGCAAGCAAAGTGAACCTATTGCATTGGCATTTTGATGCATGGCTATGAAAATAAATGGTCTAGTTGGGTATTATTTGATTGGCTTGGGCATCTTGCCTTTGTTGTATACTAAATTATACCTAGGGGTTTTTTTTTTTCTTTTTGGTTAAGAAGTCTAGTAGGTGTTGGGTACTCTTGACACCAAGAGTTCTTAAACTGTCCAACCATAAAGTGGTTTAATATTTTTCAGTATTATATTGCATGTTGTATTTACAGCCATCCTTCTGAAATGCATCTGTCTCCTTGATTCAGTCATTTAACTGATTTTTTTCCTAAGGAAATTATGCCTTCTCTTTCAAAATGCTGGTGGTAGTGTTAGAACATTTTGTATTAACAAATTAACACAACCAATTCTTTCCTTGTATATACACACACAATTCTTATTAGTATTATTTCAGTAATTTAGACCAACATGCTAGTTTTGGCATGATAAAACATGTTATTTAGGTTAACCTTAAAGCTTGCCTGCTTGCTTGTTTGTAGAATAGTGTTTTTGTTATTATTGTTATTCTTTAAAAACAAAAACTCAGAAATATCAGGAATGTCAAGTCTGGTCTGTCTTGGGTTTTTTTGCCAGAAAAAAGTATGAGTCTCTTAAGATGTGTAGTGTGAACTCTCATAACTTAAACAGGTCAGGAGTATTGAGCCTTTAACAAAAACATTTTTTCAGCCAAATCTTCATTGTGCAATAGAGTTAAATGAGTATTAACAAACAAAACTGCCCTAATTGTACTAGGTTGAGCCAAGAAGAATGCAAGCAGGAGCAGTATACATTGTAGCTCAGAGTTGTGCCAGTATAATTTATACTCTATTTACTACTTAAAGTCCTGCTCTGGCAAAGAATTTAACCAGTACTTAATTAAATTTGCCTAGAATTTAACCAATACAGAACATTTATCAAAGAAGATTGCCTTCCAGTTTTGCAGAGTTCTACTTAGTAGCTAATTGAGGGGCTTAAGAATAGGAACAAGCAAGCAATTTTCATTTTCTTCTGTGATCAGAGCAAGACTTAAAATCAGATCTCTGGTGGTAAAAAAAAATTCTTAAATAGCAGGGCTATAGAGTAGTTGTGGGCAATGTTTAGAATTGCATGTTTTCCTTCCTATGTTTTAAAATCACTTTTCATAGAAGAGCCCATTCCAGCAAATGGCAAATGTGAATGTCATATTTGAACATTCTACTGTTCTGCTTCACTTTAATTTGTTCTTAAAAAACATTGATTTTCAACTAGATGTTTAAATATAAATTTTATAACGACAGAAGCCAGCCTGAAGTATGATAAAAATTACATTTGATTTCAACATGCTTTTGCTACACAGACACACACAATTCAAATACTAACAGTGTAAGCATATTTCTTGTGCACGCAGAAAAAATCATAATGCATATCCAGATGCTTATTGGTAAATTATGCATTCAAATACTCTGAGAAAGATAAACTTGATCAATCAGCTTTAAGACGCCTACACGTTAGTGCAAACCTATACTCTATGGCTTGCAGTGGCTTTAAATGAAAAGCAAACTTGGAAAATTAAAGTGCAGCAAAAATGTCTATGCAGAATACTGCAGTGTATTTTTAGGCTGATGAGTTCTGAGATAATACACTTGCCACTCAAGCCAGCTTGTGATCTTCATCATGCAAGAAAGTCTTTCCTCTAGGAAATGTATTGCTCATACTTTTTTAGGGGTTGGTTCTTTCTGGTCATTTCTAATTTTATTGGTCTTTTTGGGGACCCCAAGCACTGGGCTAGTGATTTTGGTGGCGAGTTTTGGTGGACCACTCCGACCGCTGCGTCCAGCATTTTGATTTTTATTCTGGGATGTTCGCAGCTTTTGTTCTTGCAGTCTCTGTTCCCACCTCTAGAGAAATAATTTCAAGACAAAATGCTGAGTTAGAGAAAAATGTCACAATATAAAGCTATGGATAAAAAATAAGTTCAACTGTTGATACTAAAGCTGCTTCAAGAACTTAGTAGTTTACTCACCACTGCTTACAATATATCACCACTGTCAAAAGTAAAGGTTCTGATCCCAGGTTCCTTGCACTTTGCAAGTTACCACTGATTTCAGTGATGCCCGCTTAAGAGTTAAATGAAATCAGTGGGACTTCCCTAAACATAAGAATCTGGGTGTACAGACCTCTTTGGAGGACCAATTGACTTACACTAACCAATTGATTATTTGCTTTATAGAATATATGAGATAGTGGTTATGCTAAGCAAGGCCTAGCATAATTAACAACGCACTGAAACTCCCAGAATGCTTCAAGGAGGTTGAGAAGTCAGCGACTGACATTCTGATAATCACCATCTGACCCTTGAATAGGAATGCTGACTTTATGCTAAAAATTGCAAGCGAGCAGCTTTTTTGTTGATGGAAACCGCATGGCTGAACCGCAAAAATAAAAATTAACTTTGTGTTATGCAAGCAGAGTCTGGAAAATATTATAGTTAGGTCATTAGAAATTAACATGAGAAGTGTAAAGATTATAATAAAGAGAGTATCACCTGATATTATAATATAGATAAGTTAACTAAATAACCAATAGAAGTAAGAATTAGAAATGTATATGTATACATTATCATATATAAGTAATAGTAAAGTTATGTTAGATGCCTCACTGTCAGAGTGTGGACAGTTTTGTATCTTTTATCTAAAAAAAGATAAGGGACTCCTTTTAAATGAGCTGTTCACCAGTTCTGAGACTACTGAATCAGGCAGCCGCACCTAGCCTCCGGGTTAGAAAGCCAGGGCTTGATTTGGGAACCTCGTGAACCAACAGACCTCCTTAGTTTATGACTTTGTGACGCAATAAAAGTTTTAAATTGAACATCCAGGTCTGAGCCTGTGCTTAATTCAGTCCTTACATAATTCGGCATGAACTCACACAGAATATACCCATTTGATTTCGTTTCAGGTAAACAGAGAGCAACCCAACCCTTTTAAAGAATATATTGAAACATCATCATGTAGCAAAGTTGAGTTTATGTTCTAGTTTCTCCTTTTTATTGGGTAAGGAAAGGCAGGAAATAACCAGGCTGTTTTGGATAAGTGAGGCAAATAACTATGTAAGGTGCTGAACATTTTAGCAGAAGGACGTGTGCTGTTTTTCCTAAGCTGACAAAATATCTAGCATAATTCCTAAGAAGTTCTACAGACCAACAGAAAGTCTTATATTATTCCAGGCAGCCTATGTAGAATTTGTTTAATTGGTTATGCTTACCTTGAATCTTTTATTTAGCTGATCTTTCCATTTTTCAACTAAACAGCCATCAAGAAGCATCAGCCTGCAAATTTCAATGAGCACAAACATTCTATGTTAAAAATACAAATATCTAGTTTCCTGCATATCAGTACCTAAAACATAAAATACTTAATTTTACATACTTAGTCAGTCATTGTTGCAATTGATTTACTATAGACAAGAAATATTTTCCAAATATTTTCCAGTCCAAACAAATTGAGCCTAAATTCAAATTTTATACAAGCAAACAAACAAACAGGTTTTTTTAACATACATGTTTTTCTTCTAAAGCCTTTGTAACTCAAACAGGACAGCCTGGCATATCTAATACCTAGTGGTTGGTGGCATAGCAAGTTCGCTGAGTACCTGGAGCAGGGTTGAAGGTGGGGTGTATACCAACCATGGTAGATGGGGTGGGGGAAGTAGTATGGGGGAAGGGAAGGGAAGGGAAGTCTTACCTTCCTGGGCCGCTGCTGCTACTGCTTAGCATCAGAGTGACAGCTCCCATGGTTGGCCTTCCTTAAAACAGATCTTGGTGCCCCGTTTACTCTCTCCCCTTTCCCCCCAGTACATATAAGTTAGGAGCTAGACTCTGCCTCTTCTGGCAAAGCCTTCCTGGGGCGAAGGAATGGCATTCTGTTTAACACACTTACTCCCCCCCACCCCGCCATACACTGCTGGGTGCAGTGCTGTCAGGCCTTCCCCACTGCAGGCCTTCCCCACTGCTGCAAAGGCTCCCAGTGGGGGAAAGGAACACTATTCAACTTGCCCCACTCACCATCCTTCAACCCCCAGACATACTGCTTGGTGCAGTGCAGAGCTTCCCCTGCCACAACAAAGACTAACAACAGGGGATGAAGGGATTCTGGCACCCCCTCATGGTCAACACCCGGTGGCCTTGCCCTAGTTATGCTACTGTCTAGCACCTAAGAAAAAATTTTGGAGCCTCCATTTTTACTTGCAGGTGTTCTGTAGATGAAAATTACCCTGGCTTGACCATGGGTAGAGGAGAACAATGGGCTGGCTATCTAGGCCCATGCCAATCATATCCCTTGTGATACATGTTTGATACAAATATCAATCAAATACTGTATTTACTAGAATATGAGACAACCCCCAATAATTAGATTCTATATATAGAAAATGTATAAACTTATTATAATTTTTCAGGTATAGAATCTAATTATTGGAGGCTTGACTTGATTTTATCCCTCTCCCACTGCTACAGCAGAAAAAATAAATCTGGGGGGTCAGGTAGCTCACTTGCCCTCTGTCCCGTCATCTTTCTCCCCCTGATCCTTCCCTACTCCTTACAGTCAGACCCTGCTCTCCCTGAGAATATGGAAGTGAGGACAAAATCTTAAAACACTGGGAGCATCTACACATGCAGTTAATGTGAAGCAATAAACCCTGTGCATATTGCACTGGGGTTTATTGCTCCCATCTACACATGCACCCATATGGCAGGAGGCACTGGGGGGGTTACCCTGTCAGCCCAGGGCTGCTCCCCCTGGCTCAGTATGCTGTGGAGGGACAGGCTGGGGCATGAGAGTGCTCCAGTACATGGCTAGCTGGCACTGAAGTACCCTCATGCCCCAGCCAGCTGGGGCAGCATCTACACGTACGCTGCTATGGTGTAAAAAACTCCACAGCAGGATAGTACTTGCATTTGCAAGTACTATCCTAGTACAGAGTTAATCAGTTTACTCCAGCCTAATAGCATACATACATGTAGATGCATGACATTTAATGTGGAGCTAATTAGCCCACTCTGCAGTAAAGATCTCATATAGACATGCCCCTAGACCTGTACCTGTAGTACAGATACCCATAAACTTAGTTCATGCAAAATTCTGACGATTTTACCTTTTCTGAAACTGCTGCAAGTTTTAGCACAGGTACCCCATAAACATACTTTTAAGAAGCATATTTATACCTACATATATATATATAGTACAAACTATGCATGATATTAGTTCAAACCCAAAAGGCTCATGATTTACCATACAGTTGTTTGGACTGGGCCCCAGCAGAGTCAAGAGCATTTGAAGCCAGGGTGACCTCACAGCATGGCTCAGTATGTATATATACTCCAGATATCCCCAACAAAGGATCCATGTGTTAAATAGCGTCCCACTCATGACTGGAACTAGGTGTTTTAGGATCTCCAAAAAAATATATGCAGATGAGGTGCAGGGCAACCTGGTCCACCTCCACCACATGGAGGGGAACTGCACTAATTATATGTGACAGGCTGAGAGGCAACATAGGGATTCTGGGTGAACTGTTTGTGGCCTATTTGGAACTCTCTGATGATGTTTGCCAGACATTTAAGGCTGACAAAGATACAGGAATCACTGGAAATGGGAAAGAACACTGCAGCTCAGATGCAGGAGTGTAGAGGAAGTAAAAAATGTATTTAGTGTAGTGGCCCACCATGACTTGAAAAAGCTGGAACTGAGGAGGACTTCACTCCATGGAAATGGTATATTATTCAGATGAACTGCACTATCCTATCCTAGCAGTAGGTTTTTATCAGTATGCTTGCCCAATCTGGGCCATGTGTTTTATAGTCATGCTCAGTGTTGGCTGCAATGAGTCAGTTTCATAATTGGTTTCTATTACTGGGCTCATGCTGCTTTTGAAAGCAATTTAATGACAAACAACATGTTTAAAGAGTTTTCTTTGTATGCAAATAGAAGACAAGGGGCTTTTTCCCCTATGCTGATTGGGAAAAAACCTCATCTTGTATTCAAGTAAATATGGCATGAAGGTAAATAAATTATTCTTGCTATGTAAGACAATACAAGGCCCAATTATTTCAGCCACTGCAAGGAAAGCTAGAAACTGGATGACTCGAAATGTCAAATGTCGGAGCTGGCCTGTAGCCTGACTCAGTACTGGCTGGAACACATGGATTAAACTGGTGGGAAATACTGGTTCTGAATTTATGTGGCTCCCATGATCCATCACCTGCCACTTCAGCTGGGAAATTCTACCATGCATACTGTGCACTCTGATATACTGATTTCATTGGTATTTGTTTGTGATTAGTATGTTAGCTAGTATAGGCTAGTGTCTCACACAATTTGTTAAGCTAG
Source organism: Crocodylus porosus (assembly GCF_001723895.1). NCBI lineage: Eukaryota > Metazoa > Chordata > Crocodylia > Crocodylidae > Crocodylus > Crocodylus porosus. The sequence goes on from NW_017728886.1 coordinate 88,474,178, forward strand.
CTGACCCAGTGATCTGACCCAGTATTACAATCGTTGTGCTTCTTTGTTCCTAAGCACAAGTAAATTATGGAGGTATAAAGACTTGATATGATACTACTTTGTCTAATGGTTTGTTTATCTTATATAACTATTTTACAAATGTTTCAGAAATATTAAAGATATATGGTATATCTCATCCTGTAAAGTTGGCTAGCATTAGTACAATATAATAAGAAAGACAGGCCTCAAAAAGTGAAAACAATAGTAACAAAATTTTGGAAGCTTCAGAAAAGGTCTAAAATATTTTCACCTAAAATCACAACCTCACCTCCTTAAAGTATAACATGTCACAGTCTAGACATAAGTATGCTGTCACTTTGGAACACTGGGATTTCCAACTCTCCACACTGCTATGCAGCACCCCTTTCAAGCCTTACTTGTTCATGAGATATGGAACCTAATAGCTATTGACTTTCTTGGTCAATATAATACTATCTTTTTTCAGACTTCGTAGATTTCAGCTAAGACACGTGTTAGCCAGCTGAATAAAGCAACACGGTGCTATCAATAAGCACAATTTAATGTGATACTTAACTGCTAAGCAAGGATCTGTACTGTCTCATATAGGGCCCAATTCTCCAACTGCCTTGTTACCTGTGCATCAGTGCAAAATGGGTATAAAATGCTACTTGTGCTGACAGCATTTGCAGCCATGTTCAAGACAGTGGAGAATGAAGCTAATATAATACTTAAGTACGCTGTACTAGTCATGCTTACTATGAATGAAGTTGTAACATGATATATTCTTAAGGGCTTACATTTTGTCCAGAACAAGTTACAAGGTAGAATCCTAGCCGCATTGAAGTCAAGCAGTGATTTGCCATTGACTTCCCTGGAGCCAGGATTTCACTCATTATGACTTCTGACATTTGAAAAAGCCACTGTAAATGAAACCATTCTGTTTACATACCAGTGAGTTCAACAGGAAACACATATAATGGTTTGTGCTTTCTTTTTTCAAATGCATTTTAGTTCAGTATATGAAATTAAAAACCTCAATGCCCTTTACAAATCATCCACAACATATTTGCTGAATTGTTTGTTTTTCCATTGTAATTGAAAAGCAGATTGCAATCTGTCTGTGATAATAAAAATTTCCTATACATATGAGATCCTAGAGGTCATGCCACAGGAAAAAGTTGGAGGTTAAGACTGGGTTCTAAACTCAGTTTTGACACATCTAATTTGTGATTCTTTTCACCCATCTGTGCTTTACAGCCCCTGTCTATAAAATTTGGCATTGCAACAAAGATTTCCTAAAAATTAACTTATCTTAAAGTATTTTCAGATCCTTAGGGAAAAGATGCTATGTAAATTTAAAATATTATTAATATGAACTTGTACAAAAATCTTTGTTAAGTTTTAATAAAGTTACTCCAATAATTAATATAATCTTTAAACTAACTACATAGAGGTTAGTATACATAACCCATTAAACTTCTTTATGTAACTGTTCTATGATCCTTACATTTTGGATTTTCAATTAACAATATTGTCCCACAAAAATCCAGTGTACACAGTTTCCAAACAACCTTGACTTCAACCACAAGCACATATTTACCTGTTGCTATCTGAAATCATGGATTTGCAGGGATTATATATATTTCCACTATTTGTCCCCTTTCTTTTAAATTTGATTAAATAGATCCTTGTACAACACTGTAGTTTCTTACCTGGAACGCCATTCATAACACATGATCAGGACATCTTGCTTTGGTTGAAGAGGTGGACACTGGCAGGATGAATTTGTAATAAGAGGCACTTGTGACCGAGGGATAAGTGTTGAGGACTTCAATATGTCTTTCACTTCAACCACTGTCGTTACTTCATTGCAGCTCCTTCTTTCCACTTCCTTTACTTTAGCATGAATAACTGCAGTTTGAAAAGTATATAAGCAAGGACAAGATTTAAGGAATACTCAGGATTTCAGGAAATATAATTTAAAACTAAATAAAGCTTTTTCATATCATATAAGCTCCTGCTTAAGTTGTAAACTGAGGCAAGAACCATTTCTTCTTACGTGTGTATGCACATGGCCCAGGGCACAGGAACCTGATTCTAACTGGCTTTTCAACCTGATTCTCAAAACATAAAGTTGAGCATGTCCCTGTTGCTGGTTCGTTCCTATCCTGCAAACCATTACCCTATAGACAACCCACTATAGACAACCCTGTGGCCTCCAACGATTCTAACTCACAGAAGTAAGTTGTTTGTTCATTCCCAACATATTATTATTTATGGTTACTTTGACATATTTACATTATGACATAGAGATTTACTATGAAACCCATTGTCCTTTCAATAATAAAACCATTCAAACTTCTGAAGGTTAGCTTATGTCTAGAAATGAGATTGTCAAAACCTCAAGGTGTATGTTAAGAATTTCAGATGCCTTAAAAATGAGTATGGGTCTAAATAAAAAGTAGCGTACATAGCTAAGGGGTTTCAAAATGTACATAGTTAATACTGTTTCTTCCTTTAAATGAAAGTCATTGAAAAATTCTTGCAAAAGCACTCTCCTGCCTTGATATTGGATTATATTTTAAGAGAACAGGTACACAAATTAAATAGTCACTGAAACTTGTTTCCCTAGCTGTAGAAAGGAGAAACACATGGTGACATTTGGAGAACACTGCAAAACTTCATAGATTTTAAAAGAGGCAATTCACTCCTTCAGTGAGAGAGTTCTGATCAAACTTACATCAGGGATTTTAAGAAGAGCCTGCAAATCCTTTTCAGAAAGTTATTTTCTCAATAAACTGCATTAGTAACTGGTAAATTCCAGAAATACAGCAAGATATTTTACGGAAGATCTTGCCATTTTATCATCTCTATTATGAATGGAAAATAGAAAGTCTGCTGCCATCAGACTGATGGGAAACGCCTGTATCAGATGACACATTTTCCAAGCCAGCTTGTGCTTTCTTCACATACACAAAATTCCTATTGAAAGTGACAGGTGTTTTTGAGTGAGTGGGGAAGGATTGGCTCTTACTGAAAGACTTCTTTTACAGGACTCAGCACTCAGGTGAGTCCAGCATGAGGAAAAATAGAAGAACAGGGAAGTCAAATGACAGAGACTGGGCAGGTCTACACATTCATTAATGTGCCATAGTTACTGCACTAAATATTAGGTTTAGTACTTGTATCAAATGAAAATAGGTAAAGACTTATTATAGGTAAAGACTTATTATATACTTCCTAAAAAAGCATTTTGTTGCTGGGAACAGTTTAAAAAAAATAAAATAAAATCAGAACAAAAGCCAATTGTGTTAACCAATTGTGATTTTTTTTGTATTTAACCAGTTGTGATTGGTTCATTGTGATTTTTTTGTTTGTTTGTTTGTTTTTAACAGCCTGGCCCAAATCATCAGAAAGATATGTTGGTTATATATATTATTCTAAACCAGATTTTCAGCAAAATAAGAATTTGATTGGATATTTCCCCTGTATTTTCTCCCTATTCCTCTTCTGATAATAAATTACCTATTGATTTTGGAAAAGGAACTCTAAGAACCTCAAAGCCAAAATCTTGATTGTAGACATAAAGAATGCAATGTGATGCTTTCAGTTTCTCTAAAGGCAGAACGTGAATCTGCAAGCTTCATTCAGATAAACTCATGCTGAAGCACATTTCATGTTAAGTTGCTTAAAGTACAGTCATTTTAAGTTGCTGCTTTTTCATGCATTTTAGACAAATGCAGATAATGGAGAAGTTCAGTGTTCTACCAGTTCATAGCCTTAGCTTCACCAAAGTGCAATGATTTAATACAAATGCGTTTACCAATGGTAAATGCCCATTTCTTTTTACGAAGGGCCTCCTGACTTCACGTAAGTGTTTGTTTAAACCTTGAAGATGTAAGCAACTAACCTGATCATGTAATCTGATACAAATATATCATGTTATAATGTTTATTGTAATAAAACCTAACATCCATATTTTGTAATAAATGAATTCCAGTAACACCCCTCCCAGAAACAGCACCTGTAGATTGTTATAAATTATATTAGTACATGAGAAATCCACTGTTGATTTTACAGACTTTATTACTAAAAGGTAAAAAATATAAATAGTTTTTCTTACTAACTTGTGTTTAGAAATTATTTTTAGAGATCAAAACATGTATATTGCCTCTGTGTCATGCCATGTATAATAAAAGTCATGAGCCAGGTCCTCAGCTGGTAAAAACTGTTACAGCAACATTGACTTTAAATGATCTCTGGCAACTGACACAACTTGAGTATCTGATCATATGATTGTAATGGCTAGCATGCAAAATATAGTAAATTTTATGATGACCGAAAATAAGTCTATGACTTAATTTGTAAGTAAATAACAAAGTTGCTTTTCTAGCTTTCCTTGCCTCTTCACTTTCATTCCTTTCATATAAACTCTTTTCAGCTGGTTGGAACTGCAAAATTGTATTTACATGGCCAAAAAAGATTCCAGTTTCCCTGACAAAGAAAAATAAACACTGCCATCCTCAAAGTCTCCAGCTGTTTTGTGCATCTAAATACATTAATCACCTCAGGTAAATTTGTTAATATAGTAACAGACTTTTTTTCCTCTCAATTCTTCTAAACAATCTCGTTGTCCCACTACATTGTATTAGGAAAATCTTTTATTATAGAAACACTGCACCACCCTGGTGAGTTTTAATGACTGAAAAGCTCTAGAGATTTGCTATTTGCTATTTTAAGGAAAACAAAGTGAGATGTTTCCAAGGTAAACAATTTTTTATAGTCTCAGAGAATGGTGTGCATTTATGACTAATTCATTGGTTTGCTACAATTGATAGACCCGCTTCTTTTCGTTTTAAATTATTTGCCCTCATAACGCAATAATACCAAACACAGCAGCTGAAAAAAAAAACCTGTAAGAACATAAGAACTGCCATTTACTGGGCCAGACCATAGGTTCATCTTGCCCAGTATTCTGTGTCATAGTAGCAGAGTGGATGAGAAAAGGGAGAGTAAACTGGGTAGGACCGGGGTGTGTTTTTTCACTGATCCTTTCTCCCTGTAGCTTCCAGCATTTTAAGGTCTAGGAAATTCTGATTCGGAGCCTGTATCCATAACTCCCATGTTCAATAGCTACTAATGCCCCTTTCCTCCAAGAATTTGTCCAGTCCCATTTTGAATCTGGCTAAACTGCCAGCTTCCACAATATTTGGTGGCAATGAATTCCATGCTTTAATGAGTTCACACGCTGTGTGAAAAAGAACTTCCTTTTGTTAGTTTGAAGCATACACCTACTAGTTTCATGTTATGACCCTCTAGTTCTTGTATTGTGAGAGAGAATAAATAATAAATACCTATTTATTTTAAACTCTTATCATGCCTCACCCCCTCCCCATCTCAAACCTCCTCAAGGAAACTTTGACATGATTTCCCTGCTGCACTTACTGTAGCTGTAGTTCTTGGTCAGGTATGTTGCTAGGGTTGGCTTTATCTTTTTGCACTTGCAGCGATCTTTAAACAAACAGGAAAAAAGCATAGGGAAAATGTGAATTGACACTATGTCAAGCATAGGATTTTTTTAAGGGAGTGATGAATCAGTAGGAGACGCACCATGGTTTACATTCTTGCAGTCAAATTCTTGAGGTCTTTCTTGGACCATCACATCCTGAGTAAAATCCATCCACTTCACATCTGAAAACACAAGATAAAAACTGCACTCAAGCCATGCCAAGAACCCAGCACATGACAACAAAGAAAAGCCCCATTGTGAATAAACAGATTAAAATAATTTTTGAAAGTTGTGCAGGTACTTTAGAAAGGGATGATCTGTCCTTGAGCTGGGGACTGGACTAGATGACCACCTCCTGAAGTTCCTTCCAGTCTTATTTTTCTATGATTCTATGAAAAAGAAACCCACAGGCATCCTACTTAGCTTCTACAATAGTCATCTCCTGCAATCAGCCTGCTGGCTCCATCATCCCTGGAAGCGCTTGTCTGCGGGAGGTCCCCTGCTTGCCCTAACAGCCCTTGAAGCTGCATCAAGTGATACCGACAGGGTTTCAGCTGGGGACTGCCAGTGGGTCCCTAGAAGCTGCATTAAGTGGCCAGTGATGCTGGCAGGAGTTCAGCTAGGGTTTCATGGACATAGGGCATACTTGGACTCACCACGCTGCCAGCTTGCCCCTAGCTACCATCTTCCAGGCTAGTAAGAGGCACTAGGAGAGGGCAGCTCTTCTCCCTGATCTGCTTCTTGGGGCCCTACCAAGGGGAAGCCAATGGCTCTTTACCTAGCTGGATTTGTCTTGGAGTTTCAGAGATGTTTGGAAGAAGGGCCAGATCAGCATTTCTCAACCCGTGGGTTGTGACCCGAAAGTAGGTCCCATGAATATATGAAAGGGTTGTGAGCAAACTTTTAAAATGGATTAACAAACGTTAAAAGTGGATTTGCCTTGAAAGGAGAAAAATGTTTGGCTTTCCCTTTGCAGGCTGGCAGAGTTCCCCTCAGTGCTGTAGCAATGAAGTTTGGCACCCAGGGCAAAGCCTGAAGTGGCAGCCTACCCTCAGCCCGGGAGTGAACGCAGAGGCAGGAACTGCCCTTCCCCTGTTTCCATGTCTCCCCAAATGAGCTGCTCGTGGTTGTGTCCTGTCCCAGCTGAGCAGCACCTGTTGGCGCCCTTTTGTTTTGGCTTGCCCCTAGGGTAGCCATCATAGAGGACATTTACATTTTCTGCTACTCTGTCCTCTATCAGGGCCAGCCCATCCTATACTGTGAAACCTACGGCCGCAGGGGACTCCAGAGCTAAGGGGCCTCCTGCATCCGGCCGCTCGCCATACCTGTCCCTGCCTCCCCCGCCTCTGCTGGCAGCTTCTTTGGGGCAGGGGCCCCAAAACTTTCTTGCAGGGGGCCCCGAAGAATTGTGGGCCGGCCCTGTTCTCTATAGATACGAAACCTGGTGCCTGTATGTCCTCTATTTTTATCTTGAAGGGACACTGTGAATTTTCACTTGAGAAAAGTAGAAGACATAAAGGTGCTGGGTTTTGTCTCAGTAGAGGACGGAGGACAATCAGACAACACAGGAAAAGTGCAATGTGGGAACAGGAGAGGTGTAATGTGGCTAAGCACCCTGTGATGGCCACCCTACTCGCCCCCCTCTGCTACCGCACTGGTTCCCCAACACTGGGAGGCCGGGGCGGGAGCGAGGGGACTGGGCACGGATGTGAACAAGTGGGACCTGGTACAAAAAAGGCTGGCAAGCGGGCGAAGCTGCGCCCCAGGAGAGCGGCTCTGCCAGCGCTGGCTGTGTGAGGGGAGAGGTCCTCCTGCCGGCTGAGCCAGGGGTGCTGCCCCAGCGCCGCGCCCGCGCCCGCGCCCGCGCCCTCGCCTCACCCGCCGGCAGGTCCGTGACGATGGCCTCAGGGGAGATGCACACGCCGCGGTCGTACACGGGCAGGTCCTCGCAGGCCAGGCTCTCGGGCCAGCTGTGGTTGTAGCGCTTCATGAGCGGCTCGCAGCCGTCGCGGGCGCGCTGGCACACGGACTTGCAGGGCTTGATGGGGTCGTAGAGGAACTCCAGCGTGCAGATGGGCGCGTACATGGCGCACAGGAAGAAGAGCAGGTCGGCGCTGCACTGCGTGCCCAGCAGCCCCTCGAACTGCTCGATGGCCAGGATGGCGTTGGCCTGCGTGCTGTGGTGCAGGTGGTTGGGCATCCGCGTGATGTTCCAGGGCATGGCCCGGCACATGGGGATGCGCACGGCCTCGCACGGGGCGCCCGCGCCCGCCCGCAGCCCCAGCGCCAGCACCGCCAGCGCCGCCAGCATCTGCCCGGCCGCCGCTCAGCTCCTCCTGGCTCCCGGCGGGCTCCCCGCAAGGGCGACGCGAGCTCGGGCCCCGGCGCGGTCCTCTCGCCTCCGGGCTCACGGCATCCGCGGACAGCCATGCAGAGGGTAGGGCCGGATTTATACCAGTGCCCCGGGTGACGTGGGGGCTGAGCCTGCTTCTCTGGCAGCATCATTCATTTGGGATGTATGTGTTTCTTTTCAGACACAGTGACATCACCTCCACTCACTCGGCTTAATCCCCCGGCGACATCACTACGCTTCTCAGTGTGTTGCAGTTTGGAGCCGTGCAATAAATTCCTGCCAGAGGAAGAGAGGAGAGAATAAAAGAAAGAGAAAAGGGAAGAGGGAAAAGAAAAGAAACAAAAGCAAAGGGAAAAGAAAAGCAAAAGAAAAGGAAAAAAAGAAAAGAAAGGGAAAAGAAAAGAAAAATAAGGCGGGGGGGAAGTAAAAGAAAAGCAAGTGCTTCCCTCATCTCTCTCCCTCTTTGGTCTACAAATTCAGATGCAAGTTAAGAAGAAAGGGAGGGGAAGAATAACTGAGCAAAGAACCAAGGGCTTTTTAATCAGGGCTGAACTCCCATATTTTCAGTGAGAAACTTTTGCAGCTTTTGGAGGGAAACCACCCCCACCCCCCTACAACCCCTGTTATTTTATCTGTGGCCTGTAGGGGGTTAGGGAGCTAACTGTTTCAATAGCCCAAAATGTCCGTGCTACACACAACACTGGAAACACAAGCTGGGAAGTAGGTTAGGTTGTACTGGCTGGGGTGACAGCAGCTGATCCGAGCTGGGGACTGAAAACTTCAGTGCAGGACTCCAAGAGTCCCCCGTCACTGCTGCTGTTTAAGAAACGAGCACAAGAAACTGTAAGGGCAGAGATTTAAAATTAAGATTTAGTGTTTTAAATCACTAAACACTAGAGGGTCACAAAGGGCTTTATAATACCCAAAGGGCTATATCACAAAAACCCTGCAGACTATCTACATGCCAATAGTTTTAGCCCTTTCAGTAGGAGAAAGCCTTTCATGCCATGTAAGTCTTCCCTTACCTCATGGTAATTCAGACCTGAACCCTGTGTTCAGTGGAGTTGTTCCAGATTTACACCTAATTAAAAAAGAGCTGAATGTGACTCTGTATGGATAGAGACCTAATTCTGCCCTTACGGGTGACTGGTGCCACCTTAGTTGGGAGGGGGGGCACATGCCCCCTCAGCGACCAGTCAGCAACCAGGGGGAGGTACCCCCACAGCCAAACTTGCTAATGGGGAGGGGTCCCCCACAGCTGATCGCAAGGTGGCCGATTACTGCAGCCACTTCTGGGAGCACCATGGTGCTCCACTCCCTGGCTGACACTTGCAGGGGGCTCACAGGCACTCCCACCTGCCCCCCTGCCTATCCCATCCCCTAAGCGGTGAGCATGGCCATTCAGGGGGTGCACCGGCACTCTCAAGAGGTCCCGTGCACCCCCTATGCATCACCACTGTCTGCCCTCAAGTGACCCAACAGCAAGTGTCTTAATAGCAAGCTGAAGGTAGAATGTAGCTCTAGCTCAGAGTTTCCCAAACTTTTGATACCCAGGGCATCCTGGGGGTTTTTCTTGATTAAAGTTGACCATACACTTCACTTGCTGGTCTGTGGGCTAGATCCTATTTGTAGGCCCCATTCAGTGGGGCCAGCCTGGCCAGGGTCCTATCCCACCCATTTTTTGCAGTGTGCTTCTACCACTCTCATGGCACACTAGTGTAACCACTCTCACGGCACAGTCATTAGGAATCACTGTTCTCACTAGGAGTTTCCTGTCCTGGCTCATGAAGTTTGAACAAGTTGGGATGAATGTTTGGAAATCAGGGAGACATGTTTTTCTGCTCACAGGCGGTAGCTGCAGCCACCCTCTGTCCTATACTTCCAGTGGCCTCCGGCTCAGACTCCCCCTCTGTTCTCTAGGACAGTGTTCCCCAACCTTTTCCAGCCCAGGGCACATGTACATGAATAAAAATTTTCTGTGGCACACCTGTTAAGGCATTCCCCATCCTCATACCTATTGTAGCTCATTGCAGCTCATTGCCACGGCAAAATTTTGCAGCATACCTATGCATCTCTGACAGCACACTTTTGTGCAGCAGCACACTGGTTGGGAAACACTGCTCTAGGACATGGATCAGAAGAGGCTGCCAACTTAGGCCAAGGGGTTTCCAAGAGACATGGGGCATGAAGGAAAATTCATGTGCTTGGGGTGAGAGTGGTGGTGGTAGGCACCAGAGAGCAGATAAGAGGAAGTAACAATGAATTCCCACCAAAGCCTCATTTGAAGAAGTTTCTCCTTACTCCTAGCTGTTCACATCTATGCAAGGTGCTACTATGCAGTGGTTACTACGCATTTATTTAGTACTTGTATAATCAAGTAGTAAATAAATGCACAGTAACCAGAGTTACTGCGCACTAGCACTTGTAAATGCCTTTTTTGTGCTGCTACTGCTTTGCTGCAATGTGCTACTGTGCAGTATTATTCAGTTACTGTGCAGTGAGCGTCTTGTGTAGACATGCCCACTGTGTCCAAAGGGCACACAAGTTGACATGAGTGTTAGGACAATAAAACAGCTCTGGAGCTTAGAATCATAAAAGCCCAGAGAAATAGGGCTGGAAAGGACTTCCAGAGGTCATCTAGTTCAGCATTTCTCAACCTGTGGGTCACAACTCAAAAGTGGGTCACACTATGAAAGAGTCATGAACAGACTTTAAAAATGGATCAACAAACTTTAAAAAGAGATTCTTCTTTAAAAAAAGAAAAAACTTGGGAACCTGTGGCTTTTCCCTTGCAGGTTGGCAGAGTTGCAGCCTGTAAGGGGCTGCTTAGGGCTTCCTATGCAACACACACACAAACCCTTCCTGCCCGACACACTGGGGACTAGGACCTGGAGCCAGGGGGGCAGCAGATCAGGACTGAGGGGCACAGCATCAGGACTGGCCTTTGATGATTACAAATGGGTCCTGCTACACAAAAGATTGAGAACCACCGATCTAGTCTAACCCCTTCCTGAGGCAGGATCATCCCTATGCAAACCATCCCATACAAACTAATCTAAACTGTACATAAAACTATCTTCGGCCCCAACACAACACAGACCTGACACGGGTCAAGCAGGGGGACCCCAACAGCCAACATTATGCTTCTATGAAATGTTGTCAATGTATGCTCAAGAGATCCCAGGTAGAGGGCCACACCACCCTGACAGAGGGACGAGACCTTTTAGCCAGGAACCTCTGGCTTTGGTCCCAGCAGGAGCATTCACACAGCCCAGTCAAAGTCCCCACTGTAGCCAACACCCAATGCCTCTGAGGAAGGCTTAAAAACACTCTGAGACGTGTAGCAGAAAAGGGGTAGAGGCAACCAGTAAAGCCCACAAGCCTGAGAAATACCCATACGTGTCCAGCTAGCACCTATGTTGGGAGTGGTGGGGAAGAAGTAAACTAATGGCCACAAGACAAGTAGGAAAACACATTGCTTTAGCCTGTTCCTGATCCATCCTCCCCACCTCAGTGCCCTGCTCCTCAGAAATGAAGAAAAAGGAAGAGTAGCAGGAAAGCAGCCCGTCCATTTCCCCACACACTCAACTACTTGGTGACTCGCTGGAAACACAACCAAAAGTATAAAATCCTGCTTTCTATATGGAGCATGGATGGAGGGGTGCCCCTTTGTTGAGTAAGAACCTGCCACAGTGCCAACAGCAGAGGGAATCCCCTCTCCGTGCTTGAAATCACAGGATCATAGTGATTCACATGGTAAACCGGAGAACAAAACAAAAATGATCCAGTGCATGGGAGACCAGAGTTATAATGGACAAAAACCTGAAAGAACTAGGGTTATTTAGCCTGGATAAGAGAAGACTGAGAGGGGATTTGATAACAGTCTTCAAATACCAGAAGGGCAATTACAGGAAGGATGGAGATGGACTTTTCTCTGTGGCTGCAGGGGACAGGACTGCTCCAACTTTATTTTTTGTGGGGAGGGCCTAAGATAATGGACCTGTGGAAAGTTTTACACATTTCAGGTGATAACCTTCTGCGGCGGGCCCTCAGGCCCCCAAGTACTTGGCTCCTCTGCTAGGAGCAATGGCCTCAGGGTGCAGCAGGGGAAATTTAGGTTGGAGATTAAGACGGACTTTCTCTGAGGCTGGTCAGGCACTGGAACCAAAGGCAGAAACAATGAGCCTTCATGCTTGGACACTTTCCAGAGCAGGTTAAACAGACACCTGGCTGGGACAGTTCAGTCCAGGAGGATCCCGCCTGGAGCAGGGGACAGGACTAGATGACTTTGTGAGGTCCCTTCTAGTCCTGCTGTCCTGTAATCCTGTAGGGCAGTGTTTCTCAACCCATGGGTCAAGGTCCAATAGCGGGTTGCTTGAATATAGGAAAGGGTCACAAATAAACTTTAAAAATTGATTCTCCTTTAAAGGAGAACAACATGGGAGACCCTGGCTTTTCCCTTGCAGGCTGGCACAGTTGGCTGCCCGGGGTCCCCATACCCCCCCCACATACCGGGGGCCTGGGGACTGGGGGGCAGAGGGTCAGGAATGAGGGGCATTGGGTTGGGACTGGCCATTGATGTTTACAAGTGGGTCCTGGTACAAAAAAGGGTGTGAACCACAGCTACAGGCATGGGCGACTGGTGCCTCCTGAGTCGGGGGGGCAGCAGGCATCAGCAACCAGGGGGTGGCTGATCCTGGGGGTGGGGTGGGAATCCCCCTGCGGCCGATCCTGCTAACCTGCAAGTGACAGTGGTGCACTGCTGGCACTTGGAGGTGCAGGGGGACCTACTCCTGACACCCCCACTCCTTGGCCGGCGCTCTCAGGGGGTGCACGTGCACCCCCTACGCGTCACCACTGGCCACAGGGCACCCCCGCTCCCTGCTGAACCGGGGGAGGATGGCAAAGGCTGAGCCCAGCTGCCCTCCACTTCAAATCAAGATTAGGATGTTTTGGGTGAGCTGGAAAAACGGGCCGGAATAAATAGGATGGCATTTAATAAGGCCAAGTGCAGGCGCAGCAGCTCTCCGACAACGCGCGAGTCGGTCTGAGGAAAGACCTGGATCCGAGGCGCCTCGCCTGCCCTAGTAGCCGGCCCCGCAGTGCGGGCGGGCGGCGGCTGGCCCGGCTGCGGGGGAGGGCCCGGAGGGGCCAGCAGGTCCCCAGCTGCAGACGAGCCAGCTTCGGAGGAGCGCTGCCGAACAAGCGGTGGCATCACCGCCCCGCGCCGGGCTCCACCTCCCGCGCCGGGCGGGGGCTGCGCGTCGTGACTGGCAGCCGGGCACTGCGGGGCGATGCTGCTGCTGCTGCTGCTGGTGCTGGGCAGCCTGCGGGGCTGGGGCGCGGCCGGGCCGGGGGCATCGCCCGCGCCCTGCCAGGCACCGCAGCAGTGGGAAGGGCGCACCGTGGCCTACGACCACACCACGGGCCGCAACACCCGCGCCGCCGTCTCCTACGACGGCCCCGGCCAGCGCGTCCGCCTGCTGGAGGAGAGGAAGGGGCTCATCCCCTGCAAGAAGTAGGTGCCCTGCCCCGCGGGGCCGGGGGGAGGCGAGGGAGGGACCCCCCTTCTCCCTGCCCCTTTGCAGCCCCTCCCCCACTCGGCCGCACCTCCCCTCGCCTCTTCCCCGGGGCTCGGCCTCCGGCTTTCCCCTCAGCCTGGGCTTCCGCGGCAGCCCCCACCCCGGGGTGCCTGGAGCCGCCCCAAGGGCGAGGGGCCCACCTAGAGTCCAAGAGCCAGGGGCTGCCGAAGAGCGGCGCTCTCCCGTAGTCCAAAAAACCCACAAAGTTTTTTTTCCTGATGTGGTTAGTAAAGCCTACGCAGGCCGTGCTGTCACCGTCGCCCGGCTCCTGCTCAGGCCACAGCTTTGACCTGCCTCAGGTCCAGACCGAGGAATGTGGTGGTCAGGGCCGGGCTACAGTTTTTTGAGGCCCCCTGCAAGATATAGTTTTGGGGCACCCTGATGCGAAGAAGCCAGCATTGTGGATTCGGCCAGGGGGTTGTGACAAGTGGCCAGAGACGCTGGCAGCAGAGGTGGGGAGTGGCAAGTGGCCAGACCTGAAGCAGGTGGAGGAGGGCAAGTGGGTAGATGCAGGGGGCCCCTTGTCTGCAGGCCCCCTGTGGCCACAGGCCACAGGTTTCATAGGATAGGACAGGCCGGCCCTGCAGGCGTCTGCTAAATTACGTCTTGGTAGGGTCATGGTGATGTGGTTCCCACAGTGGTTTAGGTGGAGGTGACGAGGTGTCACCCGCAGCCACCCTGGCCTCTCGCAAATAAATCATAGATTTGGTGAGGCGAAAACGTTTCAGCTTTTGTAGCACCCTTTAGACCACTTCCCAAACCAGTAGGCAACCTTTATCTTCTGGTTGTTACTTAGACTCTCCCAGGTCAGTGGAAACCCTAGGACCAGTTCTGCTGTTATGGAGGTCTCTGTAAATCTGAAGTCAATCCATTTTCAAAGGAGTGGACTGCTATGGATTTACAGCAGCCTAGCCAAGAGCAGGGTATGGCCTTCTGGTTTTCACATTACTCATCTCAGTGAATGGGTGTGTTTCTAGCATGGCCTGATGAGATGATTTCTGCTGTAATGACAGAGGTCTCCCCACCCGATTCCATTTATTCCTTTGGTGCTGAGGAGAAAGAAATGAGGCTGTAGGAAGCTAATGGTGAATAATAATATTTCTAATGGGCTGGGTTGTCATTTCAGAGGCAGTTACTTGTTCGGACACGAAGCCAGGTGACAGAAAGAGAGCCCTGAGGTCGTGACTAATCTCCAGGCCCAATAGATAGAGAGAGATTTATCATTTTCACCTTGTAAAGTTTCTTGCGGCAGATTTTTTTCCACTTTTTTGTTTTGCTTTGTTATGGAATTCAAAGGTGTTCCAAATGTCATCTGGGTATTAGTTGGTTTAATATCTTTTATTAGACCAACTAATAATATTTATCATGTCTACCCAAAGAACCTTCTCTTTCAAATATCATAGTATTTTTTTCAAAATGTGTATCTCAAGTAGATCAAATTAAACTGGGAGACTAGTGTCTCAAAAGCCAACATAAGCAAGGCCTTTGAAACGGTCTCCCATGACTTTCTGATTAGTAAGCTAATGAACTAGAAGATAACACTGTTATTTCGTGGGGCCATAACAGGTTGAATAACTGTGCTTAAGGAGTAGTCATCGTGCTGCAATACCTACCTGGCAGGAGGTGTTAAGTGGGATCCCTAGGGCTTTGTCTGGGGTCCAGAACTTTTCAAGATCTTCATTTATGACTTAGAGGACAGGATTACTCAATCTTATAAAAATGTGCATCTTGTAAAATGACATACATCTCCAAGCTGCATAGGACTGCAGTCACTTTAAGTCAAGATTAGGATTCAAAATGACTTTGGTAAATTGGAAAAATGGCCTGAAATAAATAAGATGAAATTTAGTAAGGACAAGTACAAAGTACTGCACTTAGGACGGGACAATTAAATGCACAAATATAAAATGAGAGGCAAGTGGCTAGGCTGCAGGGAAGGACCTAGACGTTATAATAGATCACAAACAATGAGTCAGCTTTGTAGTTTTGCTGCAAAACAAGCTGATAGCATCCCATCATGTATTAATAGGGTGAGGTGAGCACGCCAGTAGGGAGGGAAAGAATGCATCAAGACCTAGATAGGGTACAGGGGTGGGCTAACAAAAACAGGATGTGTTTCAATACTGAGAAGTGCAGGGTGCTTCACTTGGGCAGTAGTAATCAGCAGCACATTTATAAGATGAGAAACTCCCTTCTTGAGAGCACGAAGGCAGAAAGGGATCTTGGAGTCATTATTGACTCCAAGATGAACACGGGCCGACAATGCGAGGTCATGGTTGGCAGGGCTAACCGGACCTAGTCATGCATCCACAGGTGCATCTCAAGTAGGGCCAAGGAGGTGATCCTCCCCCTCTATGCAACACTGTTCAGGCCACAGCTGGAGTACTGTGTCCAGTTCTGTGCGCCCCACTTCAGGAGGGATGTGGACAACATTGAGAGGGTCCAGAGGAGGGCCACTCGCATGATCCGGCGACACAGGGCAGACCCTACAACAAAAGACTGCGGGACCTGAACCTGTTTGGCCTTCACAAGAGAAGGCTGAGGTGGAACCTGGTGACTGTCTATAAAGTCACTAGGGAGGACAAGAAGGGTTTGGGGGACACCTTGTTTCCCCTAGCGCCCCCTGGCATAACAAGGAATAACGGCCACAAGTTGTTGGAGAGTAGGT
This sequence comes from Crocodylus porosus, assembly GCF_001723895.1. NCBI lineage: Eukaryota > Metazoa > Chordata > Crocodylia > Crocodylidae > Crocodylus > Crocodylus porosus. The sequence goes on from NW_017728886.1 coordinate 88,490,290, forward strand.
TTAGATTAGACATCGATAAGACCTACTTCACAGTTAGGGTGGCTAGGATCTGGAACCAACTTCCGAGGGAAGTGGTGCCTGGGGCTCTTTAAGAAGAGGCTTGATGCCTGCCTGGCTGGAGTCATTTGAGCCCAGTTTTCCTCCTGCCCAGGCAGGGGGTCAGACTTGAAGATCTACAAGGTCCCTTCTGTCCCTACTTCTATGATTCTATGAACAGGAGTGTTGTATGCGAGTCATGGGAAGTGAATCTTCCTGTCTAATCAGCATTAGTAAAGCCTCATTTGGAGCACTGCGTGCAGTTTGGTGAACTGCATTTCAGAAGAGACATGAATATATTGAAGGAGTTGAGAAGAACGCAACAAACATTATTTGAGGGCTATAAAATTATAACAAAGGAGGAAAGGTTGAAGAACTGGAACTGTTTAGTCTGGAGAAGGGAAGACTGAAGAGAATTTGAAAACAGTCTTCCAATACAAAAATGGCTGTTGTGCACAGTGTAGAAATCAATTATCTTTGTGTCATAGCTACAAGACAAGAATTAATGGGATTAAATTGCAAGGAGATTTAAATTGGGTATTAGAAAGGCCTTTCTGGCTCTGAGAGCAGTAAAGCAATGGAATAGATTACTTAGAAAGGTTGTGAAATTTCTGTCATTAGAAGTTAAGTGTAGGTTAGACAAACATTTGTCGGGGATGGCTTAGACAGGGATGTTCCTGCCTTTAGCAGAGCTGAAAGGGACTCCAGCTCTGTGATTCTATCATATGACTGCAGAAGTTCCCTGTGACTACTGCTAGTTTTGCAATTGTTATAATTCAGTGCAAATATTACCAATATCTGCTACCTGTATACACATCTCTATCTTGTATAGTGCTCTGGAATGTAAGGACCTTAAGAGAAAGAAACGTGGGGTAAATCAAGTCAGAGACTGACTTTACAGTATCACTGCCTTACGGGGCAGCACACCATCCTGGTTTGTGAAAAAGTAGGATTAGAAGAGACCTGATTGAACAAAAGAAGTCTCTTTAGTTTTTCAACTTACTAAATTCAGAGCCTCAGAGACCCTAGGAAAACAACTGCTTCTCAGAATAGGCCTCATCTGAGGAATCACAATTTTAGGGACTAAAAGAAAAATAGGTTTCAGGCACACTTACAAATGTGAGTGTACCACATCTGCTCTTATATGTTTTATTTATTATAATTTGTATTAAACTACCATCAGATAGGCACTAGGTACTGTATATTTATGAAGGGAGTTGAAGATTTTGAGGCCCAAACTTACAACCCAACTCATCCAAATTAAGTTTAAGCTTATTAATTAGTATAAGGGAAATGTTTAATCATGGGAGCATGACAGTTTAGAGATGGGTAAAATAAGTCATATTGATTAAGAAACTTTTTTTTTCATAGATTTTTTTTCCATAGACATTTGGGCTGGAAGGGACCCAGAGGATCATGGAGTCCAGCCCCCTGCCCCAGGGGCAGGAAGTCAGCAGATATCATAGGATCCCAGCAAGATAAGCATCCAAATGTGTCCTGAAGGCGTTCAAAGTGGGTTCTTGAACTGCCTCCAGCAGCAGTCTATTCCAAACCTTGGGGGCTTGGACAATGAAAAAGTTCTTTCTTATGTCCAGTCTGAATCAGTCGTTGCGGAGTTTGTGATTGTTCATGAACTTGCCGAAGTTCGTGTAACAGAGCAGTACCAGAGCTGAAAATAGAAGTAAAGTCCTGGCCCCATGAAAATCCACATCAGAATTTCAATCAGCTTTAGCAGGTTCAGGATTTTACCCCAGCAGTTCAGATTCTCACTGATTTTATCCAAGGACACCTGGTCTGTGTCCCATCCTGGCCAGGATACCTGACCACCTGATCCTCAGACCCAACAGTAAGAAGGTGTTTACATTTGTAGATTGTTCAGTTTGCTTCCATGTTTTGACAGATAGATAAATTATTAACACAATGTGATTTATCAGCTGCTGCTTTGTTTTACTTATCGCTGATAAGCAAAAAATATTTGTATGCTTTCATTTTGCTTCTTGTTTTCCTTTATCAGCATTTTTCCTTCTAACATCATGTAGTCATTCTGTACTTTGCTGAAAAAACTTGAGTTTTTTTCTTTGTTAATGGTTGCAACATTATTTTTTCTCAACCTGTTTTTATTGACAGTTTCCCCCACATCTTATTGCTTTTATTTCAGTAAGATTTTGAACAGAAATGTTCTTAACAATGTTAAAAATGTGAAATAGGTAGTGGGGTCTGCTTCATAGAGGCCTGTAATGCAGAAGTTCCTTTTTATATGAATTGCAGGTTGATTGTCAAAATTACACCAAGTGTAAAACTGCATTAGAAAAATCTAGCCTATTCTAGTCTGATAACACAAGTAAACTATAAAAGACAAATGCCCATATTAATTTCAAAATATAATTTTATATTATTTGGAGATTCTATTTTTATTTGGAGATCAAAACATTATTTTATAGATTCTCCCAGGGTCAGAATATCTATTCTGCAAAGATCTGCTCTTTATACATTTTGGATAAATATTTGCTTTGGACTCAGTAATGCCTGGGCGCATAATACTAGTAAGAGGCACAGTGCAGACAGGTGCAGTTGAAGCATCTCTTTGTTAACTCTGCCCATTCATTTACTGCGGAGTCCTCTGGCCTACAGCACTCCTGCTTTTCCCATACTGAGCAGATTTCCTCATATCCAGAACTGTAAGCTGATTTTGTCTGTGTTCAGCCAGTGTCTGACTAGTGTCCATTAAGTGCATGATCCAACCACCTTTAAAATAAACAGAAAGACTTTTCTTTTCACATGTAATCATAATGTATGGATGGACCCAATGCATCTTCATTTTACTTTGGATCTACTGTGTCATGTACTAAAGGCCTTAGAAGTCAAAAGTGAAAGACATTCTGCCTTTAAGTTTTCCCAGCCACAGCAATGACTACCAAAGCAAACAAAATGCTGTGCAAGTCTCTGAGAAAGTTTTACTAAAATTTCTTGTGGTCGGCAACATGAAAATTTTGCTCATATGAAACATAGCAATGAGGCAGCAATCAGTGTTGGCGTGAGAGATGATTATGTTTTAAATAAACAAAGTGTTTTCTCAATCTTACAAATATAGGCCCTAAATTTACAGGCATTTCTTGCTGGGAGGCTTGAGTACCAATGCAGAGCCCTACTGCAGTCAACTGATTTTACTGATACTCCATAGGGGCACAAGGATCTGTACAGCTGAATGGAACAACTTGCAGAGTGGTAGCTGCAAGCTTTTCCTCTTTGCATACATTTAAAATGAATCTGATTAATCAGGTGCTACTTTCCTATCTACTTCAACCAAGATGCCACCAGTAAATTGCTTCAAGGTCTGTCAGGGTGTGATTATACCCTATCCCCTTTCTCCATGTTTGAGAGCAGCTGAGAGCGACACCCTAGGAACAGTTTCCTTGATGCATTCTACATTTGGTACATAGGAAATGGGAGTAAGTGGATAGGGCATGTGTCCCTCCCTGGACATGCTGGGGACACAGTGTAGATACACACAAGTGTTCCATTAGATCAGTGAACCTTCATACTGGGTACATCTACATGTGCAATTAATGTGCCTACATTTCTGTGCAGAAAATTCAGGCGCATTAAACTGCACCTGGGCACGTATCTGAACATGCAGTCATTGGGAGCAAATTTGTTTCTGATCAAAGCAGTTCAGTCCAGGGCTGCTCCTGCCCTGCTCTGCCCCTCCCCCCCCACAGCAAGCCAGTGGTGCTCCAGGCTTCTCCAGATGCCATCCCTGGGCTGGCAAGGGGCATGGGGTCAGATCTGGGCTCCATGGGACAAGGGGAGCTGTCCTGGCTCCAGGGCAGATCGCTCCCAGCTATGCAGAGATTGGGGCCAGCCCCAATCTCTGCAGGGTAGGGGGAAGCCATCCCAGCTCCAGGGCAGCTCCCTCCCAGCTGTGTGGGGAAATCAGGGACAGTCCCAATCTCTGGGGTGGGGGAGCTGGCCTAGAGCCAGGACAGCTCCCTCTTGTCTGCCCTGTGGAGATTGGGGTTTAGCCTGGCAGCAGTTGTGGACTGCTGAATAGGCTGACTGGGAGTAAATTGCTTCTGGTCAGGGTCTACATGTGTACTTTGGTATATTAGTTAATGCGCCATTTTTCTAATACCTGTATGTATTGGTAATAGCAAGCAGTGCATTAGACTGATTTAATGCGCAGTAATTGATGTGCATGTGTAGACAGTGAAGTGTAGGTGTGCAGTAAAGCATCACTTGTAACTCACCCACTGTGAACTAAGGTTCAGATTTTCAAAGGGACTAAATGGGAGCTGGATGTTTGGCTTCTTGGGAATCCCCAGTCTCAGCTATCCTATACAAGCCTATATTTGTATTATTTATCAGTTACCCTTCTCTTCTCTCTCTCCTCCTTCCCTGTTGCTCTTCATGGTTTAGAGTTTCAGACTTTGGGGGCAGGGACTGTCTTTTGATTTCTGTTTAGCAGTACTTAACAAAAGGTGGCCATTGGGGTGATCAGTTTGTTTTTATAATACAAATAAAGCAGAGTACAAATAAGAATTTTCAGTCACCAGATTGTGTCATCTCATATTGTATTTCATTATTTCCCACCAGTAGTGCTGTCATATCATAACGGGTGCACTAAAAAAAACAAAACAATAATCCCCATTCCAGAGAGAGTACCATTTATTATGGTATAACCTGTTTTAAAGATAGGGATGTCTTTGAATCCTCACTTGCCAAATGTACCCATCATAGACATAATAACAACAGCACCTTGTTCTTATGCAAGTATTTTCACTCTTCTTCTCAAAATATTTTTCCAAGGAGCTAATATGAACTGCTCAAGTGAGTTATTCACACTATGCCATTCCACATGTGGGTGATCTCCTGGCCCCAATAATGTCAGCAAGAAAAAACCCCACTGACTACAAATACATGCAGGATTTCATCCAAGAATTTACCTTTGTCTCATGGTTCCCTTTGTTCTTCCAAAAGGCAAAGTGAGAAATGCATTTCCCCAGTGGGTGAGGCGTGTTGAAGCAGCAGAGCAGGTAAAGTTGCTCAGTTATTGAAGGAAAATTTAGGGAGAGGCAGATGAACCAATGAGGCATTGGAGGATAGGCTTGAGCAGTGTTTTATCTTCAGGGTGTTTGTCAGCTGCCTCCCATCGTGAGTAATTAGATCATTATTGAGACCTTCTGGATTCATTTGCAGGGATGGGTGAATAGGTGCAGAACACAAGTTTTCATTCTTGTCTCCCCATACTTTTCTTCATGAGTTTGCATCTTTACTGCTGCTTACATAGGGAAGTACACCTCATCATGTCATGTTATCTTCTCATCTTCAATAAGAAATACAGGAAAATACATTAAATGCACAGACTGGTCAATAGAAAGAGAAAATGAATTTTCAATCATCCCTGTGCATATTCTGAGCCTAAACAAATTAGGAAAGGAACTGTCCTTTTTTGTACTTTTGTACACTGCCTAGCACAATAGGACCTTGATACAGTTAAGGGCTTTAGGGATCTCTCTTAATAACAATAGTAATGGAGAGTGAAAAGGTAGAACTGATGAAAAGAGGGCAATATTTGTTTAATAACAAAAGTGTACACTGCTGATTTCTCTAGCTTCAGTGGAATTTGAAAAAGATATACACAGACACAAAGTATAAATATGATTAACCTTCAACTTGACAACAAAAGCTGCCGGTGCAATCCAGGGGGGAAGATGCTATGATTAGGCAAGTGTATCCTGCACTCCTGTAGGCTGTCTGCATACCTGTGTCAGTCTTTGGTCAAGACTGATAAGAAACACCAACTGGTCAGATACAAATATAACAGCATTTGTCAGAGGAAGAGAAGATCACTTTTCAAAATAAACAGAGCATGGGCAGGCGTCTCTGACTTCTCTCAAGCTAATTTTTAATTGTTTAAAGATCTGCCATTGCACAGGGGAAAATAGTAGCATTTGACCTAAGATCAAATAATGCGTCTCTGATGTGGCCATAATTATGACTCAAGAGGTTAAAGAACTGAGTTTGCTACACTGAGTGCGTGCGTCTACATGTGCTCTTTACTGTGCAGTAGACTAATATAATGCGCAGTAAAGTCACTGTCTACACATGCACCACAATTACAGCGCAGTAGATTAATTTACTTTGAAGCAGGATAGTCCTGTCACATAGAGATACTATCTGATGGTGGAGTAAATTACTGCTCTTAAACGCACAGGTAGACAGTGACATTGGGATTAATTTACTCCAGCTCAAATTTTGTCAGATTTTATTCAGTTGCATTAACTGCATGTGTAGACATACCCAGTGACTGCAAATGTGTTTCCCATGCTTGGTTTTAGGAGTGGTTTCTGCTGCTTAACATTTAAGGAAATAAAACGTATGGGTAAAATTTTAACGTTGGTGAAGTGACTCAGGACCTTTAGTCTTTCAAAATTAACAGGTACATAGACTCCCATGTCCCAGTCAATTTCAGTGGGGCTTAAAGTAAAATTTTTAAATGTTTTTAAAGGCAGTTCTCAAAAATGATGGATGTACTCAGGTTCCTAAATCCCAAATCAGGGTGCTATAAAGTCCTAAATAGCCTGGACTCTACATACCTAAGGGACCACCATATGTTCCATTGTGATCTCTAACCATATGGTCAGCTGAGAGCAACCTCCCACATGTACCATCTGTGGGACAGGTTTGTCAGGTGAAATGGGAGGTCATTCTTGGCAGTTGCTGGTCAGCTCTGGAACTCCCTTGTCCTTGTGGTCCATCCGAGTCTGAATTTACACATCTTAACTCCTTGTCTTTGGAATTGCTTTTGTGGTCCATTAGATTTGAGCCTGCATATCTTCCAGAAGGGTTGTAAGACCTTTTTATTTGGGTGACCTTTCAGCAGTTAGGGCTAACTTTGGGGGCACTGTCTGGGGAGTTTTTCCTATTTCCTGTTTTATTTTAATTTTTTTTGTTCTCTGTCTTTAGAATTTATCTGGTTTTATTGTAAGCTGTCCTGAGACTCTTGTGGAGATGGTGGCATATATTTCTAATATATCATAGACTGCCATGTAAAAAAGGCACTGTGTGAAAACAGTTTTCTAAGTCACTTAAGCACCTTTGATAATTTTATTAGATAGCTTTTGTCAGACAAAATGCTCTTGGAAAGAGCAGAGGGTGAACCTTCAAGGTGAACTCTGTGACCTTGATGCTGAGTGCTTAGCTGGCAAAACAGCGTCACAGAGAAAAGGTCCAGTCTCATTAAAGACCCATCCCTTCTCCTACCATGAGTGAGTATGGTTTCCAGGACTGTGCTGGAAGGTTAGCAGGGAGGATATCTTGCTTCCTTGTAAGGGGTGAGAGTTTGAAGAAATAGGTGCTGGAAGCCTGGTATTCCTGCTGGGGCAGAATTAAGATTGCACAGCTTGTCTGGAATGTGTGGTGGTTGCTGTAATGGGAAGTCGTATGCCTATAAACGTAGGCATCGAAGGTCCATTGTGTTAAATGCCTTAATTTTCACAATTTCTTGCTTGAGTGGTATGTTTCTGTATGTAGACCAACCTGAACTTGAAAACAGCATAATGTTTGTATGTGTTAATATAGTATATCCACTTGAAAGATTAACTGGGGAAAAAACACCTATATTTTACATATCTTGGAGTAATTTCACAGACTATTGAAATGCAAACATCTCTTGGTAGAGTATTGTTATTAATTCATTAATGATATTCAGATATAGGTAAAAGCTTTTAATGAAAGACTCTCAAAATGTAAAATCACACTGAGGTACACCTATTGCACATGGAATGCATGTATAGAGTATAAACCTGAATTATTTCTCCTCAGTGACTGAATCTGAAGTTTTAGATTCTCATTAAGGTAGCAGGTTCTTTGCCATTTTCTCCTATGTCAGTTTAGGCCATTTTGATTACAGTATATCATAAAGAAAATAGGGCAGGGTGGCACCTTGAAGATTAACTCATTCACGTGAGGTGATTGAGAGCAATATTTTTTTCTGGGGTCTCCCTGCTTGCAGACACGTGCCTGGGGAATCTGTCTTGGGTCAGTGTTCCTCATTTTCAAAGGCACACCCTGAATCAGGGCATAGCAATATGACTGGTGCCTGGGGAATCTCTTGCTGGGAGATTCCCAGGATGCATCTTTGCAAATGGAGAAATCTGAGTAGGCACTCCCAGAGCATCAGGGGTCCAATCCTGCATGCCCTGGAAATGGAAGGACCTGCAGGATTGGGCCCAAGAAACCCCAGGAATGCCTCCCCAGGTTGCCCATTCTCCTGCCTTAAAACAAATGGGCATCCACCACAAAAGACTGGAAGAATTTTATACAGCATCAAGAGGGTCCAGAGGAGGGCCACTCGCATGATTAGGGCAGCAAGGCAGGCCCTGCGAGAGGAGGCTACGGGACCTGAACCTGTTCAGCTTCCAAAAGAGAAGGCTGAGAGGGCATCTGGTGGCCGTCTACAAACTGGCCAAGGGGGGACCAGCAGGCATTGGGAGAGTCCCTGTTCCCCTGAGCACTACCAGGAGTAACAAGGAATAACGGCCATAAGTTAACTGAGAGTAGATTCAGGCTAGATATCAGTAGGCACTACTTCACAGTCAGGGTGACTAGGATCTGGAACCAACTTCCAAGGGAAGTGGTGCTCACTCCTACCCTGGGGGTCTTCAGAAGGAGGCTAGACAATCACCTCACCAGGGTCATTTGACCCCAGGCATTCTTTTCTGCCCATGGCAGGGGGTTGGACTTGATGATCTACTTAGGTCCCTTCCGACCCTACCAACTATGAAACTGTACCATCTATATCAAGACTACAGATTTAGAGTATTTGTTCTGGTGTGATAAGGGGCATGGACATCTATTTGCCTTGCCTTTATGCTGCTACAGAAAAATTTATGACAGCACAAAGGCAACCTCTGTTTCCAGCCTATAAGACCAATACACCTACTGAATCTTTCAGGCCCATGCTGCTCTTGATTTACCCTGCTATGCTGGTAAATGTAAACATTTGTGAATAGGGTAGCCACATGACCTACATTTCTGAGAAAGCCAAAGACTTTAGAGAGCAAGCAGATGATTTTACTTTACTATGTAAGGACTGCGTGCCTGAGAACCTAAGGAGGAAATCCTGATTTCACTGAAGTCCATGAGAGTTTTGCCATTGACACAAGGACTTTACCATAGGACTTGGTGTTATATACACATTTATAATACATGTGTAGAATGCATGTCCATTATATAAGTTTGGTTTTTGTATTTCACTTCCAGTTCAAGTCCAGCATCCATTTCAGAGCTCTGTTCCCACTGACAACATTGAAAGCCATAACTCTTCATACAATTTCATTACTGACAGCAATACCAGTGACTGCCATCGAGAGTGTTCAGTTGTTTTCACCACCAAGCCATCTACCCTTGCACAGAGTATTATTAGATTAGTGGTTCTCAATCTTTAGACTCAAGGTGCACTGTGGAACTTTCCAGCTCTTAGCTTTCGCTCACTTTTTGACTACGGAAAAATAGTAGATCAATTTTTCTATTGCAAAGAACTCAGAAAGGCTACAACAGGTCAAAAACTTTTTGAACTTTCTAGATTGCCATTTTAAATCTATGGATTTACTTGTGAATCATATTTGCACATCTAACAGTGCTAACATTACTTGGCACCCTTGGCAGGATCTCAAGACACCCGAGTGTGCCGTGGCACCCTGGTTAAAAATCAGTGTATTAGATAATGTGGGGATACAGTAAAACCATGTTAATTAGAAACGCAGGGGACCAAAAATACTGACTTTGAAATAAGTGGGTTTGAAATAAATATAATGACAATAATTTGCATATATGGAAATTACTGAGGATACATACAGACTTACTTCATCTTTGTGCAGCCCTTACTAACTGATAAGAGCAAAGTAAGGAGTTATCCCAGTGGCTAATACAGCAGATTTAATGGGATGTAGCACAAAGAGTTTCTAATGTAGACCAGCAGTAATGATCCAGGGGCCCGTTTCCTTTTGCTTAGATCAATCCAAGTGTGGAACTGCCACCCCCTCTCCTGATGCCACCGAACCCCCTGCAGACCCAGCATCCCTGATCCAGCAGCCTTTAGTCCTGCCTCTGATCATGCATGCAGCTGGGGCTGCTCCTCCCACCCCTGCAGACTCCCCTGTGTCCTGGCATTTGCTACTCTGAGCCCCATCTGCTTCACGTGCACCTGCCCTCTGGCCATCATCTGCCAGCCTGGGAGTGCTTGAAGCAAGGGAGCAGACAGAGTGCCTGTGGCTCAGGACAGCAAGTGCTGGGGCACAGGGGACCCTGCAGGGGTGGGAAGTTGGGGCACCAGTCCTAGATACATGCATGATTTCAGGTGGAATTAGGGGTTGGTAGGATTGGGGGTGTTTTTGTAGGATCAGGGGTGCTGGGTTGACTGGAGGTTTGGTGGGAGTAAGGTAGGGGAGGGCGATGGGACAATTCCACGCTTAAGATTGATGTAAGCAGAGGAAAAAGTGCCCCTAGATCATTGCTGCTGGTCTACAATAGGAACTCCCTGTGCTACATCCCATGTCATCTACTTAATTAGTCACTGAGATAGCTCTTCACTTTGTTCTATCAGTTAGTAAAGTCTGCCCATGGGTGAACTAAGCCTACACATACTCATAGTAATTTGGGTATATGCAAATTACTATGAGTGTGTTTATTTCAGATCTATGTACAGTATTTCAAAGTTCGTATTGTTTGGTTCCCTGCATTTCAAATTAACAAGATTTTTCTGGTCCAAGGGATCAGAAAACATCTTCAAATTTCAAATTATCCGTATTATAGTGCGTTCAAAAACCTATCCTTTCAGCTGGGGAGTGACAACAGCTTTGAGGTATCCAACACTTTGAACTATCCAGTATTGAACTAATGAAGTTTTACTGTAAATCCTGAGCTTCCGTGAGGCCTGTTAACACTACAGCCCCCTCAGCCCTTTCTACAGGTCAGATGAGAGGAGGTTCAGAGGAAAGAAAGCAGAACTCCTTAAGTATAAGAGTTAAAGTTGTACAAGTACTCTTTTGAATGCTTTGCAGTCTCTGTATGCTTTAATGTAGATTTCTTGGTGGACTTGCTGCTTATTTTTTACATAGGATATATGTAACATGAGAGAGTATGCATGATGATGTGATAGGTGAGATCTATTAGCAAGACTCTAGGGTGGAAATGTTGCATACAACCAGAAAAATATATGAATTTTCCCATTTTTTAGACACTGCAAAGTCTCCCTTCTTGTAGTTTCCCTTCATTGTCCAAGGGTGACCGTACTTTGACATAGTTTTCTTGATTACAGTATTTGCTTATTAGGAGTAAGTGTATCAGTTTCATAAACACAACAATGTACATCAGCCAAAAGTTTTATAACTCTCTCGAAGTCAATGGAGCCATCAGAAGGTACTGCAGCTGAGAATCTGCCTCTAAGGAATTCTGCAGTCTCTAATGATATGTTAAGCTAGAATTAAAATATAAGTTGTGGGTCTCCAGCCCTGTCCACTTTCCTGTAAATTGATGCTAACCTCTATGTAATTTGTGTTTTCAACCCTGTAAAATACTTTGACCTAATTGCGACTAACTTTCTGTCAAATAATCCAAAATAAGCACAGGTCTATCAGAGAATTGGAATGTTTGGATGTTTAGAGAGAGAGTGGAGGAAAGGACAGATGTGTCAGGCAGCCCAAGGAAGGCATCATGTACATAAATGTATGATATCAGATTAGAGTTTGAGATGGTCTTAGATACCATGTATTTATATTCAGACCAAGTTCCTGTCTTCTGCACAATGCAAGTAACAACAGAAATACAGAGTGGAATTCTGCAGGGACTGAGGGAAAGAGGTCTCCCACAGCTTTCGAGCTGCTGCTTGTGCAAATGGACCTCTTCCCTTTGTTGAAGAGGTTTGGTTTATAGACCTATGCTATTGCAGTGCCATTGATTGTGTCCTCTCCATCTTGGCGGCCTGCCGTGTCTGCATTCCCAGATCTCTACACTTTGCAGGCCTGTTGTGGGGGCTGCCCTGGAAGTATGTTTTGTAGCTTGCTGAGGTGAGGGGTCTTCTAGAGGTATTCCCTCACCTGCTGCTTTTCTTATTGTAGCACTATGTTTGCTCCATTCAGCACTACCAACATCCCTTACCTGGCCCACAGGATTGCCTCTTTAGCCCATGTAAAATTAGTAATTTTACATTTTTAGTATTTTTAAAGAATGACATAATTTGTATCTCAGTGCAAGTACCATTGGGGAAGGGCCTGTTCATGATTTAAGTTCAGTGAACCTGTTCACTGCAGCTGCTTTCATCCACAAGGGCAAGCTTTGTAATTCTGAGGGCAGGTCTGGCTGTACAATGTCTAGGTGGTTATGTATGATATTTAAATTAAAATTTAGATTCCGTAAGACATTTTGTAACCTCTGCTTTTTTCCTCCACATATTGGCCTGGTAATGGCAGATCAAGAACAAGCCTTTCTGCTCCTTTATACTTATGCAAGAGTGTTTCATATTAACAGTTTCACAAAAGAATCCTGGGGTTCAGTATTGTACTTGTTTACTACTGTAATTTGACAGCAGCGTCAGCAAAATAAATAATTCAGGACTACTGCCAAGGGATTTTCTGCATCAGCACAACTGTCTTTGTCCAGGAAAACTAATATCTGACAGATGGATATATAAAAAAAAAACCTGTACGTACTTCCTGGGTCATTGACAAGTCCCTTGCAATTGCCGGCCTCCATGAAATAAACATTTGTTCAAATGTGTCCTGAAGACAATCTAGTCAAGCCACCCTCAGGCACACCTGGCCATAAAATACCCTCATAACAAAAACATGTGCTAGAAGAGGAAAGACATAAATACAATATGCTCAGATGATTCTAGGAGGTAAATCATCTCCCATTCTATAGGGTTCTGCAAGCCCTGTCCCTCTGCTCCCTCATTCTTGCCAATCTAACCATAAGGAAAATTCCTTCTTTCCCAAATTCAATGTTTAATTTTGAGTGTGTGAGGAAGGCTCACCAGCGAGGTTCCTGAAATACCTTTAGCAGCACCAATGCACCCTAGCCAGTCTAGCTGTAGCTGGCTGATGCCCAGTGTTTCAGAGAAAAGGGGAAAAAAAACTAACCAAACAGAAGCCAAGTAATGCATTCAGTTGGGAAAAAAGCTCTAAAGCCTGAGATTAATACAGTATAATATGGTGCAACCCAAATGTGTTTTTCATCAACATATAATGGCTGTGCTTTGAGAGCAAGTTTAAAAGTCATTGATCCAAAACATATCCTTTTACCACAATGAATTGGAGAGTCTAGGAGTCTTAATGATCACCTTAATAGACCTTAGTTATGTTTATTAATACTTATTCATGTCTAATGTTGATATACATTAGTTTTGAAAAGTAGAAGACAAATATTTGGTTACATGGCTAACTAACCTTGATTTGGTGAAAGATTGTGTTCCCCTTTATCACTTGATTTAGAAAGAATATTTTTATAATATATTCCTAAAGCCATTATGCCCCATTTAGCTTTGTTATGGCCATGTTTTTGCAAGTTCCAGGAGATACTCAGCCTCTTACTCTAGGAATATGTGGACTAGGATCTGGTTTAACACATCTACCAGTATGCAGGGCTGGGTGAGAGGAACACAAAACATACCCCCATGGCGTCAAACCTGGGTATGTGCAATATTCTGCTGCAGTCAGTGCAACTGGAAGTTTAGAAAAAGCCCTAGTAATTGCACATGTCTGACAGCAGTAGCTATGTCCAACCATATTTATTTTGCCTACAGGAACTATTTGCTTCTGAATTATCTTGGACACTGCTAATTTCTTGTCTGTCTAAAATTTGGATTTCTATTCACTGGGATAGTCAGGTACCAAAATATATGAAACTTGTAGCTCTATCCTGTTTGGGAATAGAAGATGTATTTTGTATCTAATGTCTAATGAATATATAAATGGAGCTGCAAGACCACCCACAAAATAAGGTTTATCATTGGACCTAAAGTATGTGTCAGTTATAACGGAGCAGATTTTGATTTTCATCTTTTTGCCTTTAGAGAAATTTAACCTATAGGAACAGTTTTGTTCAAGTTCTCAATTGCAAACAGAAGCAACCTTAATATAGTATTTTACATTTTTATTAAAAGTAAAATATTCAATAAAACTTTGTTCTTAAAGTGTAAGGTGCTATTTTGTCCTGTTTCAAAAAGAAATGTAGCATCACACATTTACCCCAGGGTACTATATTTTCCATATGTATTAATATACTGTGACCATGTCTGCAGGAGATGCTTAACTCATTACTACTGTGCAGTAGTGTTGCTGGGCACTAACTGTGACGCAATACTACTGTGCACTAGTAACAAGCTAGTACTAAATGACTGCACAGTAACAACTATGCAATCAGCATCTCTTGTAGGTATGGCCTGTGAAAACTTTTTATTCTTATATTGTGATACAATTCTGATATGAATCTCATAGTGAAAGAACAGGGAAGTCCAATATTACCTCAAGCATTGCAGTCCGTAGATTTTAATTATGGTTAGGGAATTTATTCCATTAGAAAAATTATTTTTATATTAAAAGGTGCTTCTTGTCAGTTGATTTATTTACCTAAGGATGGGTCAGATTCTTCCTTACTTTAACTAAAGTACATTTGTAACTTACTTCATAAAAGTTCCAGTATAGCCAAGGGGTTACTTGTATAGTAACCTATTCAAAATTTGGCACTGTATAACTCATACAGATGTTACTGAAAATCCTTTAATTTCTCTCAGAAAAGTACTTCATGCTATGGTCTTTATTGGGGATGAAGTATTTTGGCTAATGTCTCAAATCATCCACTGTGAATTAAGTGTTTTCTAATGGAAGTTTTTCAAAAAACTAAATTTTCCTTGAGGTTTCTATGATAAATTGATACATATCATCATAAAATGGCACCAATTCCCAACAGAAAAAGAACAACATGTTTCTGCTTGTGTTTCACTGCGTTCTTGTTCTAAGCCTGTGACCAATTACAGAGAGAAAACAGTATAGGATAGCTATGAAGACCACAGGTTGCAAGACTGTCCTCTCAAGTTTCAGCCATTAATCTTGTCCATCTGTTTCTCTGTCAGATCTTCTACTTTCATGTTTAGCATAGCAAAATTTATCAGCTTTCTTCTGTCATCTCCTTGTAGGAGTTCAAGAGGTTGTTGCTCTATTTGATAATCAAACATCTTTGCAAAGAACATAGTGCACAGAATTGTGCCATCCTTCACTTCCCATTCTCTAGAACATTTTGAATGGAATTAGTCAGTGTACGGGATGTTTCCATGGGGCCTACATACCACTTTACCCCTCAAAATAAGGTTTATCTGGGATGTGGGTCTAGACCTTTTGCGTGGCTTCTGTATTGGCTTCTTTAACTCTCTCAATAACTCTCTCAAACTTGTGTTTTGAGTTGAACGGTTAAGTTTTCACCTGAGCAGAGTTAAATGTGCAGTATTGTACACAACATTGCTAGACACTATAAATGCTCACATGGAGTAGAGTCATTTGTTTAGAGATGGAAGCAAAGAATCTGGTTGCTCACTGTTTCAGTACTTCCTAATACCATTTGTGACTGTGATTTTTATTGTATGTGTTTCTTGCCAGGAAACTTGTGATTCTGTCACACATTTAGGCAATTTTACTCATTCTGTGTGGATTATGCTCATTCTCAAGGGACATTTGTTATTTGGAAAACCCATTTCCATAAAGGATCAGCTGCTGTTGCTTTAATAAGCTTATAATTTAACTTAATCCATATTTATTAAGCCACATCTTCTGTAGTAGATGCACATCCCT
Source organism: Crocodylus porosus (assembly GCF_001723895.1). NCBI lineage: Eukaryota > Metazoa > Chordata > Crocodylia > Crocodylidae > Crocodylus > Crocodylus porosus. The sequence goes on from NW_017728886.1 coordinate 88,506,168, forward strand.
TTGTTTCGTATGCTGTAGTTAACAGAATCATGAACTTCTGGATACGTGTTCACATGCACACACACAAACGTGCACACAAAATGAATCAATCAGTGGTGCTAACCTGCGTACCTCAGAAAAGAAAAGTCTTTTGTGTGTGCCTGATCAAGTGCTAGAAGGATCAAGAGATGGTATCTCATGCATATTTTTTGTAGCAACAAGCAGAAAATTAAGGGGAGCTAGAAGGAGAAATGGTTAGCTGGGTCTAACGTCTGTCAGTGGAGACCCCCAATGCACAAGGTAACTAGATTCATTGATTCAGTTGTTGAAAGAGTTATAGAACCATTTCAAATCTAAGCAATGAAAAGTATGTTAAAAGCAATGTTTTCTCTTACTTCACGAGATGCAGCCTGTATCTAGAATCAAGTGTGGACATATGTATGTTATGGATCTTGATTCCATATATAAAACCCTAATCATTTTGCAATATATATATTTTTCTGTGATACTTTTTCATGTTTTTGTTAATATATGCTCTACTGTTTATGTACAGAATTGCTTTCATTTTTGTTTATTGCATTGTATTTAAACTGGAAAACCTTACGACAGTAAGCCCAGATTACGAAGTAATACAGGTTTCTGAAGAGAAAAACTAACAACAAAGAGATTTTAAGGCACCTTTTTGGAATAAATGATGCACTAAGTGATAAAGTTATAATATTTTATACTTCCATATATCCCACTATTAGAAATGGTGTCCCCTCCTCCCATTTCGGTGAGTGTACTCTGATTGATGTTTGTTTGCATGTACTTTATTTGTGTTTTGCTTAAATGAGAAGGGTTGAAATGCGGTACTGCAGAATATGTTGTAATTAGGATGCGTATATGTGATAGCAGTATGCAGGAGATACATTACATATTTATTTAATTTGTAACTGAGCTTATCTGTATATTTCTAGTTCTGCTCAGAGGTAAAATCCATCTATTCCATGCTTAATTACCCTCTCCTTTTAATTACTACCCAAGTTTAACAATCTAATCTTCACATTAATTCCCCTCAGACTTATTTACACATAATTTTGGCTTCCATTAAAAATGCAAGATCAACAGCTTTTCTTTTTTCTGCTTAGACTTGTTACTAGAAATTTTATAAAGAGAAAAATAAATAATGATGTATTATATCTATATAATATTTATTATGAAATTATCATAGTGTTTTGGCAGACTCACAGAATATAAAGAGGTAGTATGTTTAATTCTATATTAACCTGGACTCTAATGAAATAAGCATAGCTATGTTACAGGACCCAGCTGGGAAAGGTGCTCTGCCAGGACCCAGTATCTGCGGGGTGCTCCTGGGGCCCCAAGTTGTCAACTGCTGGGGCTGAGAGTCCCCTCCATTGTGTGATTTCTAGCCCTGACAGGGCATGGTGCAGTCCTGCAGCTGGGAGCCCTGTCAGCTTACAGGGCTCCCAGCCACAGTGACAACCCTGCTACATCTGCAAATTAAAGCTCAATAGAGCAACCAGCTATAAAGTTAGCACACATTTTTATGGTGTGATAGGAACTTTGCATGTGTAGCTGGTCTCAAAGTAATTACTCAACTAACCAGTTAATTGCATGATACCTGTAACATGTATAGGGGGCCTAAGAACAAAATTTGACCTAGTTTATACATACAGGCATATCAATCTTCTGTTTCTGTTTCTGTTGACAAATAAAAAGAATATGAACTGTGTTATGAACTCTGTTATTTCCAGTGAAAGGTAATCCAATAGCAACATAAGCCCCAGCCCTGTGATTTACTTCATATGGGTTCATACTGTATGTATCTTGATTCACATTGACTTCACTGTGTCTCTGCCTAGGGAAGGCCCCTCCACACAGTGCACCTATGCACAGTGAACTGGAGATGTCATTCGTTCCTAACTTATGACCCCATAGAAAGCTCTTGGATCTAATGGGCTGCAGTCTCTACTTTGGGTACCTTTAGCAGCATAGAGGGGTGCTTGAAACTGTCTTAACCAAGTACCCAGAAATTTTCTAGTAAAAGCGAGTCTATGACAGTGGTCCCCAGACTTGAGGCACCCCTCAGAAAATGCCAGCTCTTAATTTTTACTTGTTTTTTCACTACAGAAAAACAATAGAGCTATTCTTCTGTTGCACAGAACTCAGACCACAGCAGGTCATAATTTTTAACACTATGAATTCCTATTTGAAATCTGTGGTTTTATCTTCTGAATCACGTTTGCACATCTAACAGTGCTAACATGGTGTGGCACCCTACGGCACCCTTGAAAGATTTTTGGGGTACCCTAGGGTGCCACTAGGATGTGTACAATTCTGTAGTGTAGAGAATAACCTGGCTGTATGCTTTTATCGCCTTTTCTCTCTCTCTGTCTCTTCCTGTTAGGATTGATGAGCAACAGCAGAAACTTCACACCAAATAATTCCTTTCCAGTGCTTGCTCTTGGATTCACTCTGTATTGGCCCCTGCTTTAACAAACTTGCAGTACCCTCTTGCCAGTCTTTAAATAACTTGTACTGCATCATTCTTCTTCTGTGTTAATTCAATCCAGCGTGCTACAAGATCCTTCTTCAAGCATAAAGATCTCTTAGTTTCCTAGCTCAAAGAAGTCTTTTTTCCTAGTAAATTTAAACATCTGCTAAAAAAAAAGGCTCAACTTTTTTGTATGGAACATCTATTGATTGAGGTGACTATAATTCTAATATTATAAAGCCTAAGTCTGTTTGTCTGTCCATAACGCTTTATTCGCACTCTGATTGGCTGATGGAAATGCCCAATCATAGTGCTCCAGGTGTGGGGGAGCACCACCATGATTCCAAAGCCATGCTGAGGACCAGACAGAGGGCGCCACTGGCCTCATCTCCCCAACTCCAGTCCCTGCAAGAGGGGAAAACAGCGACAGCATGGGGCGTTAGGTGGCAGCGCTCCATCCCAGCCCCCTCCCTCCCCACCCCCTGTCACTCTTGACGGGCAATTGGCTAGTTAAGGATATAAAGTTGTTAGTGATTTGCCTTTAAAAAATATACATTCTTTATACATTTTAGATACAAGAACAAAAAAGAAATAGCCTGAAAGGCAGTGTATTGCTTAGATTTGTGAAAACTAACCTTTGGGGAAATATGATTTTATAGACCACATTGTCTCTGTCTCTGCAATCCATCATGTTTCAACAGAATCTGTATTACCTACCTGATGTATTACCTATCTAATGCATTACCTACCTGATGTATATTTGTATCTGTGTTATGTATTGTAAATATAGTTTTTGGAATCTTTTTTCAACTACTTTGTCTTTTGAATGCAACTGATCTGATGTGTCGGATTTAACCTGTTATCAGATTCAATGAGTGCATCTACACAAGATTGATCTACTGCACAGTAAAGTGTCACTATGCAACCATTCATATGAGCTACTACATAGTAGATTAATCTACTGCTTGGTTTTCTACTACCTGTAAATACAGGTAGTAGGTTTACCGTGCAGTTACTACCGCACAGTAGCAAACAGTTAGATACCTAATTGATAAATTGATCTTGGTCAGCCCAGGCAGCAGGGGAAAAGCAATACTCTACCCTTGGGGCTGCCTGCTGCTGGGGCTGGATCCGATTGCAGAGCTTGGCTGGGGACAATGTTCCCTTACTTCTGCAGGAGGCAGCTTCCGGCCCTGGTCCCTGATCAGAATGGGGGCTGGGAGATTGCTGCTGTGGCGGGCTCTGATCACAGAGCCCAGGCCAAGACAATGTCCCCCTGCCCCTGCTGCCAAGGCAGAGGTACATTGTCCTGGCTTGGGCTCCACGATTGGAGCCTGCCTGGCAGCAGGCAGCTGCCAGGGGCAGGGAGAAATGTCCTAGTCCCTGCTCCGATTGCAGAGCCAGGGCCAGGAGCTGCCTGTTGCAGGGGCAGCAGACATTGCCCTGGCCTGGTTTTGCGATCAGAGCAAGGGGGTGGGTAGCAGGCAGCTGCTTGGGGCTGGAGTGCAGTATGGGAGGCAGCTGCCTTGGAAGTGGGACAGCTCCCCCTGCCCCCTGGAGCCCAGGCCTCACACCAGTGCCCCCTGCCAGCCTGGAGCTAGCACCTGAGGGAGCCTAGACTTCCACTTGGCTGCCACATAAAAACAGTGCAGTAGTAAATTTTCTCCCAATGGGTGAACATGTCGACATGCACTCAAGGAAAGCTTACTGTGCAGTATTTTACTGTGCAGTAAGCTTTTTGACCATTAATTGCATGTGTTGACATGCCCAATAAGATTTATTTGTGCTTACTTTACTGGGCTTTGGATCAGACCCTAAATTTAATTTTGAACAACGGGTTAAAGTTCATGATTGTCTATGCTAGGATTTTCTTGGGTGATAGCATGTATCTGGTTGCATTAGGATGGCAGGGTCTTGTGTTCACCCTGGAGGGAAAATGAGATAAATAATATACTTATTTACTTGTGCCTCTTGGATATAGAGTGTTTGCTGGAATGAGACAAGTAAATTTGTAGCATGATTTGGCAACCTGATGTTAATGGATGGAAAAGTGGTAATTTCTTGAAACCAATGGGAGTATGTGGGAATGTGGAGGAATAGGTCTAAACTGTATAATAGATAAACCTCATCTAGTTTCCTTTGCAAGGTAGAATTTGAAGAGTTACTTATCCAGTCACAGATACATGAGTATAGTTTTCAATGGCTTCTGCAAAAAGAAGAATTTACAGTGCTTGCTTACAGAGCCTCAGGTCTCCACAGATGAAGAGTAGAGGACTGTACCAGAAATGACTACTTGGAGGAAACAAGTAAGAGAATTGGTCAAGAAGTTCAGAACTAGCTAAAGATTTTGGATCCTTTTAATATTTGGGTGTCCAGCTTAAGACACATTAAAAGGACTTGAATGTAAGAAAGCATTGAATAACCTTTGAAAATTAAGCCTCTTTCAGAATCTCAGAGTTGGGCACAAAAATAATAACATAGTCAACATTACTAGGCATTTTTGAAAATCCTGGCCATTATACTTATTAAACGTATTTGGAATTTTAAACAGCAGAAAACTAAAAGATGCAAACTTTGTAAGCTGGATCTATGATAATTATAATTTGTACTCTTTGAAAGATAAGTTATTTTGATGACAGCGTTTGATGTTGTCATGGAGAAGAAAAGTGTTTTTCTTAGGAGGAGCCAGTGAATTGGTTTTGCATATATAAGAAAAGTCTCATTTCTTGCTGATGATCAAAGCTCAAACTTTATTTTCCAGCTTATGCTTGCTACAGATAATTTTATTTTAGGAAAATACCCAAAAGTGAGACAGGCATACCTGTTTACCAGAGACTTTAGTGTTATTATTTTGTCCGATACCAAATGTTAAACTACTTATGTCAAGTTTTAATCAGCATGGGGTAGTCTAAATATATTCAATAGGTCTAGTGACCTTTTCCTGAGCAAAGGAAAACTTTCAACAGTGCCAGAGCTGTATTTTTATACCAATATTATTTACAGGTCTTGTCCTCCTTGCTGCTATTTCTTAGAACTGTCCTTGAATGAAAAATAAATGTGTCAGTCATGGTTTTTGGTCACACCTGTTTTTTAATACAATTAAAATGGATATAACTTTTTCTTAAAAATAGAAACATATTCTTAGCCAATCTGTTATTTTAGCTGATAGTTATGTCTTCAGAAACAGTTGTTTCAGGAGAACAGTCACTATATATATATCATATAGACAGGTAATGTCTGAAATAATTTTGTACCAACTACACTTACTAATTTACCTGGAGCAAACACTAGATATTTCAAAAATAGTTTTAGAAAGATCATAAAATTATTATTTGTCTATTATATGTTTAGGGTCAAAATTAGTTTCAGCAATATTAATATTCATTATTGTATTAACATTTACCCAGTAGCTAAGTGCCTGTGTGCATGATCAATTCTAATGCAGTGAATCAGTACAAGTGATATATAAAAACTGCTTATCCCTTTTGACAGATGCAGAATCAAACATAACATGAAAACAAGCAAAAGTGATCTGCAAGGCCGCTCAAGTAAATGATGGCAGTCTCACCTGGTGTTCTGAGGTTCACTAGACTACTGTTCTAGTATACTTGCCAAGAAAGCAAACACCCTAGGTGTTGCCAAGAAACCCCTGAAACTTCTTGTACAGGGTTTAATCTCAAGAAGAAACAGTACAAGCCTTCCAGTTGATCTAATTGCCACCAGGCAGGAAGAGTGAAGGACAGTCTTTTTGCAGAGAGCACTGTGTTGCGGGCTACACGAGGCTTTAAAGAGTCTCATAAACACTTTGAACTTTCTCAAAAGTGACCAGGGCAGAAACTTCAGTATTTACACTGGCCCACTTGGGATGCAGCCAGTCTCTAGCTGGAGATTCCTGTTAGGCTTCAAAACATACTCTCCTGAAGCCTCACTTCTCTGCAGTCCCCGCTAAGGCTGCATACAGCCATTCATTTCTACCAGAAATTTTTTTTCTGCCAGACAAGTAGCTCAGGACCTGGATTGTGCAGACATTCTTCCAGCCCCGTGGCTGGAGGGCTTCACAGGCAAGCTCTTCAGCCACAGGGTGCTAGAGGACTGTTCCCTGAGCCACCCATTGCCCTTATGGGAGCCCATTAATTTACAACCTGCTTGCGCTCCTGCCTGGGAAGGGGGCAGGCTGTCAAGTGGCAGTTGGCAGCTGCTAAAAAGCAGCAGCTGCCTCAGACAGCTGGGAGTGTTCCTGCCCCAGGGGAATATACTCCCATCCTGCCAACCAGCTGATTGGCAGAAGGGGGCATTCTCCCATAGTGGGAACCCTCCCAGTTCTTCCCCACAGAAGAATAGCTCTATTCCTTACACTCCTCCAGGCTTTGGGCAGCAGCTGGTTGGGGCAGGGCCAGGTGTGGAGGATCCCTGTTATATTGAACTATGTTTCATCCCAGAGTGCAGGGTGAGTTGGGGAGCACTTAGGGTGAAGTTATGTTACGCTTAGACTATACTAAGAGCACTTACAATGCAAGCATTCACATGTTAAAGCTGGTTAACTTGTGCTAAGTGCCCTCTGAGCACCTCAAAGTTATGCCACTTCAGACAAGGGTTACCTGAGCCATTCTACCTAGCTTGTGTTAGGTTAACTTCAGTCTACTGCATGGAGATATGCCAAATGCTTTTTCCACATGCTACTACAATAAGAGAGATGAGAACAAAACAAAATGTACCCTCATCTGACTCTTCCAGTGCCTCTTGTCCTATCTGAACATCTCTTGCACAACATAGATGATACAGTTCTACAAGTAACAAAACTGCAAAGCAGTTGTTAAAAGGTCTCTCACAGGAAGAAATAGTTGCACGTTTCTGATGAGTTGCAAACAGTGAAAGGTAAATGGATTCAGTAGAAAAATCAGGGCAAGGAGTTTGGTGAAAGGCATGCACAATGCTTCAACAGATAATATGATAAACAACTTTTATTATTCTTCTGGTATAATTTCATTACTCTTTTTGAACAAAAATAACTTCCATCTCTTATTGGTACTTAGGTATAGTCAGATTACTTTTATCCAATGACTTTAACCCATTCAGGCATTTAGGAATATTGAGAGGATATAATTTGGGTTAACTGAAAAAGAAATGTAGAGTTTAGTATCCTCAATTTATAAGTGATACTATAATATCTCTTATGTCATAATCTGCCTCTATTAGTATCTCGACGGGTATTTCTGTATCCTGTTCTTATAACTGCTACTGAAGTAGAATCTACAATATCCCTGCGTAGCCTATTTAAGTGCTTTACTAGCCTTACACTTAGAAAGTTTTTCCTGGTATCTAAACTAAATTTTTACTGCAATTTAAGTCAATTCTGTCTTGTTCTACCCACAATTGACCATCCAAACTGATTTCTGTGTAACCATTTTATAACTTCTTACATGCTGGAAAACTGTTATCATGGTTCCCCTTAGTCTTCTCCTTTCTAGACTAAACAAACCTAGTGATTTCAGTTCTTTTGTATAGGTCAGGTTTTCTAAATGTCATTCTTGTTGTTTTCCTATGGACTCTTGCCAACTTGTCTACATCATAATACTCCAGCTAAGGCCTCTGAGTGAAGTAGAAGAGGTATTAAACATGTCATTCTCCATCATTAACTTCCTATCCACAAACAAAACATTAATCATACACTACTTATATTTTCCTTGGTCTTGCTCTAAAGTCTAATATATTTATAGAATAGTTTTTGTTATCTTTTATGTCCCTTGCTAGGTGCATCTCAATTGTACTTTGGCTTTTTGGATGTCACCAGATGCTTGTACCATCCTGTTATAGTCATCATTAGAAATATGGCTAAGTTTATAATTTATGTACGATTCATTTTTAAATTTCAAGTCATTGAAGAGCCCACACTTTAGGCAGACAGGTCTGTTGCTAGGGTTTCTATCCTACCTTGCATCAGTACAACGTGCTCTTCAATATTGCCTCTTTAAGGAGCAACCAATTCTTCTGCACATTTTCCTATTAGACTTTCTTCCCATGGGATCTTGCCAAACAGTTCTCTAAGTTTGTTAAAGTCTTCTGTTCCTACCACCCAATGTTCCCTTCTTTTCCTTAGGATCATGAATTCTACTGTTTTGTAATCACTGACACTAAAGTTGCTTTCTGACTTCAGATTCTCAAGTCATTCCTCTCCTTTAATAAGTAGTAAATTGAGAAGAACCCAGACCCTGCAGAAAAAAATTTGATTTCCACTATAATGTAAAAGACTTGCTGGAGTGTTTGCTGTGCTGTATTACTTTCTCACCAGATATTGTGATAAGTAAAGTCCCCCCATAATCACCAGATGTAGTGATTTGAATGTGCAAATAATTTAGAATTAAGGGTGCCTATACATATGCTCTGACACGTTCAATTAATTAAGTCTGCCGAAGCACTCTAATAAGAACAGTTCAGCAAGCTACAGCATCTTGTATATTCAGTGTCTCACTTTTCAAATGGTAGTGGTGCTTTAACGAAATCTCATCGATTGAGCTTTAAATCACCCCCACCACTGTTTTGAAATGTGGGCCGCTGACTACACAAGATGCTGTAAGCACTTTAATTAGAGCAGCTTCCAAGAGCCACTCTAATTAAAATGTGTGTGTGTGTCCCTGACTCTGGAGTACAGGTAGAGAGAGGTACCTTAAGAGCCAATGTCATTATAGGAAATGAGCCACATACCAGTGATCCAAAGTACTACAAGCGAATTACATGGTTGAGTTATCCGTGGGACCCAGACTAAGGAGCAGGCATCTTCTGAGGTGTATCAAGAAGATAGAGCCACTTAATGTCTTCACACACATCATTAAATCCCCATGGAATGTAAGTCCTATAGTAAGCTTAACTAGACCATGGAAAGCAGAGCACCAGCCACAGGTTTTGATTTAGAATGTGCCAACAGCATCCTGCAGTGCTCTGCACTACTGCTTTCTGATGCTTACCCAGTCTCCCATGTACTTTGGTACTTGACAGCATTTCTGCCCAGGGCACAAAAATTACTGCTAATATCTCTGCTAAGGAGGAGGTGGAAGAAAGAAGAAGAGAGATCTGCATAAAGAATTCTGGATGAATCAAAGTAGGTTATTTTTATGTTAAGAGACAAACTTTCCAAAATTCAAGTTGCATTTATTTTCATTGAAGTGTATGTCCATTCTTGAGCAAAGCTTGCTTGACAATAAACTATGCTCGCATCTTTGGACAAAGATGTTGAAAAGTTAAAGTGTTGGCAACATCCCAACTGTGATTCATGATCATCTGAAAATGGCATATCTTCTGAAGTTAGCCTTAGAAACACAATGCTAATATAGTTTTTAACAGATCATCTTGTCTGTGCAGAATAAGCACTTGATCCCAAGCAATCCACAAGAACATATAGCTCTAAGGTGCTCTGCCTGTGGTCCAGTTTCCCAGTGTAAATTATTATAGCTGTCCATCTCAACAGAGCAATAGTCATGTTTGTATAATGAGTATGAAGTTGCATCCCACAATCCCATTTGAAAGATGAGTGTTTACTTCAAAATAGCCTTTTGCAAACAAAGATGGTTATGTTAAATGGTTTAGGTGGACAGTATATGGGCCTTGTCCAGTACTGTCTTTCTCACTTGGGACATGGGTATTGTCATACTGAATGAGACCTGAGATCCATTCAGCCCAGTATCCTGTCTCAGACAAAACTAGAACCCCATTGTTGGCAGATGTGGGAAAACGTGTCTACTGTCCACAGGTCTCATCCTATTATTTAGAGACTGACAGAAACCCTCAAGCACAAGATTTAATATCCCATGCCAAATTTTTGTTGTCATTAATTAATGTAACCTTGGTTATTCCTGATATCCATATACATATGCAGACCCTTTTTGAACTTTGCCAAATTCAGTATGATTATTTTGTGTAACATACTTCATGAAAAAGTATTTTCTTTTATCTGGTTTGAATTTCCTGTCTTTCAGTGCCATTGAATTTCCCTTGTATTATAAAACAAAAATATACACATCTATTCCTGCTCTCTCTTCTATAAATTGTTCATTATTTTTATGTACTTTATTCTGTCCTCTCTTATTCATCTCCTTTCTAAAGCTTTTCAGTCTATATTTACGGGAGATCTTCCAAGCTCTTGATCATTCTTATCGCTCTTCTTTGAACCCTTCTAAGATTGACAAAGTCCTTTTTAAGGATTCTGTGTAAGGCTTTTGATGGCTTGGACTGCTTATTTTGGAACAACAAATAGCCTAAAAAGGAACAGCAAAGGAAACAATGCAAGTCTTTTCTTACTGAAGAACATAGTTTCCTATAGTTTTGGCCAAACTAGCTAACCTAATTTATGGAGGAGAAAAAGGAAAAGCATAAAAGGATTCCATAACTTTTGAACGAGTTTAATAATTCAAGTCCCACAAATATATAATCCTCAAGGTTGATTTGGCTTTGACTTTTCACTTCTTGATCTCTGTCTTACATTTAAGATTTTCCTTTTATATTAACTATATAATTAACTGGATTAAAGCTCTTAGTTGTCTTTACTTAAATATGTGTATTATCATCAAAGTTTTGTTTGTATCATGTTAATTAAATACCTGATATGGAGGGCTTAGTCCAGTGAAAAAGAAAACCTATGAAATCTGAGAATGATTTAAGTCAGTCTAAAAAATACTGAATTTACACAATATCTGATTTCCTGTACTGTTCTATGTATTTGTTCGATACTATATTTGTACAATATACCATAGTCCATCATTCTTGCCAAACATATGAGATCAAATATGGTAAATTACAGCTGTTGTTGAGGTCTGATACACCAGAAGAAAAACACAAGTCTGAAATTACCGAAACTTCATGGGAAAGAGGAATGGAGTTCCCAGAAATATACTAAAAAACGAATGCTTCACAGTTATGAAATGAGTTGGCCAGAGCTTTCCAAAAGCAGATGAAATATTCTTGAGCTGTAGAGGGTGTTTATCAGCTCCTTGAATGTTTGCTCAGCAGCTTTTTCCTCCAAAGTGTTCCTATTTAAAATTAAAACAGCTGAAAAGATGAGAATTTGTTATAATAATGTAACTGGATATTTGAGTTACACTAATAAACACTTTGCTTAAGTAACTGAACTGTTAACAGAAGCAATTCTACCATGAAAATGGTGATGTACCTTATCACATGAAAACCAAACAGTTACAGATTTGGGACCATGTATGGTTTTGTTTTATTCACTAATGTAGAAGACTTTGTTTCTTGACAATGCAATGTCTATCATGTTTAGGTCATGAAAATAATTTTAAATGTTTAAACACCAGTTGCAGCAATGTTTTTTTGAAAATGCATCCAAACCAATGTAAGGTAGATGTACTCTCTCCCTGCCAGTTCATCTCAGTGGAGACAGAAAAGATTAACTTTTGAAATTAATTTGGAACTTAACACTGGTTGTACCTGAATATCAGCCCAATACATTTTGCGTTTCACCTTCAAAATGCTTCTTAATCATTATTAATTAATACAGACCCTGACTGACATGAGCAGGATCTTTAAATCACAATGATTGCAAACGGGGAGAAAAGGTTAATCAAATAGTTTACAGTTCTGGCTACTTAAAATTCTGTCTGTCTTTATTGGCAAGGCCAATCTGGTTTTCAAGAGCCCAGTGTTGTTCAGTTACTGTCTTGGACAGGAATTTTTTTTTTGCTTTAAGTGTTATTTCTTGTCTAATAAAATCCTGATCCAAGACTAGACCTGTTAGGTATTATGCTAATACATGTAATACTAAGAAGGAGTCACATACAATTTTAAGGCTGTAAGTACTGTACTGTACATGCCCTGCCCAAAGCCACAGATAAAATGATGTAGAGCCAGATTTAGAACATAAGGAAATTCTGTTTCCTCATCTTAGCCTCAGACCACTAGTTTGCCTCTCTCTAGTGAAGGACCATGTCTGGTATGCCTGGATATATCATGCCATTCTTAGCATGCTGCTGCCAGTGGTCACACTCCTTTGAGCCACAGCAAAGGCAGTTAGACAACAAGCAATTCCTTTTTGGTTTTGATAATGCCAGGAAATCTACAGTATACAAAAGTAAACCCCCAAAATAGCCTGATGTCAGTGAGATATGTGACATCTTGGCCACCAAACTGAGGACAGAATGGAGTTTCTCCAAGAGCCGAAAGCATGACTGACTTTTAGGAGGGTCTTTTGCTGGGTTGTACATAGATGCCCACCTTCATGGAGCAGACTGCGGGGCCACAAATTTAATTACTACCTTCGTAATGAGTATTAAAAAAACTATTAACATTTGTATACAATTCCACAACATATATGGAATAATGTATCCTTGCAAAAGCCAAGTCCTTAAATAAGCCCATAAGCTATGTTCATTTGCAAACAACCTGGATGTGCTTATATAGCAGGCTAAGGATTATTTCCTGGTATTGAAATCAATAAAAATCTCACTCAGTTTAATGGGAATCCTGCAATTAGGGCACAGAGGAAACAGACACTGTTGGGTTTCTTAGGATACCCTTGTGCCTTTAGGGACAAACTCTGGCATCTCTATGTTAATTTAATTGGGTCTGCTCTGGACATGAGTTATTATGCACAAATAAGGGTTACAGCATCATACTTTTAGAACAAATCCTGCTTGTCTAATATGAGTTCTTCCAGGGAAGGCAGTGGGACTCGATGAATGAGAAATATAAGCAGGATGTAGCCCAGGGTTATGAAACATTACAAAATACAGAAATGAACACTACTCTCATGCCTTTGTCTGGGGTTTGTTCATTAAAAAAAAAAAGAGCATCAAGGATAGGAATGTAGAACTGGAAGGGATCTCCTGGGCATAGGGTCCAGTCCCCTGCATTCACATAAGGTTTTTCAAACAAGGAATCCCTAAAATTACCATTTCACACCCTCTCTTTCAACCACAAGGAACAATACCCGAAACTCCAATGATACCCTACAATCTGCTATGGATAAAGCCGACAAGATGAGGCTACTGCCAGTGCCCTACCACTGCACTGACAGGGAAACAGATAATAAATGTTCAGAAGACCCTAGAAAAAAGACCATGTCTACAGAGCCACAGTCCATGCCAGTCTGACCTAGATGTAAAATTCCTCCCTGACTAATTCTGGCAATTGGCATGGCATGGAAGAGAAGAGCAAGAGCCTCTAGCCAGGGATGTCATGATTTTCTAAGTACTGCCCAGAGCATCAGCACCCTCCAGTTAAAAGTCCCCAGCCTTATGTCCCACTGCTTCAGAGGAAAGCAAAAAATGCCACCCTAAGAAACCAGTAGCAATAATAAAAATGCTGCTTGTCTGGGCTCTTCCTGCCAATTCCCTCCTGGCCCTAGATAGTGACCAGCAAAAGTCCCAAGGCACAGGATTACCAGGCACCTTTCATACTACAAGAAAGCTACTATATACACCCGAACTTGGAGATGGCACAAAACTCCACGTGTCATCCACTCATTGTTGACTCAGAACTCTCCTATATTCTATTCCATAAACTTAATTCAATTCAATTAAATTCAAACTTACCCTTATAGCAGTCCAGGATACTAATGGAGACATTTTAAGGCTATGTCATAAGGTAACAAAGAGGAAGGGAAATAAAAAGATAGTAACTGAGGCAAGTATTGCCTTATAAATTATTTTTGAAGATGTACTGGAAAACATTTGGGGTTTTCTTTATGTAACTGTTTAGGAACTTACATTTTTGATAGAAGAATACCAAAAATAGGAACAAATTCCAAATACATTTACTTTTCAAAAAACAGCCTAATTAAAAATCAGTTCTTCCTTTATTTTTCTGCCAAGACCTATTTTCAGGAATCTGTACTTCCCCTCAAGCAGCCAATGACATCTCAAGCACCTAAAACAAATACGGGGAGTACACTTAGGACTTGGCAGGTAAGGAAAAAAGGAAATGGTTTTCAAATATTTTTGTTTTAAAATGTGCTAGATTGTCATTTTTATATCCATGCACATTTCACTATTAATTTTGGCTGGTAAACAGTTCCTTTTGTAAAAGAACAACTTAGTTCATTTTTAATGATTTATAACAAAATCCAAATCCTGCAGAAATGCAAAGTCCCTGTGGACTTTGAGTTTATTACATAGAGGAAGTACACAGAAACAATCCCCACTAAAAATAAGGATATGAGGTATACCCAAACTGTGTATAAGTTTCAAGGGCAGCATATTTACAACATTAATTATATTAACTTGCTTTAGGGATGACAAATTATTCAAAATAACTAGTACCTTAGTCTCTGAGTAGCCACTTGGTTTTCACTGCAAGTATTCTATTCCAGGTTAAGTCAGTTATATAACTCGCATCCCCATAGTATCTGAATGCATTCCAGTAAGTGATGTGTCTGATATCTAGCATATCTGAGTTCTCTCATCCTTTCCTTTGCAGGTGGAAGTGTAGTCAGTAAAATATCTTGATTTGGTAGGGGTTAGAGAAGGCTCTAATCTTGAAGATAATTTAGTGCATTTTCAATTACTAATTCACAAGGAAAATATCTACTCGCTATGTTTATTGCACATTTTAAAAATTTGTATAGTAAAATTCATCTTTCAAGAGCACCTTTCCTTATCAACTGTAACCCAAATCCTCTGCACAGGTAATCCCACTGAAGTCAGAGTGAATGTCTGTCTGCTTAAAGAAGGGGTGTTTGCACCCTGGACAAACCTGTCAGGAGATTGGGGTGGAAGGAAGGGGCAGGCAGGGAGGTGCTGCTGAAAATTGTGGAGGGGCAGAGGTTCCAAGAGTAGGAAAGTGGGGTGACATACAAGTATTTGAGTTGAGGACTCTTTAAAGAGTCCCTGGATGCTGCCACCACTGCAAAAGCCACAATTTTTGCTCCTAGAGACCCTATGGTTGCTTCTGCTGTTGGGGTCTGTACTCTGTGGGAGTGGCGGTGGGGAGCATTTCTGGCACACCTACTAAGTTGGTGACCAGGGCTGGAGCTCTGTTGGCCTACCCCAAATTACTGGCTTAGAGTTAAGCAAATCCATAAGCAGTGTCAATTTTCACCACATTAGGAGGTAGTGTAATCAATTTCCCATTGAACTAATGACATTTTGCCTACCATGCTCCAGCAGACTCCAACATTGTGCATATCAGCATCCCTGTGCTGAAAAATGGCGGTGGGGCACTTTAAAGCTCATTTGATGAGCGTTAACTCAGAGCACCTCACTACTATTTTTCAGCATGGAAATGCTGATACATGTGGGCATATTAATTAGCTGTGCTAATTAAAGCATCCCTCCATGCCCTTCCTCCTGCCTCCCAGAGCATGTCTATAAACGCCTTATGTGTAGTATTCGGCAGACTGGGGAGAGGACAGGTAATACTGTGGGAGGGAGCAGAGCAGCAGATTGGGCAGGGGAAGGGGATCAGAGTGGCACTTGGAGAAGTTGTGGGGCTAACTTATGGTACACCTGCCAAAAAGGTTGGCCCCTACTATTCTAGTTTTTGGGTTGTTATATAAATATATGCTAAAAAAAAGAGCATATTGCAAAGTTAAGTATTCAGATGTTAGGAACAGCCAGAATTAAGGTTGACCTGTTGTTCGTGTGTGTGCGTGCATGCATGCATTGTTGTGACAGGCTTGGGGGACCTGCCCCCAGCATTTGACACCCTGTAATGGTCAGACTCACCTACCTGCACTCCCTGGCCTCCCTCACCTCCTACCTCTCACCTGCTGTGACTTGATCTTAAGGTACATAACTGGGGAGGCTGCCTCCAGAGACCAGGGTAGACTCTTTCTGGGTACCTTTCCTTTTTTGTACAGCCCTCAGGACTTCTCTGCCCCGAGATTCCAAACTGGGTCTCCTCTGCCACAGACTCCACTGTATTTCTCTTTTAAAATGATCCTGTCTTAAACCAATACTGAGCCTCTCAGTCCCCCCCAATCCTTGTCTGAGCTTCCACCTTCCTGGCTTTGATGCCCTTTTCCTTTGGCTGAGTCCCCTCACCCCAGGGTCACTGCCTCAGACTCTGGGCTCCTGGCCTCAGCCCCTTCTTGCTCTGTGTAGTGGTCCCTGGGGCCCTGATCCTGGGAAGGCTGCTCTTGCTTGCTGTCCCACCCCCTAGAATCCCCAATCCTGGGAAGCCAGATCTTGCTTTGCATCACCCTGGGGTCCCTGACCCTTATAGCACTCTATATTGAGTGCTCCTTAAGCACCTCTGTGGCCTCTACACCTCCCTTATAGCCACAACTTTGGTCTTCTGGTGCTTAAACTTACACACGCACGCAAAGTTTTAACCCTCTTGTTGCAACTCATTCCAAGCCCTGTCAGGAATATAACAGTTGCCCCTGTCCTCCCAGAGCTGACTTGATCCCCCACCTCCCAGAGTACATACTGTTCCATAGCAGCCAGCTCTGCCCTTAACTTCTTCTCCTACAACCTGCAGATATAGACTGCCAGCTCCAACTCAGAGCTGGACTTATATACAGAAGGGCTGTGCGAAATTTCGACAGCTGTTTCATTTCGACACTGTTTCAACTCGTTTCAAGCTCAAACAGCAAAATCAAAATGAAACAAAAGGCTTTGAAATAGCTTTGAAACGAAGGCACTTGCAACGTTTTGAAAGATTTCGAGTTTCAAAGCTGGGCTTGCTTGCAGGGAAACAAAAAGTAAGGAGAGGGAAGGGGAAGAGAGGGGAAGGACTGCCCTTGTATTGACATGTGTATCTGGTCAGTGACTGTGATCCTTCCCTGAGGTCTCTTCCAAACCCAGTACTCTGGGGGAGAGACGGAAAAACAGCACAAAATGTGTTGTTTGAACCGAGCTTTCTGTGTGCTTTCACACATACAAGTGACACAAGTCTTGCTCTGAACAGTTTGAGGTGTAGTTGCCCAGAACCCCCTGCACTGATCTTCTTGAAATTTGGCAAGCTTCATGCCCTCAGAAGGGCTACCATCCCTGCAGTTTTCACCCCCTGGCACCTTAACAAACACACATAGTCACACATGTCACGAGTTTTGCTTGTCATCAGTTTGAGGTGCAGGTTCCCAGAAAACCCTGCACCTATCTCCTTAAAACTTGGCATGCGTTGTGGCCTCAGCAGGGGCTACCATTGCTGACATTTCCATTCAAATCAGGAAAGAAATGGAAAAGTTTTAGGCATTTTTGTGATTCCCCATTATAGCCTTTGGGGGGAAACGTTGAAATGCATCAGAACAGCGAAACATTTTTGACAAAATGGAACGGTGCTTCGAAACAGTGAAACAAAATGCTGTTCCTTTGAAACGGCAAAATGGAAGTCGAAACGAAACAGTGCTGTTTCTCACAGCCCTAATATACAGCCAAGACTTGACCTTTCTGGTCATCTGACTGCTGTCTTTGAAAATGAGCTCTGGGGTTTCTGTTCAGCCTAACAAGCTGTTTGGATTCCCCTGCTCAGCTGCCCTCTCTGGTTACCTAGTAGTTCTCGGTCTCAAGGCCTAGGTCCCTGCTGTTGTAAGCTTTCTTCTGGCTGCTTATCAAAAATGTAGCAGGCCCCAATTCAGCTATCTCCTGCTGAATGCTTTAGCCTGCTCCTTCCTTCCCTTAAAGTAACAGGAGCCCCTGGTTCCCTGTTACAACTATGGTACCATTTTTAATCACATCATCACATATTATTTTTCTCCAGAAGCCATGTCTCATGGCACAGGTAGGATAGTGTTCTAGGAAGGAACTGGGGCAGATGGTAAAAGAGGCCACTGTCTGTAGGACATCTGCATCATTTGTTATAGAAGCTGCAAGGCGCCTAGTAAATGAAGCAGGAAATTGCAGGAAGGGAAAGGACCATCTCATGGTTAAGACAGCTCAATTCCACCACGGATAATCAGATTTTGTTCCTTACTGTGCTATAGAGTTTCTGAGTGAAGTTAACCTTAAGCCAGACTTAAACTAAAATGTTCACCAGTGGCCACTAATTGTACACTCATCATTTTCTAGGTATTCTAGAATGTGAGACATTTGAAACAGAATTCTAGAATGCAGTGTTCTTATGAGTGTAAATGAAGTCACTTGGATTAATAGTTTGAACACACAAACAAACCATGTGCTATAAATCAGATAAGGCTCTGGAAATTATGAGGCCTTACAGGACTACACTTAGGCACCCCAGATTAGTGGACAGCTATGGCAGTTTTGATTATGATTTTTCTTTGGCTCAGGTCATCATAAATAAAGTGAAATTAATACTACCTCTTCAGTTCATTTAGTCTATAAATGAATGCCAGAGAAATACCCATGAAGAAATTAATAATTAATAACTATTTGGTATAATGTTTGAAAGGCCTATAATAAGCGTTGGGACAACATGAATATGAAAGGGTATGTATGGGGGGGGTGTGATACAGATATATATATAACAACCCACTCTGCTGCCCCTATCTTCCAACTCCCACAAGTACTCTCAACCTATACCCATATTTCATTCCCCTGCATTCCAGTGTTCTCACTTCCTCCTTTTTGTCCTTGCTGCCTCAGTGCCAACAGGGAAGAATCTGTTTTCTCAGTTTCTGGTTTGGGAATCACTCTGGCCCCAAGCAGCCAGGAGAAATTGCAGGTAAAATTCTGCTCAGCTCCTGCATGCCTCCTTTGTCTTTGGGGCTGGTGAATGCAATCTTGTCAGCCCAATCTGATGAGTGAGGCTCAGTCATCTTCAGTAAAGACAGAACATAAAGGTGCAGAAAGAAGTGACAATTTTTGCCTGATCTGGCCACAAAAAGTGTTTTATAGCTATGATCAAACCCAAGTGCACACCTGCAAGCTGTTTAAAAAATGGCCGTTTGAGTGAAAATCCAAGCTCTCATTACATGGGAGTTTCAAAACATACCATCTTCTATAACTTGTGTCTGCACTGCCTCCCAGCTTGTCACTGTTTTCAGAGGGGCAAAGGGCGCGGAGGGGGTTCAGTCTGGGGTTTTTTCAGCCCCTGCTGGAGGGTGGTATGGGTGAACTGGAGCCCCCCCACCTCGGGGGGGAAGGGGGAGGAGCTCCAATACACCAATCCACCCTCCAGCACTGCTTGGAGAACCGCTAGAACAGGGGTAGGAAACGTTTTTGGCTGGAGTGCTGAAAAACCCACAAGGTCTACCTTGTAAGATGCCAGAGTGCTGCCATGCCAAAAAAACAAAACTGGGGCAAGGGATACATGACAGTACACACTGTTATTAATATAGTTAATAATCATAAACATTGCTTTGTAAAATGGCAGCTGGAAGAGAGTGGGGGCTAGGTGGGAAGCAGGGGCTGCCCCGGGGCTCCACAGATTTGGGCTGTGGTAGATGGGCAGGGGCACAACCCAGCCCAGCCCAGCCCACGCAGCTCCGCAGGGATGGGCCGCAGCCGCAGCCGCCCTGCCCATGAGGGGATGATGCCCGGCTGCTGGGCTCAGGAGGCTCCCAGCTCTGGGCTTGGCCTCACTGTGTGCTAAGCACAGTATAAGTGAGGCAGAGCTGCCCCTGGTGCTGGGGCCTGGTCATGGGAGCCCCCTGGCTCCTGGGAACAGCCACCACAGGTGGCGCTTGGGGCCGAGCCAGCTGGGAGCCTGCAGCACAGCGGCCCTGCGCTGGCTCTGGCCCATGGAGGGGAGCTGTGGGTGGGCAAGGCCAGGGCCTAGGGCCAGCCCACAGCACCTTCCCCCATGCCTGTTTCTCCCTGCATTGCCCAGACCTGCACCCCTCACCTGTGTCCCAGTGCTGACCCCACCCTGGTGCAACGGAGCATCCGTCTGCTCAAACCCCCGTCAGATTCACCCACTGGGAGCTTCCAGCATGGTGGCCCAGTGCAGCACCTGCCCAGGCCTCAGCCTCGCCCACCTGCAGCCCCCCTCCAGGGACCAGGCCAGGCTGGGGGGGTGCAGCCGATGGAAGGAGTGGGGCTAGCAGAAGGCAGACTGCAACCTTGCTGTGTTCTCCTAACTCTGCTGCCAGTGCCTGCCCTGGTGCTGGGACCTGTGGCTGCTCCAGAAAGCCTGGAACAGCAACTTAAAACACTTTTTTTTAAAACAATTTCCTTGCAGGCCTCCTAGCATGCCAGGGAAGATGTCTCTGTGTGCCACTAATTGGCACTCATGCTGGAGGTTACCTTTTCCTGCCCTAGAATAAGTTCCCTCTGCTCCCTTTCCCCTTCTCATTCTGATGACAGGGAGAGGCTGGGAGGAAGCAGGGGCCATTGCTAGGGGAAGCCGGCTGCAGGCTTCCAGCCAGCAGCTAGATTCCCCTCCCTCCTGGAACCAATGAACTTCTGTTTGGTTTGGGGGATCATTGTAACTTGGTACACTTCCTGCAAAGCATTCTCAGTTGCAGCAGGGAGCTGCACTTCTGTCTGCACCCCATGAGAATTAAGTTGTCAAAAGTCTCTCCTGAGCATGTGTAAATTGCAGTTTTTCAAAGACTGTAATTTGGCCAGAATTAGGAAAGTTTTCACAGAAAAGGGCAAAAGCCACATCCCTGACAGAGACCTCTTGTCTTTCAAATCTTAAGTTCTTCCTGCAGGTTCTCAGCCAAGTGGTTTTAAAACTGATTTTAACATTGGTCTAACAATCTGTTGTTTCCCTACACTTGTGTCCAAGAAGGGTTGAAAATCAGTGAGGCAGATACCCAACATAGAATGTTTGAGCTCGTGAAACTTGGATTAAATGATAAGCAACTGAAAACAGGGTCTGTGAGTTGTATCAGACCTATGAGCTCCGTCTGTAGAAAGATTATGAATATTAACTGTTTTCTTTTTTTAAATGTTTCAGGTTCTTTGAATACATATTCCTCTATAAAGATGCAGTGCTGTTTCAGATTGAACAAGTTACAAAGCTGTGCTCAAAAATTGCTCTGACTGAGCCATGGGATCCTTATGATATTCCTGCCAATTCAACTTACGAAGATCAGTACTACATTGGAGGACCAGGAGATGAAATTATGGTACAGGAATGGTCTGATAGAAAGCCAGCCAGGAAGCGTAAGTGCTTCCTTTTGTTTCAGCATTAAAAAAGTACATTTCTTTTACTCAGAAAAATGCACAATTTTCGCCCTTACACCTAGCATTGACTTTCATATTACCACAACATTCATACAAAGGAAACATAAATATCTAGCATGGCTGGTATATCATGTTACTAGTGCTGTATTTTATTAAGCAAATGTCTTGGATCTAAGGAGGATTAAATATATTCAGTTGAGTCATTTTCATCCTACCATATTTCAGTACAGTCTTTGGGATGAACCCAGAATTATTCATGAGAGAGTTCAATAATATAAGTAGAGGTACAATAAGTAGAGTGTTACAAAGTCAAACAAACTTAAATGTAGCATGCATATATACTCATCTTGAATTTTATCATAAGTTCAGTATGTTATTTTTCAGCACCATACACTCTCACCATACACTGAATTTTCATTAGCCAGGAAACTGATAGTTTCCCTCTCTTTTCAATCTTAGTACTGCACTTGGCAGTTGCATGCCTGGCTCACAAAAGGAAATAGGCAGAAGTTTCAGAAGGCACAGGGTGTTAGGTTTTGGATGCAGAAACAGTCGGTAGGACACTGGCTTCCATCTCGTCTATGGTTTAGACATGATCTGGACAGCTTATAGTCCTTAAAGCCTTTGAATTTAAAATTAAATGTTTGGTATTATGCAGTTAACACAACACTCATGGTCATGACCAGCAGATAAATGGATTCGCTTGCACTGAAGTATTTAGCCAAGGGGAATTTTTTTTTATGTCTGGAATAAAAAAATGAGAAATAAAACAAACAAAAAGATTATTACAACTGTAACTAGATTGGATCTTCCAAAGTTATACAGGAGATGCATAATCAACAATGCCAAGGAAATTGTTATTAAGATACAGTGTTTTTGGATCATTCACAGTATTTATTATCCAGATAGTATCAATTTTCTATTCTTGAAAATATTTGAATATGTTCTGACATACTTTGTATATTCAGGGTATTTGCATAAGTTTTGTATGGCAAATTTTAAAGATTGCAGTGTCTTGTTCTTACTTCTGTATCCATCCCTCAGAATTAATTTGGCTTGGAATTGGCAAACTGCAGGTATATTAAAGTTATGCTGTTTTAAGTGGATACCCAAAAGTACATGACTAGCATTTTATTTTTCATTCAGCTTTTAAGAGTCTGATTGTACTAGCAAGAGCAGGTTTCAGGAGGAACCTACAGATCATTTTGAAATGTCTGATTCTTTTTTTTTTTTTTTGGCATTTTGGGTTTTGGAGAGGGATGTTGAACCACTGATGACCTTATCAGTCTTTTTTGAGGTGGCCTATATACATTTTATGTCATCACTAGAACTATTTTCATAATGTGGTTACTGCACAGCACGTGACACAATTTATAAGGGCAGAAAATAAGTATGTTTGGCTGTTGTTTCGATAAGAGCAAGTTCATGCCGTAAAAGGGTTAAAAAAAAAAAGATCACTTACAAGGGTTTGTAAAATGAGGAGATCCCTGCCTTCAGCATATTTTATATTTTTTAACCTATGGGGGCTGGATTCTATTTTTGTAATAAGGAATGATCAAATGCATAATGCTAGGATCTGAATATATCGTAATGGATATGGGTGGCTGGCTAGTGGTTATGTTCAGGTATCTTCCTTTCCAGCTCTTCGAAATTAATATGTAATGTACACTAAACACCGTCTTCTTGAGCAGGGAGACAAAAGGGAATCAAAGCTCTGAAATGTCTGCAGAAAGTATGACTGGCTTGTTTAAACTCAAGGTTAAGATAGAGCCTGCAAATGGATTCAGTCACAGAGAGTAACATACACATCTGACTACAAGGACTATAACTCAGCTAAAAAGCCAAGACAGAGTCATCAGGATTAAAATTCTCTTAATTCTCAATTTTAGTCATACCTGTGAGTTCAGATTTTTACAAACTATTTGATACAGACAGTAATCAATGTTTTATACAATCTTCAAAACTCCAAAAGTGTTTTGCAGGGGAGACATTTTTCAATTACTACTTTACAGAAAAGATGTCTATTCACTTTGTTTAGTTATGGCACTTTTGCCTTTCAAAAGCACCTTTCATATGAACTGTAACCCATATCCTCTGCACAAGTAGGTTCCTTTTTAGATTCCCACCTCTAATTTGGTGAGTTTTTACATGATATGAACAGACAAATTACCTTTGTTTAGAAGGCAATGGGGCTTAAAATAAAGCTAAGTTACTGTGGTTTAATGTTTACTTACTATGGGGTAAGAGTGGGCACACAGACAGTTGCCATATATCAGCGACTTCGTAGTTAGCTTCTGCCTATTTTTATCTTACTGCAATTTATTTGTTTGTCCATAAAATTATTAATATCATTAGGACTATTGACAAATGTAAAGTTAGGCATGTGAAAAAAGCACCTTGTGGAACTGGAACAGACTTAAAAACGGAGGGGTAGGGGGAGAAAAAGAGGCAGGCAAGAGATGAAAGATACTCTGAGGTGTGATCTGCAACAGTAGGTCAGTGAAACCTACTCTAGATCGCAGAATATATGAAGCTGCATCTACAGAAATACTGGCATCAACAATGACAACAGTAGGTGAATGGACCTCCAGTGGTTAGAGGACCTGAGAGAAATAAAAGAAGTCCCTGAGTTAACTTGGAGTAAAACCATAACTTTAAAAAAAAAAAACAGGAGACAGCATTTTCCACCTCAAGAGACAAATCAGTGGTGGAGATTCATATCATGCCATGGAGCAAAGGTGGAAGTAGGATCCTTTTGAACAGGATCTTGAACCGGACAGTGCCCCAGTGGAGATGCCAGGCTGATGGGAGCTGCAGTAATGAAGGTATAGGTGAAGATTTCCATAGGGTGCAGGCAAAGTGAAGGCTCTTGTGGACAATGCTGTAAAGGCAGATGATGATAGGCAGATTTGCAAACAGAGGGGTGGTGGAAGAGGTAAAATTTAGGGATTAGGATGATGCCGATATTTACACAAAGCATGAAGCATACAGGAGGAATTAGTTAAGAGAGAGAGGAGTTGAAGTTTGTGTTTTAGAAAGTTCTTTATATTTCCAAGACAAACATGTCTGTGTTTGAGATAGTTAGCTGGAAGAAGATGAGAAGAATGCCATGTTTGTTTGAATTAAAGATGTGGTAAGATATGGACAGCTGAATATCATCAGTATAAAAGTCATAGTTTGGAGTTAAGATGGTTGGAAAACAGGAAGGTAGAAGATATTGGGTACAGAAGAAGAGTTCTGGTTTGAGGGAGACATTTTCACCAATGGTTTGACAGACAAAAGGAGAAACATCGACAGGAAGAGTTAAAAGCTACAGTAAGTTCCCAGAGCATGGTAACAGACAAAAGCCTTTAGTCTTAGAAAAAGGGATTATGTCTGAGATTGCATTAACTACAGGCTTATGACAATGGTTTCCAAATTACAGGCAGAGTAAAGTACAGTCATACCTCGTAACCTGCTAGGCTTCAGGTCCAGGTGGGTGGCAAAATCCATAACTTTTACCCAGACTAAGTTTTCTTTTTTCATGCAGAAAACTCAACATATTGTGTTATTTATTCCTTTAGTATAAATAATTCTGTTGGACACTTGAATTTCATGGGGATTTTTTTCCATGATAAATATTTTTTTTTTAAATAAAACTGAGGGTGCCGAATGTGTTTGGAATATAGGTAAAATTTTGGGGCCAGAATCAGGGATAGCAGTCAAAAACACGTGTATGTGGAAGATATGGAAGTGTTACTTAGAAAAGCACGAGAAATCTACTTATCTGATTACTAGTATGAAAAATGGACAGTAAACTTACAGGACTTTATTAGAATAAAGGAAGTAAAATGGGGAAAATTAAAATGTTTCAAAAGACAGGACAGTCAGAGATTTGGGGAAGGGATTGTGAGTATCAGAGTCAGGTAAATAGAAGAAACAAAGCAAATACTGACATCACATGGAAACAAGGGTCAGGAAGGAAAAGGGGTCAGTGAAAATAGTATTTTGCTTAAAGCTTGTTATGAGACTGGCACAGAGACAGGAGAGATGAGCAGAGGAAGGTAAGTTAATGAGAGAGAGTAAAAATACATAAGGAGGAAATAGTGGCCAGGAATTATGCCAATATTAGACTGAAAGATGGCAATCTGAATAAAATGTCCTTATAATCCGAGATTAAATGGCTATCAGCTGAACCTAAAGCAAAACTGACCTGTGCTGTTAGAATAGTAGAAATTGGGCTGTTCAGAAGTTGCTTACAATGTGTGTTCTGTACACAGCTTTTACAAGCTGCTCCACCAATTCCATGTATGTGTATTTGAATATTTTATCATGAAAAAGCAGGAAAAACACTCATCTTCCACTTACTTCTCCATTAAGGTTGAGATTTTTACAGATTAAGGCCCTCTGCTGCTTTGGGCTGTTTTGAAAGTCCAAGCCTACAAGATGTTACGTAGCTGAGGAAAATCTATGAGCATTCACTTAAAACTTTAACAATAACAACAAAAATAACAATAAGTCGTTTGTGTTTGTTCTATAAAATAGATAAACTTTGTGCTTCGTTTCAGTTGAATCCTGGGTTGGAGTTTACACAATTAAGGACTGTTACCCAGTACAGGAAACCTATACCAGGAACTACAGCGTGACAACTTCCACCCGTTTTTTTGATCTACAGCTGGGTATTAGTGACCCCTCTGTGTTTACCCCACCCAGCACCTGCCAAGAAGCACAGCCAAGATGGATGAAAGATGAATGCTGATTATGGATGTTGGCTGCCACAGCAAACAAATAGTAATGAAAGGGATGACAATTAATAATCAACTGTTGACATCTAACTTGATTTTCAAGCTGATTGTTGCTCTTTTGGGAATCATAACATTTTTGTTTGCAAGGAAACATACCATTTAATTGAGTAATATGTATAACAAAAAAGATCTCTTTATTTCAGTTGTTCCCTACGTTAGACTCTCTTCAGCGATGCACTTGCTGTTGTAGAGTTTCCACTAAAGTTATGTTTCTAGATACTGTTTATTTTAATTGTGACTAATTTTTAAAATATTTTATTATTTAATTTTCCAGGATGACAACACAAAAGTATGTTGTGCTCTTAACATGTAAAAGGAAAAGCAGAACATTGTTACTTATGAAGAGACTGGTATGCAGTGAGGTTAGCAAAAAGTATCGTGTGCTGAACTGTAAACACAAGATGGCCCTTAAGCAGAGTGTGTCAGAGAGATTAAATATGATCTCTTGGCTTCTGGGTTTCAATTTTTGAGGGTTTTCTTCCTTTTTATTCTTCAGAAAGGTAATAGTCAAGTCTTTGGTTTGTTTAATGTTTTCCTAAGAAACCAGAGTAACTGTTCATATAGCACTAATATAAAATTTGTAGAGAGTAAAAAACCAAACTTTTCTTGTATTTCCTAGTCCCAGAGAATCTAATTAGACAACTTTTTGGTTCTTTACATTGCTAATACATGCTTTGTCAAGGCATTATTGCTTTTAACCTATGCAAAGAGATTAATATATAGTGCACTCTAAATTGCTTTCATAATCCGTAACTCCTATTTTCAGAAGTCTTGCCTTTTCAGGGAGTATGAAAGGCTTTATAATTTCAGGTAGAAGTAAAAGCACCTGTTCCTGTCACCTGACTAGGCAAAATTAGATTTATATATGTACAGCGCCTCACATTTCATTCAAGTGAAAGACCTGTGTGTGTGTGACAGATTGGCGGGGGGAGGAAGAGGTTTTTGAAATGCCTTCTGCATGGTATGATTACAGTGTGCTAGTATCTAAGCATAATGACAATCTTGCTTCTGTTTGCACCTACCCCTTTGATCACTGAGAATGTTTGGGGTTAGATCAGCTTTCCAAGGCCTTATCCTCTACAGCTTTTTGCTGGTGGGAGGAAGGAGACCCTAGTTTAACTTTAAATAAATAAATAAATACATAAATAACATCCAAGAAGCCCCAAGAACTGCACTTTTATAGCCATAAAAAAAAGCAAAAGAAGATCTGCACAGGACATTTCAAATGATATCAGTTTAATGGCCCCACTCTTTATGCTTCTGCATTTGTTATAAATACATCTATATTCCACAAGTTTAAGATTTTATTTTTTAATTAATAATATATTTATAGATATATTTTTATTTCCTTGCTAGCATTGGGTTTTACCTTACTCTGCAAGTTGTCCTGCAATGTAAGGGTTAGTTGCATTTAGTGTGAGTTGGGATGTCAAGCTATGGAGCTGGAGTTAGGCGTTTAATACTTTCATATGAGGTATCCTTTCCTAGGACAATTTTCTTAAAGACAAGAATAATCTTGTGCACAGTGAGAGAGGGACTCTTGTTAATACAATGTATAATTTCTTAACCAGATGCACCATACCTAACAAATACCCAAATCATAGAGTCATAGCCTAAATCATTTTAGGAAGAGAGCAGTAGTAGGTACTTTATTAGTTTCTCAAACCTTAGTAGATTTTTATCACTTAGAGGGGTAGCCCAATAGATGTGGTCTGAAACACTGCTTAGTGTACCGAGAGAAATATTACTTGGTGTAATGCCTATTGCACATACCCGTGTGAAAAAGCTAAAATATAATGTTAATTATAAAAGTTTCCCAAATATAACATTTTCATTAGAAAAAGGATTGGTTTAGCTATGAATTTAGTATGCATTCAGTCTGTGTGATCCTTCTGTATTTTTGTGACAACCTAAATATGAACTGTTTACTGTTTTTATTAGGGCAATGATTAACCTGCATTTCTTAACATATGTTTCTTTGAAATCTGGGGAATGTAACAAACCTGGCTAGCAAACATGGAACTGTGATACTGTATCATTTAGGATGATTTTGTTGTGGTATAACAAATAGCTGTGTGATCTGCAAATATGCATTATTTTCTGTTGACTATTATGTGATCTTTAACAATGATGCTGGTGTTCCTTGAAATATGCATTTGCAGAACTCTACAACAAAAAATGCTTTTAAAAATATGCTGCAGTGATATCCAGGGTAATTTTAGATGGCAGGATGGGTACCCTTTAAAACAATGTCTTTGTATTTCCAAGTGCTTCTCTATAAAGTCAATAAAAAGAATTGTCAGAGAAAAAAACAAAGAAAAAAACTGTGGGTTATTTTCTCTGTTTTAAATTAGCCACTTACTGACCACAAGAATTTGCCTAGTTGATTAACATTTACTGTAGCAGAGGCATTTGGGCTGGACTTTCTTTGACACTACAGCCTCTTTAAATCACTGTAGAAGTGTTAGGTGCTTAAGTAATGGAGAGGAAACTTAATGTAAATGATAATCTACTGCTTTGTTCATAACAGCTTCCTTGGGTAGAAGAAAGCAATTGCAGCCCTGCATCAGACACATCATAGAATATTCACAAGTAGTGGCAGAACCTCTTGAGTTCGACAAAGCTTTTTTGTGAGATTTCCAGTACTTCCTGGTTTCAACTGGGCCAGAAATAGTGCAAACAGAGACTTTCTTGCCATATTTTTTTGTATTTCTGCTTCAAGGCTTAGCTAAAAGCAGGATGTGTAGAAACACAACATTGTTTTATTTAGAGTTAACCAAACATTCCTGAACCTAAAAACTGAACAAAGTTTTAGTTTGAGTTTGGGGTGGAGATTTGAACATTTGGTTAGTTCTTTTTTTAAATTGTTTGCTTTGCTTTAGTATTATCCTGCGGCCAAATTCTTCCATTCTTAGTCATATTTCACACAGTGTAAGTGGTCCCAGTTACAAGAGGGCTTCAAGTAGGAGATTCATGAAGGTTGGCACTACTCAGTGGGCATGTCTACACAAAATGCTTTTCTGCACATTAGACTAATCTGTCAGTGTCAGTGTCTACACAAGCGTGGGACTTACTGAGCAGTAAATGAGGCTAATGCACTGTTTGCTAGTACCAGCAATACAGGTACTAGAATAACGGTGCATTAGCTACTGCACAGTAGCACATGTGTAGATGCTGACCAGGAGCAATTTGCTCTGGTCAGCCTAGGCAGCAGGAGCCACACAGGGTGGGAAGGGAGTTGTCCACGGTGCTGGTGCAGAACTCAGGATCACAGCCTGGCTTGGCTGCATTGGCTTGGGGTGATGTCCTGTGGCCAAGCAGCTGCAGTGCCCCTCACTCTCCCCATCCATGCCTGGGAGGAGTCAAGAGCTGAGCAGTGCTGGGATGGGTGGGGGGAGCCATGGAGAAGTAAGCAGCACCAGGACTGGGGGGGATATGCAGGGGGGTAAGCAACACCAGGACTGGGGGGAACCATATTTCCCCCAGTCCTAGTGCTGCTCATCCCTGCCACATCTCCTCCCTAATCCCAGTGCTCCTCAGCTTCTAGCTCCCCCAAGGCACAGGTGGGGAGTGGGACCCAACTGGGGTCTGTGCTGCATGGCCTGCAGCAGGACTGAGGGGACAGGGAAGTTCTCTGTCCCTGGCCCAGTGCTGTGCTACTGGTGCTACTCAATCCCAGTTTCTGTGGGGAGCCAGGAGCTGAGCAGCACTGGGATCAGAGACAGAGAGCTTCCCTGTCCCCTCGACAAGCAAAGTGAGGGGAGTGCTCAGGGCACTGCTGCTGCTCAGCCATGGGGCATCACCCCAAGCCCCACTGAGCCAGGCTGCAATCCCAAACTGTGTGGCTGGGAGCTGTCCCCTGCTCTGGGACAGCTCCCCACCTCCCCCCACCACCACTCCCTGGAGTCCAGGCCTGATCCCCATGCCCCCTGCTAGCCTGGGGTTGGCGCTCCACCTGACTGCTGCAGGGGGGCACAGCAGGGCAGGGGGACGAATCAAAATGATAGTTACCTTGTAAAGTAGAGGAGAACATACATTCTCATACCATGAATTCTCAGTCACGGTGGTCCAGGCCCACCAAGCTATTAAGAATGCTAACTCCTATTGAGGTACCTAAATTGGACAGCTAACTCCTATTTACATTCAAATCATCCAGGAGAACTCTCCCCAGTTTTGTTTTCTTGAGAGAAAAGCTTACTTGGGTTGACCTGTACAGAAGTTCAAGCAGAGAAGCAAAGAGCCTGCAGTGCTAACATTGAGCTGACAAGGGCCCCTAGGACACACATCCCATTAAGCTCTGCAGGGTCCTTTATTTACCTGGAGGCAACTGACATAAGCAAGACCACAGGTCAGTAGTGATTGCTTTGCCATCTCTGGAGATCCGCTCCTATTAGGAACTCCAACACAAAATCCCCCCTCCCTCTCCCTCCAGTGAGGTTTTGACAGAGGAGGTTTTGAACTTGTCTCCTCTTTTGTCATGGAGCTGTGTTTCCAGAATAAAGTCCTGCCACCTGAGATGAGGTCTGCCAGGTCAGGGAAGGGTGGCAGGGGGTTGCCACATTAGGAAGGGAGTAGGGGGATTCCTGTGCACAGAGCTTTCCACCTTTAACTCCCTACGTCATGATCCAGCCCAGCTGCAGCCAGGCAGGGACCTCCACTTCCCAGCGCCTAAGTGCTGCAGTCCAGGCTGGGCAGGCTGGACTTTTCCAAGTATGGAGGTGGGGATGGATTTGCTGGTTCTCATCTGTCCAGAGTGGACTCTGAGCCACTGAAAAAGCCAGGAGCAGATTATTGCTCCTAAGGCCTCAGAGGGCATGTTCTGCTCCCTGCTTGGCTCTGTGGGAGGAGAAGAGGGAGCAAAACTCACTGGGAGTGTGGATAACAGCTCTGCAGCTTCTTTTGGACCTCTGCCTGCACAGATGTTCAGTCTTATGAGCAGTACTCTCCTGGCATTCACATCACAGGGGTTGTTCCCAAGTTATTTTTGCCCAGAGTGGCCATTTTTACATTGGGAGAAAAGTTATGAACGTCTGTATATTTGTGGCTTGTCCTGTGTCAGGGACTTTCCCTGGAGAAACTGAATATCTGTACTTTGTCTAAGTCTCATAGAATTCAATGGGACTTAAGCACCTGAACACATTTGTGGAACTGGGCCTGAGACCTTGAATTTAGTCTTAGAGACATAGACCAATCTCAAGTGTAGCAGCAGTGCCAATTTCATTCAAACATAGCAAAAGAAAGTTTTGAACGAGCTACCTAAACCAGTAGCTTGGGGTGACCAATAGCTTTATAAAGCATTAGCTCAAGTAGAATTGTAGGCATTCAAAACCCCCTGAAAAAAGAGACCTGTGAGGCGCCTAAGTGGCCTTTGATATGGAACCCTCAGAGATGCTTCCAAACTCACCTTTTAGTTTGTTTTATTTAGATTATAAATTGTAGGAGGCCAGGAACTGTCTCTTCCTATTGGCTTGTATGGTACAGTGGCAACTCATTTTACTGAAGCTGCTATTGGAGTACGAACAACACTAGACACAGATCAAGATCTTTCCCTCAACACACACACCGACATAAGTTATACAAGTGTTTATATAGACTTAGCTTTGCACTCATAGGCTGCATCCAGACAAGCTCCAAGCTGCAGGAGGGTTATGGCTGCTGCTTTAAGGCTATTGGGGCCAGCACAGTTGCTGGCCCCAGCCTTCTCTACCCTAGCCGGGGTAACCCACCACGCGCCAGAGGGCATGCAGCACAGACATTCCCAGGGACAAGTAGTAGTAGCACAAAGGTGTACTGCTGCTTCTTGTCCCTGGGGAACCAAATGTCCACACTCATCTGGATACGGCCTTATGTGCTAGTGGAGTCCATTTGAATGTAAATCACACCCTCAGCAGTAGGCAATCAAATGTTAAACAAGCTCACCTCAGGCTTCAGGTAAGCCAGGCAAATGTGACTAAACTGGAGAAAAGAAAAAAATCTCACTGGGCTGACACTGGGTGGGTTTTTCCCAAGCTCGTCCAGTTCTAACAAACAGTTTTGCCGTTCTTGAAACGGCATCAGTTCAGTTGTCAGCCTTGCATTACAACCTTGTGTCACATTAAAAGAGAGGTTTGAGTTTCACCCTCTGCTGTAAAATTATCTCCAAGTCAGGAGCTCAGTATCATGTTCAGTCAACGATGTCTTCTCTCAGCTGCCACCCACTCTCCTTTTGGCTCTGGTTTCTGTTCTTGCATTGAGCTCAGTTGGGGCATATGGCTACAGTCCTGTGCTGAAGAGTAATCTGGATAGGCACTGGTGCAAAGTGAACAGGAGAGGACATTCCCAGAGCGACAGAATGCTTCAAAGAGTTTCCTGGTTGCACAAAGGGGACAGAGATAATCCAATCTCCAGTCTCTCTCTCTCTCCCCCTCTTTCATACAGAATTGCACCTAGTCGCCTCCGTCCTCCATTTCAAGGACTCACTTCCAGGGGCAACTAAACTGGCAGCTGCCCCCTTACTTCCCCAAGATTGGGGAATACAATTCTAGATTGTCTTTATGAGGGATGCACAAGGATGGAAAGACTTTCATTTGATTCCTGCCACAACATACTGACTTTCAAGAGGGTCCAGGGCTAAACTGGTGGCCCATAGGCCACTTGTAGCCCACAAGGTGGACCCAGGTGCCACTCTCTCCATCACTCTGGTTGAAGCAGCTGCTGGGGTCTCTGGGCTCCTCCTCCCTTCTTTGTGTCTGCTTCCTTCATCTGGGGGAAAAGCATTGAGGCATAATGCATGGTGCTGGGGTAGCCCAGGGCTGGGGAGCTCAGTGTGGTAGCCAGGGTGCTAATATAGTGCCTGGCACAGGGGACCTTGACAATTGTGACTTGTGCAGCATGTGGCCCCCAGATATGGTCTGTGTGGCATGCAGACCCCGGCTGCTTAGAAGTTGGACAATCCTACTTTAGCTCATGGTAGGTTGGAAATTGCAACCAATAAGAAACAAAGTTACCTACACTCCCAAATGCCTGAGTTATTGTCCCTTTGGCCTGCTGTAAATTTCTGCCTGTTGGCTGAGAGGCTTGCCCTGGCTTCTGCTGGGACTCTTTCCTTTGCATCTCCTTGTCCTTCCTGGTTTGTTTGTTTTTTAAATAGAAAATTGCTCCCACATTTTTAATGCATGTTGTTGTATACATTTTTATCTATAGTTTGTATAGCTGTGCCTGGGGGCCAGCCCAGTAACCATTTCCTTTGATTCTGGCTGGTGGCCTTTTCAAATGGTTCTTATTCATCTGTTACCATAATGTTTCAGACTCTGTATAGTCCCCGTGTGCATAGTGACAGGCATCTTGTACACTGGTTGTCTCTTCTTCTCATGATGAAGAGTGTAGTATAACTGTCTAAATGGGGCGGGGAAGCCTGTAGGCTACTTTTATTGGGAGAAAAATAAAGTTTTACAGGAAGTCCTAGATATCGTTATCAAAACTAAGCCCAATCTTTTCACAAAGAAGGCCTTTTCTTTATTCCATGTCCCTATCAGCTACAAATATTTATCTCAATAGAAGGAAACAGACTTTCAGTAAGAACTGTTTTCTTTCTATATACTTATGCAGATATCCCATTGACACTAATGACTTTGCCGCTGTCAGGCAAAACACACCTTCATTGTTCCAGGAACGTCACCAAATGATTTCTGTGGAATGTTAAAACAGGAAAGGAACTGGTGGCAGCTTAGCAGCTGGACAGGAAGGGCAACACCGAAGCATTTAATAGGTGTTACGTGTTGCCAATGGGCAGGCGAATACATCGTACTGTGCCCATTAAAGTTAATTGGATTTACGCTGGCACAGCAAAGGGCAAGGTACTCCCAGCTGTTAGAAAATAGCTGCCCACAAGGAGTGTGTGCAGGCAAACATTCTTAAACTGTTTTTTCTTTTAACTTTTAAAACTATATGGTTATGAACAGCTGTTTCAAAGGGCTTCTGAGGGTAGTGGTTAAAAGTCAAAAGACATCTAGATTTGGAGTGTTATAACTGTGATGGTCTAGGAAATAACCAAAAGGCAAGGTTTTTTTGTGATATCTTTTTTTGAACCAACTGTATAGTTGGGAGAGCTGTTAGACAAGCTTTCAAGTACCAAGTGGCCTTCCTCAGATGCTGACCACGCAGTTGGTCCAAATACAATATATCACAAAAAATCCTTGCCTCAAAAGATCTCTTCTAATACCATACCGAGACAGCTAAAAGCAATGTTCTATTGTATATCACCTGTGCATTACTAAGTTAGTTAATATTATCAATATAGAAACAAAAAAATATACCCTTGTAGCTAAATGTCTTGGTCTAAGACCTCACAAATCGAGCGGGGAGGGTTGGGGGAGCAGGCAGGGGATGGGGCCTGGTAGGGGTCCCCCCATGGTCCCCTTCCCTCTCCCCCGCCCCATACTTACCAGCATGGAGTCCAGGTCCAGCTCCCTGTGGCAAAATATGTGGATTGCCTGAATCTCTGAAGCTCTAAGTCTTTTCCAAATTGATCCAGGGAACTTCTAATAGATTCGGACCTTTTAATTGGTCTCTTGATTTGATTCAGATTCAGCTGAATTGGGCCGAATCTCCTCCAGATTGAATCAGCACCTGAAGCTTCATATAGCCCTAATGGGAAGATCATAATTCAGCAAGTGGCACTCATTCCTTGTGTCAGTGCATCAGTTTGGTCTTAGGGGACACTCTGATAATGAAGTGGATAACATTTAGATGAGATGATATAGTGACGTACTTATGGACATTAAATACCCTATGACTCTTGGTGCATGAATCATGGAGTCACTTCAGCATCCTCTCTAAATTCTAACTGGATAACTGGTTCCTGCATACTGTACCTCATCCCAGAGTTTCAAGTGAAATAATAAAGTCTTCATTTGATGTTTCAAAGCTGCCAACTCCACAAAGCAGAAACTTGCTAGCAAAAGTTGCCATGCATCTAGGTAGTGTTTGCAAAGTCTTTAAACACAGTATTAGGCAATTAAATGAGAATTACACAAACTATGCAGATCTAGAATCAATACAAATATTTTGTTGCTAAAACCTCTGGAAGTTGCTAGATTTAGCTCAACTGGCAACATTGGCTTGTCCTCAAAGACCATTCAATATTTCCTCTTTCTTTGCAGCTGTGCCTGAATTTCTGGATTAAAAAATTCCATTCTAGATACATGTTTTGGAATCTTTTGAAATAAAAGATGCTAACTGTGAAATATAATTTTTCTATTGCTATTATTTATTATAACACTTGTCAGTTGACTACCAGGTGCCATTAACTTATTTTGGCACTTAACAAAAATCAATATTATAAAATTAGTTTAGCTACTCAGCTTCACCCCAGTTGGCGATCTGTCCCATTGTTTTGATTCAGTTAAAGAATATTCTTAATCTCTCATGCAGCTCTTCTTTATTTATTGTGTGTTTGAAGAAGAACAACTTTGTCAATGGCTTGTGGAGAAAACTTCCATTTATATATTGAGACCAAATGCTGATCACACGTACAGACATAACTTCCCATCGGAGTAAATGGAAGTACATAGCATTTGGTTCTAATATTATGGAATGACTGATCCCAAGAGTTATGTGTGCTTGTCATCTTGCTAAGAGTGGGTTTTGTCCGAAGAGAAAGGAGTAAATCTAAGACTGATATAAATATAAATAGGCCCTTCAGTTTCCAAGGATCTGTGGCAGTTTACATCAGTGGAGGATCTATGCTGGAATTTTACGCTTTGTGTAGTCAAAAGTAGGAGCAGTATATGAGCAATAAAAGTTAGTATCCCACATTCGTTGTATAGACACTCACAATTAGGGATGATCACAATTATTTTGCCTGACTTCCAACCTATTCATACATTCTGGATTGGAAATTCAAATTTGCACACAAATTTTACCATTTAGGAGCAAAATTGCTAAAGGAACAGAAAAAAAGCCCAACGATGAAAAGAAAGAAGGCGAATAATGAAGCACAGTAGATGGAATTAGAATTCATCATAAAAAAGGGAAAATTCTAAAGAACCAATAGATACCAAAAAAATCCCTTACCAATCACAAAAGACTGAATTCCTGGCTACTAACTTTGTCACAGTGGGTTTAAGTATCCTTTTACAAGGGTTCAAAAACGCATCATTCCTTCTGAAATCTCAATAAACCCAAAAAAGCACATGTTCAGATTCACAAAGTTTGCTCATCCCTAACTACAATACACTATGTCACCTTGACAGACTCCTATGCAGGCTGCTGTTAGGCCCTTAACCTTGAACTTTAGGATGACTCAAGTAGTGTCTGGGGCTTTGTGTGGGCTCTGCGCCAGGATGAATTTGACCTTCAGGGATTAAATGTATGAAGTGCCAGGCACTTGCAACTCCCATTGAAGTAGAGCGGTAGAAAGCGAAATGTCAAGTCAGTGGAAATTACCAGTCATCATTTAAGACCTCGCCCTTTTTTCTCCAACAAAAGTTTTCTTAACTGAGCAGCTGAGGCTGGATATTAAATGCACTTTACTCCCTTCCATATAAATTTCCACCTTGTACTCATACTCTGCCAAAATGATATTGCCCTTAGGATTATTTTTTTTCCAAAAAATTTTACTCTTCCAGATGTGGATGAAGAGAACAGATGGG
Source organism: Crocodylus porosus (assembly GCF_001723895.1). NCBI lineage: Eukaryota > Metazoa > Chordata > Crocodylia > Crocodylidae > Crocodylus > Crocodylus porosus. The sequence goes on from NW_017728886.1 coordinate 88,543,045, forward strand.
CTTTATGGGAAATATTATGAGGCATAATCAAAGAGTGTAGTCTAAAAGCTACAAAGCATAATGTGTTCCCATATACCTGATGCATTTTCTATCATACAGGCCACTGGAGCCAAAACTGCAAAATAGCCGTATGAGAAAATTAAGCCACAGGAAGCAAAGCACTATCACATTTCAAAGATTGGTGGTAATATTGTATATACTATACAGTGTTTACATGACGTCAAAACTGTTGCTCACAAATGAAATTGCCCTCCCTGGTGGTTCTTTTAGAGAGCTGAAGGAAATGTTGTAGAATATCTCAATAGCTAGTTGTGTCCCAGCCAGCCAAACACACCAAACAAGGCTGGCCAAAGACAATACTTGTTTAAAACTTCCTTCTTTATTTCCATAGCAGCTGCTAGAAGCATGTGTCAAAACTCTTTGACAGCCACACATAAAGGAGGCACACACACATGTAATGTGTGTTTGGTCAGGTGTTTCAAATGGTGCAATGAACTTTGGTCAACCTGTTGAAAATGTATTTGCTGTAGTGCTGTATTCAAGTACTATAAAAGAACACTTACTGTAATATTGAAAAATGCTGAACTAAAATGCCTCGATAAATAATTATAGTTCACAAAAATATCTTCAGGACAAGCTGTGGAACTAAAGTCTGGCTGTTAATGGTACTTTTTAATGATCCCTTGACATGTTTTAAAAGAAAAATGAAATAGTACCTGTGCTCTAAATTTTTTTTCTATCTACATTGGCTATAAGATGTGACCTCTCTCTTTGGCTGTTGAACTCACTGCAATTACCCAGGACTTTGTCACTTCCAGGTAGGATTATTGAACTACAGTGCATGAATCTGTAACTGAAGGCAATTTAGATGCTTCAGCTAGTTCAGAATTGGCCTTGTTGTCCTCTTTGCAAACAGCAATAGTCCTGGTGATCTATAATCAGTATAACTGAAATGTAGGTTTTAGCCTACAAGGTCATCTTTCGGGTCCTCTGTACCTCACTCACTCTCTTAGCTGCTCTTTGTCCATACATCCTAGTGAGAGAATTTGATTCAAAATTAACTCCTTGGATGTGGCCTATCAAATCCAGATTTATTGACTTTATAGGTAAATTGCAAGACTTCTCTTTTCATATCTGAACATCAACTATGAAACAGTAAAGATTAGAGATTCTCTGATTGAAGGAGAAAGGGCTGGGTGGGTTTCTGCTGTTGCTGTACCAATACTTCAAAATACTGCAAACTCTTTTTTAATTATTAAATATCCACTGAGGAATGTTTTTACTACATAGTATGAACTGAAATACATTAAGATTCATGGCACTATAGTTCCTGATAGTCATGAACAAAGCCCAACACAAGTAATTACATTATACCTACCTAAATTCCCACTATTGTTTCAACTAGGAATAATTAAAAAAAAAAATCAGAGGTCTTTATTATCTGTGTTTCTGTCTTTGTTCTAAACCAGTAGTGCTCAACCTATTAGCCCCTGTACAGGGTTGGTCTGCTAGTTCTCAGGTTACCAGTTCTCTAGTTTTTAGGTGTAATCAGATGACCCCATGAGATGTAACACTACAGTTAAAGTGTATGCTAAAATGCGTATGTGTAACAGGTTACCCTTCCCAGCACCATCTTCCTTAGTCCTCCGTGCCTTGCGTGGGGCACCCTTGGATCCTTCTTTGGGGTTCTTATGTCCTGCCCTATACTCTCCTGCCATGTCTTGATGGAAATTAGGATGATGTTCTTGCGAGCGGGAGGCTGCCTATTGTATTGGGTATGTCGGGGCCTTTCCCTACGTGGGACTGACCCCTGATTTTCTCTAGCTAGGCCTCCCCATCTAAACCCACTAAACAGTGTTGGACTCCAAAGCTCTAGCCTTTTCCATTGTCTTAAGGCCCGGGGCCTCTTTTCCTACTTCAATCTGGAGCCTGGTCCAGAGGCCTGGGCCCCAACCCCACAGCCGAAGAGCCACAAGCCTAAAACCAGGGGACGACCCCAAGCCTGTAGCCTCCCAGGCCACAAAAAAACCCAATACCAAAATAAAGCTGCACCACCAACACACCAGGGCTTCTTGCTGCCCCCCCCAGGCTCCCATGCTGCCCCCCGCCCCGGGCTGGGGCTCCCACGCTGCCAAGGGCTCCTATGAGGCCTCCTCCAACCCCTAGTAGCCCTCCCAAACCTCCGCTCTCTTATACAACAAGAAACAAAACACAAGCCCGTGGGCTGCAACAAATTCAAGCTGCTCAGCTATAACATTATTCCCGCCACATCGGGGTGCTCTATCCTTCCTCCAGTCTTGGAGCTGTACCTGCAGTCTGGCCTCTCCCCTCTGCTTGCCCTGGGAAAGCTCCTTCCCCCATAGCTGCTGGCAGGGAACTGCCTGGGAGCTATATAGGAGCCAAGCCCTGCCATAGCAACCTGCACGTGTGCCTCTTCATTACTACTCCACAAGTAGCAGGCACCTCAATGCCCTGCTACAATATGTTTCATCTTTTTTAAAACCAGATTTTCAAAGATTTTTAAAGATTGATTAACAACTAAATGTAGTAGGTTTTCTGCCATCTCTGAGTGAGTGTCAGCCTGCAGCTTCCCACCTGGGCCTCAGCCTGGCCAGCACAAGGCTCCTTCCCAGCTTGTTACCCTACATCTGACCACTCAGACTGTGCAATGCTGGCTTGAAGCTTCCATCAGGGGATAGAAACTTCCCACTCCTTGTCACCAGAGTGGCCAGTTGGGGTCTGTTGACCCTCTGTTTCCCCATAAAAGCGCTTGAGCAGGAACAAGAAAGATGTGGGCACCAGGGCTCAAGCTGACCCCAAAATGCTTTGTTGTTCCCTCCACCTTGTGCTCTAACTCTGCTCCCTGCTTGGTCTCCCAGCTTCTTAACCTAGCTTGCTCTCCAGCTCTGCTTTCTGCTTGATCACATGGCTTGCTCTCTGAGTCTCCTCTCTACCTGATTTCCCAGTTTCCTGAATCAGCTTGTTCCTAGACTCTCCTCTGTCAGATTGGCTTTCTGACCTGGCTTGTGCCTGGATTCTGCTCACTCTTGACCCTGATTTACACCTTGAAGTGGTTCCAGACCTGGCCACCCACACTCAGTGTGACAGAGAAACATTCATAATCTACGCAAAATGATAGACTTTGTGGTTTTCACCAGCTGGGAGGAGCATATCACATATTGCATACTAAAAGGGTTCCCTGTGGTTCAGTGGTACACTCCTTGTCTACCACACAGGTGACCTGGGTTTGATTCCCAGACACTTACACAACTACAGCCATGGAGGCACCAAACATCTGGACTCGGTCTGGTTTTTAGGTTCTGTCTCAGTGGCCTAAAGGGAAGATGGAGGGTCTGGACAGCCTCTACTCCTCCAAAAATTCCTGCCCAGGCATATGCATTGAAGGTCTAGGTCATCCTCATGCATGCACCATGATCCAGGAGGATCAATGGTTGCCAGACTGTGTACTGAAATTTTCTGTCACCTCCATGGTGATACCACTGAACCTCTATAAGAGATTTCCCATTCATTTTCATGGTTATATTAGGTAATCACAGGATAATGAGGAGTCATCAGTGCAATGCAGCTGTGAAAAAGGGAAAAGTCCTAAGACATGTCAGGACAGCCAGGGAAGTACATACTATAGTACCTGACACTACTTATGCCTTATCCGGAAAAGTATGTCCATTTCTCATTGCCTATGTGTAATAGGGTCCCCTGTAGGGTGGCTAGCTGCAAAGCTGTGAGCCTTTTGGCAAGTGAGATGGGTAAATGGGACAAAGGCAATAGATTTGGTACACACACAATGGCAGCAAGATTACAGGGCAAAGAGCTTAACTTGCTTAACTTAGCAATATAAAGGCCAAGGGTGGATATGATTGCTTTCTATAAATACACCAGGGGAGTAAGTACTGAAGAGAGAGAAGAGCTATTCAAACTAATGGACATGTTGGCATAAGAACAAATAGGATGACGAAGCTGAGAATAAGATTTAACTGGAAATTAGAGGATGCTTTATAGCAAACAGGAGTGAGGTTCTGGAATGGCCTTCCAAAAGGATGAGTGAGGGCAAGAAATCTAACTACTTTTAAAAACAGAACTTGATCAGTCTATGGAGGGTAACATAGACTGATTGTCTGTGACGGGAGAGGAACCTAAAAGTCCCTTTCAGGTGCTATAACCACATTCTTTTTCAATGGAAACAGTTTGCCCTTAAACTAACTATATTATACACAAAATAACACAATATTTCCTCACAAAAGGGGAGTCTTACAATAAGTGCTGGCAAAGGCAATCTGAATTTGCTAGACTGCATTCAATCTCAAACATATATGCTATCTCAGTTTTTGTGGAATCTATGGTACAGGAAAAATCAATTTGCCTCCACATAGACACAGCCTGAGAAGTATATGTGTTATGAATTATTCTATAAAGCTATCTATTTTGTATAAAGTGATTATGTGAGTGAGTTTTTCATAAATGAATGATGAGACAAGATTGATACCTACCACTGTCAATAATCTAGATAAGTTATTTGCAGCTAGAAGTACCAAAAATATGCCATGGGTACATATAGGATCTAAACATCTTCCTACAAAGGGAGGTTAACAAATAACTCTCAAAGTCACAAACCACTGATGGATGTTTTGCCTCATGGTTGGGGTACATTTTTTATCACACATACTCACCATGAACGCTTAATTTGGGATGCTCTATTTCAAATGGAAAAGTGATGTAATACCAGTAGAAGCAATGAGCTATTTCTTTGGTTTGGAATGATTATAGTTTGCCTTGCCATGCTCTTGGCTATAGTACAATTGTTACTGGTTTGAAAATTACCAGATCTCAAATCATAGAGTACTTGGATCCATTCACTGTTTTTAAAAAATGTTTATCATTTCATAAATAGGTTCTTAGCACTGTTCATCCCAACCTAATGGAGCAAAATGCAGCAAGTATTGCTAATTCAGGAAATGTATAAAAAGTTTCCTGTAAGGAAGAATCATGTTACACACATATATGACAGGCTGATGTAGGTTGATTGATACTGTGCTGTGTAATGGATTTCTATTATTATTAGCATTTCACTACTAGTAATCTTATCTGGAACTGTGTCAGAAAAGAAACTTAAATTTACAGAGATTAAAATTTATGTGGCAAACTGATTTAAAAGGAAGTAAAAAATGTGATCACCCCTCGATTGTAGTTTTGATTAGGACTTAAGTCTTTAAGAAATCCAAATTTGTTGCTGGTGTAACTCCCTTCAAGTTAGTGGCTTTTCAGTAGAAGAGAATTTGCCACAGGCAAAATAGGATAACTTGCAGTTAACTCTATTGAGTTAATTTTCCTACCAAATATGCAATCTTTGGGTCCTGCTTGCTCAAATGTACTGGCTTTCTCTGAGCCAACACCTCCTCCACTGCAATGAGCTGTACACATTTGTTTGCTAATCCCAGGATGGGCAATGTGTAGTTGCCCTTATTAACTGCTACCTCCACTTCCCCCCCGCCCCAGATTTGAGTATTTTCTACCCTGCTTCTGACCACTCTGTCCAAATGGTTGGCTTTGGACAGTACCTGGCCAAGGCTGCCAGCCAGCACAGCTGCAAAGGAAGAATACTGTTCCAAGGTCCATGCTGTAGGCTGGATCAGAATGAAAGCTCACAACTCTGCCTAAAACTTCACACTTGGTAGGAATAACCCCGTTTCCCAACCTGAAATTAGTAAAACAGCTCACTTCCTAGGCTTTTGTTGTGCAGAGGAAGGATTTTGGCATAGCTCCACTTCTCTAGGTCTCAAAGTGTATCTGCGGGAAGACCCTCTCCCCACTCAAGCAGGCCTGTGTATTTAAGTGTGTGTGTCCATATTCACATACACAAATACATTGAGAAACTATTTGACCTCTTAGATTTTCTTCTGGGACCTGTCAATATTGATCCTCATTCTCATGACAGTTGTCTGCCACTGCTTCTGCAAGGTAATATAAGATCATGAATAAACCCTCAGTTCCTCTCTATTAGCAAAGAAGAGTCGGTTAAAATAGTTCAGGGACAAAATCATAGAAGTGTCATAATGTTTTTCCTGCCCTTTTTGGTTGAAAAAATCTTTGAACCTTTAAGTGCTTCAGTGTTGCCAGTACCTTGATATGAGGACAACAGTTTTCTAGTAGATAGGGGAGTCACTGATGGGTCCAGAGATGACTAAAGAGGCCAAACTGAGATTTGTGTGTTTGACTGTGGACATGGCATACCATTCCAGAAGGAGAAATGGATCTTGATGATGTCAAGTTATAGCTCTTTCCCTTTGTTTCTCTAGCCTACTTGCCTCCGTAGTGAGGTGAGTTTGCTTGAAATGATCAATTTCATATGGTGAAATGGTCATATTTCACAGTGCTCGAGTCTCCCAGGTATTGATTTTAATATTGCATTTCTTCAGATTTGCCTTCAAGGTGTTTGTTCTTTTGCCCACTTCTAGAGCAGTGACCATTGGTGAGTTGGGAGTATAGGACCTGTTTTAGGAGCCAGTTGTCAGGCATCCTTATGTCATATCATGTCCAACAGAGCTGGTATCTTATTGACGTGGCTTCAAGACTGATGGTGTTTACTTGAGCCAGAATGCTGGCATCCTTCCAACTGATATGGAGGACTTCCATCCATCCTTCCAATTGATATGGAAGATTTTCCAAAGATATCGCTGATGGTAACATTCCAAGACTTTCAGGTGTTTCTGATGTATTGCCTAGGTTTCACACCCATACATCCGGATAGGGATGGGAACAACTTGGTAGACAAGAAGTTTGGTTTTGATTTGGGTCCTGATGTCATGATCATCAAAGACATGATTTCGTAGATGTCCAAAGGCAGAATGGGCAGATTTTATTCAGTGTTGAATATCTTCTACATTTACTTTTTGGAAAAGGTGACTACCTAGGTCAGGGGAATACTCACCATTCTCCAAGAACTGTCCCCTAATTGTGATATGTGGGAGAACAGCTGGTTGGTTTGGGGTAAGTTGATGAAGTATTTTGGTTTTTGGGAAGGTGACAGTGGGCACTGATAGCAGGCACTACACAACATGCTATGTCACTGTATCAGTGAGCTACAGTGATGTAACTCATTGCTATGGCAACGTAGCATTGACAGGCACTAACTGTGACACTGCTGCTACTGCACAGTAGGGTTGAAAATGACCCATGTGCTTCCAGGACTGCGCAGTACCAGCAGGTACTGTGCAGTGAATTAGTACTTGTTTTACCAAGAACTAAACAACTGCACAGTACCAACTGTGTGGTCAGGGGCATGTGTAGATGCGCCCAGTGAGTTTGGCACTTTATCTACCTTGCTCCTATTAAAGAGCTAATATTTTGGGAGTGTTTTTTTTTATTATTATTACTTAAACCTAAGGGACCATGGAAAACTATCCTCCCTGCTCTCAAAAGCCACCCGTCTGCTTCAGAGACCCCACAGCTTCTAATTCATGTAGGGAGAGGAATGCTTACCCAGCAACTCCATTGTTTTAGAGCTGTTGCATTATCTGTCGGTTAACATAGTGCCTGTCTTTAATTTGAAGGAGGTCAGGTTCTTCTGGCATTCATTATTTTGGCTACAGCCTCTCCCATTGTTTAGGCTATTATACATGGGAGAACTGATCCCTGGAAGGAGGCTGGGTTGAAGTAAAATACATTAAATGCTGGAAAGATGTTTACAGAGCAGTATGCTCATTCTCTGGTACCTATGAGGGCCACTTAGCAGGAAGATATTCATCCTGCATTCCCTAATCCTAGAAAAAAAAGTTACAGTTTACCCTGCCTGTAACCATTGGGCATAGCTGGAGTTTCTAACAGCTGTTCTTCTGATTATCAAGCACACTGTTACTACTTGGGAATTTGCAATCCAGACATCAATGCTCTTTATTCAGTCTAAGTTATAAAGGGGCATCAGGTGCTTCATGAGAAGTATGGCTCCCTGTATTTGTATGGCATTGTTTCCCAGATTTTTAAATGTGATCTTTTCCAAGCTTCATTAAAAATTGCACACTGCCCTCTGCATGGCAACATGACATCACTGTGATCATGCTTCAGAAGATTCAAGCCCCCTCTGTTATGTATGTTATAGGCTGGGTCAAAGCACATTGAAATAGGTAGGTCTGACTCCTGCTCTTTTCCTTGGATAGTCACGAGACAGAATTAAACATACATTTCTGCCCAGAACAATAGTAAACATAAGGCTGTTTAAGAATGTATGTGGTGTGAGCAGATACACTTTGCTGACTCCGGTGCTGGGTGAGTAGAGGTGGGTGTGAGGCAGTACAGGAGCAGAAACAGGCAAACAACTCAGAAACAGCTGAGAAAAAAGCTGAACCAGCTCTGTCCTTTAGCTCAGAGGAAAGTCTTAAGTCAGGTCAGATTTTAGCTGATAAAGCCTTGGAGCTGTGAGCAAGGAAACTTGGTCCTGGTAAATTCCTCATGCATTCCAGGAAGCAGGACTTTGTACAGTTTTGCAAATGAACGGGATTGCATTAAAGATACCACGTTCCACCACCAAGTTGTCCTCCTTATTGGAATAACCTTTAAGAAACTAAATTTGGCTAGTTGCTAGGGTCAAAAAGGGTAGCATACATAAACTTTGAGAATGCCTGCAAGGGTGCCATTCATCCTTTCTCTTTTCTATCAGCTCTGATATAACTTATATTTCTAAAATAGCCTTCTGAGGCAAGCCTCTGGACCACTGTATTATCCAAGAACTTCAGATATCCAAAAAGCCAAACCTTTACACAAAATATTTATTTTGGGCCAGAGGGCAATTTAATTTACTTTCACAGCTCTCCTACATCCTACAGCAAGACAGGTCTTGGCAGACAAATCATGGAGAAATCTTTTGTAGTGCATTAATTGACTGTGAAAACTCAGTCTCATCCACTTTGGAGGAGAACATCAGATAAAAGGAACAAAGTATTCAGTGTCAGCTCAGGCCTTCACCCTTTGTTTTCCTGGCAAGGACAATATTCTAGCAGACAGTTTAAACAAGAAATTATAACTACCAATATCAGGAGGCTTCAGGGACTCGTTGATCCAAACTTAAGTGTCAAAGACTCCATGAGATCGGACGATGAAAGAAAATACGAAGTATCTATAGCTCTGCTTTAGTCAAGGGAGAAATCTGGCCTTGCCAATCAACTTATTTCACTGATCAGTACAGCTTCTGACTTCTTTTTCACAGGCTGAAGACCGCCAACAAAAAAATCTTATGTCCTAAACTTGTAGCATTCTGGAAGAGGAGAGGACCACTGATTTTCCAAAATTAGTGTTATTTGTTGTATCTCAGTGCTGTCAGAGTTCAGCAACAAGCCACACTCATATATCATCCTCCTGTACAAACTTCTTCCTGCTGATGTCTAACTTCTACTCCGAACTCTCATACCAATTCTTTATGTTCCTTTGGACAAGTCACTTAATTTTATGCTTTCCATTATATCACTGGGAAATAATAAGACTTGCTGACTAACTTTACAAACATACTGTGAAGACTCATTATTTATGTTATGACAATGTTTGATACCAGTTCAGCTGGCATCTCCACTGCCACCAATCGATTAAGTGCTAAGTATGAAGGTATCAATTGTCTTTATTATTATGTTAATTTATGTATGGCTATATTATCAAGAAGTTCACTGTATGCATAATGAACAGAATGCCACTTTTGGAAATATTGCTACTACTACATTTAACATCTTAATAAACATCTCCTGAACTTGTTCTGCAGTTTCTGTATAAAGCTTTTTGTTTCAGCCAAGTGTTTAAAGTCTAACATCTGTTCATGAAGCTCATTTCTATTTTAGAAATCTCTTTGTAATCAGTTCTGGAAAAAGTACCAGTTAGTGCAGCATTTTGTATCACTGTTAACACCCTTACAATACATTCATTACAGAAGAATTTTATTTGAACTCTTGCTGCCCTGTTGGGGATCTTCCTTAGCTAAACACTTCATGTCCCAAAAAGAAGTCTCTGCAGATGGTGTGAGCTCATTTCTGTTTCATGTTTGGTTTTGGTGTTGTTTCCACAGGATCTAAAGATGAACTGATGTTAAGAAGCAAGTGAGACTAAACCTTTGGGGAGAAAGAAGGGAGTATTTTCATTATACCTATAAATACACTTCAGACATTCAGAAGTTACAGATAGTTGCCTTGGTGCTAATAGTTAGGAAATTAACTACTACATTTAAAAATTAAACTGACCTAGAATGGGTTTATATTTCATTAGGATGACTCATTGCAACTGGGAGACATGACAGAATTTAGCCATATTCTCTCTTTGTGTGAACTGATGTACATCTATTGAATTCAGTACAGTGATTCCTAAAAGATGTGCCACAGCACACTAATATGCCGCAAGAGCAGCGGAAGTGTGCTGCAAAAACTGATACTTTCTCAATATCGGACTGGCCTGCGGGGCTTCCACAGGTCCAGAAATTTGACAGTGGGTAGCAGTGGCGATTAACACTGCCACTGCTGCCTGCAGCTGAACTTCCAGACTCTGCACAGGGGGATTGGGCCCCAGACAGTCTGGCTCCATACAGTAAGATCAAGCCCTGGTCGCCTGCGGCCAAAAGGTTGGGCACCACTGTATAAGTTGTATATAATACAGACACACACCTTTTTTGGGTTTAAAACTGAAGTGTGCCACCAATTTTAATCCAGGGGAAAAAAGTGTGTTTTAGGTATCAAAAGTTATGCCAGCTGAGTTTTTGACTCATTGCCTATTATTTGTTGTTCATAAAATACCTCTCTGGAGATAGAAGTGTAAAAAAAGCTGTGTCCACTCAGATGCTTTTCTCCAGCATAGTCTAAAGCATTTAATGCTGTCTAATTCTAATTGAACCAAAACAATTGTGCCTTACACAGCCTCTTCTCTTTTGAGACAATACCACAATCTAATAGTCCTCACTGCTCTGTGTGCGTAATACCATTCCTCCCTCCCCTGGTAGCTTTGAAATGTATAATATAGATGTTGTTACCTCAGAATTTCTAATGCTTACCGTAGTCCCTCTTGCATATGATGAAAGTCAAATGTTCTAGCATAACCGGTGGACGACAGCACTTGTAAATTTACTGTCATTTCCGTTTTCACCCTGCAAAGCACAGTGGGTGTCAGAATTCTTCACGTTTGCATAAACATACGCCATTGAAGAGCTGGAGGCGACACACTGGCATGCCTCAGAGGCAGCATGTCTATTCTTGTAATTAATGAACTCGTAGCATGAGGTTGTCAGGAACTCAGTATCCTATAAAGCTTGCATGAGTACCAATTAATGGTGGCACTTCTTACTGTTAAAGGGACCGCTCTAATGAAACCCAAAGTGTAGGCAAAAAGCAGCATATCTGCATTACCATTACCACATTCCACAAGGTTAAGAGGAACAATGTTTAACTTTACCTTCTACTTGCATTTAAACTTTCTTTTATTGGGTCCAGCTCTTCCTTTTATTATAACTGATCAAGTAGCCACACAAAGCTGTTGCAAAGCAGAAAGCTGTTGCTGGTAGACCCTAAACATCCGAGAGAGGTAGGAGTGGTACATCTCATAATAAGACCAGTTTTTGTTAGGTTCCCCAGCAAAAAACCCCCCTCTTATTTGCTTAAATATTGCAACCATTTTAAGCAATACAGTTTCCGAAAGGGAAGGGAAAACAAAGGAAAAATATATTTAAAGAGTCTAGCCTCAGGGCTCTTGGAAATGTAAAATAATAGTAAAGGAAGAACTGAACTAGTCTTGGAAATAGAACCAAATCAAGATTAATTACTATTAGGGCAAACATGTAAGAACATAGGGAAACACCAAGCTATGATGATGCTGACTTACCAATTATTTCAATTTAAATGAATGAAAAATGATTCCATGTTTTTGGCCCAAACTGAAGAATTAAAAATGGACACATCAGCAATCAGACTAACTTACTAATCATTTACCGAGAGGTACACTTAAACCTGCAGCATAAATCAATCTTCACTGACAGGGTGAGTCCCTTTTCTCTTTAGAGTTCCCAGCACAGGCTCGGCATGAACTAGGGACTCTGGGCAGAAACAATATGAAGGACTCAGCACTGCAGTCAACATGCCAAGCAGCTCACTCCTTGTAAAGTTTCCTCCCACAGTGATTTGACCTTATGCAGAAGTATTTCTGTCTGTAGCTGAATGCATACAAACAACGTAACATTCTTTGGCATATGCTCATCAAACATCACTCCTGACATTCTCACATCCGTTCTGGTGTCTGTCTACTTCTGTCTGCTTTACACCCAAATCACTACATTCCTAAGCCCTTGTATCCCTAACCCTGTGGCCACTATTTATTTTTTTACATATGAGGCTGCCTCATAAAATTTTACTTTGATGTTTAGCATTAGGAATATCATCCTCCTAGATATTTATGACTTCAGTAACTTTGTAATATATTAGAAATCACTCTTCAGCTCTTTCGTTTTTTCTTCCACCTGTCCTTCTCCTTATATTTTGGATTAAAGAGTAAGAATAAAACTAGAATATACATGTTTTGCTAGTGACGGAGTGATATTGTAGCCATGATGGTTCAGGAAATTTCATAGAATTCATAGACATTAGGGCTGGAAGGAACCTTGGAAGATGGAGTCCAGCCCCCTGCCCAAAGGGCAGGAAGTCATCTGGGGTCATAGGATCCTAGCAAGATAAGCATCCAAATTTCTCTTGAAGGCGTTCAGTGTCAGTGCTTGAACCACCTCTGGTGGCAGGTTATTCCAGACCTTGGGGGCTTGGACAATAAAGAAATTATTTCTTATGTCCAGCCTGAAACGGTCTTGCAGGAGTTTATAACCATTTGACCTTGTCATCCCTTGGGGCGCTCTGGTGAACAATCATTCCCCCAGATCCTGGTGAACACCCCTGATAAACTTACAGGTGGCCATCAAATCACTCCTGAGCCTGTGCTTTTCCAGCTACAGAGTCTTATAGCTCTCAGTCTGTCATCGTAAGGTCTGTTTTCCTGACCTTTGATCATTCACGTAGCTCTTCTCTGGACTCTCTCAAGCTTCTCACATCCTTGTGAATTGCGGGGCCCAAAACTGGATGTAGCCTCACCAAGGCCAAGTACAAGGGGAGAATGACATCCCAGGATTTGCTTGAGAAGCATCTATGGATGCAAGCCAGTGTTCTGGTCACTTTACTAGCCGCAGCATCACATTGAAGGCTCATATTTATCTTGTGGTCAATGATGACCCTCAAGTCTCTTTCTTCCATAGTGCTAGCCAGTGTAGCACTGCTGAGCCTATAAGGATGCTGCAGGTTTTTCCTCCCAAGGTGAAGAACCTTGTGTTTTTCAGTGTTAAACACCATCAGGTTCTCATCCGCCCATTTGCTGAGCCTGTTCAGGTCAGCCTGGATCACTCGCCTGTCTTCTGGTGTGGATGCTTTGCCCCAAAGTTTGGTGTCATCAGCGAACTTGACCAGTCCACTTCTGGCTCCAATGTCCACATCATTAATGAAGATGTTGAACAACAT